>NW_024404461.1:1664242-2264242 GCF_905171775.1 Rana temporaria | reverse complement strand
GGAGTATATCATATACAGAGGTCAGGAGTATATCATATACAGTGGTCAGGAGTATATCATATACAGGGCTCAGGAGTATATCATATACCGTGGTCAGGAGTATATCATATACAGTGGTTAGGAGTATATCATATACAGAGGTCAGGGTCTTCTACTGACAATAATTAGAGAGAAAAGTCTCTCCTGTACGGTTCTCTCCTTGACATATCGTAGAATGAAGCCGTATTGTTCTTTCAGTGTCATCATCCCGTGTTCTGTCCATTTCCACACCGACACCAACATCTCCTCCACCATCCCGCTGTATTTGTTGTCTCACCATGTTTCCAATGATGGAGATCCAGAGACTGACCGGAGTCTTCTTCTCCATGTCACCAGACCACCTCTTCCTCTACTATTGGGGTGCTGGGCCTTTCTATGACTACTCAGGACCCCCAACCTCTTCTATAGGATTGTGAAGATTTCTATCCTATTTACTAAGAAGCTGAAGAAGATGTCCATGATGTAGATGAGGGTCACATATAGTATGAGCAGCATCACCCTTCACTCTGTCACCAAGACCTTGTCTGGCAATGCCCAGAATGATACCAATTAGTCTCTGACCAATCTCACGGTTTGGATGGAATTTCTCCTTATATCAGTGGTCAGTGTAGTGGTCCCTTACATTGGTGACCAATGGGAGAAGGACCCTCTTATATGTCATCAGTGGGAAGACTGCCCCCTCCTTACAGATATTTGATGTCAGTTGTTACTGAGAGACAGAAATTGTCCATTGCTCAAGGAACCCCTAGAACCCTTTGGAGGAACCCTGGCTGAGAAAGGCTGGACTAGGCAGTAATATATTTCTGTCCCCCTTGCATACCTCCCAACTTTGGAACATGGGAATGAGGGACACCTAGGGATAGAAAACATATGCGGAGTGCACCGCGACAAAAATGTGTGTGGATAAAATGTGCTTAATTATGAGGTGGCTTAAAAAAGCATGGTTAAACAGAGACTAAATGTGATGGCTGCATTGGTTTTCTTTTTCTTTCTTTTTTAGGCTTTCTTCTATTTTCATCTGATGATCCAGCTAGTACATCTGTTGTTTTTAAAAAAAAACAAGCTGCCCTGCAGATGTAGCAGTTAGTGTGTTGAGACAAACTATTTACCACTGACAGGGGTGCTTACAATGATCAGCTTTTATTTAATCTGTGTGCAACACCTTATAAAGTGTTAGTGTATCTAAATCTGCTAGTCCATCTAACACTCCCCTCCCCCCAGACTGACAATGCTGCCATCCAAAAGGTGCCCCCTGTGTTCCTTATTCCAGAGTGTCGGCACTCTAATACAGGAGATGTGTTGCTGGCCAAATCACCAGGTGACAACAGAGGGGAAAAAAGCCTAAAAAATAAAATTATTGCAGCCAGCACATCTAATGATTGGTAACCTGGCCTGCAATATACATTTGGGGGGGGGGGGGGGGTAATACCGCTTTAAGTCTACATATGGTATATGGTGTACACAGTCTGCAGTCCTTGTACCCACAAAATACTCCCTCATTTCTGTGCTATGAGTGAGAGGCTCACTGACATAAACCTGCCATGTATACACTCAGATACAGACAAGGACTGGTGTATATTTAGTCCCCCTTCACTTCAGAAGTCCGACCTTTCACATCAGGTGTCCTCCTTCACATTAAAGCACACCTCTTTTCACACCATGAGTCCCCTCCTTCATTCACATCAGCAGTTCCTCCTTACATCAGGAGTCCCTTCTTCAAATGATTGGTCCCCCTTTCATATCAGGAGTTCCTCCGTTCACATGAGGAGTGTCTTCCTTCACAATAGAATCCCCCAAATGGCAGAGTTCCCCTTTCACATCAGGAATCCCCTCTTGTATTAAGTGTCCCCCATTAAATCAGGTGTTCCCCTTTCACATCAGAGTCCCTCTTTACAGTAGGAGTTCCGCCTTCACATCAGTAGCGGTCCTTTAAATTAGGATCCCCCTATACTTAACATCAGGATTTCCCCTTTCCCATTAGGGACTGGGACAGGGATCCTAAGCTTAGGATGTAGGGAGCTGATAGGGAGATACTGCAGGCTGGATTATATTGTTACATTGTGAAGAGGGAGTTGGGCTGTGGATGGGGAAATATCTAGGGAATGGAGGAGTCTATCAGGAATTAGTGGCAGGGAAAGGGGGAATGCTGGTGACTGAACCAGAGTGCCTGTGAGAAGGGAGGTCTGATGTGTCAGGACAGGAATGATTTATGACTGAGAAGGAGAGATCTGTATTCAGATCGGAGATGCTCCTGATTGCAGAGAAAGGCGAATCGGAGGAGCTGGAGAATTAGTTGTGGGGAAGGAAAGCAGAGAACATATGTGGCTGAACCAGGATGGCAGGAAGGAGAGATCTGTATTCAGATCGGAGATGCTCCTAATGGGAGAGAAAGGAGAATCGGAGGAGCTGGAGAATTAGTTGTGGGGAAGGAAAGCAGAGAACATATGTGGCTGAACCAGGATGGCAGGGAGGAGAGATCTGTATTCAGATCGGAGATGCTCCTGATGGGAGAGAAAGGAGAATCGGAGGAGCTGGAGAATTAGTTGTGGGGAAGGAAAGCAGAGAACATATGTGGCTGAACCAGGATGGCAGGAAGGAGAGATCTGTATTCAGATCGGAGATGCTCCTGATTGCAGAGAAAGGAGAATCGGAGGAGCTGGAGAATTAGTTGTGGGGAAGGAAAGCAGAGAACATATGTGGCTGAACCAGGATGGCAGGGAGGAGAGATCTGTATTCAGATCGGAGATGCTCCTGATTGCAGAGAAAGGAGAATCGGAGGAGCTGGAGAATTAGTTGTGGGGAAGGAAAGCAGAGAACATATGTGGCTGAACTAGGATGGCAGGGAGGAGAGATCTGTATTCAGATCGGAGATGCTCCTGATTGCAGAGAAAGGAGAATCGGAGGAGCTGGAGAATTAGTTGTGGGGAAGGAAAGCAGAGAACATATGTGGCTGAACCAGGATGGCAGGGAGGAGAGATCTGTATTCAGATCGGAGATGCTCCTGATTGCAGAGAAAGGAGAATCGGAGGAGCTGGAGAATTAGTTGTGGGGAAGGAAAGCAGAGAACATATGTGGCTGAACCAGGATGGCAGGGAGGAGAGATCTGTATTCAGATCGGAGATGCTCCTGATTGCAGAGAAAGGAGAATCGGAGGAGCTGGAGAATTAGTTGTGGGGAAGGAAAGCAGAGAACATATGTGGCTGAACCAGGATGGCAGGGAGGAGAGATCGTGCAGACCAAAGGAGAATGGGGGGGGGGGGTTGTACCATCCATTCTCCATCTAAAAATAATCATCTTGTCCCCTGCTACTACAAATACTCTCATCCTCAGAAAAATCACCTTTAATACTCTAACCCCCCCCCCCCCAAATTGTGTCCTAAGTGTCATTAGAGCACTCTTCTTTCCCTCCGACACACAGACCTCAGATACAGCAGTGTCTTGTCCTTCTTCCTAGGCTACTCCTCTAGACATGTCAGAGCCTAGGGGAAAGCTGATTTTTAACCCTTTCTATGGGCAGCTGGGAGGAGAGATGCAGTTGCTGAAGGGGTATGGAAGCAGAGGCGGCTCTCTAATTAGGCAAATTAGGCGGTCGCCTTAGGCCTCGCCCCCACAAGGGCCTCGCGGCCGCCTAATTTGCCCATACCGCAACTTCAATGTTTTGCCGGGACCGTCTTGCATATGATCCAGAGTCCTGCAATGCCCGCGGCTTGTGCGGGTTGTCTTCGTTCCCGCACGCCGCAAACTCCTCTCCACTGTGCATTGCAGCCGGCCCGGCATCTCTCCCCAGCTGCCTCCTAACACACAGTGCAGTGAGTGCACTGCAGAGGACACTGAACCCGCCCCTCCTCCTTCTGTGCTGTAATGTTTTCCTGTGCACAGAGGTCAGAGGAGGAGGCGGCGGGAAGGAGGCACACCACCTGTAATGAATGGCGAGCGCGCTGGTCTTCTGAGCAATCTAAAAGTAAGTTTTACACAGGAGGGGGGCATGAAGAAAAGGGTGAGGGACGGGGACAAGCAAATAGTTCACTTGGAGTGATTTGGGGGAGAGGATATCCATCCGCCCCGATCTAATCCCAGCTCAATCTATCCCCCCATACCATCCCAGCTTCATCTATCCCCCCCCATACCATCCCAGCTCCATCTATCCCCCCATACCATCCCAGCTCCATCTATCCCCCCATACCATCCCAGCTCCATCTATCCCCCCCATACCATCCCAGCTCCATCTATCCCCCCCATACCATCCCAGCTCCATCTATCCCCCCAATACCATCCCAGCTCCATCTATCCCCCCCATACCATCCCAGCTCCATCTATCCCCCCCATACAATCCCAGCTCCATCTATCCCCCCCATACCATCCCAGCTCCATCTATCCCCCCCCCATACCATCCCAGCTCCATCTTTCCCCCCCCCCATACCATCCCAGCTCCATCTATCCCCCCATACCATCCCAGCTCCATCTATCCCCCCCATACCATCCCAGCTCCATCTATCCCCCCATACCATCCCAGCTCCATCTATCCCCCCCATACCATCCCAGCTCCATCTATCCCCCCCATACCATCCCAGCTCCATCTATCCCCCCCATACCATCCCAGCTCCATCTATCCCCCCATACCATCCCAGCTCCATCTATCCCCCCATACCATCCCAGCTCCATCTATCCCCCCATACCATCCCAGCTCCATCTATCCCCCCCATACCATCCCAGCTCCATCTATCCCCCCATACCATCCCAGCTCCATCTATCCCCCCCATACCATCCCAGCTCCATCTATCCCCCCCATACCATCCCAGCTCCATCTATCCCCCCCATACCATCCCAGCTCCATCTATCCCCCCCATACCATCCCAGCTCCATCTATCCCCCCATACCATCCCAGCTCCATCTATCCCCCCCATACCATCCCAGCTCCATCTATCCCCCCATACCATCCCAGCTCAATCAATCTCCCATACCATCCCAGCTCCATCTATCCCCCCCCATACCATCCCAGCTCCATCTATCCCCCCCATACAATCCCAGCTCCATCTATCCCCCCCCATACCATCCCAGCTCCATCTATCCCCCCCATACCATCCCAGCTCCATCTATCCCCCCCATACCATCCCAGCTCCATCTATCCCCCCATACCATCCCAGCTCCATCTATCCCCCCATACCATCCCAGCTCCATCTATCCCATCCATACCATCCCAGCTCCATCTATCCCCCCCATACCATCCCAGCTCCATCTATCCCCCCCATACCATCCCAGCTCCATCTATCCCCCCCCATGCCATCCCAGCTCCATCTATCCCCCCCATACCATCCCAGCTCCATCTATCCCCCCCCATACCATCCCAGCTCCATCTATCCCCCCCATACCATCCCAGCT
The DNA here is from genome assembly GCF_905171775.1 of Rana temporaria. Lineage (NCBI taxonomy): Eukaryota > Metazoa > Chordata > Amphibia > Anura > Ranidae > Rana > Rana temporaria. Next base: position 2,258,824 of record NW_024404461.1, on the reverse strand, counting down.
CCATCTATCCCCCCATACCATCCCAGCTCCATCTATCCCCCCATACCATCCCAGCTCCATCTATCCCCCCCCATACCATCCCAGCTCCATCTATCCCCCCCCATACCATCCCAGCTCCATCTATCCCCCCCATACCATCCCAGCTCCATCTATCCCCCCCATACCACCCCAGCTCCATCTATCCCCCCCCCCATACCATCCCAGCTCCATCTATCCCCCCCATACCATCCCAGCTCCATCTATCCCCCCCCATACCATCCCAGCTCCATCTATCCCCCCATACCATCCCAGCTCCATCTATCCCCCCATACCATCCCAGCTCCATCTATCCCCCCCCCATACCATCCCAGCTCCATCTACCCCCCCCCATACCATCCCAGCTCCATCTATCCCCCCCATACCATCCCAGCTCCATCTATCCCCCCATACCATCCCAGCTCCATCTATCCCATCCATACCATCCCAGCTCCATCTATCCCCCCCATACCATCCCAGCTCCATCTATCCCCCCCATACCATCCCAGCTCCATCTATCCCATCCATACCATCCCAGCTCCATCTATCCCCCCCCATACCATCCCAGCTCCATCTATCCCCCCATACCATCCCAGCTCCATCTATCCCCCCATACCATCCCAGCTCCATCTATCCCCCCATACCATCCCAGCTCCATCTATCCCCCCATACCATCCCAGCTCCATCTATCCCCCCCATACCATCCCAGCTCCATCTATCCCCCCATACCATCCCAGCTCCATCTATCCCCCCCATACCATCCCAGCTCCATCTATCCCCCCATACCATCCCAGCTCCATCTATCCCCCCCATACCATCCCAGCTCCATCTATCCCCCCCATACCATCCCAGCTCCATCTATCCCCCCCATACCATCCCAGCTCCATCTATCCCCCCCCCCATACCATCCCAGCTCCATCTATCCCCCCCATACCAAAGCAGGGGTAAGTCATGTTAAGGTATGGATGTCGGAAACGTACGAACAGCATCGTATTTTACGTCGTTTGCGTAAGTCGTACGTGAATGGGGCTGGGCGTAGGTTACGTTCACGTCGACAAAGCATTGAGCCGACGTATTTTGGGGAGAATTTGCGACGTGACTCTGAGCATGCGCGCACATGCGCCGTTCGATCGCCTATTCATTTGCATGGGATCACGGCTCATTTCAATACAACACGCCCACTGCCTGGATCATTTGAATTAGGCGCGCTTACGCCGGCCCATATACGCTATGCCGCCGTAACTTCGGGCGCAAGTTCTTTCTGAATACGCTACTCGCCTGACTAAGTTACGGCAGCGTAGCGCATATGAGATGCGATACGCCCGAATAAAGATACGCGATTCTTTCTGAATCCCGGCATCCATGTTCAGCAGACAAACAAGTCTCGTCTCGTTGTGAGCAGCTGGAATATCTGATATCTATATCCAGACTGAGAGGAAGCGGTATATGACGGAAGCACTCAGCGGAGTGTGGGGGACATTCCGTTACAGTGGGCACAGTGAGCAGAGGCTGCAATGGTGGGCACAGGTGAGGCTGCAATGGTGGGCACAGGTGAGGTGAGGCTGAAAGGGTGGGCATAGGTGAGGCTGCAATAGTGGGCACAGTGAGCAGAGGCTACAATGGTGGGCACAGTGAGCAGAGGCTACAATGGTGGGCACAGGTGAGGCTGCAATGGTGGACACAGGTGAGGTGAGGCTGCAATGGTGGGCATAGGTGAGGCTGCATTGATGGGCACTGGTGAGGCTGCACTGATAAAGTTGTTATTAATATTTATTTTTTTAACTTAATTCTGCATAACACATTTAAGTGTCATTTAATGAGATAACTTATGAGGGCGTGTTTAGAGGTGGAATTTTGAGTCTTGCTGGCAGTGCCAGCAGAGCACAAAGGACGCTCTAGGGTGTCTTCTTTCAGAAAATATATCACGTTTTGGGGGTTTTATATAATGTTCAGGCCTAAAATGATTCTTTAACTCCTTCCCACCCGGCCTATAGCAGAATGACGGCCAGACGGGGTTCCATTATCCGGACTGGATGTCACATGACATCCAGAAGAATAAGCCGCTTGGGCGCAGGGCGATCGTTGGTGTTGTGTGTCGCTCTGACAAACCGCATTTCCAGTCTCGGTAAAGAGCCTAATGCCCTGTACACACGATCGGAAATTCCGACAAGAAAACCGTGGATTTTTTTTGGACGGAATGTTGGCTCAAACTTGTGTTGCATACATACGATCACACAAATCTTGTCGGAAATTTTAAATGTCAAGAACGCGGTGACGTACAATACGTATGATGAGCCGAGATCAATGAAGTTCAATAGGCAGTTCGGCTCTTTTGCTTGACTCTGAGCATGCGTGTTTTATTTTGCGCGTCAGAATTGCATACAGATGATCGGAATTTCCGACAAGAACTTTTTCCGTCTGAAAAATTGAGAACCTGCTCTCAATCTTTTGTTGGCGGAAATTCCGACAGCAAATGTCCGATGGAGCATAAACACGGTCAGAATTTCCGACCAAAAGCTCACATCGAAGATTTCCTGCCGGAATTTCCGATCGTGTGTATGCAGCATAAGACGTTGGCTCTTCACCATGTGATCAGCTGTGTCCAATCAAAGCTAATCACATCGTAACCAGAAAGTGCCGGTTATCGGCTTTCCTTTATTCATGCTGACAAGGCGTGAGTAGAGGAGAGCCAATCCGTGTCTCTCCTGACAGGGAGGATCTGCACTGATATTCAGCATTGATTATCAGTACAGGCCAATCACCAGTGATGACCACCAGTGCCCACCAGCCATGCCAATCAGTGACCACCAGGCATGCCTATCAGTGCCCACCAGTGATGCCAGTCAGTGCCCACCAGTGATGCCAGTCAGTGCCCATCAGGGATGCCAGTCAGTGCCCACCAGGGATGCCAGTTAGTGCCCACCAGTGATGCCAGTCAGTGCCCATCAGGGATGCCAGTCAGCGCCCACCAGGGATGCCAGTCAGTGCCCACCAGTCATGCCAGTCAGTGCCCACAAGGGATGACAGTCAGCGCCCACCAGTGATGCCAGTCAGTGCCCACCAAAGAAATAGAAAACATACTTATTTACAGCATTTTTTTTATTCTTTTTATTAAGCTTATAAAGATTATATTACATCAACAAAGCCTATCGGCAATACCCAGGCTAGAAATAAAAACAAAAAACACACACACAATTATAACCTAATAACACAAGGTAAATTTACAATATTTTTTTAACAGAAATAAAGAAAAACTTTATTTTTTTCAAAATTTTCTGTCTTTTTTATTTGTAGCACAACAAATAAAACCCCAGAGGTGATCAAATACCACCAAAAGAAAGCTCTATTTGGGGGGGGAAAGATAAAAAGATTATTTGGGTACAGTGTTGTATGAAAAGGGTGAGAGAGCTGAAAATTAGCCTGGGCAGGAAAGGGGTAAAAGTGCCCGGTATTAAAGGGGTGTTGAATGTGGGCAAAAAAAATGCAAAACCGTCCCTGGTAGTGAAAGGGTTAAAGGATAAGTTCACCTTCGGGAAGATGTTACATGTTCCTGTTCCTGCAGCGGCTCAGCGATCCGAGACATTTCCCGCACTCACTAATACACCTCGAGGGGTTGTGTGGGATCCCTGATGTATAGGAAGACAGGACTTCAGTGAGGAACATTTCCCTCACTTTAGGACAGGAATACGGCTTCTCCCCGTGTGAGATCATTTATGGCCCGGATTCACATACATCGGCGCATCTTTATGCCTCCGTAGCGTATCTTTTGTACGCTACGCCAGCGCAGCTCGGAGAGGCCTGCACTGCATTCAGATGAGCCAGCGTATCGTATTTTCGAAGGCGCAGGCCAGCGTAAAGTGTAAATGGGTGTGACCCCATGCAAATGATGGTCCGAACATGACGCAGTGGTTTACATCCGTCGTATCTTAAACGGCGCATGCGCCGTGACGTGGACGTATGTCCCGCACCCCTCTGCGCATGCTCACAACTACGCATGGCGTAACCCCTAAGATACGCCGGCCCACCGCTTATGCCGAGAGCATAAATACGCCCAGACATGCGCCCATCGAGTGCAAAAGTACACTAGCAGCTTGTCTTCCGTGGTGCAGGTACTTTTTCATTCTGAGCGATGTCTGCTCCTGAGACTGAGAGGGAGAGGAGGAAAAAAATAATTCATCTGAGGAGAGGGCGATCGTCATCTCTGCCATCTCTAGATACGATGTGTACCTCCATGGCGCAGAGTCGCATGACCAGTAAGGCCAGGAAGCAAGAGATCCTCCAGGAGGTCCATGCCCTTGGGCATGAGAGAAGGACCTCAAAGGACATTGCTAAGAAAATCAATGACCTGCGTCGTCAGGTCAGAGAGAAGCTGGCCAAGGTGAAGAGGCACCTCAGGGGAGGCGGACCAGCCAGTACTGTCAGGCTGACTTCCGAGGAGGAGGTTATCGCCAGATGTCTGGAGCGGGAGCAGGTGGAGGGCCTGGAGGGCTATGACTCAGGTGAACAGGCCTTGAGGATAGGTAAGTGTGTTTTATCCCCCATCCGGTGTGTAGCATGTGAGGGGTGCAAGGGAACATGTGACAAGTGTGTGGGTCAACCAACATTGAATGCTTTGTGTCATCCACAGATGTGCTGGAGGGAGCGGGGCCATTGTCTGCTGCTGGACGACCCACACCCTCCCCGGAGGAGAGTGCCCACACCTCTGTAGAGGTAGTTGAGGAGGAGCATGGTGATCTGGAGGAATGTGTCTACCTCGAGGAAAATAACAACTTCACCGAACCCTCCCAAACCTCCACCCCCATCAGGGGAAGCCCCTCAGGGTCCACCCCCATCAGGGGAAGCCCCTCAAGGGCCAACCCCATCAAGGGAAGCCCTTCAAGGGCCACCCCCATCAGGGGAAGCCCCTCAAGGGCCACCCCCTACAGACGGCCACAAGCCTCTCCAGCCTCCAGGAAGGCTTTGCGGAAGACAAGGGGTGTACCCGAATCCCTACAAGAAGGGCTTGTGAGGGAACAGGCCCGCCAGACGTGCCACATGGGAGAAATTTCCAGCGACCTCCATCGTGTGGCTGACAGCCTGGCCGCCTTTATTGGGTCCTCAGCCAAGACCCAGGCTGAATGCAAAGCGGCTGTGCAGGGCACCGCAGCCGCTGTGCAGCAGGGCATCACACAGCAGGCTGAGCAGAGCAGCTCGATCTCTGACTGCCTGCAGGATGTGAGCACAAACTGCGCTGCAATGGTCACCCAGGCTGGGTGACCAAGCCCAGACCCTGGAGGCCATGCATCACCACATGGTGGCAGGGGGTCCCTCACCATCTGGTGACCAGGGCTCCAATGTGCAGGCCAGCCTGGAGCATCATACCCGGGCAATTGGGGAGCTGCAGGCCACAGCAGCAGGCCTCACGGCAGAGGTGAAGAGCCTGGGAGTGGCTGTCCAGGCCAATACTGCTGTCATTGAGGCGGAGGGAAGGCAGACCAGGCGCCACCAGCGGCAGACCACCACCCGCCAGCTGTGGATGCAGGCGGAGACAAACTCTGTCCTCACCCGAATTGCCCATGCATTGGAAGGCATGCAGCCAGCATCTGCCAGGAGTGACAGACCAGGGGATGAACCTCCTCCTGATGCCCCACCCGAGGCTCCCCCCAGACAATTGAGGAACCGTTTCCGTGGCACCAGGCCTGGCCCACGAGAGGGCAAATGACTGCTCTCTTTTTTTTGTGCTCAGATTATGAGCTTTATTATTTTGTTTTTGTTGGACGTGCACAGAGGTATGTGCCGTCCTCCGGTAAGGGCATGCCATGTCGGCCAATGGCATGATCCCTTTTTTTTTTTTCTGCACATGGTGAGGAGTGCAGAAGTGGTGCCCGGACACCCGTTTGCAGGGGCAGGGTTTTCCCGGTGCTGCTACAGTGTGACTGGTGTGTGGGTGACATTCCTGCCAGCAAGGCGTGTCACCCTGGGTCATTGGGGAGAGGTTATCCCCACGACCGTGTGAATATGGTATGAATGGACAGCAACACCATTGGGGCCTTGGCGTGGCGTTGCTGCTCCAAAGTCCTGCATGGTGGACTTGGGCTAAACCAATGTGAGTTGGATGTGGTGTGTGTGAGCTAGGGACCACAGTGGTGTGCATGCATGCATTGTCCGTGTGCCATGATGAATGTGTGTGTTTAACGTGCAAAGATGCGTTCCACGAGGCAACTTCTGACTGCTCTTCACTCAGCAGATGGGGTAGCTTCGGTTAGGGGGGGACTGTGTGGTTGGGGGGTCAGGTCATCACTAGTGTTGAGCAGAATACACCATATTCGATTTCGCGATATATCTCGAATATATAGTCGAATATTCGAGATATATTCGCTAAATTCGAATATTCGTGATATTTTATCGAAATGAAATGATTGCGAATTTTCGCTATTGCGAATGCGAAAATAATTGCAAAATTTCGATAACTGCGGTAGGAGCACTCTGATTGGCTCAGAATATTCTTGATATTTTTTCGAAATTTCGCAAAATGCGAATGCGATATTTACTGCGCAATTTCGACAAATGCTGTAGGAGCACTCTGATTGGCTCAGAATATTCGTGATATTTTACAATACAAAATAATTGCGAATATTCGGCAAATGCGGAAGGAGCACTCTGATTGGCTCAGAATATTCTTGATATTTTACAATACAAAATAATTGCGAATATTCGGTAAATGCGGAAGGAGCACTCTGATTGGCTCAGAATATTCTTGATATTTTACAATACAAAATAATTGCGAATATTCGGTAAATGCGGAAGGAGCACTCTGATTGGCTCAGAATATTCTTGATATTTTACAATACAAAATAATTGCGAATATTCGGCAAATGCGGAAGGAGCACTCTGATTGGCTCAGAATATTCTTGATATTTTACAATACAAAATAATTGCGAATATTCGGCAAATGCGGAAGGAGCACTCTGATTGGCTCAGAATATTCTTGATATTTTACAATTCAAAATAAAAAGTGTTTTGCATTGGTGGTGATTCTTTACTCTATCCATCTGTCACAGCCGTTTGTCAATCAAACACCTTGAAGATTGAACACGTTCATGCTGCATGCTTTGGACTTTTTTTCACTTCACATATCAAAGACATTTTTATGAAAGATTATTTTTCTATTATTGGGACTATATTTCTTTATATATTTGTTTCACTGTGTATTTCACAAGTTATTTGCGCTTGCTTATTTTATAATTTGCCCACATGTCTTGTCACTAGACATATTTTTTATTCTTGTAGAGCGACTCCATTTTCTGTCTTGTATTAATTTATGTTGTATAACATTTTTGAGTTGCTGCTGTATTCTCCCCTTTTTTTAAGGTATGCGCAATTTATTCCTTCTTACAAAAAAAAATAATATCAAACATACAAATATTCATAACAGAAACATACACAAAGCCCCCCCCCCTTTTGCATCAGACACAATCAGAGTTCTCCTACCACAGTTATCGAAAATTCGCAATCATTTTCGCATTCGCATTAGCGAAAATTCGCAATTTTTTTTAAAAAATTCGGCAACATAAAAGGATCGCCTCAGCTTAGCTACTCGGCCCAGGGTCTCTAATCATACCAGCAATGCTTTTAGACGTTGATAGGATGTGATCTGTTTTAAAAATAAAATTGAAAAAATGCGAATATTCGGAATAGCGAATATTCACCGCGAAATTCGAAATATATCGCGAATACTCGAATATGCCATATTCGAGCCGAATATTCGCAATACGAATATTCGTGAGCAACACTAGGAAAATAAAAATAAAAAATAAATCTGCGCTATCAAAGTAATTGAGCAGCTACAAACAATCCAGTGAAAAAAAGAAAAGCAATACAAACAGAAAAAACAAAAATGCAGCGCTTAAAAATGTGAATAAATAATAATGTCTATATGGAACACATATATGTGTAAACGTATAAGTCCATAAGTGAGTGGGAGGAATCTTGGCTTGAAGAATGTCAATCAGTGTATGAAAAACACTGTGGACATGTATTCCAATTATATTAAATAAAAATAAAATAATCAAGGTCCACCAAAGTAAACGTGAAAGTAGAGGTGAGATGATAATCAATAACAGTAACACGACACCCACGGTGATCCAGAGTAAACTGAAATATAAGTGATAACGCCCGCCACCATTGGAGGCTTACCGGATGCGATGGACCCAAATGAGCTTATGCCCAAAGGATCAATAGAGCTTGGAATCAGTTGAACATGGAGATAAACCGAACCACATCAGAACGTTCAACCAGCAAACAACGATGAAGTTTTTCACTTAATAACAGGTGGACAAGGTAACTCTAGTTGGAAGATGGTTCATGGAAGTGGAAAAGCTTGCGCAGAGTATGTGGAGGAAAATAAAAGGCACATAGCGTAACTCCGCAAAAAAAAGGGAAGTTTAATACTGGTTAAAAACACTTACAGTTATGTAGGTATTAAAAGACATCAATGTAGAATAGTGCATGGCAGCAGTAGAGTCCCGACGCGTTTCGCTACAACTAGCATCGTCTGATGCTAGTTGTAGCGAAACGCGTCGGGACTCTACTGCTGCCATGCACTATTCTACATTGATGTCTTTTAATACCTACATAACTGTAAGTGTTTTTAACCAGTATTAACCTCCCTGGCGGTATGATTCTTTCAGAAAAAACATGCTAAAAGCGGTACCATTATTTGCAAGGAAATTTGGCGTTTTATATTGTAGGTCTGTAATTTTTAGGAATAACTCACTTAAATCTGACCAAACAAGATTCTAATAGGCATCCCGGGTATGACATTTTTTTAAAAACAAAATTATAAATTATAATATAATAAATAATTATAAATAATTATAACAAATAATAATATAATTATAATAAAAATTATTCAATAATGTAATCAACTCAAAATCACTGAAATTTGCTCAGTTGCAGAATTGTCGCTGTCATTACTTTTATTTTTTTATGACGAATTTCCCCACAAATCGCTATCGCACAATTCTGCAAGTGATTATAATTTATTATCGCTGTTTTTTAGCTGATCTAAAACTATTTTTGACATAAAGGGACACTTTTGGTTGCTATGGACAATCTACAGTTTGCAGGGAGAAAAAAAGGTTTTTATTATATAAAATGACATGCAGGACACTGGGCAGACCACTAGGGACAGGGGGTGTGTGTTTTTTTTACATACAGTACTGTAATCTATAAGATTACAGTATACTGTGTGTATAGTGTTTGTTTACCTTTTTGAATTTGGCGCCGTTCTCCGTCCCCGTGCGTCGTAACGTCGCAGGGAACGAAGATCGGCGTCACACGGAGGCACTATGTGAATCGAGCGAGGTCCTGCTCGCTCACACAGCGCGGTGGCATCGCTGGATCCAGGGACAAGGTAAGTAAAAAGTGCCTGTGGATCTAGCGAGGCAAGCCCGTGACTGACACGGGGTTACCGATAGTAGCAAGAAAATCTAACCCCGTGTCAGTCTCGGGAAGACCGCCAGGGAGGTTAAACTTCCCTTTTTTTTGCGGAGTTACGCTATGTGCCTTTTATTTTCCTCCACATACTCTGCGCAAGCTTTTCCACTTCCATGAACCATCTTCCAACTAGAGTTACCTTGTCCACCTGTTATTAAGTGAAAAACTTCATCGTTGTTTGCTGGTTGAACGTTCTGATGTGGTTCGGTTTATCTCCATGTTCAACTGATTCCAAGCTCTATTGATCCTTTGGGCATAAGCTCATTTGGGTCCATCGCATCCGGTAAGCCTCCAATGGTGGCGGGCGTTATCACTTATATTTCAGTTTACTCTGGATCACCGTGGGTGTCGTGTTACTGTTATTGATTGATCATCTCACCTCTACTTTCACGTTTACTTTGGTGGACCTTGATTATTTTATTTTTATTTAATATAATTGGAATACATGTCCACAGTGTTTTTCATACACGAATTGACATTCTTCAAGCCAAGATTCCTCCCACTCACTTATGGACTTATACGTTTACACATATATGTGTTCCATATAGACATTATTATTTATTCACATTTTTAAGCGCTGCATTTTTGTTTTTTCTGTGAGCAACACTAGTCATCACATATGTCAATCTCCAGGCCCTTTCTCATGGCGTAGTTGTGCAGCATGCAACATGCACCGATGATCTGGCACACAAAGTTTGGGGAATACAACAGGGTCCCCACGGACTTATCCAGGCATTGGAAACGGGACTTCAGGATGCCAAATGTGCGCTCCACCACTGCACGGGTGCGTATGTGTGCAGCATTGTATCTTCTCTCTCCTCTGGTTTGGGGTTTCCGGTATGGAGTCAGGAGATGGGGCCCAAGTGCATATGCAGAGTCACCTGGAAGGGAAAAAGCAGGAGGATGTTAGTCGTGCATGTGGCCCTCGTGATGTCTGCATCATGGGGTCGGACAGTCATGCCTGACTCCCATGTCACTCACCAACCAGCCAGCTGTCCCCATACACGTTCTGTTTGAATTCTGTTGGGATGGGGCTTTGACGGTATATGCAGCTGTCGTGGCTGGCCCCTGGGTGTTTGGCACGGACGTGCCATATGAGGCATTGAGCATCGGCTATCACCTGTACGTTGATGGAATGCCACTGCTTCCGATTACGGTATATGTGCTCTGTGGCACGGGTGGGCCGTAGTGTCACATGTGTGCAATCAATGGCCCCAACGGTGCTTGGGAATCCGGCAATGCTGTAGAAATCCTGCATTGCCTTCTGCTGCAGATGCTCATGGGTGGGTCTGATGATGTGGTTGGACATGCGTGTGAGGATTTTGGGGACAACCTGGTGCACACATCTGCTCATGGTGGATTGTGACATCCCAGCCACGACTCCACTTGTACATTGGAAAGATCTACTGGCGAGGAAATGGAGTGTTGCCAGTACCTTGACCAGTGGCTGCACTGCATGTACGCGTTGTGTGTCTGGCTGGTGATGTCATCATGCAGGGCTGTGGCTAATTCCAGGATGGCAGCAGTGCTGAATCTGAAGATGCTATACACCTCCGATTCCCCCATGCCAAAGACGTTCATGCGCGTGCGGTATATCCTCTCCCGTGCCCTCCTCCATGCCTGTGGACACAGTAGTAGTGCTATGACCATGGCTGCCCCTGGCATGTTGGCATACAGATGTGTTGTCCTGCAAGTGTGGTTGCTCAGCTGGTCCGTAACGCTCTCCAGCTGACCTGTGCACGTCTGTTGCTGAGTTACCCCTGCTTTATGAGGAATAACTTTGCGCCGGGCGTACAACTTGCGCGCACATCGCATAGCCTGCGTCGGGCGCACGTACGTTTGTGAATCGCCCTATCTCCCTCATTTGCATATTTGAATACAAAAATCAATGGGAGCACCAACTACGTCCAGCGTAAATATGCGCCCACGATACGCCGGCGTAGGCAAGTTACGTTGGTTGGATGAAGCCTATTTTCTGGCGTATCTTGGTTTCTGAATCCGGTGCATAGATACGACGGCGCATATTTGCACTTACGCGGCATATCTGTAGATACATCGGCATAAGTGCTTTGTGAATCCGGGCCTATGTCTGTAAAAATTGGACTTATCTGAAAAACATTTCCCTCACTCAGGACAGGAATACGGCTTCTCCCCCGTGTGAGATCTCTGATGTATGGAAAGAATGGACTTCTGTGAAAAACATTTCCCGCACTCAGGACAGGAATACGGCTTCTCCCCTGTGTGAGATCTCTGATGTGTGGAAAGAATGGACTTCTGTGAAAAACATTTCCCGCACTCAGAACAGGAATACGGCTTCTCCCCTGTGTGAGATCTCTGATGTGTGGAAAGATCGGACTTCTGTGAAAAACATTTCCCGCACTCAGGACAGGAATACGGCTTCTCCCCCGTGTGAGATCTCTGATGTCTGGAAAGATCGGACTTCTGTGAAAAACATTTTCCGCACTCAGGACAGGAATACGGCTTCTCCCCCGTGTGAGATCTTTGATGTCTGGAAAGAACGGACTTCTGTGAAAACAATTTCCCACACTCAGGACAGGAATACGGCTTCTCCCCTGTGTGAGATCTCTGATGTGTGGAAAGATGGGACTTCTGTGAAAAACATTTCCCACACTCAGGACAGGAATACTGCTTCTCCCCCGTGTGAGATCTCTGATGTGCGGAAAGACTGGACTTCTGTGAAAAACATTTCCCACACTCAGGACAGGAATACGGCTTCTCCCCCGTGTGAGATCTCTGATGTGTGGAAAGATGGGACTTCTGTGAAACACATTTCCCACACTCAGGACACGAATACTGCTTCTCCCCCGTGTGAGATCTCTGATGTCTGTTAAAATTGGAATTGTCTGTAAAACATTTCCCACACTCAGGACAGGAATACGGCTTCTCCCCTGTGTGAGATCTCTGATGTGTGAAAAGATGGGACTTCTCTGAAAAACACTTCCCACACTCAGGACAGGAATACTGCTTCTCCCCCGTGTGAGATCTCTGATGTCTGTAAAGATGGGACTTCTGTAAAAAACACTTCCCACACTCAGGACAGGAATACTGCTTCTCCCCCGTGTGAGATCTCTGATGTCTGTAAAGATGGGACTTCTGTAAAAAACACTTCCCACACTCAGGACAGGAATACTGCTTCTCCCCCGTGTGAGATCTCTGATGTGTGTTAAAACTGGAATTGTCTGAAAAACATTTCCCACACTCAGGACAGGAATACGGCTTCTCCCCCGTGTGAGATCTCTGATGTGTGGAAAGAATGGACTTATGTGAAAAACATTTTCCGCACTCAGGACAGGAATACGGCTTCTCCTCTGTGTGAGATCTCTGATGTGTGGAAAGTTTGGATTGAAAACGGAAACACTTCCCGCACTCAGTACAGGAAAGTCTCTTATTTGTTGGAAGGACAGCACCGTCCCGCACAGTCTGAGGCTCCTCAGGATAAGAGGAATACAATGGTCCGGCACCGTCCCGCACAGTCTGAGGTTCCTCAGGATAAGAGGAATACGATGGTCTGGCACCGTCCCGCACAGTCTGAGGCTCCTCAGGATAAGAGGAATACGATGGTCCGGCACCGTCCCGCACAATCTGAGGTTCCTCAGGATAAGAGGAATACGATGGTCCGGCACCATCACGCACAGTCTGAGGTTCCTCAGGATAAGAGGAATACGATGGTCCGGCACCGTCCCGCACAGTCTGAGGTTCCTCAGGATAAGAGGAATACGATGGTCCGGCACAGTCCCACACAGTCTGAGGTTCCTCAGGATAAGAGGAATACGATGGTCCGGCACCGTCCCGCACAGTCTGAGGTTCCTCAGGATAAGAGGAATACGATGGTCCGGCACCGTCCCGCACAGTCTGAGGTTCCTCAGGATAAGAGGAGTACGATGGTCCGGCACCGTCCCGCACAGTCTGAGGTTCCTCAGGATAAGAGGAATACGATGGTCCGGCACCGTCCCGCACATTCTGAGGTTCCTCAGGATAAGAGGAATACGATGGTCCGGCACCGTCCCGCACAGTCTGAGGTTCCTCAGGATAAGAGGAATACGATGGTCCGGCACCGTCCCGCACAGTCTGAGGTTCCTCAGGATAAGAGGAATACGATGGTCCATCTACACTGTGTGGTGCCGGATGGACATTTGAGGTAGTCGGGTTTTCTCCTGGACTATACTGTGTGATGTCCTCATCTTCTACTTTACAGTCTGGAGACAAAGTGAGACAATCCTCTGGGGTTTTCCTCATCTCCCGTCCATCTACTAAAATAGAAATACAAAGATTATTACTAGACATGACCTGATTGGTTCCCCTAAACCAGGACTCCGCCCACATCCGGCAGCTTTGTCTCTGAGGATCTTACAATTCCCCTCAAGGTAACTAGTAAATGGCTCCTCTGATCTCCTACCAGATCATTTCTTTATTCATGGACCTTAGTCAGAGAGTGAGGAAACAACGAGAACTGCCTTTTATAGGAGTGACAGTGATGAGGGGATTATAGAATGAGTGTCCCCTCCCTCTATATCACTCATTGCCATCTTCCCAACACAAGAAGTCCTGCACTTCCTTATTTAGCCTATGATTCAGTCATATATGACAGCGGGGCTGAGCCCCACCAGAGGTCAGAGAGTGAGGATGGGGGAGAACAACCAAGATGAAGACTGGACTGATCCTGAAGACCTCCCTCATTGGGTTATTGACTCCTCCCCCTCATTATCACTTTCTTTTTAAAGTTCCAAAGCTTGAGGATGTTATCACATTATTATCACCATGTAAAAGTCTGTCCTCCAATCACATCATCAGATATAAAATCAAACCACTATGAAATCAGTAAATAGGAAACTGCTCATATAATACCCAGATATGAGGTATAACAGAACTGCTCTGATATTGGTTAATGAACAAAAACAGAACAGAAATGTGAGAGAGGGACTCACCTGAAGTTCTGCTTTCCTTGGAGCTCCGCCTGTCTCTTAAAGCCCCAGCCCCCTGACTCTATCGGCAAGCTGTATTGGCTGACAGAAGCAGGCTCCAATCAATCCTTTCCCTTTCCTATGCAGTTCCACACATTGCACTCATTCACATTATCTCTTTGGTGCCCTCTGCTGGCCTTTTCTAAATCGGCAAACGCAATTCCATCCCCAGCCTATAATAATAGTACATTTACCACTTGCCGACCAGTCGTGGTCAGTGGCTCAGCTCGTTCCAACAAATCACCATACTGGTATGTCGGCTCCTTTTAAGAACCATACCAGGTGCTGGCGCGTGCCCGCTGCACTGCGGGGGACCCGATGCGTGTGGCAGGCAGCTGCGAGGTCCGCCGTCCATCCGCGATCGCGGGCACAAGAGCAAGAACAGGATCTGTGTGTGTAAACAGATCCCCGTTCTGACAGGAGAGGAGAGACAGATCTGCTGTTCCAGGCAATCAGGGGCTGAAGGGGTTAAAGTTCAAACATTTCTTTTTCTTCTTAATACTCCATGTTGGTAATATATTCGGGTCATATGTGCAATGGCATTACAGCCGATAGACTTTACAGTTTATTTCTTTTTATTAGATTTTACATTTGCACTTCTGTTTGTCAAAAAATAGGATTTTTGTACTCACCGTAAAATCCATTTCTCTGAGTTCATGGACGGACACAGCATCCTTTGACAGTAGGGTTATATCCGCTTCCTTTAGGAGAGTTTAGGCAGAAAAAAAGCACTTTAAGGCTGAATTCACATCTAGGCGGCGTTTTGTCCTGCGAATTGCGGCGACAAATAGCGGCGTTTTGTACCGTGATTTGCGGCGACAAAACGCCGCGATTGTCCGCCTAGATGTGCCTCTAGATTGTCCCCCTATGGAGATGGTTCCCATCTCCTATGCCGAACGCCGAAAGCCGCCTGAAAAAAAGGTCCGGGACTTTTTTTCAGGCTGCAGGCGTTCGGCGTGAGATGTGAACCATCTCCATAGAGGGCAATGTTAAATCATCCCTCTGGCGTGTCGGGGCGGCAGCGGGCGTCACACTACAGGCGACAAAACGCCTAGGTGTGAATGGGCTCTAAGTGTTAACACATTCCTCAGTGCAGCTCCTCCCAGGGGGCGTGCCCCCCTTCCCGGGTATAACCCACACCCTGCTCTAGCAGCCTCAGTTCGTAACAAGCAGTACAAAGGAGGGGTGGGTGCTGTGTCCGTCCATGAACTCAGAGAAATGGATTTCACGGTGAGTACAAAAATCCTATTTTCTCTTCCGTTCATGGACGGACACAGCATAGGCCTAAAGCACAATCCATCAAATCCACCTAGAAATGGTGGCCGACGAGACTGGCAGGCGCTCTTTTTAGGACCAGCCACCGACACGAACAGTGAGTCCGACTTCCGGAACGGAATCGTAGCAGATAAGTACACTCGTAGGGTCCGAACCACATCCAGAGGATGTAAAGTGGCCTCCACCTGGTATTTCGGCTGAGGACATAAGGATGGAAGAACAATGTCCACATTAATGTGAAAAGCCGAAACGACCTTGGGGAGAAAAGACGGCTGCGGCTGCAGCACCACCTCATCCTTATGGATGACCAAGTAGGGAGCCTTGCAAGACAAGGCCGCCAGTTCAGACAGATACTCGTCTGATCGAGGTAATTGCTACCAGAAAAAATCACCATTTGTGACAGTCAACAAAAAACCTCCCGAATGTCCTCAAAGGGAGCATCCTGAAGCAACGAAAGGACTAAATTCAAGTCCCATGGGGGTATTGGAGGGCGCACCGGAGGGGCCACATGCCAGACCCCCTGACTAAACATACGCACCCAGGAGTGCAATGCCAAGGTCGCTGAAAGTAAACAGCCAGAGCAGAAATTTGACTCCCAACTGTACTTAAGGCGAGAGCCTGATCCACTCCCTGCTGCAAAGACAGCAGAATCCTGTACACCACGTATGTACGAGTTTGCCATTTTATCTCCTCACACGCAGAGATGTAGGCCTTCCACGTATGATGGTAAATCCTTTGTGAGATAGACTTCCGTGCACACAGCATAGTAGAGACCACCGAGCCCAATAGGCCTCGGTCCCTCAGCCCCTGGCTCTCAACAGCCACGCCGCTAAAGCCAGAGACTGTAAAGCAGGGTGGAAGATCGGAACCTGCGAAAGATCTTCTCTCAAGAAAAGACGCTAGGGGGCGTCTGCCACCAGACGCACCAGGTCCGCGTACCAGGAGCGGAGCAGCCAATCTGGGGCGATCAGGATTGATAGAATCCCTTCGGATTCCACTCTACGCAGCAGGCGAGGAAGAAGCTTCAGAGGAGGGAAGGCGTAAATTAGGTGATAGTGATCCAAGGCACCACCAACGCCTCTGACGCGTCCGCCCACGGGTCCATAAACCTGGCCACTAGCTGTGGCACCTACCGATTGAGACGGGACACTAGAAGGTCCACGTCCGGAGTGCCCCACTTTTGGCACAGACCCTGAAACACCTGCGTGTGGAGAGACCTCTCTCCTTGGTCTAGTGCAGTGCGACTTAGCAAGTCGGCTTGCCAATTCTTGACTCCCGGAATGTACACGGCCGATAGAGCCGGAACGGACCTTTCGGTCCACCGAAGGATGTGCGCGACCTCCGCCGCTGCGGCTGAACTCTGTGTGCCTCCCTGATGATTACTTCAGTTGATTCATCGAGTTCAGCAGTGTGCTTCATTTAAAGTCCCAACATTTAGTATTCCTTTTTCAAATTATTGGGGATGGAGGTATATACCAGGTTTTGCCTCATTCAAAGTCCCACCTTAGCTTTAGTTTAGTATTCCTTTCAACTTATCGGGGATGGAAGCACACAGCCCCAATATTACCATAGGTACGCTTAATACCACTGTGATCTGTCTATTTGCCTATGTTTCTTTCGTCCTTTTATAGTGACCAGTCTAGGCAGTTTAGGTTTGGCTTGTCTTCGTTTATCCGGGAGCTGCGACCCGCCTTGAGACCTCCCCCTCCCCTCCCCACGTGGGGGTTGGGGCAGACACTCACTGCGGGTCGACGCCATGCCCACATGGCTAGCATGCGACGTCACCTGTGATGCCACATGGCTCCCATGTCTGTCCATCTGCGTCTGTCATGGGGGAGGTTTGGGCGCCGAGCGCGTCATGCCGTTTGGACGCTGGTGCCGCCCCTCCCTCTGTAATGACGCTGCGTGGCGTTGATGGTTACCATTGGTCCGCGGCCTTTACATATTCTCCAGCTGCACCGCTCATACACTCCAGGATTTTTTCCTTCCACCTATTTGGATTATTCCCTTTCATATACCCTACCAGGTATTTTTTTGCTTACTTTTATGTCACCATTTTCACATTCCTACACCTCTACCCTGGCACTTTCTCTTGTTTTTTATGCCCTTTTACTTTATGCATCATCTCTACTCTTACACATGGAATTTCTCTTCCAATACACAAGCTATATTACCAACTGATTTTATCTACCCATCTCCACAGATACCTCTGGGAATGGTTTATACTATTAGATACATCTCAGATGATGACCGATCATTTACCTTTTATTCACGTTCTGCTGGTGCAGCCGCTGGACCCTTGGGTTTAACCATCTCAGCTTCCGGGGAAGATGCTGTTCATAGCCGCCCCCTACCATTGATATTATTCTATCATCATATTATTATGCTACCAATAGGTAAGAGTGTTTTTGGACCTTGTTTGCTCCCCCTCTTTCTTTTATGCATTATATATGTTTTATAGTTCTTTTATTACCATTATATTATTTTGGCATTTTCTTTCTATGTAGATACTGCATATCTGCTCCCGACGAGTGGTACAAACCACGAAACGCGTAGAGCTTCTACACAATGATATGTCACAGTATAGGCCTAGCTTTTACCTTACCAATTATCTCTATGGATCAACTACCATCATTATTTATCTATGTGTTACCAATACAGCTTCGATTTTCACACGCCAGGTTTATTGTCACGCTTTGTCATTATGAGATATATTTTTACAATTATGTATTGTCTAATATGTATTCAGTGTAACCTACAATTGCTATGCATTACCATGTACGCTTTTAACTATTAGGTACTACCATGCACTGTTTAGACTTTAGTTTTTGTAACTCATTACCATTTTACCTACTTACTCCTTAGTGGCGTTTGTCATTCCCTATCTGTAACTAATAAATCTATTTACTTCAGTTGATTCATCGAGTTCAGCAGTGTGCTTCATTTAAAGTCCCAACATTCAGGATTCCTTTTTCAAATTATTGGGGATGGAGGTATATACCAGGTTTTGCCTCATTCAAAGACCCACCTTAGCTTTAGTTTAGTTTACCTCCCTGATGATTGATGTATGCCACGGCCGCGGCGTTGTCGGACTGGATCCTGACCAGTCGGCCCTGCAGATCCAGGGACCACCTGGCAAGGCACAGCTTGATTGCTCGGAGCTCCAGAATAGTGATCGGTTGGCGGGACTCCTCCTGAGTCCAGCGCCCCTGGGCTGACTGGGTGCCCCAAACGCCCCCTCCAACCGGAGAGGCTGGCATCCGTCGTGACCACTGTCCAGTGGCACGGCAGAAAACGACTTCCCAGTCCGAAGCACCGGAGACGCCAGCCACCACACCAGGGGAGACTTGACCAGTTGACTCAATTGAATCTGGTAATCCAGAGATGACGGGGGCTTATCCCAACGTGACAGCAGTTCCCTCTGTAGCACCCTGGTGTGGAATTGGGCATACGTAAGCAGAATCGCAAGGAGATGACCACTTCTGGGTCAACAACTGCTGCACTGCAGATTGCAGTGTCTGAAGTTTCTCCGTTAGGAGAAAAACTCTCGCCTCGGCGGAATCCAGGACTAGTCCCAGGCATTCCAGTCCCTGAGACGGAATCAACACTGACTTCTGGACAATACAGAAGCCAGCCAAACTCTTGGAGAGTCTGACACGTGATAGACACGTCCTCTACTAATTTTGAGTCCAAAGAAGCTCGTAAGAGAATGTCGACCAGATATCCCAAGATAACAAACCCCCGTTGTCACAGCAGGGCCAGCATCGGGACGAGCACCTTGGTGAAAACCTGTGGTGCCGACACCAAGCCGAACGGGAGGGCCACAAATTGAAAATGGTCCTCCCCGACCGCAAAGCACAGAAATCTCTGGTGCTTTGAGCATATGGGAACATGCAGGTACGCGTTCATGACATCCAAGGACAACCCTGATGGGGTGCCGCTATTACCGAGCGAATCGACACCATCCTGAATTTTTGCATTTTAACAAAAAACAAACGAGGGCCTCGAGGTCCAGGATGGGACAGACCCCGTCCTTCTTGGGGACTACAGATTGGAGTAAAAACCCCTGAGACCGTTCCATCGAGGGAACTGGCACAATCACTCCCCCGACCAGAAGATCCTGGACAGCCCCTGACAGAGCCAGCCGGCGAACCGGAGGAAGCCAGAGGTTGGAGGGGAAAAAAACGTGTTTGATAGAGTTTCTCGCTTGTCTATCTTGCACCCCCAACGGTCGGAGAGGAGAGACCTCCACCGAGCCGCAAATTCGCGAAGCCGGTCCCCCGCCCGAGACACGGGCGGGGGCAGACCTTCAGGCGGAAGCAGGTATGTCCGCAGACTTAAATATAAAAGGTAGTGCAGCGCTGTTAATAGTGATAGAATACTTAAATACAATTAAGTAAAAAACAGTGTAAACAAAAATAACTCTTTGATAAGAAAAGGAATCCAAATAAATGAATTAAATTAATAAGTGATAGAAAAAACAGCAAAGTCCATTTAAAAACCCAGAAATTAAAAAGTGTCTCAATCTGGTGTGAAAACAATTCCTTAATTAGCAAGATGTGATGATATCTTGATTGCTGTGAGAAGGTGTTCACCCATGCAATTCGTGAAGTAAGGATTAACCGCTTACCAGAGATAAAGACTGTTTTCCACCAGTCTTATAGAGCCTATGGGAAGTCTGGTCTCCCAATACCCTTTCAGCAATATTAAACCTCAGCAATCGATCCGGGTATCATAAATTGGAACAAAAGAAACTTTTCATAGTGCATACCGTTTAAACCAAGGTAGGATTTAATAAAAGTAATGCACTTACAGTTATGTTGCCAAAAAACCGCATATAAGTGGACAAAGAAAAGAGAGCGCTTCAGCTGTAGTGTTCCGATGCTCCTCGCTACTCAGTCTGCAACCACGGCCAGCGTTCAGAACGGAACGCGATGACGTCACGGCACCCAACAATTGTTTCGTCACGAAGGGACTTCTACGGGGGAATAGCCGGATATGGACGTCAGCGCGCTTGGTTGTTTTAAATAGCCCAGGAATCCATTAATGAAACTGGAAAGCCGGATCTGGTTTACATGTAGAACTAAGGGCAAACCATTTATTGTGGGTAGCAAGAGGAGCGGAAGTCCGCTTACTTGATTATAGAAACGGACCACCCGGAACAGAAAAAAATTTGTGGAAAGAACGTGGCGGTGTTTCAATTTCTGGCAGCGGAGCAACGAAACACTACTAAAATAGCAATTAATCTATGTACATCATGAATATCCATTAATCACTAAATCTATCTGGATATGAATACAGCTTAAATTAAGTTACATGTTCAATAAATCTACAGAGATGGAAATGTACATTATTAATAATCTTTAGAACGCAATATATATATTTTATAATTTGATAATATATAAATAATTTTATTTGCAAAAAATAAAAATCAAAAATCAAAAAATGAAAAAATGAATTAAGATTAATTGAATAAAAATTATTTAAAAAGGATTAAAATAAATGCATCATTTTTAAAAAAGATTAAGAATTATTTAAAAAGCAGTTAACATCCCAGTCGACATTAAGTCCAAAAGGGATGAAAGATTTTAAACAAAAGATCCAGCGAGTTTCAAGCCTAGAGATAGCACGTACCATATTGGTGCCTCGCCAATGTGGGCGGACATTATCTATCGCAAAAAAACTGGTACCTTTCAGTTGCCTCCCATGATATTTATCATAATGTTTTGATAGATTATGTTTCGGAAAACCACTTTTTATTCTTCCAACATGTTCACTGAGGCGAATATGTAATTCTCTTTTTGTGCGGCCTACGTACTGTTTAGAGCACGGACATTGTATCATGTATACAACGTACTTGGTAGAGCAGGTAATAAATGAGTCTATGTCATAAGAAGTCCCAGTAACTGAGGACTGAAAGTTGACACATTTACGCTCCTTAAAAGAATTGATTTTGCAGATGTTGCAACGACGACATGGAAAGAAGCCTTTGAGTGAGTGAAAAAATGATATTTCCTTAGGGGGGTCTACAACATTAGGTGCTACACTGTGTCTCAAAGCAGGTGCGCCCTTAAAAATTAAAACAGGGTGCTCAGGGATGTGGGCCCCAAGGATCCTATCGCTTCTCAAAACATCCCAATGTTTATTTAGAATTTTTTTGATGGAGAAGTGTTGGTTAGAATATTTAGTTGTCAAAGACCAACTAAATTTGTCTGAAGGGATGGAATCGATGATGTGTTGGTTATATGGGAAGGAGATGTCGCATCACTTGAATTATTCTTTTCTAATCTTAATTCCAATACAAAAGGCATCACTTTGCAATATGTTATCAGTACTTCGCACATACAATTCCTGGATCTAAACATCTTTGTTAAGGAAGGCCAATTGATTACCAACACATTTTTCAAAGATACAGATCGGAATTCTTTTATTCCGACTTCCAGTTGTCATCATAACTCTTGGCTTGCCGCAGTGCCAAAAGGACAATTTCAGCGCTTAAGGCGTAATTGCACTGAGATTGAGGACTATCGTAACCAAGCTAGTGTGCTTAGACAAAGATTCATTAGTAAAGGATATCAAGTAAACCTGATTGATGAAACCATTAACAATGTGGAAATGATGGAGAGAGAATCTCTGCTAACCAAAAGTACCAACAAAAGGAATTCCATCCCTTCAGACAAATTTAGTTGGTCTTTGACAACTAAATATTCTAACCAACACTTCTCCATCAAAAAAATTCTAAATAAACATTGGGATGTTTTGAGAAGCGATAGGATCCTTGGGGCCCACATCCCTGAGCACCCTGTTTTAATTTTTAAGGGCGCACCTGCTTTGAGACACAGTGTAGCACCTAATGTTGTAGACCCCCCTAAGGAAATATCATTTTTTCACTCACTCAAAGGCTTCTTTCCATGTCGTCGTTGCAACATCTGCAAAATCAATTCTTTTAAGGAGCGTAAATGTGTCAACTTTCAGTCCTCAGTTACTGGGACTTCTTATGACATAGACTCATTTATTACCTGCTCTACCAAGTACGTTGTATACATGATACAATGTCCGTGCTCTAAACAGTACGTAGGCCGCACAAAAAGAGAATTACATATTCGCCTCAGTGAACATGTTGGAAGAATAAAAAGTGGTTTTCCGAAACATAATCTATCAAAACATTATGATAAATATCATGGGAGGCAACTGAAAGGTACCAGTTTTTTTGCGATAGATAATGTCCGCCCACATTGGCGAGGCACCAATATGGTACGTGCTATCTCTAGGCTTGAAACTCGCTGGATCTTTTGTTTAAAATCTTTCATCCCTTTTGGACTTAATGTCGACTGGGATGTTAACTGCTTTTTAAATAATTCTTAATCTTTTTTAAAAATGATGCATTTATTTTAATCCTTTTTAAATAATTTTTATTCAATTAATCTTAATTCATTTTTTCATTTTTTGATTTTTGATTTTTATTTTTTGCAAATAAAATTATTTATATATTATCAAATTATAAAATATATATATTGCGTTCTAAAGATTATTAATAATGTACATTTCCATCTCTGTAGATTTATTGAACATGTAACTTAATTTAAGCTGTATTCATATCCAGATAGATTTAGTGATTAATGGATATTCATGATGTACATAGATTAATTGCTATTTTAGTAGTGTTTCGTTGCTCCGCTGCCAGAAATTGAAACACCGCCACGTTCTTTCCACAAATTTTTTTCTGTTCCGGGTGGTCCGTTTCTATAATCAAGTAAGCGGACTTCCGCTCCTCTTGCTACCCACAATAAATGGTTTGCCCTTAGTTCTACATGTAAACCAGATCCGGCTTTCCAGTTTCATTAATGGATTCCTGGGCTATTTAAAACAACCAAGCGCGCTGACGTCCATATCCGGCTATTCCCCCGTAGAAGTCCCTTCGTGACGAAACAATTGTTGGGTGCCGTGACGTCATCGCGTTCCGTTCTGAACGCTGGCCGTGGTTGCAGACTGAGTAGCGAGGAGCATCGGAACACTACAGCTGAAGCGCTCTCTTTTCTTTGTCCACTTATATGCGGTTTTTTGGCAACATAACTGTAAGTGCATTACTTTTATTAAATCCTACCTTGGTTTAAACGGTATGCACTATGAAAAGTTTCTTTTGTTCCAATTTATGATACCCGGATCGATTGCTGAGGTTTAATATTGCTGAAAGGGTATTGGGAGACCAGACTTCCCATAGGCTCTATAAGACTGGTGGAAAACAGTCTTTATCTCTGGTAAGCGGTTAATCCTTACTTCACGAATTGCATGGGTGAACACCTTCTCACAGCAATCAAGATATCATCACATCTTGCTAATTAAGGAATTGTTTTCACACCAGATTGAGACACTTTTTAATTTCTGGGTTTTTAAATGGACTTTGCTGTTTTTTCTATCACTTATTAATTTAATTCATTTATTTGGATTCCTTCTCTTATCAAAGAGTTATTTTTGTTTACACTGTTTTTTACTTAATTGTATTTAAGTATTCTATCACTATTAACAGCGCTGCACTGCCTTTTATATTTATGCTTCTTAATTTGTTGTACACATTTTAGTGCTAGCTGCTACATATCTTTCTTTTGTTTATTCATAACATCACTCATCACTTTTTTATCATTAATTTTTTAGCGCAGCGCCAACCTTTTGGTTTTTTCATATGTCCGCAGACTTGTTGGGCTTGCGGCACCAGGTGCGCTACAGCCCCGCAGCGGGGGTCTTAGCACCTTGCAAACCTTCCCCCACCACACAGGGCGGGCGAAAAAAAATGCTTGGGGGTAGTAAAGGAGGGCCCTTGCTCAAGGCGAGGCCCCTAGCCCTTCCCAGACTGTGGGAACAGTGTGCTCTTACCACCCGTGGCATCCTTAATGATGCCATACAGGGATGCCCCAAAAGACCATTCACCAGTGGCGGCCCGTCCATACGGGGCGCCGCCCGTGCGCAGCCCCCCCCCCAAGTCGGTAAAAAAAAAACAGCAAAAAAAGGTCCTTATGTGCACTGTGCCCGTGCGCCGGGTGCAGTGCAGTACGAGTAGCGCCATGTCTGTGCAATCTCAAGATTGCCGACGGGGTGCTACATTGGCCTGGTCTGAGAGAAGCCTAAGTGTGCAGAGAAGTCGGCTGTGCTGCGTCTGTCCCTCAGGCAGATTCGCGGTCATTTCTGAAGCGCTAAAGCGGCCACACGAGGCCAAGCGATTTCTAAGATGGCCGCCGAATGTGTAAAAAACAGTCCTGGACCATAAGTAAATGGCCGCCGAGCTATGTAAAGCGGGACTCCGGCGACCACCGGCTGGAGGTATCCCAGACAGAACCAAAGTCCGCTAAACGGCATGGCTGTTGGCCAGACACACTGGCCCGGATTCAGAGAGCAATTGCGCCTGCGTAACCATAGTTACGCAGCGCAATTGCTTAGTTTCCCCGGCGTTACGAATGCTCCTGATTCAGGAACATCGTAACGCCGACTGCAGCCTAAAATCTGCGTGGCATAAGGCTCTTATGCCACGCATATCTTAGGCTGCATTCTTGCGATGACCTCTAGGGGGTGCTCTCATTGTGGTCAGCGTATAGTATGCAAATTGCATACTAACACCGATTCACAATGTTGCGCGAGCCCTGAGTACGCAATTTACGTCGTTTCCGGACGGCGTGTTTAGCGTAAGGCTGCCCCTTCTAATAGCAGGGGCAGCCAATGCTAAAGTATACCCGTCGTTCCCGCGTCGCGACGTTCGAATTTTACGTAATTTGCGTAAGTGATTCGTGAATGGCGCTGGACGCCATTCACGTTCACTTTGAAGCAAATGACGTCATTGCGACGTCATTTGCCGCAATGCACGTCGGGAAAGTTTCCCGACGGAGCATGCGCTCTTCGCTCGGCGCGCCTAATTTAAATGATTCCCGCCCCCTACGGGATCATTTACATTAGGCGCCCTTACGCAGGTCAAGTTTACACAGCGCACACGCAATTTACGGAGCTACTGCTCCGTGAATCGCGGGTAGCGCAGGAAATTTGCGGGGGCGCAGGGCAAAAACACTGCCCTGCGCCTCCGTAAAAAAGGGGCAAATCTACCTGAATCCGGGCCACTGTGACAAAGCCATAAAAGACCGGTCATATTTGTGCCCTAGAACAAGAAGTTCCCCGGGGCCTGTGGAGGACGTCCCAAAGCTTAGCTGAGGGCCGGCACACGCTCGAGGGCCGGCACACGCTCGATGGCCGAACATGGGGGGACTACAAGACTCAAGACCCAGCCTGTCACCCAGTCGGCTGTTGATAGAAGAATCTCAGGATTCAAAAATGCAGGAACAAAATAATAAAAAGCGAGAAAATCGCAAAAAAATCTCCAGAGTACAGGACTCCAGAGTGCCTGACCTCTCCTGTCATTAGGCAGAAAAAAACTGAGGCTGCTAGAGCAGGGTGTGGGTTATACCTGGGGGGCCACGCCCCCTGGGAGGAGCTGCACTGAGGAATGTGTTGTTAACACTTAAAGTGCTTTTTTTCTGCCTAAACTCTCCTAAAGGAAGCGGATATAACCCTACTGTCAAAGGATGCTGTGTCCGTCCATGAACGGAAGAAAAAGCAATATTTTTGTTTTATTTCTAAAGACGTTCCATATCACAAGGGCAAAATGTGTGTCTGTAGTGCGTGTTCAATCCTTCATACCAGAAATAAGAAGATCTGATTGGATTTTTACTCCAGGAGTATATCATGGGTTTGGCAATTCTAGAGAAAGGTGTAAATAATGATTGTGAACGGAGCGAGGGAGCGGCGAGGAGATACACTGTGCATGTCTACCGATGTGTGTGACAGATATTTCTATGGAATAAAGTCAGAGATCTTATAGATCTATACTATGTGGAGAGTTCTTCTTGTCTTGGGTCTGAGACTATACAGACCTATCCCTCCACCCGGCGCTGCCAGCAAACATCACAACTAGTAACCCCGGGAGAATTCCTCTGTCAGAGATCTCGCTAGATCCGGGTATGGGGCAGAAGACCTAAGACACATACCCCAGATGGCTAAGACAAGCAACACCTATGGGGGGAAAATGAACATTTTACTAGCAGCTGAACCCCAGAATGTCCATAAATCCATCCTAGATACATGAACTGTGTCTGCAGCACAGAGAAGGAAGATTATCCCAGAGAAATACAGGAATACGGGGAACACAGCTCAGGAAAGTGACCAGAGGATTACAGGCTGATATCACCCAGTCCCCGCCCTACTCTGGACCAATCAGTGAGCAGTATGGGTGGAGGAATGTATTTCGTGTTAATGACCCACCTGTGCTGATCTCTGTAGGAGTGTCCTCCTCTATAAATGTCCCCGTTATTCCATCCTCCTCCATAGACTGCTGATCATCCCTCACATACGTCTCTTCTTCTTCTGATTTCACCTCAAATTCTATATCGATTGGATCTCCACTCTACATCAAGAGAATGAGAGAGAATATCATCTGTAAGATATAATCTTTATTATTGTGACATCACATCTAGAAGATCCACACATCCCCCCCCACAAGTCCATGTCTAGATGTTCCGTCCCACCAACCTTTAAATAAGGAGGGATGGTGTGACCTTCCTGTGTGGAATCCCGGGAATACAGAGGACGGGGACATCTCTCTGGGGGGTTTCTGTAGCTGGATGACTCCACCATGGTGTCCTTGTACAGATCGTTGTGTTCTTTTAGAGACTCTGACTCCTCCATCACCCCATCCTCATCATCCTCCTCTTTTATCTCTTCTTTAACCTCAACTTTAGGATCTCTCAGGTTTCCACTCTGAATATAGAATAAAAATGACATCAATGGTAACAATGCAGATAATGTACAGATCCTAATGATACTATCAGTGATTGTTCCTCATCTACCTGATGATGTTGGGGGATGGTGTGACCTTCCTGTGTGGAATCCCGGGAATACAGAGGACGGGGACATCTCTCTGGTGGGTTCCTGGTATTAGGTGGCTCCATCATATCCTTGTGTCCTTCTGAAAACTCCTCCATCACTCCATACTCCTCATCCTCCTCTTTATACTCTTCTTTAACATCAATATTATCATCCCCGAGGTTTCCACTCTGAATATAGAATAAAACATTCATTGTAACAAACATGCTGTTTAGAAATCAGATCTAACAATAATTGTCACTCATCTACCTGATGATGGTGGGGGATGGTGTGACCTTCCTGTGTGGAATCCCGGGAATACAGAGGACGGGGACATCTCTCTGGTGGGTTCCCATTACTGGATCCATCTGTAGGAAACACACACACTGACTGAATACATTGTTTCTATGTGTTTATCAGATGATGGGGGATGTAGGTGGAGCCTCCGTACTGCTCTCTCCTTTACAATAAAGTCTCCTCTTACCCGGTGATGTGAGGGGCGGCTGATTGTCCATCATGACGTCCTTCCCGGCACCGCTCATGTCTCCTGTCAACAGTTTGATGATCTCTCTGGTGACTTCTAGAATCTTCTTTGTATTTCTCTATTCTATCAGGGAGGGAGGTGGAGGCAATGTGATTATCATAGGATCTCCAGACTTCACAGGAGGAAAACTCTAGATTTGAACACATATAGTAAAATCAAATGACCTTCCCAGAATCCTCCTCACCTCACCAATCAGGTCTCCTTTTTTATCAAAACTCCACTTGGGATATAATTTACCCAGACAGGGCCCCCCACTCTGTAGGTTACAAGCTTATTGCAAGGAATTCTGGGACCAACAATCTTGCTTTTGCTTGTGAGAGGGACATTGGGAGGAGGGGCTGTGAGGTCAGTGTGATGTCATAGGATTCTCTGACTTGGATTGGAGGGACATTGAGAGGAGGAGCTAGCTATGAGGTCAGTGTGATGTCATAGGATTCTCTGACTCTGGTTGGAGAGACTTTGAGAGGAGGAGCTATGAGGTCAGTGTGATGTCATAGGATTCTCTGATTGGAGGGATATAGGTAGAAGGAGCTGTGAGGGGCGCTCTGTGAGATATCTGTACACAGAGTCATTTCTCCCGGGTGCGTCACACTTCTCCTAAATAATAGATGAACGTTGTCTTTAGGCTTTGCCAGGACACATCATATTCCTGTGATCTCCGTCTACTCCGGAGACTTTACTGATCACATTTTAGGATGAAGATCTGAGACTGGGATCATTATGGAGACATTCGTTTTCAGGACATTTACTACAAATAATATTTTTCCCTCTTTCTTCCTATTTGAATCTTATAAAATAAAAACATACACATTCCAATCCCCCCTACATACCCCCCCCCCCCCCATCACTAATAAACGTCATATAACTGTTAGTATAGACTGAGGAGGTGAGAAGGTGATTGGTGGGAAAGGCGACACGTCTCCAAAATGAGGAGAATGTTCCGGCCTTGTAAGTGGGGAAATGTTCTGATCCTGAAGGGGTTAATCTAGGTCTCCACACTATATATGTGTGTATCATCATCTGCTGGAGATAAAAGACGTCACAGTGACTATGGAGGAAGAGAACGGACATGACGGGGTTACTGGGTGTAAATAGAAGATAAGATCTTATTACCTCCTCTGCTGCCTCTTCCAGCGATGTCTCCTCTCTAATTCCACCCAACTCACCTCTCACCCAGAACTTCCTGTCTGTCCCTGACATCACTTCCTGTCTTCCATAGAGACTTCTTCTCTCTATGGTAGAAGTGAGATCACCATCTTGTGGAGATCAGAGGAACTGCAGCCCAGAGAAACATCTTGTAGTGTGAACACGGCCTTGTGCTGTGTGTGTGTGTATGTACTGTATATCCTTATAGATGGGTCATCTCCACTCCCACCAAGGGGGAGAGAAATATATTACTGCTCGGGGGAGGGGGAGACATTTTGGCCCCTTTGATTTTGCAGTAAAATTGATGTGAGATTTAGTCATGTAGAACATCTGTTATATGGATACAAAGAACCCCAGCCGAGAGTAAAGGGTGGAAATGGCTCCTGATCCCCAGATTTGGGCAATTATGTCCCCAATATAAATAGAAAAAAACCTGAGCTATGTGTAACAACTCAAATACCTCCAGAAATAACTTCTACCGGACTGCTGCTGTAACAAAGGTAAGTATTCCCTTTATCACCTAGAAGAGTGGACTTGCAGAGAACACTATATTGAGCACAAAATATTGTATGATTACATGAATTTGGACAGATTTTTAGTTTATTTAATATAGAAGCAAATATTATAAGAATAAAAGTAGGTTTAAAGTGGAAGCAGTGGATCTGCAGGGAACATCATCCTGAGCACAAAGCACTTTATGTTGTATATGAATTTGCACATGGATCAGATTACTTCATTTATTGATAAACACCATAAGATGAATGAAGTAGGTGTAAAGTGGAAGCAGTAGATCTGCAGAGAATATTATTGGGGCCCCTAGCACTTTATATATGAATGTCTCCACATATTTTAGTGTATGTGTGATAATTGATGGGCGGCACACACAATAGGACAGCGCTGTGACACATAATGCTCTTCTAGGTGATAAAGGGAAGACTTACCTTTGTTACAGCAGCAGTCCGGTAGAAGTTATTTCTGGAGGTATTTGAGTTGTTACACATAGCGCAGGTTTTTTTCTATTTATATTGGGGACATAATTGCCCAAATCTGGGGATCAGGAGCCATTTCCACCCTTTACTCTCGGCTGGGGTTCTTTGTATCCATATAACAGATGTTCTACATGACTAAATCTCACATCAATTTTACTGCAAAATCAAAGGGGCCAAAATGTCTCCCCCTCCCCCGAGCAGTAATATATTTCTATCCCCCTTGGTGGGAGTGGAGATGACCCATCTATAAGGATATACAGTACATACACACACAGCACAAGGCCGTGTTCACACTACGAGAAGTTTCTCATGGCTGTAGTTCCTCTGAAATCCACAAGGTGGTGATCTCACGTAAACACAGGAAGTCTCTATGGAAGACAGGAAGTGATGTCAGGTACACACAGGAAGTTCCGGGTGAGAGGTGAGTCAGGAGGAAGTAGAGAGAAGACATTGCTGGAAGAGGCCGCAGAGGAGGTAATAAGATCTTATTTTCTATTTACACCCAGTAACCCCGTCATGTCCGTCCTCTTCCTCCATAGTCCCTGTGACGTCTTTTATCTCCAGCAGATGATGATACATACATATATAGTGTGGAAATGTAGAATAACCCCGTATATTACAATGAGGGAATTTATGGTCTGTACAACGAGGGGAGTTATTGATGTCAGTAAATGTTGGTTCCAGACATTGGCCCAGATTCAAGAAGCACTTGCGCCCGCACAACCATAGGTTGCGCGGCGCAAGGGCTTACTTGCTCCGGTGTAACGAGTGCTCCTGATTCAGGAACCTCGTTACACCGACTGCAGCCTAGGATGTGACAGACATAAGCCTCCTTATGCCTTCACATCCCAGGCTGCATTCTTGCGTTGGCCGCTAGGGGGCGCGGCCATTGTGATCGGCGTATAGTATGCAAATTGCATACTACCACCGATTCACAAAAGTTGCGCGGGCCCTGCGCACGCAAGGTACGGAGTTTCCGTACGGCCACTTTAGCATAAGGCTGCTCCTGCTAATAGCAGGCGCAGCCAATGCTAAAGTATAGCTGCGTTTCCCGCTCGCGACGTTCAAATTTTACGTTGTTTACGTAAGTGAACCGTGAATGGCGCTGGACGCCATTCACGTTCACTTAGAAGCAAATGACGTCCTTGCGACGTCATTTGCCGCAATGCACGTCGGGAAAGTTTCCCGACGGAGAATGCGCTGTTCGCTCGGCGCGGGAGCGCGCCTAATTTAAATGATTCCCGCCCCCTTACGCAGGGCTATTTAGCATATCGCCCGCGCAATTTACGGAGCAACTGCTCCGTGAATCGCGGGCAAAGCGCAATATTTGCGTGGGCGCAGAGAAAAATTTTTGCTCTTTGCCCACGCAAATATTGCGCGATTCTACCTGAATCTGGACCATTGTATGTGGGGGGAATGAAATGATAATTAAGGCTTAATTTCCATGGACGTTTTTACAGCCACTTTTCTGAGCGTTTTTCTGCAGCTTAAAAACGCCTCTCCATGTTAGTCTATAACAGGGATATGCAATTAGCGGACCTCCAGCTGTTGCAAAACTACAAGTCCCATCATGCCTCTGCCTCTGGGTGTCATGCTTGTGGCTGTCAGAGTCTTGCAATGCCTCATGGAATTTGTAGTTCTGCAACAGCTGGAGGTCCGCTAATTGCCTATCCCTGGTCTATAACCTCATGCCCACCATGATGTTTTTGAGCTGTAGATGGCTGAGCCATTTTTAAGCTGCAAAAAAACCCCAGGACCAGTAAGTTCTGAAGCTCCAGCGTTAGAGCTGTAAGCCTCGTCCTGCGTTTCTTTCTCTATTCAAAATCAATGGTTCCCTATGGGAGCCCATTGATTTGAATAGAGGTCGCACCAGAAGTCGGATCAAGATGATCTGACTTGCAGGGGGCACTGGTGTTCAGAGAATCTTGAAGGGGAACCCCGCGCAAATTAAAAACATTTTTGCGTGAGGTTCCCCCCCAGGATGATACCAGACCCTTCGGTCTCGTATGGATTTTAAGGGTAACACCTACGCCAAAAACTAACGGCGTGGGTGTTCCCTCAAAATACATACCAGACCCTTATCTGAGCATGCCGCCTGACCGGTCAGGAATGGGGGTGGGGACGAGCGAGCGCCTTCCCCCTCCTGAGCCGTACCAGGCCGCATGCCCTCAACATGGGGCACAAGGGTCTCTTCCCGACAACCCTGGCCGTTGGTTGTCGGGGTCTGCGGGTGGGTGGCTCATCAGAATCTGCCCCAGATCCCGGCCCCCCACTCTACGTGAATGAGTATGGGGTACATCGTACCCCTACCCATTCACCGGGAGGAAAAGTGTCAATAAAATAAAAACACAACACAGGTTTTTAAAATAATTTTTTAGCCAGCTCCGGGGGTCTTCTCCGCTCACCAGGTGTCTTCTTCTGCCTTCGGGGGACTTCTCCACCCTCCCCGGTTCTTCTCCCGCTCTCCGGTATCTTCTTGCAGCTCTTTTACTAGCAGCGGCCAGCCCGCTCTTCCTCGTCACCTTCTGCCTTCTTCTTCCGATGTTGCCACGTCGCTTCCTCCCGCTGTAATGCCGGGTGTGCGGTGCGCGATGATTTATATGGGCATCTTATGACGTCACAGTCCCAGCATGCGCCGGGTAATGTCGTCACCATCCGGAGCATGCTGGGACTGTGACATCATAAGAGGCCTATATTCTTATTGTGTCCCTGATCACTACCACACCAGTGCACTGTTGCCGCTTCCTGCCACCTGGCCTGTTTATTGACCATGTTTCTGCCTGCTGCCTGGACCGATCCTTTGCCTGTTTGCTAACCGTGCCTCTGCCTGCGTCTTAAACTGACTCATCTGCACATCCCACTGACTACATACCTGTAAGACACTACACCAGTGAGCATTGTATTCCGGGAGGGAGCCATGTACCAGTAGGCCAGGCTTGCTTGACTTATAGAAACTTGGACTGCTATAGGTAACGCTACACTAAGCTATATTCTCTGATCAGACAGAGGTGACCATTAGGCCCCATACACACGACCAAACATGTCTGCTGAAACTGGTCTGCGGGCCAGTTTCAGCAGACATGTTCGGTCGTGTGTAGGCCCGAGAGTGCAGGATTCCAGCAAACATTTGCCCGCCGGGCCTTTTCCCAGCGGGCAAATATTCCTGGACTTGTTTTAAAACCGTCCGCTGGAATCCTGCCCGCTCGGACATGTTCGGTCGTCTGTACAGACCTACCGTACATGTCCAAGCGCCCGCCATCCCTCGCATGCGTCGAATGACTTTGACGCATGCGTGGAAGCATTTAACTGGCAGGCCCGCCCACGTCATCGACACCGCGGACACGTCCCGCGTATTGTTTAAGCGCGGCTTTCTGTACGATGGTTAGTACAGCCATTGTACAGAAAGCCCCGGCCAGACATGTACGGTGAAAACGGTCCGGCGGACCGCTTTCATCGTACTTGTTTGGTCGTCTGTACACGGCCTTACAGTACATTGGTTTTTACACAAGTGGTTGATTTGTGTGATACACAAGATACAACGGGCTCCATTCTCTTAAGCAGATCACATGCAGTATTTAGGTGATCTGACACATTTTTCCCAAATACCACATGCAATGCTAAAAATGTCTATTCACTTTCTTTATATGTGGTATTTACCACAAAAAGTACAAATGTACAATACCGCATAAAACAGCATTAAAGTCAATTCACAAAGGAAATAAATAAAGAAATGCAAGTGGAAATTAAGTAGCGATCGAGGCATGCAATATTTAAAGGTTGTATGATTTTAACTGAATGTTAAGGAGTCGGCAGGTGCTGGCATCCTTAAAGCGGATGTGCCACTAAAAAAATATATTAAAAGCCAGCAGCTACAAATACTGCAGCTGCTGACTTTTAATATAAGGACACTTACCTGTCCTGGAGTCCAGCGCCGATCGCAGCAGATGACGAGCGATCGCTCATCACCCTGCTGCTCCCCCCTCCATCCACGGTGAGGGAACCAGGAAGTGAAGCGCTCCGGCTTCACTGCCCGGTTCCCTACGGCGCATGCGCGAGTCGCGCTGCGCCCGCCAATTGGCTCCCGCTGTGTGCTGGGAGCCGAGTGTTCCCAGCATACAACGGGGGACGGACGGGAAGCGGAGAAA
Source organism: Rana temporaria (assembly GCF_905171775.1). NCBI lineage: Eukaryota > Metazoa > Chordata > Amphibia > Anura > Ranidae > Rana > Rana temporaria. Next base: position 2,224,353 of record NW_024404461.1, on the reverse strand, counting down.
AAACCCGTCCTTTGCCCGTATCGTAGGGCCGGAAGTGGGTGCAGATACCTGTCTGTAGACAGGTATCTGCACCCCCCTCCCCCCTGAAAGGTGTCAAATGTGACACCGGAGGGGGGGAGGGTGCCGATCAGCGGGACTCCACTTTAGAGTGGAGATCCGCTTTAACAATCAGTAAACAATATGGTTGTCAAGGAGTGGGTGGTCGCTGTGTCCTTAAAAACCATGAGTCATCTGCAGAATTGCCGGCTAATTACCCTCGCTAATAATTTTTTTTAAATGGCATGTGGCCCCTGTGACGGACTTGGATGCAGTCTAATTCTCTCCCTGCTAGTAATGCTGTGTGTTAGGTGTAAAAAGGTGACTTTTTGTATTCTGCTTGAACATCCATGATAATCCTACAGTGAGGCATACAAAGGGTTAATTGTAGAATGACTCTTTAACTGCTAAAATTCTAATGTCCCTTCTTAGTTAATTGATCTATTGTGTTTACCCTTAAGAGATGTGTATTGTATCGTCAGTATCTAAAGAAATGTGTCTGGCAGGTTCGGTGCCAGAGGGTCTAGAGACTGATTAGTTCAAGGAGATATCATTGTTTCCAGGGATCTGTATTGAAGACTCCCCACTGTGTGAGGGGGGGCGGAGATTGTCATTGTAACCTGCATATAACCAGCTGAATGCTGCCATTAAAGGGTCTCTTGTTCCAGCAGTAACCTTGGCTCATGTCTGGATTATTGGGCCATCCCATGGAGTTCTACTCATGGAATACAGGGTGATTTGCTTTTATGGGAAGAAGGGAAAACTTTGACGGGGATATCATTCTAATACCGTCACAGCCCCCACCAAAATTTTTACCAGACCCTTATCCGAGCATGCAGCCCAGGAGCACACCCCCTCCTGAACGATGCCAGACCATATGGCATCAACATGGGGAGGTGCTTTGGGGCAGGGGGGCTCCACCCTCAGCACTTTGTCTCCATGTTGATGAGGACAAGGGCCTCTACCCCACAACCCTGGCCCGGTGGATGTGGAGATATGTGGGGGCGAGGAGCTTATTGGAGTATGGAAGCCTCCTTTAACAAGGGGCCCCCAGATCCTGCTCCCCATATGAATAAATATGGGGTACATAGTACTCTTATTCACCAAAAAGTAAAAGTCAATAGAAAAAACACAGCCAGTTTTTGACACTTCCTGTATTCAACCCACCAAAAATTAATAAATGTCCCCCAAGTAGATCTAACGTTAATCACGATGAACGCCAACCGCTGACTCACACTGATGCTCAGCTCCACAGCCTCCCACCGCTTAATAAAGTAAGGGGCGGGGCCACCCAATGACATCACTGGGTGATGCCACCCCTTATGACATCATCCACTCAGCATGCCACAGTCAGTGGGGGCCTAGTATGGATTGATGACCCCATGCTGTTTTTTTTCTTAATTTTTAAATGCTGGCAATTCTTTTGTTTACATTCTACTGTCAGTGGGAAATCCCGCTGACAGCAATTCATGGTTGTTAAGGACATGGCAGCTGCCCAATCATTAACAGCTATGATAGTAACTGGTTGTTAAGGATGCCGGTGGCTGCCCTCTCCTTAACAACCAGCTCATTACTCCTTGTTAAAGCGGGAGTTCACCCGGAAAAAACTTTTTAACATTAGATTGAGGCTAATTTTACTAAGCAGAATCGTTTTTTTTTTTTAAATGAATGCAGTACTTACCGTTTTAGAGATCGATGTTCTCCTTGGCTTCCGGGTATGATCTTCGGGACTGGGAGTTCCTATTTGATTGACAGCCTTCCGACGGTCGCATACAGTGCGTTACCAGTTGCCGAAAGAAGCCGAACGTCGGTGCGGCTCTATACGGCGCCTGCGCACCATATGTTTTCAAGGAAACCAGGCTCCCCCCCCTCCATTGATACGTAAATAAACCAGTTGGATAGGTTTTGGAGCTGAGACAGGAAGTTGGTATACAGGAAGTTGGTGGGAGGGACCTGCTTCTCTCCCTTTTTAAAAATAATTTCCTCATTTAAAACAACAAAAATTGTGACAAAAAATTACAGCTTAAAAAAACTCACCATACCTCTTACTAAACAAGCCAAGGAAAGAGAGCAGCGCCATCTCAGTGCAGTATGTCAAGTATTTTAATGGAAATATATACACACTCACATTGTAAATAAGAGAAGGTCAGCATGGTGGAGACACTGTACGGGGTTCTTCCGCTCTGAAGGGAGGACGTGCTGCTGCGTGTGAAGGTGTCAATCTGGTCATGGCTGTGCTGAATGCCTGAAGAAGGAACACGCATGTTCCGAACGCATGCACCACCCCGCTCCATCTGACATCTACCTGACACCCGGAAGTGATGTCGGTGTATGTACCCATGGACTAGGAAGTGCTGGAAGCCACCAGCACAGCCGTGACCAGATTGACACCTCCACAATCCACAGCACATCCTATCTTCAGAGCAGATGAACCCACGTGACCAGATTGACACCTCCACAATCCACAGCACATCCTTCCTTCAGAGCAGATGAACCCATGTGACCAGATTGACACCTCCACAATCCACAGCACATCCTTCCTTCAGAGCAGATGAACCCATGTGACCAGATTGACACCTCCACAATCCACAGCACATCCTACCTTCAGAGCAGATGAACCCACGTGACCAAATTGACACCTCCACACGCCACAGAACGTCCTTCCTTCAGAGCAGATGAACCCATGTGACCAGATTGACACCTCCACACGCCACAGAACGTCCTTCCTTCAGAGCAGATGAACCCATGTGACCAGATTGACACCTCCACAATCCACAGCACATCCTACCTTCAGAGCAGATGAACCCACGTGACCAAATTGACACCTCCACACGCCACAGAACGTCCTTCCTTCAGAGCAGATGAACCCATGTGACCAGATTGGTTTTAACCACTTGCCGACAGGCTCGCGCCGATATACGTCGGCAAAATGGCGTGGCTGGGCATATTAACGTATCTGTACGTTGCCCTTTAAGACGCGCCATTGTGGGCACACTTGCGCACCCGTCGCAAGCTCCGTGAGTGTGACCGTGGGTCCCGTGGAAACGATGTCTGCCGGGAGTCCCGCGATCGTCTCACACATAGCTCATCCCCCCCAACACATCTCTAGGATACACTTAACCCCTTCAGCGCCCCTACTGGTTAACCCTTTCACTGCCAGTGTCATTTTTACAGTATTCGATGCATTTTTAAGGCACTGATCACTGTATAAATAACAATGGTCCCAAAATGGCATCAAAAGTGTCCGCCATAATGTCACACGCCACGATAAAAATCGCTGATCGCTGCCATTACTAATGCCATAAAACTATCCCCTATTTTGTAGATGCTATAACTTTTTTTGCGCGAACCAATCAATAAACTTTATTGTGTTTTTTTATAACCAAAAATATTTAGAAGAATACATATCGGCATAAACTGAGGGGGAAAAAAGTATTTTTTATAGATTTTTGGGGGGATATTTATTTCAACAAAAAGTAAAAAATATTGCTTTTTTTTTTCAAAATTGTCGCTCTTTTTTTGTTTATAAAACAAAACAATAAAAGCCGCAGAGGTGATCAAATACCACCAAAAGAAAGCTCTATCTGTGGGAAAAAAGACCCTCTGGGGCTTATACACTTTCCTGTTATACTCTATAAGAGGTGGTGCATTTATTGAAATATCTGGGCTTCATGAATAATTTGATAAACTATTCTCTTATTTACTCTCTTTCCTTGGCTTGAGTATCTTCAGAGTATTCCTTCTAGCTCTTTTCTGAGCCTGCTGCCGTCCACAGTCCGCAGTTCATCCCAAAGACTGTCTATCAGAGACTTTCAGAGATGCACAGTTGTGCTCTTTTTTTTTACAGACCATACCCACTCCTCCTAAAGCTCCTGTTCGGCTCTTCTGCTTGATTCTGAGCATACATGTTTTTTTTTTGTGCGTCACAATTGCATACAGACGATCGGAATCTTCGTCAAGAACCTTTCTTGACGGAAAATTTGAGAACCTACTCTCAAATTTTTGTTGTTGGAAATTCCGATGGAGCATACACACGGTTGGAATTTCCAACCAAAAGCTCACATCGGACATTTGTTTGTGTGTACACGGCATAAGAAATGTATCAGAATACAGTTTGGCTTAAATCTATGAAGACAATTATTTATTTGCAACATAACAGAAAACATTTTTGTTTTTAAATTTCAGTATTTTTTAATTTTTATAGCAAAAATAAAAACCTTTTTTTTTTTTTTTTTGAAAAGCCTATGGCGTGTGAACACACCCAAAAAACTCCACCCGGTGCAGAAAAAATGTGCACACACATAAAGAGTGTTCACAAAAACGTGCAGACGGGTGCAGCGTCAAGTGGTCCTCCTGTGAAGAAGGGACCCAAAACCCTGATCCCCCGGGGCGTTAGGCTCCAGACGGGGACTGAGGTACTGTGGTCCGAGCAACCGAAGCCGACACGGACCCAACTTCCTCGGAGGGACTGCCGAAACAGAACCCTCCCAGTACTAGAGCAGAAGGGAGACCCCATGAGAGCAGGCGAATTAAGCCAGAAGGCCATGTCCACCCACTCCCAAGACGTTCAGGGCTGGCCCGAGGACCGGCACCCTACTAATCACACAGTGACAAAACGTGCACAACAAAAAAAGACAAAAAAGTGACAAACACAGGCTTAAATAAAATAAAGTGGGGGAAGGGATAGTGGAGAGGAGAGTGAAAGAAGTGGCCATTGTGGTGAAACAATGACCAGGCCCTCCGGCCAGGAATAAAAAATTCCTCCGGTCCTAGCCAAAAGGCCCGTCCCAGGAGGCAGGTGCTAAAAAAAAGCATGTATGTAGCAAAAATAAAAACCTAATGGGGAAATAAATACCACCAAAAGAAAGGTCTATCTGTCTGAAAAAATCTGAAAACTGGCCTGGGCAGGAAGGGCATAAAAGTTATTGTGTGACCAATACCATCCAAATAATTCTTACTTTCATTTCCCGAAGTTATCCGTCTACAAGGAGACCTGTATAGATCAAATGATGGGACCAATGAGGATGGAGGAGGACCGGAGTCACATGACTGAGAAGATACTAAACCTCACCCTGGAGATCATCTACCTGCTGACCGGAGAGGTGAGGAGGATTCTGGGAGGTCACATGACATCACTCTTATCTCTATTAACCACTTAAGCCCCGGACCAAAATGCTGCCTAAAGACCCAAGGGGTTTTTACAGTTCGGGACTGCGTCGCTTTAACAGACAATTGCGCGGTCGTGCGACGTGGCTCCCAAACAAAATTGGCGTCTTTTTTTCCCCACAAATAGAGCTTTCTTTTGGTGGTATTTGATCACCTCTGCGGTTTTTATTTTTTGCGCTATAAACAAAAATAGAGCGACAATTTTGAAAAAAATGCATTATTTTTTACTTCTTGCTATAATAAATATCCCCCAAAAACATATATAACATTTTTTTTTCTTCAGTTTAGGCCGATACGTATTCTTCTACCTATTTTTGGTAAAAGAAATCGCAATAATCGTTTATCGGTTGGTTTGCGCAAAATTTATAGTGTTTACAAAATAGGGGATAGTTTTTTTGCATTTTTATTTATTTCATTTTTTTTACTACTAATGGCGGCGATCAGCGATTTTTTTCGTGACTGCGACATTATGGCGGACACTTCGGACAATTTTGACACATTTTTGGGACAATTGTCATTTTCACAGGAAAAAATGCATTTAAATTGCATTCTTTATTGTGAAAATGACAGTTGCAGTTTGGGAGTTAAACACAGGGGGCGCTGTAACATTTAGGGATCACTGTGTATGTGTTTACTAGTGTAGGGGGGTGTGGCTGTAGGAATGACGTCATTGATCGTGTCTTCCCTATAAATGAGATGACGCGATCGATGCGCCGACACAGTGAAGCACGGGGAAGCCGTGTTTACACACGGCTCTCCCCATTCTTCAGCTCCGGGGAGCGATCGCGACGGAGCGGCTATAAACGAATAGCCGCGCCGTCGTCCCGGATCGCTCCTGAAGCCACGGGGACCGCCGCATGTACCGGGGGGGGGGGTCCCGATCGGACCCCTGACCCACGTCAAGCAGGGCACGTATATATACGTGGATGTGCCTGCCTGTGCCATTCTGCTGACGTATATGTACATGAGGCGGTCCTTAAGTGGTTAATAAAACACAGACCTGATTGGAGAGGTGAGGAGCATTTTGGGAGGTCACATGACATCACTCTTATCTGACCGGAGAGGTGAGGAGGATTCTGGGATTCTAACATGATATTCCTATTGGTTCCTCAATACAGAGATTTCCTCTTGTGAAGTCAGGTGATCATATGACCATCACAGTGCCTCCATGTGACTCCCTAAAACCTGAGAGACACAACATGGAGAAGATTCTAGAAGTCACCAAGAAGATGATGGAGCTGCTGACAGGAGAGGTGAGCGGTGCCGGGAATTCTGGGACATTATCCAGTAACAGACAAGGGATGTGTCTAGAACATGGACTCGTAGAAGTGGTGAGTTTTTTTTTTTTTACACTATGTGATATTACAAGATTATCACCTTTTACAAGTGATCTTTTGTATAATTTTCTTGGTTTAGGGTGAAGATCTGATAGATATAAAAGTTGTGATTAAAGAAGAAGAAGAGACGTATGTGAGGGATGATCAGCAGTCTATGGAGGAGGATGGAATAACGGGGACATTTATAGAGGAGGACACTCCTACAGAGATCAGCACAGGTGGGTCATTAACACTAAATCCATTCCTCCACCCATACTGCTCACTGATTGGTCCAGAGTAGGGCGGGGACTGGGTGATATCAGCCTGTAATCCCCTGGTCACTTTCCTGAGCTGTGTTCCCCGTCCTGTATTCCTGTATTTCTCTCGGATAATCTTCCTTCTCTGTGCTGCAGACACAATTTATGTCTCTAGACTGGATTTATGGAGATTCTGGGGATCAGCAAAATGTTCCCACAATAGGTATTCGTAGACCTGGGGTATGTTTTTTGGGTCTTCTGCCCCATGCCCGGGTCTAGTGAGATCTATGACAGAACAATTCTCCCAGGATTACTTGCTCTGTTATTTGCTGGCTGTGTCGGGTGGAGGGATATGTCTGTATAGTCTCAGACCCAAGTCACTGAGTGCAGTCTCAGGAGATGGGAGGCAGCGGTGTGGGATCTCTGCAACTTGTCTCATGTAAACATTTCATCTTCCACTGATTACTGAATACCAATATTATGAGTCCTGACCCTTACACTGTATAATTTATATTATACATTACATACCCCTGACCCCTGCACTATACACGCTATGTTGTACATCATTCTGATACTATATAGTCCTATCTGTTGTATATTATACAATATGTTGTACATTACATAGTCCTGACTTCTGCTCTCTCCCCTCTACCCACTGCTATATATACACATAATATGTATTCTCATTTCTTACACCAATTTCCTTTTTATATCTGATCAGATTGGAGCAAAGCAGGAACCAATCAGCTCATGTCTAGTAGTATTCTTTGTATTTCTATTTTAGTAGATGGACGGGAGATGAGGAAAACCTCAGAGGATTGTCTCACTTTGTCTCCAGACTGTAAAGTAGAAGATGAGGACATCACACAGTATAGTCCAGGAGAAAACCTGACTATCTCAAATGTCCATCCGGCACCACACAGTGTAGATGGACCATCGTATCCCTCTTATCCTGAGGAACCTCAGACTGTGCGGGACGGTGCCGGACCATCGTATTCCTCTTATCCTGAGGAACCTCAGACTGTGCGGGACGGTGCCAAACCATCGTATTCCTCCTATCCTGAGGAACCTCAGACTGTGCGGGATGGTGCCAGACCATCGTATTCCTCTTATCCTGAGGAACCTCAGACTGTGCGGGATGGTGCCGGACCATCATATTCCTCTTATCCTGAGGAACCTCAGACTGTGCGGGACGGCGCCGTCCTTCCAACAGAGAAGAGCCTTTCCTGTACTGAGTGCGGGAAGTGTTTCTGTTTTAAATCCAGTCTTATTGTGCATCAGAGATCTCACACGGGGGAGAAGCCGTATTCCTGTCCTGAGTGCGGGAAATGTTTTTCACTGAAGATCAATCTTGACACACATCAGAGATCTCACACGGGAGAGAAGCCGTATTTCTGTCCTGAGTGTGCGAAATGTTTTTCAGATAAGTCCAGTTTTAACAGACATCAGAGATCTCACATGGGGGAGAAGCCGTATCCCTGTCCTGAGTGCGGAAAATGTTTTTCAGTGAAGTCCAGTCTTTCCACACATCAGAGATCTCACACAGGGGAGAAGCCATATTTATGTCCTGAGTGCGGGAAATGTTTTTCACGGAAGACCCATCTTTACTCACATCAGAGATCTCACACGGGAGAGAAGCCGTATTCCTGTCCTGAGTGCGGGAAATGTTTTTCACATAAGTCCAATCTTTATAAACATCAGAGATCTCACGCGGGGGAGAAGCCATATTCCTGTCCCGAGTGTGGGAAAAGTTTTTCAGTGAAGTCCAATCTATTCGCACATCAGAGATCTCACACGGGGGAGAAGCCGTATTCCTGTCCCGAGTGAGGGAATTGTTCCTCTATAAAGTCCTGTCTTCCTGTACATCAGGGATCCCACACAACCCTTGAGGTGTATTAGTGAGTGCGGGAAATGTCTTGTATATGAATGTTGCTGGACATGTGGGGAAGAAGCACACCCTGATATACACCTCAGATATACTCCATGGCTGATCTTCATCATGTAAGAAACAGTTCATAAGGAGATCAGAGATCACCAAAGACATGGATGAAGTGTTGTACCGTGTCGGCTATTGATAGCAGTATAAAAATAAAAATTGAGTCATTACCTCTCATTGGCTGAGTACATTTTGTGGTGTAAGATTCCACAAACACTTAGAGGTCTGTTTAAAAAAAAACAGTTGACCGGTTATGACCGGCATTCACCCAGCTGTGGTGAATATTGTCCGTATTTTATTTCATACTCTGATTTCCTTGACTCCATCTAGTGACCATAATGCAGTATTGCACTAATTGAGGTATTTCAGGAAAAATACCCGATTATGGCCACTAGATGGAGCTGATGATCATAGGAAATCACTGTGTTAGATCACAGCCAGAAATTGTAACAGCTGGATGAATGATTGTCACATTAGTCCAATAAATTCTTTGAGAAACAGACGTCTTATTTCCCTTCATCAGACATGTCTTCATACTAATACCTGAGATCATACTCATACACTTATCAGTACAGTACACACTGAAGGATAGAACTTCAATAAGACAACACTATTACACTAACCATTGAATTAAAATGAGAAATACTATGTTTGGACTTTAGATGGCGCTAAGTATAATAGCAATTATCTCCAGCTAGTGGCAAATGTAGTATTTTCTATTTTAAATCAATGGAAATTATTCGACCAGCAAATAGCCAATTAAACTCCATTTTCCCCTCATTCACACAGAAGGAATGTACATGTATTTTCACCCGGAAAATTGCTGTACAATTATTTATGACTAGACCCCTAAATGTCAGGAGACGTTTATATAAAGATGGGAAGTATGGAGCAGATAAATGAATAGACCTCCTAGCAATGTTATTACCAGGCTGCAGCTAGGGGGAGCTCTAATGATTAGAGTGTGACCACAGCAGAGTGATCCCATCTAGCTCACATTAACCCTTTCACTGCCAGAGCTGGTTTTCCATTCTTTTTGCACACATGGTAAAATGCAGATTTTGGGCCTGAAGATTAGATAAAACCCCCAAACATATATTTTCTGAAAGCGGAGGCCCTGGAGAATAAAATGGTGGTAATTGTTAAGGTGTTCCTCGTACACAAATGTCACCTTCATATCCGGGTTTATTTTCTCCTTTCCCCCATTTTCTGTGGTGTGATCTTTTCTACAATACTTTGTTATAATAATGTAACACGTTGTGTATTGTATTGTACACAAATTAATAATGACTCCGCCTCCACATTCCAGACACGTCATTTTCCTGACCAATCGGATTTCTTCCTTTACTATTTCCTGATTTTATGACTACAATCTTGTTATAAGTAACATTATAATAAAAAGTTTATTGAATGAAGAAAAATAAAGAGTGTGTGTCGGTGTAATGATGAAAATCTGTGATATGAAACATTTCTCATCGGTGACACTATAAAAGTCTTTACAGGTCATCAGTTTAGAGTTCGGGGTCATTATTCTCACCATCTGCAGAGATCTGCCTTGTTCTGCACTAGGGAAATGCACATCTGTGCAAGACACATAGATAACAATTGTTTTCTATGTCTGGTTCACACCCAAACCCGTGTGTGATGTGCGGGGCGGAGCTGTGTGGGGTTATGCAGCATGTCTGCAGTTTTCCGCACCTAAACTGAAGGAAACTGACAGCGCCGCTCTGCACTCCATGTGAGAGGAGAGTCGTGTGTCCCCACAGATAAGAGAGGACAGCAGGAGGAATCATGGTGGACAGGAGCATGTGATCAGTGTGGTGGGGGAGGGGGGCAATTATAAGAACTGATCTCCTGTGCGTCTCTCCCTGCAGCTGCTGAAACCTGCTTCCGCTTTGTGCCTACTTCTTTGATCTTCTAATACTTGCTGCTATAATAAATAAACTAAAAATCTGTGCAAATTCATGTAATCATACAATATTTTTTGCTCAATTTAGTGTTCAGAAAAATCCACCAATCAATGAAAAGTTGATAAGATGTGAAAGTTCTCGGTGCTCCAAACTGTGGCAGCTGTAGTGTAGCCACGCCTTCTTCCTCCTCTTACACACGTGATGGTGAGGGCGCCCCCTTAGTAGTGCTTCCCCACTCACCAGAGCAATATGACTCCCAGCTTTTCATCTCCCAGAGTCACCAACATCCTTCACACTCTCCTCACCTCCGATGGATCCTCCTCGCTCACTCCTGCAAGTCTGCTGCAGTTTCTGTCAGTCTCCCTCCTAGACTCGGCTTCCTCCTCCGACCGCTGTTCCAGCAGGAGCTCCGCCTCTTCATACACACTCAGGAGCTCCGCCTCTTCATACACATTTAGAGCTCCGCCTCTTCATACACACTCAGAGCTCCGCCTCTTCATACACACTCAGAGCTCCGCCTCTTCATACACACTCAGGGCTCTGCCTCTTCATACACACTCAGGAGATCCTCCTCTTCATACACACTCAGGGCTCCGCCTCTTCATACAGACTCAGGGCTCCACCTCTTTATACACACTCAGGAGCTCCGCCTCTTCATACACACTCAGGGCTCCGCCTCTTCATACACACTCAGGGCTCCGCCTCTTCATACACACTCAGGAGCTCCGCCTCTTCATACACACTCAGGGCTCCGCCTCTTCATACACACTCAGGAGCTCCGCCTCTTCATACACACTCAGGAGCTCCGCCTCTTCATACACACTCAGGAGCTCCGCCTCTTCATACACACTCAGGGCTCCGCCTCTTCATACACACTCAGGAACTCCGCCTCTTCATACACACTCAGGGCTCCGCTTCTTCATACAGACTCAGGGCTCCACCTCTTTATACACACTCAGGAGCTCCGCCTCTTCATACACACTCAGGGCTCCGCCTCTTCATACACACTCAGGGAGGAGATAAAGGGGAATCCCACATCATGTAATTCCCTTTTATTAACTACTTGCCGACCAGCCGCCATCATTCTACGGCGGCAGGTCGGCTCTCCTGGGCGAGAGCCGTAGCTATACGTCGGCTCCTTGAGTGGCCACTAGGGGCGCGTGCGCGCCGCCGGAGCCCCGGTCGTCCGTGACTCTCGTGCGGGTGCCCGGCGGACGCGATCGCCGCCGGGCACCCACGATTGCTCGTTACAGTGTGGGGACCGGGAGCTGTGTGTGTAAACACACAGCTCCCGGTCCTGTCAGCGGGGGAAATGCTGATCTTCTGTTCATACAATGTATGAACAGAGGATCAGTGTTTCCCCTAGTGAGGCCACCCCCCCCACAGTAAGAACACACCCAGGGACATACTTAACCCCTTCACTGCCAGTGGCATTTTTATAGTAATCCAATGCATTTTTATAGCACTGATCGCTATAAAAATGCCAATGGTCCCAAAAATGTGTCAAAAGTGTCCGAAGTGTCCGCCATAATGTCGCAGTATCGAAAAAAAATCGCTGATCGCCGCCATTACTAGTAAAAAAAATATATTAATAAAAATGCCATAAAAATATCCCCTATTTTGTAAAGGCTATAACTGTTGTGCAAACCAATCAATAAACGCTTATTGTGTATGGTACTGGGTGAAACTCCTGCGCTGTAGTGGATAAGTGTGGGGATGGGGGGGTGGCAGAGGGGAGGGAGAGAAATTAAACTAAGAGTGGGTCTGGTCCAGCTGAGACCAGACCTAATCAATGCAAGGAAAGGCTGCTGTTTGCACAGCTATCTAGGTGGTTCTGCCTTTTCATCTTTGGACTTTGTCCTAATCAGAGCGGATGCCGCTTTTTGATCAGGTTATTTGAGGGGCTGTGAGAGTGTCTTCCTTCCCCTTTATCCTCTTTCAATCCACATCTATGGCAAACATTAGACTGTCTCTACTGACAATAGGCATTTTTGCTTACTATTGACAGATTAATTCTATTAATGGCTTAAAATCCTGCTGTGGTTCTCCTGAACTATTCTGTTTTTCCCTGAGGACTCTGGTTCCTTCCTGTATGGTCTGCTGTCTTTTGCTGTTTTACCTCTTTGGGTCCAAAACTGCGATCTGTTAAAGAGGACATCTAACCAACCAGAAGTATCAGCTATTTACCTTACGTGTGAGTAATAACTAGGAGGTAAGCTGATCACTTCACTCTATGGTGTGGGTTGCATGATTTGAGGATTGGGTTGTACCCCTCAATTGACTGGATTCTGGCATTTTTTCGTTTGCTGTTTTCATTAGTCATTTCCTCACCTCACTTTGAACTTTATTGTTTTGGGTTTTCACCTATTCCACTGTATGTATTTGAGTACACATTAGGTAGATCACTCCTTTCACTTACCCATTTCCTTTTTGTGGTTTATCACTCGGTCCAATCAGGATTAGTTTCACCCCTGTGTAAGATATTTTTGCTGCATTTGTACACGTTTATTTCCCCGATTCCAATATTCACCCTCCTCCCTCCACCATCACCGTTTCCTCGTCCATTTTTTTGTCACTAGTGTAACCACAGCGCAGACTCCTTCCACCATTGTAAATAAACGCTTATTGCAAAAAAAATTACGAAAAATATGTAGAAGAATACGTATCGGCCTAAACTGAGGAAAAAAAATGTTTTTTTATATATTTTTAGAGCAAAAAGTAAAAAATATTCATTTTTTTCAAAATTGTCGCTCTATTTCTGTTTATAGCGCAAAAAATAAAAACCGCAGAGGTGATCAAATACCACCAAAAGAAAGCTCTATTTTTGGGAAAAAAAGGACGCCAATTTTGTTTGGGAGCCACGTCGCACGACCGCGCAATTGTCAGTTAAAGTGGCGCAGTCCCGAATCGCAAAAAGTGCTCTGGTCTTTGGGCAGCAACATGGTCCGGGGGTTAAGTGGTTAAAAGGAAATACTAAAATCTGCACTCACTGAGGTGGGAAGCTGCCACATGTAGCATTGGTAGTCATACTGCAACTGAAGGTTCATCTTGGCTGAATACCCAATCAGTGCAGCCGTTATCTCACCCCAAACAGGGCAAATTCACTCCAAACCCAAACACAACCAAACAAGTGATCTGTTTATTGGTCCCTTATTGGTGACCGATGGGAGAAGGATCCCCTCATATCAGTGATCAGTGAAAGAAGGACATTTTTACATTATCATGAAATTGTTGTTACTGAAAGACAGAAATTGATCAATTCACAGGGGACCCCTAAAATCCTTTGGAGGATCCCTGGCTGATAAAGGCTGGACTAGTCAGTAATATATTTCTATCCCCCTTGGTGGGAGTGGAGATGACCCATCTATAAGGATATACAGTACATACACACAGCACAAGATCACTTCAATATATTTCTCAGGACTGCAGTTCCTCTGAGCTCCACAAGATGGTGATCTCACTTCTATCAGGAATACAGACAGGAAGTGATGTCAGGGACACACAGGAAGTTCCGGGTGAGAGGTGAGTCGGGAGGAAGTAGTGAGGAGACTTCGCTGGAATCGGCAGCAGAGGAGGTAATAAGATCTTATCTTCTATTTACACCCAGTAACCCCGTCATGTCCGTCCTCTTCCTCCATAGTCACTGTGACGTCTTTTATCTCCAGCAGATGATGATACACACATATATAGTGTGGAGACCTAGATTAACCCCTTCAGGGGCAGAACATTTCCCCCACTTACAGGGCCGGAAAACACTCCATTTTGGAGATGTGTCACCTTTCCCACCAATCACCTTCTCACCTCATCAGTCTATATCAGGGGTCTCCAAACTTTATAAACAAAGGGCCAGTTTAGACTTTAGAGGGGCCAGTGGGAGTAGAAAATGTCCAGTGGAAGTAAACAATGCCCCATCATTGGTGTCAGTAGGAGGAATTGTGTCCCATTTTTCATATCCATGAAATGATTAGTGCCCTATTGTTGATACTAATAGAAGGAATGGTGCCCTATTGTTGGTGTCAGGAAGATAAATAATACCCCATAGTTAGTGTCAGTGGATGGAATAGTACTGTAAGGCCCAAATACAGGCAAGCAAAGGGCCGCATGCAGCCCCCGGGCCACAGTTTGGAGACCACTGGTCTATACTAAACAGATTATACCACTTTTATTAGTGGGGGGTGTGGCAGTGTATGGCATTGGAAGATATCACATCCAGGTACATGTGAATGGTCAAGTTGGTGACAAGATACACAGCGGGTCCAACCAAAATGCACAGTGAGACCTATTTCTTTATTCTTTACATGTGGCAAACTGTTTAATAATCTTTATTTATATTTTTGGCAGCGCAGTCTATATACACATTTACTGGAGATCATATGACCATCACATTGCCTCCACCTCCCCCCTGATAGAATAGAGAAATACAAAGAAGATTCTAGAAGTCACCAGAGAGATGATGGAGGAGAGGTGAGCGGTGCCGGGAATTCTGGGACATTATCCAGTAACAGACAAGGGGTGTGTCTGGATGGTGACTGTATCATTGTGTGTGTCAGGTTCCTATAAGGTGTCAGGATGTCACTGTCTATTTCTCCATGGAGGAGTGGGAGTATTTAGAAGGACACAAGGATCTCTACAAGGACGTCATGATGGACAATCAGCCGCCCCTCACATCACCGGGTAAGAGGAGACTTTATTGTAAAGGAGAGAGCAGTACGGAGGCTCCACCTAGATCCCCCATCATCTGATAAACACATAGAAACAATGTATTCAGTCAGTGTGTGTGTTTCCTACAGATGGATCCAGTAATGGGAACCCACCAGAGAGATGTCCCCGTCCTCTGTATTCCCGGGATTCCACACAGGAAGGTCACACCATCCCCCACCATCATCAGGTAGATGAGGAACAATCACTGGTAGTATCATTAGGATCTGTACATTTTCTGCATTGTTACCATTGATGTCATTTTTATTCTATATTCAGAGTGGAAACCTGAGAGATCCTAAAGTTGAGGTTAAAGAAGAGATAAAAGAGGAGGATGATGAGGATGGGGTGATGGAGGAGTCAGAGTTTCTAAAAGAACACAAAGATCTGTACCAGGACACCATGGTGGAGTCATCCAGCTACAGAAACCCACCAGAGAGATGTCCCCGTCCTCTGTATTCATGGGATTCCACACAGGAAGGTCACACCATCCCCCACCATCATCAGGTAGATGAGGAACAATTATTGGTGGTTATGATTTATACACAAACATGTTTATTACAATGAATGTTTTATTCTATATTCAGAGTGGAAATCTCGGGGGTGATAATATTGATGTTAAAGAAGAGTATAAAGAGGAGGATGAGGAGTATGGAGTGATGGAGGAGTTTTCAGAAGGACACAAGGATATGATGAAGACACCTAATACCAGGAACCCACCAGAGAGATGTCCCCGTCCTCTGTATTCCCGGGATTCCACACAGGAAGGTCACACCATCCCTCCTTATTTAAAGGTTGGTGGGACGAAGCATCTAGAACATGGACTTGTGGAAACAATGTGTGGATTTTATAGATGTGATGTCAAAATAATAAAGCTTATATCTTACAGATGATATTCTCTCTCATTCTCTTGGTTTAGAGTGGAGATCCAATCGATATAGAATTTGAGGTGAAATCAGAAGAAGAAGAGACGTATGTGAGGGATGATCAGCAGTCTATGGAGGAGGATGGAATAACGGGGACATTTATAGAGGAGGACACTCCTACAGAGATCAGCACAGGTGGGTCATTAACACTAAATCCATTCCTCCACCCATACTGCTCACTGATTGGTCCAGAGTAGGGCGGGGACTGGGTGATATCAGCCTGTAATCCCCTGGTCACTTTCCTGAGCTGTGTTCCCCGTCCTGTATTCCTGTATTTCTCTCGGATAATCTTCCTTCTCTGTGCTGCAGACACAATTTTATGTCTCTCGACTGGATTTATGGAGATTCTGGGGTTCAGCTGGCAGCAAAATGTTAATTTTTCACCATAGGACTTAGGCACCTGGGGTATGTGCTTTGGGTCTTCTACCCCATACCCGGGTCTAGCGAGATCTCTCACAGAACAATTCTCCCAGGATCACTTGCTCTGTTGTCTGCTGGCTGTGTCGGGTGGAGGGATATGTCTGTATAGTCTCAGACCCAAGTCACTGAGTGCAGTCTCAGGAGATGGGAGGCAGTGGTGTGGGATCTCTGCAACTTGTCTCATGTGAACATTTAACCTCTTGGCGTCTGCGATATAGCTGAATGACGTCTACAGCGTGGACCTGAATTGCAGAGAGGCCGTCAATAGACATTCTCCCGTACTTGTGATGTATACAGAGCCGGTAATCGACTATTTTTTCTCCTCACGCTGATGAAGATAGGACATCGGTCCCAATCAGGGAGAGCTGTGGACAGCTTATCTGTGCCCATGTGTGCCACCTACCAATGCACAACAGTGCCACCCATTAGTGCCCACAGTGCCACCTTTCAGTGCCCACAGTGCTACCTATCAATGTCACAAATCAGTGCCTAAATGTTTTTTCACCTTAATCCATCCTATGCACTCGGCAGGGCCGAGTGATACAGTCGGCGGCTATGCCCACCGCTGTATCACGGGAGCACGCTCGCAAAAGCTTTCCACCATGCGAGCTCGCTCGCATGAAGGTGGAAAGCTTTTGCGAGGAGGAGCCGAGACAGCCGCCGAGGGACCCCAGAAGACAGGGTTAGGGGAAACTGTGCAAAACGAGCTGCACAGTGGAGGTAAGTATAACATGTTTGTTATTTAAAAACCAAAAACTTTGCCTTTAGTGTTCCTTTAAGGGAGTCTTCTGCGGGAAACAAGAGCATAGGTGTGCATTGTTGACGATCTGCTTCTATTTGTCACCTCTCCACTGATATCAACACCCAACATTTCTCTGCGTGAATGTCTCAAAATCATTAGCACTAAACATCACTACCCCCCCCCCCCCCCCCCCAATTTTCTCTGTAATTTACAAAGCCATTTCCCATTCTCCTGGTGCTTAACTTCCATCCCATACCTAGGGGTCAATCTACCCCCTAGAATAGATTCCTTATACTCTTCTAATTACCCGGCCGCTTTCCATAAACTGACATAAGACCTTGCCAATTGGCCGCATAAACACAATCTCCTCCTTTTACTTATTCAGATCTCTACCTATCCCTATCCAGAAATCACAAGTGCATACACTTCAATCTAACATTCTTTTTTTTTTTTATTTCAATGCTTTTTTATTGTTGTTTGCATATAAAAAGATACAAAAAGTGTTACATCCTCGTACGTATTATAAACAATACACAACCAAACGTTTTTCCCTATTTTCCCCTTTATCTTTTCCTACCCTCGTTCTTTATAATATTGTGAATAAATGAAAGACCACTTGTTTCTGAACTGTCATAGCTCACCTCCCACCCCGCAAACCCTCACCCGCCCTCCCACCCTCCCATCACACCGTGAGCCGGTTTTTGAAGTTAATCTACTTCGTTAAATACGTCTTCCCCATAAAGGAATGCCCGATAGCGGGTTAAGATATTTATTGAATTTGAATGGCGATTTTTATATAGAACAACCTGTTTCGTCTAACCAGGGTTTCCACATCCTCACAAACTTACTATAATTCCCCTGTCGGGTAAGTGTCACTCTCTCACTCCAAATCATTGTGTTAATAGTTTCAACCCAAGATTTGACAGTGGGTGGCATCTGGGCCTGCCACCTCAACGCAATTAACTTCCTCGCCTGGAAGAGGCATCTCAGTACCACTTCAAGGGAACTGGCTGGCACTCTATCCTCCTCAATACTGCCTAGCAAGCATATCTTAGACTCAGCTTCTAGCTTAGTTTTAAAAGTTTTATTTATTATGTCCACCACCTCCTCCCAGTATCTAAATAGCTTAGGACATTTCCACATCATGTGGATAAGATTGCCTGTCGCTCTGCACCTTGGGCATTCGTCAGTACTTCTCCACCCGAGATTGAACATTCTCCTGGGGGTATAGTATACTCTATGCAAGAGGAACAAGTGTGATACCTTCTGAGATGGGGAGATCGAAACCAATACCCCCCTCCTCAAGATCGTACTCCACTGTTCCGTGGTCATTTGTCCTAAGTCTCTCTCCCATCCTATCCTGCTCTTAATGGGGCCTGCCCTACTTACTGTTTTAGCTCCTATTCTAGAGTACAACTCAGATATCAGGCCCTTGGTTGTTTTTGAAGAGGTTATTTTCAGGAGGGTGGGGGCCGAGGACCATACAATGGGTTGTAACCCAAACTGGGCTTGGATAGCATGTTGTAGCTGTAGATATCTGTAAAATGTTTTATTTGTTATATTGAATTCCTGTCGCAAGTCTGCGAAGGATTTTATCTGTTCTCCATTGTACAGTTGGTTTAAACGGCTTATCCCTTGTCTCTCCCATTCTTTACATCTCTCAATGTCTTTTAATTCTCTTAAGTTTTGATTGCACCAGAGGGGGGCGAATATTGTTATTCCCTTGTAGCCCATCAATGCTTTTGTTGTTTGCCACACTTTAAGGCTAAGTTTTATAGTTGGACATTTATGGACGAACGAACCCGCCTCAAGTGCCTCCACTATTGTCCTATGTGGTGCCCCAGTTAGCATCAATCTAGCGGAATTCCCCCCTCCCTCCAATCCGCAGTTCGCAAGCTGTTGTAGCTGTGAGGCTAGAAAATATGTTTTCGGGTGAGGTACTGCCATTCCCCCCTCTTTAGCAGGTAACTGCATGGTCTGGAGACAAATCCTAGCTTGTACCTTCTTCCAAATTAACTCTCTGAAGAGGGATTCTATCTTTTTGAACCATTTTTGAGCTATCCAGACTGGGGAGTTCTGGAGGATATAGAGTAACTGGGGCAGCCATATCATCTTTATCAGATTGCTACGTCCCGCTATGGATAATGGTAGTCTACACCAGACATCTCTTTTATGTTCCCATTTAGACAAAAGAGGAATTAAAGAGTCACTAAAGGAATTTTTTTTTTTAGCTAAATAGCTTCCTTTACCTTACTGCAGTCCTGGTTTCATGTCCTCATTGTTCGTTTTTGCTTTGATGTTGCTGTAAATCCTCTCTGTTCTGGACACTTCCTGGTTGCCTGTTTCCTGATCACCACAGTACTGGGAGATTTCTCACGGTGGTCACTAATCAAGGAGCTGTGTGTAAAACGAAACTGGATTGGTGCTGAGGAGTTTTAGACAAAGTATCACTGCTCTCTATTGGCTGACTGCCCTCTAGTGGCTCTCTGTACATCAGAGAACCAGCAAACAACAGCAAAAACGAAACTACAGTGCAGGCACATTAAATGATTGTTTTTTATCTATTTTTAATCATTTTTAAAAGGAATCAGTTAACTATTATGTCTCTATGCCCTGTAAACAGTCATTTCAGCTAAAAAAAAGTTTTCCTTTAGTGACCCTTTAAGTTATTTTGGACAAAGCTATTAATGTCCCTCGTGATCCATATCCCGAGATATTTCATCATAACTACAACTTTTAACTGGGGGATTCCCTGAGGTATCTGGGCACCAAGGGGGTCAATTGGCAGTAGTGCTGACTTTTCCCAATTAATAACCAACCCGGAAAATAGCCCAAACTCGCCCACTACTTTGATCACATTTTTTAATGAGGTTTCAATGTCTCCCAAAAAGAAGAGGACATCGTCCGCAAACAGTGCGATCTTATCCTCTATAGTCTGTCTGTGGAACCCCTGTATATCTTTAGTTTTCCTAATTTTAATAGCCAATGGTTCCATCGCCAAAGCGAACAGAAGGGGAGAAAGGGGACAGCCCTGTCGCGTTCCTCTCTCTAGTTGAAAAATTTCTGAAAATTCATTGTTGATTTTAATTTTTGCTCTTGGCTGATTGTATAACAACTTCACCCAACTCATGAACCTGGGGCCAAACCCGAATTTCTCTAGGACCTTCCATAGGTAGTCCCATTCCAGACTGTCAAAAGCCTTGGCAGCATCCAGGGCTAAGACGGCTCTAGAGCCCTCTCCCTCTGTTGGAATTTGCATATTCAGGAACACTCTCCTGATGTTGGTACTGGTTGACCTATTGGGGATAAAGCCGGATTGGTCAGGATGTATAAGCCCTTGGATATACCGGTTAAGACGTGTTGCTAACACTTTGGCCAAGATCTTCGCGTCAGTACATAGAAGTGAGATAGGGCGATAAGATGAAGCCTCTCTTGGATCCTTCCCCTCCTTATGCAAGACAATGATAGTAGCTTCTTTCATAGAGATGGGAAGTATTCCCTGAGTCAATGCCCAATTTAGTGTCTTTAGGAGTTCTGGTAGCAGGATATCCCCATATCTTTTATAGATCTCTATGGGCATCCCATCTGGGCCTGGTGACTTTTGAGTTGACATCCCCGCCACTGCACGTTTTAATTCTCCTAGAGTAATTGGCGCCTCCATGTTAATGTTTTCTTCCTCCGATAGGGTCGGGACGGGCAGTCCCTGGAAAAATGTTTCCAGTCCTTCAGTCCCCTCCCTTCTCTTAGAGCTATAAAGGGATACAAAGAATTCTCTAAAGGTATTTAATATCACGGTTTTATCGAAGGAGATTTCACCGTTTAATAACTTAACTGCTGTAACAGTGGAGGGGGGGGAATTAGTTCTAATAAGCAGAGATAATAAACGCCCCACTCGCTCTCCCTCTCCAAACTGATTCTGTTTCTGGAATATTCGTTTTCCCTCTGTTCTTTTTAATATAGTCATTTTGTATATTTGTTGTTTTTCTAGCCACTCTTTTAAGCTATGAGAGGTTGGGGTTTCAATGTATCTCTTCTCTGCCTGTAGCAACTGATTCCTTGTCTCACTCTCTCCCTCCCTGTTCTTCCTCTTAATCCCTGCTATCTTTTGGATCAGGAGGCCTCGGAGGTAGGCTTTTAGGGAATCCCATACCACCCCCACTGATGCAGTTCCCTCATTTATCTGTAAAAATTCTTTAAGAGCCGACATCACCATACTATGTTCACTTAACTTAATTTTCCATTCTCTTGGGTACCATTTACCCCTAGTTTTTATTGTCAGCTCCATTGGCGAGTGATCAGAGACTCCTCTTGGGCCATATTCTATATTTATTACTAGTGATGCTGCCTCCTCGTTACCCAACGCCATGTCTATTCTGGATAAAGTGTGGTGAGTCTTCGAAAAACAGGAGTATTGACGTTCCTGCGGATAGCGCATACGCCAAATGTCACATAGCCCCACTTCATCCAAAAATAGCGCTAGTCGGTCCTCTCCTTTTGTTTTAGATCTATTTCCTGGCGGGAACCTATCCTGGGTCCTATCTAAGGTTTCATTAAAGTCGTCTATAATAACTATCGGTATTCCTGGTTTGTCCAATGTAAACTCGATCAATTTATGAAAGACTTCAAATTTAAATGGTGGGGGAATATAAACACTAGCTATCACAAATAGTTTATTTTCAATTAAGCAAAATAAAAATATAAACCTTCCCTGATCATCTACCCTGCTCTCTCTACAGGAGAATACCAATCCTTTCCCCACCAGTATGCTCACTCCCCTAGAGTAGGATGAGTGATACGAGTGGTAAGTGGCCTGGAATTTTGGGCCGCACAACTGTGTAGCTGTACTTGCAGTTAAGTGTGTCTCCTGTAGACAGAGCAGACCGGCACCTCCCCCCCCCAACATATCCAAAATAGTTGCTCTCTTGGTTGGGTCCCTCATTCCACGCACATTCAGGGATTTTATACAGAACGTCTTATCTGCCATGTGTTATAGTTAAGTTTAGCAACCCCTGACCTTTGCCCAGTTTGTATCTTGGGGACCAAAAAAGAAAAGAAAAGGGGGGGGGGGGGGCCCGGTAGTAAAAGGAGGGTGGAGAAGGCCCAAAAAAAACACACATCAGTCAAAAAAATTGTATATACTGAAAAAAAGAGCCAGAAAAAACACGTTCTTCCAGGAATAATGTGTTACTATGTAAAAAAACTCCCCGGGGCATTGCTTTAAACAAAAGTGAGAGCGTAATACGACTCCCCTGACACTGAAGAAGCAGTAAAAGGAAGGGCAAAAAAAAAGAGGAGAAAGAAAAAAAAAAAAAAAAAAAAAAAGGGGGAGCCCGCAAAAAGCGTTACCCACTTCGCCATACCTTAAAACAGAAAAATAATGAAAACAATCTAAATAGGGAAATTGCAATTGTGAGTAGTGTCAAACGCTTAATAGTGGTGTGTAACCCAACCGTTTCACCCCTGCCCCCCCTCCCCTCCTCTCTCCCCAATATGTCCCTCCCTCCCCCCGCTGCACCCCCCTCCCTCCCTTGGCCCTCCTGGGCCTCCCCTAGGGGCTCTACCTGTGGCCTCCACACTGCACACCATTGTTGGGACCTCCCAACTACCATACCTCCCTATACAAACCACAACCATACTACCCTCCCCCCCGCCCCACCCCCCTCCCTCTAACCTTATTTCAGTGCCTCTTACGTTCTCCCCTCTCCTCGTCCCATTTTGTGAAGTTTAAGTGCTTATAATTATGTTAGAAAAAAGATTGCCTGTGTTTTAACTAGCCTGAATTCAGCACATTAACATATAGCAATATTGCTAAATTCATGTACATATTTAAAAGTGCATTAAGTAAAAGAGAGAAAAAAGAGAAAAAAATAAAAAATCCAAGTTCCTCTTTTCTCTCTCTTTCCTCCTCCACTTCACCTTCTCTCTGTGGGTCATAGGTCTTTCTTATTGTCCTCAAGCCACTTCGCAGTACTTGCCGGTGAATAAAAAAAAAAGGTTCCACCCAATGCGGAGACTCGTAGGCGGGCTGGGTAAAGCAAAGCATAAGGAAGTCCATGTTTTTGAAGAGTTCGCTTGATTGAAATAAATTCAGCTCTGCGCCTCTGCAGATCGGGGGAGAAATCCTGATACAGCGAGACTTTAACCCCATTATATAAAATCTCCCCTTTTTCTCTAGCCTTCCGCAGTAGAGTTACTTTGTCGTTATAGTTAAATATTTTGACAAGGAGTGCTCTAGGGCGCTCACTTGGCAAACGTGGTTTAAAGGGAACCCGGTGGGCACGTTCAATGCCGAAAAAGGGTGAAAAAGATGTGGCACCAAAAGTCTCTCTAAACCAGTCCTCGAGAAATGCAATGGGGTTAGCTCCCTCGCTCCGCTCCGGTATGCCAATAATTCTAACATTATTTCTGCGGCTTCTATTTTCCAGGTCATCGATCTTCGCTCCCTGCATGTCCATTTGTTTCTTTAACCCTGAGATTTCTTGTTTAAGCGGGAATAGTTCATCTTCGACTGTACTTAGTCTTTCCTCTAGGATAGATGTTCTTTCCATGGTCTTACTCAACATATCCCCCATTGAACATAAATCCTCCTTGATACCTTTCAATTGGGTCTCTAGGCCTGTTATCGAGTCCCTGCAGGAGTTGATGGCATGCAGGAGGTCTCTCAAAGTGGGTTCCCCCTCGCTTCCTGTTGTGCCCCCCTCCATAATTTTTTGGGGTAAATTGGCTGGTTTTACTGCTGCGTTCGTTATCGCGTTTTCCGTGTAATCTTTTCCTCCACCAGCCCCTTTAGTACTCTCAGTTTTTGTTGGGGTACAGCTGCTGATTTAATCGTCGTCGTGCCCCTACTTCTCCTGTCCAAAGGTGCTCCTGCTTGTGCAGTCTGCAATTGGACCGCCTTTGCCGGTGACAAAGAGGTTCGAGCAAAGCGATTAAGTTTTGCTACAGCTGCTGTAGATATTGCTGAAGACGCTAATGCACTTGCCTGGCTTTTTGCGGACCGTGTAATTAGGGCTCCCGCCTGTCCCTTGGACATATTAGGAAGAGAAAAAAAATGCGTACAGGAAGCAACTCGCCTCCCCCGCTACGGGGCTACAGTTATGTTAATAAAAAAAAAAAAAAAAGCCTGGGGAGGAAAAAAAAAGAAAAAAAGGGGGGGGGGGATTCCAGCACTGAATGGTCAATAAAGAGATTGTTCACAGAGTCATGGGAGAGAATTTAACTTTAGCTTTTTCCTTTCCTTTCCTCCTCTTTACTGGATGTCGGGGCGGAAATACAACGAGAATACAACGGAGGATCAGGCGTAACATATAAGAGTAATCATTGGTTATGTTAGTTACGGCTGCTCAATACACATGCATTGGGGTGGGCTCTTGATAGTATACCTCTGTTCCACATTGCAATAATAATAATCGAACAAAGTCATTAATTATAAAATGAGAACATTTTCACTTTTACCTAGTAAGAAAAATGAGCAAAAAGGGCAGTGTTTCACCTGGATCTTGTTTTTTTTTTTTTTCACATCTCTATTTTGCTAGAAGAGTTGTCTCTTTGTCTCTTTACAGAACATACTCGCTGCAGTCAGTTTTTTCCCCAGCAGGGTGCAGCAGAGTACTCCAGAGCTCTCTCTCTCTCCACTCAGCTAGCTCCGGGTCTGGCTCCAACTGCAGCAGTTGCCTTACTGAAGTCTCGCGATATCTCGAGCGGGACTCCTCTCCTGCTGCCGACCCCCGTGCTCCGCAAACAGCTGCTCCCCCCAATTACCGGCCTCTCACACCGCACACCGCGCGGGCTCCCCAAAGGCTATCAGCGATCCACTGCAAGGTAGGAGCCGATTCCCGGGGGGGGAGGGGGGCAATGCTGCAAGGTGCTGGAAGGTCTCCGATCCCCCACTGCTGTCACAGGAGGGAACGACTTAGGGAGAAGGAAAGGCTCAGGCAAGGTGCACTATAAATCGGGCATATATGAGGGGTATGGAGCGGTATGGAGCGGGGGGCTGATACACACGCTCACTCCATCATTCCCACACCACAAACACCGCTCCTACATCCGGCCACGCCCCCACACAAAAGTGACTCCAATTTATATGGGGCCCAAAAGGCAAAAGATGCTCTAAAAATATCCTATTTAGACTTAAATCTCAGGGAGGGTTCGCTCTACCCAACATCTGGTGGTACTACCAAGCCGCACAGCTGGCCCAGATCTCTATTCACAGGGCCCAAAACCTGATTAGGTCTCCATTGAGAGACTAGCAGTCCCCCTCCACACTATTGACTTCTTAATATGGTCACCTGCTCAAC
The DNA here is from genome assembly GCF_905171775.1 of Rana temporaria. Classification (NCBI taxonomy): domain Eukaryota; kingdom Metazoa; phylum Chordata; class Amphibia; order Anura; family Ranidae; genus Rana; species Rana temporaria. The sequence goes on along the minus strand of NW_024404461.1, from coordinate 2,198,649 downwards.
TCAGACCCCCCATTTTAGCTCCCACTCTCTCCCACTAATTAGCTCTGTGCGATAAAATACGCAAAAACCCATCCCTGATCTCCGCCTTTCGTCCCCTAACACATATGTTCCATAATCCCGACTTTCCTCCGGGAATGAACATTTTAGCATTTAGTTGGTGGCTCAATAAAGGACTGCTTATAATAGGGAACTTTTTCACCTCCACAGGCCCCATATCTATCGCATTCTGCATTAGTAAACTAGAGATGCCCTCCTCTGAATGGTTCAGATACTCACAACTACTACATTTCCTCCATTCGATCTGGCCTAATAAACCAGAACCCCCCAGGGTCACGACTTATGAACCTTGGTACTCGAACTTCACGTAGGTGGGATCTCCATCATCTACGCCTCCCAAACCGTCCTACGCTCTCTCTTAGGAAAATTACCTCGATATATCCTGGGATCAGGATAAATGGTTTACCTGTTTTCAATGATCCTTCAAGAGTATATTAAATATCTCCCTGATTGAAGCAAGCCTTAAAATACTGACCCGATGGTACAGGGTTCCCTTCCTCCTCGCTAGGATCTACCCTGATGTTTCTCCGCTGTGTTTTCGAAAATGCAACCATGTAGGAACAATGTTTCATATATGGTGGTCATGCCCACGCATAAGGGGTCTCTGGAACAAAGTATTTTCTTTGATATGCAGAGTGAGGACAGTACAGGTCCCCCAAACAACAGACATAGCACTCCTTAACCTTAAAGTGAATGAGGCAGACAAACATACTCAAGTACTGATTTTCTTCATCCTGTTGGGCACCAAAATTACAATAGTTGCCCATTGGGAAAAAAACTTCAGTTCCAAACACAGCAGTGAAGTATAAAATATCCTGGATCATGGCACAGGAGAAAATAGTCAGCATTATACAAGACAAAACCCGTATTTTTGAACTCACCTGGGAACCCTGGGCCAAATACTGTCATATCCCCTTTCTTCCAGGCGTCAACCCCTTTAAATGAATATTGCTCTGGATGACCCTACTGAATCCCCCTTCTTATCCCATCTCTTCTCGTCCCCCTCTCCTTGCACCCTTTCCTCTCCTATTATTTTATCCTAATTTCCCCCCCCCCCCTCGATCCACGACAATGTATACAAGACAAGGCCGATCCTGACTTCTTTTATACGCATTAGATGTGCATGAAACAGCAACACTGGAGTTACGTTTCTCTGGAACTTACTCTCTAGGCTATCTGAGTTCACTTCCGTTCCGTTCCCAACAACCAAGTTTCAGTTCTGGATACATTGGTAGTTATTTATTTTTTTCCCACATCAGACTCAACCAGGAAGCAGGACAGCGAGACATGCTCACGGTAACTCCGCCCTTCACGTCTCCTCTGTGGACTCGCATCACATGTGGTTTATCAATCTATTTATCTCATTTGCTTTTTTTTTTATATAATTGTTTTTTTTTTTTTTCTTTCAGCTATATACAAGAAAAATCATTTTTGAACATTATTAGTTATGACCCATTGCTACATAGAAAGAGTCCCGCCCCTGAGTTACTACTCTACTTTCGTCTTTTGTTCCCCCCCCCCTTATCTCCCTTCGGTTCTGTCAGTCACTGTTTAGGTTTAATTTCTCTGTTTATACCTAGGTCTCACCTGTCTATTTCTATCATTGCCTGTGTAAATTTTTCTGATATTTTGAAAGCTTTCCATTTCTCCCAGACTGTTCTACTTCTAATCTCACCTCCCATTTCTCCTCGTCCCAGATATTCAATTTCTGATATATAATCAACTCGGTGTATCCATTCTTTTATGGATGGCCTCTGTGGGTGTAGCCAGTTTTTTGGGATTAAACCCTTTGCTGCATTCAGCAACACCGGAACTAAAGTCGATCCGTACTGTTTATTTGACCTATCCATTCCGTGGAACAAACAGGCCAAAGGATTTTGTGGGATCTTTTCGCTTGTAACTTCTTCTATATATTCTAGGACTTCTTTCCAGTACTCTTGTATTCTCAGGCAGTCCCACCAAACATGCATAGTGGTTCCTACTTGATTGCATTCCCTCCAACACAGCGTGGAGTTATTTGGATGAATTTTATTCATTCTCTCAGGGGTCAGATGCCAGCGAACCATACATTTATAATTTGTCTCAATTGTGGTAATATCAGTAGCATAGTTGAACACTGCACCTATCATTTGTGAGTCCTCTAGGTTTTTCCCAATGTCTTGTCCCCATTTTTCTACACATATCAGTGTTCCCTGCATCTCTAAGTCTGTTAGTATCCCATATAGTACCGCAATTCCATGTTTTAATGGTTTTCCGATGGAGCATATTTTTTCTATTGAGTTCAATGTTTTATCATCTCTTATCGGCTGTGGTAAGGTGCTCACAAAATGTTTTAATTGAAAGTATTCCCAATCGCTAAAGTGTTGAACCCCTTCCTGTGTTTGAAGATCGTTTCTTGACCTTATTTTCCCTTGTGTAACCACTTCCCCTAATCTTTTAGTACCCAAATACTTTCCCATTCGTGTCTTATTGCCTGGTAGAAAAAAAATTGTGCCTGCTAATGGGATTAATGGGGAGTTATATTCCCATTTTTCCCGCCTATATAGTGTATCCCATATTTTAAATACATTCTTCGTGATGCTGTGTATGTCTGTGCCCATTTTTCTAAATTTAGGTGGAATCCAAACATTCTTATTTAGTTGTGTCAAACTTTTTGTGTCTTCCATCTGTGCCCACTTCTTTTTAGTGTATGTTTTTCCATTCAGCTAACCTTGCTAAAATTACGGCCTGGTAATATCTTTTTATGTCTGGGAGCGCCAACCCCCCAGTTTTTTTTTTTTTACGACTTAGAATAGTATAGTTTACTCTGGCCTCTTTGCCCTGCCAAATATATTTCAAGATTATAGTTTTTACCATCTTGAAAAAGTTTTGTGGAATTCTTATAGGGAGCATTTGGAACTTGTAAATTATTTTCGGTAAAATCATCATTTTAAATGCATTGATCCTACCTACCCAGGAGATCGGTCTCTTTGCTAGATTTTTCAAATCCTGTTTTATTTCATTGACTAATGGGATATAATTAGCCACGTATAGTTTTTCAACTCTGGGTGTAATCTTTATTCCTAAGTACGTTAATGTTTTTTTTTCCCCAAATAAATGGAAATTCTTGCTGTAAGTCTTTTTCTTCTTTTGCATCTATTCCCAAGTTCAGGATTACCGTTTTTACAGGATTGATTTTAAAATTAGAAAGTTCCCCATATTTTTTTATTTCTGTCATTACATTGGGAAGAGAGAGTCCTTTCTTGGTCACATATAGGAGTATGCGTACGCCGCAACCTTGTGCTCCTCCTCTCCCACTCTCACCCACCCATACTCGGATTGCTCCGTATCCTGGACAGTAATGGTTCCAGCGATATTACATACAGGAGGGGTGAGAGCGGGCAGCCCTGTCTGGTTCCGTTCATCATTTCAAACTCAGACGACACACTCCCATTGACCTTCACCCTTGCCGTTGGGTAATTATATAGGTTTTCCACCCATTTCATGTATCTAGGTCCTAATCCTATAGTTTGCAATGTTTCCATCATAAACCCCCAGTCGACTCTGTCAAAAGCTTTTTCAGCATCAATTGACATGAGTACGACTGGGGGTTTCTTAATTTCATCCTCCCGTAAAAGCAGTAGAGTTCTTAGACTATTATCCCTCCCTTCTCTCCCTATTACAAATCCCGTCTGATCTGCGTTTACTAAGTCCGGCATTAATGCCTTTATCCTCATTGCCAATATTTTTGCATAAACCTTAATGTCAGCATTTAATAATGCTATTGGACGATAATTGGAACAAAGAGTGCCATCTTTTCCCGTTTTAGGAATAATTGAAATATTGGCGAGGAGAGATTCTTTCCTTGTTTCTTCATTTTCTCCCAATCTATTGAAATAGTTGCATAGCTCTGGGACCAAGAGTTCTTTAAATTTTTTATAGTACTTAATCGGTAACCCGTCCGGACCTGAACTCTTACCTCCAGATGTTTCTTGGATGGCTTTATGGCTTTCCCCCTGCGTTATTGGGTCATCTAGGAGTTCGACATTGTCTTGCGACAGCTTGGGTAAATTAGCTTCCTCTAAGTATTCCTTAAATTTTATTTTCCTGGATTCTTTCTGCTCCTGAGTTTCTCCTTTTCTGATGGAGTACAATGCGCTATAAAAAGTCTGAAAGGCCTCTGCAATTTCAGAGGTCTTGTTTTTTATCTGCTCTACTTGATTTTTTATTTTTTCAATGTAGTTTATATATTTTTTTTCCTTAGATAGTCTAGCAAGATATTTCCCCGGTGTATCTTTCTTTTGCTATGTTCTTGAATATGTTTCTGGTTTCGAGTTCCATCAAGTCTCTAAGTTGGGCCCTTTTTATGACTATTTTCTGATATGTTTCACTTTCTCCTTGGTTTTTATGTTTTTGTTTAAGGTCTTGTAACTCCCTGATTACATTTTTTCTGTTTGCTTCTCTTGCCTTTTTTTTCCCCTGCCCCTATAAAGATTAGCTTACCCCTAATGCATGCCTTATGGGCTTCCCATATTGTCGCAGAACTAACGTCCGGTGTGTTATTTGTCAAAAAATATTGCTCAATCTCTTGTTTTACTATGTCACTTACTTCTATATCGTCTATCTTCTTTTAAATTCCACATCCCTTTTCTTTGTTCTATATCATTAAAACGTATTCTAACTATTACCGAAGCGTGGTCAGAGATTGAGATTATACCGATTGAGGTTTTGTTTACATATTCCAGTACAACATGATCTACCATTAGATAATCTAATCTTTAGTACGTGTCGTGCACTGATGAATGATGTGTATAATCCCTTCTATTGGGATATGCAATTCTCCACGGGTCTATTAATTGATGGTTGAACATTTTTTTTTTCAATAATCGCAGTTGCTTAAAATCTTGCATCTGTGCACCAGACGTACTATGCAAATGACGTTCCAATGTAAAGTTAAAGTCGCCTGCTAGAATTACATAGCCTTGTTTAAAATCAGTTAGTGCATTTAGGACCCCCCTAAGATATTTTTGGGGGTGTTTATTGGGACAGTATATGTTTGCTAGCTTGTATTTTTTCCCTTGTAGGGCCCCTCTTAAAAACAGATAGCGCCCCTCTGGGTCAACTCTTCTGTCTTCTACCTTAAAGCTAATATTTTCCCTATCCCTATGGCGACCCCCCTAGATCGTTTCTGTGGGGAGTCTCCATAGTACCAAGTTGGGACTGCCCGAGAATAGAGTCTGACACTGGAATCTACTGTTATATGTGTTTCTTGTAAGAAGACTATTTCTGCGGAATATCTTTCAATTTCTTTTAGGACCATGTGTCTTTTTTCTGGTGAACAGAGGCCTCTTGCATTATATTTAATAACATTTACATTAGACATGTTTTCTTTTTTTTTTTTTCCTTCTTTTTTTTTTCCTTCTCTCCTTCCTTCCTTCTCCAGACAGATAGCTGCACCTAAACTCCTACCCACCCTCTCCTCCCACCCTCCCCCCTTTTTCCCTCCCCCTCATCCCATGATGGAACCTTGACCCTATGGTCTGGATATGGAGCATCTCCTCTTGCGCCCCCTTTGGCGCTCTTATGCTCCTCTCTGTAGGCGGAGAACTATTTGCCACAGTCTTCTATCCCCTGTTTCAAGGGGATTAACGCCGGGGCAGTCGCGGGATCTCCAGTCCCCAGGTCTCTTTCTTTCTATATCATCCTATCCCCATTATACTCCCTCGCCTCCTTCTCCCCTACCCCCATGGCTTATATTTCCATTTCATTAATTAGTGGGTATTGGAATATCTAATTTTTGACAAAATTCCGGCGTTTCTTCGATTAAATCTTAGTCTTGCCGTGACCCCGTTTTTCCTGCGGATCAGGCATGCTGGGAATCCCCAATTATACTGTATTCCTAACTCTTGCAGAACCTTTAGTAATGGTCTTAAACAGGGATGGACTGGGACAAAAATTTGGCCCTGGACTTCATCCAGACCAGCCCACTTTTGTTTTTGCAAACACACACAAAAACAGTATATAAACTATACGCAATTGCGCAAAAAAAACATAAGTAAAACCCCCTGCCCCAACCTCTCACAAATAAAGAAATAAAATTGGCACTGTGTAGCGCTCCTCTTACCTTCACTGGGTACTGTAGCTGTGACTGGCTCCTGAGTCCTCTGTGGGTGGGTGGCTGGCTGGCTCCTGTTGGTGGCTGGCAGGCGCCCTGCTGTGGCTGGTTGGCTCCCTGGTGTGGGTGAGTCACCATGGGTGGCTGGCTGGCATCCTGCTGTGGAAGGTCACTGTGGCCGGTTGGCTTCTGTGAGTGGCTGGTTGACACCCTGTTGTGACTGTCTGGTTTCCTGGTGTGGGTGGGTCACCGTGGGTGGCTGGCTGGCACCCTGGCTCTGCTGTGGGTGGGTAACTATGGGTGGCTGTAACCCTGGCCCTGCTGTGGGTGGGTCGCCGTGAGTAGCTTGCTTCTGTGGGCGGCTGCCTGGCTCCCTGCTGTGGACCAGTGGGTGAGTAGCTGGCATGGTGCACTCTGCTATTGGTGGCTAGCCTGGCTCTCTGCTTTGGGTCAGTGGGTGGCTGGAATGGTGCACCCTGCTGTGGCGGACAGAGAGGGGGGCTGACAGAGAGAGGTGGGCTAACAGAGGGGGGTGGGCTGACAGAGAAGGGGTGGGCTGACAGAGGGTGACAGAGAGGGGGGCTGACAGAGGGGTGGGCTGACAGAGAAGGGGTGGGCTGATGGGGGGACTGACATAGGGTGGGCTGACAGAGGGGGGGGTGGGCTGACAGAGATGGGGTGGGCTGACAGGGGGGCTGACAGAGGAAGAGGGGGACAGAGAGGGGTGGGCTAACAGAGGGGGGTGGGCTGACAGAGAAGGGGTAAGCTTACAGAGGGTGACAGAGAGGGGGCTGACAGAGGGGGGACTGACAGAGAGGGGGTGGGCTGACAGAGATGGGGTGGGCTGACAGGGGGGCTGACAGAGGAAGAGGGGGGACAGAGAGGGGTGGGCTAACAGAGGGGGGTGGGCTGACAGAGAAGGGGTGGGCTGACAGAGGGTGACAGAGAGGGGGGCTGACAGAGGGGTGGGCTGACAGAAAAGGGGTGGGCTGATGGGGGGACTGACATAGGGTGGGCTGACAGAGGGTGACAGAGAGGGGGGCTGACAGAGGGGTGGGCTGACAGAGAAGGGGTGGGCTGATGGGGGGACTGACATAGGGTGGGCTGACAGAGGGGGGGGTGGGCTGACAGAGGGTGACAGAGAGGGGGGCTGACAGAGGGGTGGGCTGACAGAGAAGGGGTGGGCTGATGGGGGGACTGACATAGGGTGGGCTGACAGAGGGGGGGTGGGCTGACAGAGATGGGGTGGGCTGACAGGGGGGCTGACAGAGGAAGAGGGGGACAGAGAGGGGTGGGCTAACAGAGGGGGGTGGGCTGACAGAGAAGGGGTAGGCTTACAGAGGGTGACAGAGGGGGGACTGACAGAGGGGGGGTGGGCTGACAGAGATGGGGTGGGCTGACAGGGGGGCTGACAGAGGAAGAGGGGGGACAGAGAGGGGTGGGCTAACAGAGGGGGGTGGGCTGACAGAGAAGGGGTAGGCTTACAGAGGAGGGCTGACAGAGGGTGACAGAGAGGGGGCTGACAGAGGGGGGACTGACAGGGGTGGGCTGACAGAGAAGAGGTGGGCTGACAGAGGGAGAGGGGGGACAGAGATGGGGCTTTCAGAGAGGGGTGGGCTGACAGAGAATGGGGGCTGACAGAGGGGGGTGGGTTGACAGAGGGCGGCAGAAAGGGGGGCTGATAGAGGGGGGACTGACAGAGGCGGTGGGCTGACAGAGGGGGGCTGACCAAGGGGGCAGGGCTGACAGAGGGGGGCTGACCAAGGGGGCAGGGCTGACAGAGGGGGGCTGACAGAGGGGGGGCTGACCAAGGGGGCAGGGCTGACAGAGGGGGGCTGACCAAGGGGGCAGGGCTGACAGAGGGGGGCTGACCAAGGGGGCATGGCTGACTGAGGGGGGCTGACAGAGGGGGGGCTGACCAAGGGGGCAGGGCTGCCAGGGGTGGGCTTACCAAGGGGGCAGGGCTGACAGAGGGGGGCTGACAGAGGGGGGGCTGACCAAGGGGGCAGGGCTGCCAGGGGTGGGCTTACCAAGGGGGCAGGGCTGACAGAGGGGGGGCCTCCAAGGGGGCAGGGCTGACAGAGGGGGGCTGACAGAGGGGGGCTGACCAAGGGGGCAGGGCTGCCAGGGGTGGGCTGACCAAGGGGGCAGGGCTGACACAGGGGGGGCTGACCGAGGGGGGCTGACCAAGGGGGCAGGGCTGACCAAGGGGGCAGGGCTGACAGAGACGAGATGAGAGAGACCTCGGAAAATACACAGCGCACCAGGTAGAGAGGCGGAACTCCGGCAGCAAGTGGTCACGATCACCACCAAAGACCAGCCCCGCACACACCATGTCACACCATGTCGACACTTCTCTCCTCCTAAATTGACAGCCCTGCCCCCGTCCTAGCGGCGTGACGTCACTCGCGGCCGTAGGCGGGAGGGGATTACTATGGGAGGAGGCGGCCTCCTCCCATAGTAATCCCCTCCCGCCTACGGCCGCGAGTGACGTCACGCCGCTAGGACGGGGGCAGGGCTGTAAATTTAGGAGGAGAGAAGTGTCAAGTGATGATGGCTATTGGCTGGCGCAGCCGCCGGGTGCAGGAGCATTAGCATAAATGTGACGAGGCGAGAGAGAGACACTGACAGTGACAGGCGGCCCACTGAGCCATCGGCCCACCGGGAAACTCCCGGTAGTCCCGATGGCCAGTCCATCCCTGGTCTTAAACTTCTTCTTCTTCTAAGCGTCTCTTGTGATAGATCCTGATATATTTGAATGTTATGCTCTTCAAATTTTATTGGAGACTTTCCTCTCAGGTTTCTCCAAAGTTGATTTTTCTCTTCCCAGCTTTCAAATCTTATGATGATGATATCTCTAGGGCTCTCTTTTGGTATTTCTCTTGGCCTTCTTATCCTGTGTGCCCATTCTATTTTTAATGGGGAAGTTATTTCACTGTCTAGTAATGGGTTACAGATTTTCCTTATTATTTCTGGTCGATTTTCTGACTGAGAAGAGTCTGGGACTCCACGTATTCTAATATTCTTCCTTCTGTCTCTGTTTTCTTGATCTTCTAATTTGTACGCTTGTTCCTGTTGTTCTTTTTTTAAAGCTATAATTTCTTCCTCTAGTTTTCTAATGGTATTTTTATTCAGATCTGGGTTTTTTTCTGCGTCTTCCAATCTTTCCAACATATATAATAAGTTGTACATTACATAGTCCATACATCTTTTGCTCCTATTTTCTACCAGCTGTACATTTTATAGCTGATGATAATAATGGGATAACATCCTCAAACTTTGGAATCTTAAACAGAGAGTGATAATGAGGGAGGAGTCAATAACCCAATGATGGTGGTCTTCAGGATCAGTCCAGTCTTCATCTTGGTTGTTTCTCCCCCATCCTCACTCTCTGATCTCTGAGGATGTGGGAAATTTATTGGGTTTTATGCAAGTACATACATGGCACAAAATACATTGTACAGGTTTTAAAAACGCAAGTTATGGCATAAATAACATTCAAGAGGGATCAAAAGAAGTAAGACATATTATGATAGGTCATCACAAAACATAAGAGGTATCCTCGTCCAATATTCTAACCCCGTCAGGGGGACCTACTGGAGGAAACGTGAGGACTCTGCTGGTCAGTAGGCCCGAGAACAGGGGGGATCGGGGGTGAGGGTTCCAACTCGTGGATGGAAAGGCATTGGACCATTGAGCAGCATCCCCACACCCGCCCACCCCAAAAGGGAACACACTGTTGACGGTAGGGGGACCTATGATACCAAACAGTATAGGGGCGATAAACAAGGTCCTTTAGTAAGCTGAGCCCTGACAGAGAAAGATAGGTAGCGGGGGGGAAGAGTGGGAGAAGCAAAAGTGAGAGAAGGCGACTAGACGGACTAAACGGATCCAGCACCATCCACCGTAGTCGGCTGCGATGAGGATAGAGGTGGCGTGGGAGCAGCTGCAGGGTGTAAAGTTTCCCTATAGTGTACCCAACATGCCCAGGTGTGCCTGAATTTGTCATGCCTGTCTTTAGCTTGGTGTATGAGCCGTTCCATCTCTTCAATTCTGCCCACCCTGGACCGCCAGTCTTCTATAGTGGGGGGAGAGGGTATCCCTCCAACAAATAGGTATACACTGTGTAGCAGCGTTGATGGGATGCAACGGCAGGGACTTGTGATATGTCGATTTGGGTAGGGAAGTATGGTGAAGAAGATATTGTGCGGGCGTATAATCAGGTGTGAAGGTAGTGACGTGGGAAATTACCCTATGTACTTCTCTCCAAAACGGTTGGATAATTGGACAAGTCCACCATATATGCAATAAAGAGCCCGTCTCTGCTTTGCAACGCCAGCACGTGGAAGGGACATTGGGGAACATTTTGTGAATCTTGTCCGGCGTCCTATACCAGCGAGAGTAGATTTTGAACCTGTTTTCTTGGGCCGACACATTGATGGAGCCTTTGTGAACATGTGTCCACACCGACTCCCAATCGTCATCGGTCAGGACGACAGACAGGTCCGCGTCCCAAAGTCTATGGATGTCGACGTTGGGTTTCGCCGTTGAGACAAGGATGGAGTACAATGATGAGATCAAATGTTTTAGTGGGCCGGGTTGAGAACACAGGTGTTCAAAAGGTGTAAGGTCCCTGTACCACGACGACATCGACGGTGCGGCTTGGATAAAAGTCTGAAAGTTTAGAAGCCATGTCTGAGTGAGAGAGGAGTGAGCCATGGTTGAAAAGTAGGTGGGCCCTCAACGTAGGAACGTCATGGGATGCCGCGCGGTCGGAGACTTGGACGTCTGCTGGAAAGTCAGGATTCTGAGTCAAGGGTGTCATCGGTCCTGGGTATGGCATTGTGTCTAAGGATCTACATGTCATCCTGAAATTAGTCAGGGTGGGTCCGATCAGAGGATGGGACACGCACTGTGTAGGGGTAGAACGTGGGTCGATCCAAGGCAAGAGGGACTCTCATTCCAGCGGAAGCGTCTTCCACCGCGACCCAAGCCTTGCTGGTCCGGTGTACGTGCCAATCTACTATCCTCGCGAGTTGACATGCCTTATAGTATGAAGACAGGTCCGGCAATCCGATACCACCCCTTTGTTTGGGAAGTATTAGTCTTGACCAACTCGGTCTAGCGGGGTGACCCGCCCAGAGGAAGGACCTACAGATCGTCTTAGAGGAATTGAAAAAGGCGGCGGGAAGCCTTATCGGGACGGCTTGTAATAAATATAGCAATCTAGGTAGGATATTCATTTTCAGCACTGCCGCCCTACCAAACCAGGAGAAACTGCCCTTCGTCCATTTAAGTAGATATCCCTTTATGGCCTGGAGTGCCGGTAAAAAGTTTTTTGTGTAGAGGTCAGCTAAGTGCGTGGGAAGCTTTATACCCAAGTATGTGATCTCGTGTGGTTCCCATTGAAATGGGAAATTCTGTTTACATAAGCCGACCTCCGGGCCCGGTAGGGAGACATTAAGAGCTTTGGACTTGCCAAAATTGATCTGGAAATTTGAGAGAGTCTTAAATGTCTGAAAGCCCTTGAGAAGGTTGGGTAGGGTGATATGAGGGCTAGTCAGGAACAGTAGAACATCGTCTGCGTAAGCAGCTATTTTGTGCTGCCGTCGGTTGATCGTGACTCCACTTATGTCCGGGTTATCCCTCAGTCTATGGAGGAAAGGTTCAAGGGTCAAAACGAAAAGTAAGGGCGATAGGGGGCAACCCTGTCTGGTGCCATTGTGGACGGAGAAGGCGTTTGATACATGGCCGTTCACCCGAATCCTGGCTGTGGGGCTGGAGTATAGAGCCAACACCATTTGAAGGAAGCGGGGGGCAATCCCACCTTATGTAAGGCTGCAGCCATGTAATCCCACGCCACCCTATCAAACGCCTTCTCCGCGTCCAGAGACAGGAAGAAGCCCTTCGTATCACTCGTGGACAGCCAATGGTGAATGTCAATGGCCTTAGTGGTATTGTCCCTGGCTTCCCTGCCAGGGACAAAACCCACCTGGTCGGTCGAAATCAAGTCAGGTAGGAAAGGGAGCAACCTATTTGCCAAAATCTTAGCATAAAGTTTTACATCCACGTTAATCAGAAAGATAAGTCGGTAATTAGAGACAAGCGTGGTGTCTTTGTCCAGCTTAGGGATTAAGGTGATGTGTGCTTCTAGTAAGTCCACACCGGTGTGGGGAGGGAGGGGAATGTCAGTAAAGGCTTTAACAAATTTGGGAATCAGTATAGCAGAAAACGTTTTGTAGTAACCAGAGGGAAGCCCGTCAGGACCCGGGCTCTTCCCGGGTTTCAATTGTTTCAAGGCCAAAATGGTCTCTTCGGCTGTTATTGGCGCATCCAAGCTGGACATGTCTGGCGTGGGAGTAGGGGAAGAGCCGTAGGCCCGGAGGAATTCCTCTAAGGCCCCATACACACGATAGAATCCATCCGCTGAAAAATCCCAGCGAATGGGTTTCAGCGGATAGATCCTATGGTGTGTACACTCCAGCGGATCTGTTTCCGCGGATATTTATCCCCTGGGATGGATTTCCAGCGGATAAATATTTGATGACATGCTATCAAATCTATCCGCTGGAATCCATCCCAACGGATGGATCCACTGGTCTGTACAGACTCACCGGATCCATCCGTCCGAAGGGATCCCCCGCATGCGTCGTAATGATTCGACGCATGCGTGGAATTCCTTATATGACAGCGTCGCGCACGTCGCCGCGTCATAATCGCAGCGACGGCGCGACACGTCATCGCCAGAGGATTTCGGCGCGGATTTCGATTCGATGGTGAGTACACTCCATCGGATGGAAATCCGCGGAAATCCTCGAGAGGATTTATCCGTGGAAACGGTCCGCTGGACCGTATCCGCGGATAAATCCTCCCGTGTGTATGGGGCCTAAGAGTTGTGTGTGTGCCTGGGCTGTACCCGCAGAAGGAGATGGTGGTAAGTTGTAAAGCGACGAGAGGTAGCGTGAAAATTGATCGGCAATATGGTCAGATCTAGTAAAGGAAACACCTTCGGGGGACGTGATGGCCTGTATCGTATGTGCCACTTTCCTCTTCTGTAGGGCGTTGGCTAAAAGCCTACCTGATTTATTTCCGAATTCATAATATAGTTTATGGGTAAGGACAAATTTACGTTTCAGCCTGGTGTAGAGTTCGGTCAGCAAGTCTGTCCTAGCCTTCAGTAGTGAATCATGTACGTCCGCCGCGAGAGAACGTTTGTGGGCGCGTTCAAGGGTCTTAATCTGGTTTAGCAGTTCGTCAATACGGGCCCTTCGAAGTCTGCGTCGCTTGGCCATGAGGGAGATGATTTCCCCTCTGAGTACGCATTTATGTGCTGCCCATACAGTCGCCGGGGCCACGTCAGCGGTGTCATTGTCTGCAAAGTATTGGGAAAGCTTAGTCGACAACGCCTGGGTGTCTCCCGGGTCTAGGAGAAGGGAATCATCCATTCTCCAGATCTTCGACGCAGTTCGGTGGCCTGGCCATGTCAGTGTCATAGTGACCGGGTGGTGGTCAGAAAGTACCATCGGTTCAATGGTGGCGTCAGAGAGAAGTGCAAGGTCATTCTGAGTGAGGAATAAGAGATCAATGCGGGAGTATTTGTTGTGTAGAGGGGAGAAATGAGTGAAGTCTTTAACGGTCGGGTGGAGTGTGCGCCACGAGTCATGAAGGGCCAACAGGCCCAGTTGCGATTTAATGGCCTGGAGGGCACGGTATGTTAGACAGGTGGACCCGTTAGACGTGTCCATAAGGGGAGCCAATGGAACATTAAAATCCCCGCCCATAATCAACATCACCACCTGAAATTCTACGAGATGTTGAAGCGTGTCGCGAAAGAATGTCACCTGTTGCGAATTAGGGGCATATACGTTGGCGATAGTGACGGGAGAACCCTGTATCTTCCCCTTAATAAAAATGAATTTACCCAGTGCATCTCTTTGGACATCGTCCACCTGCATTGGGCAGTTTTTGGAGATTAGTATAGTGACACCTTTTGATTTAGACGTAGCGTTCGTGGCGTGATATCCCATCGGGAAATAACAGTTACGCAATACCGGGACATTGTCCGTTCGAAAGTGTGTCTCCTGTAGGAGAACTATGTGTGGCTTATCCCTCCAGAGGGAGTAAAGCAGACGGGAGCGCTTTTCAGGCGTGTTAAGTCCACGAACGTTCAATGAATATATCTTGAGTTTCATAGGGGGTGACGTCCGACTCTCGTCAGGGGAGGATGTGTCTCCGGGCTCCGTCATACTTGTAGAGAGGAAGTAAAAGGGGGGGGGGGGCGAGATACTAAGTGGAAGGGGAGAAAGAGTCAGCCAAGGGCACAAAAAAGAGTGGGGGAGGGACAGAGATGAAAAGCAATTATGTAGGACAAGTGTTAAATAGACCGATTAGGAGAGAGGAAGATTGTCCTCTCCCCTAAGAGGGGAGGGGTAAATCGGGTATGTACAGCGTGCACAGGGCGCATACACCCCAATAAGGTGTACACTAACCGCTGCGCACAACCGTGTGGGGGTTGGTCAGGACCAGCCAAAGGGCAGAGCAGTGCAACTAGGTACTTTTATATATAGAAAACAAAAAATCTGAAAAAAAAGAACTATCAAACAGTACAACCAAAGTACTTTGTGCCACCCCAGAGCGTAGCTCGAATATATGTGCGGCACTGAGGAGATACCAATTTACGTTTGTCCCAGTGTGGAACAATCAGAGACTAAAGCTTGAGCGAGTAGACACCCAGAGCCCTAGACAGGGTCCAGGGAGCCGGGGGCCCATCAAATATGGGACTATAGACCCCTTACATCAAGCGCAATATGGCCACGCCTCCCCACCCCCTAGCGCCATGGAGCGGTAGACCAAGCCCTAGGAGGCTAAGGTACCCTGGGGAGTTGAATCCCGGTGGGGGAGGGGGGCATGGAACTTACCATATCCTCGTTGGGAAGACCCTCCAGGGGCCAATCCCTTCAGTCTGCCAGAGCCGCACCAGGGCACGGGGACCCAATAAATGCCCATACCCGAGCGCGTGCAGGGACAACATAGCAGAGTACAGAACATCATTTAACCGACCAATAGGAAACATGTGAGAACAGAGATATATCCAACTAACTCAGTGAACCCTAGATAATTGGAAGGATCAAGTGACTCTCCCCTGTTCTATGCGAACCGTCTGGGTGGGTGTCTCGCAGGAACTGTTCAAACTGGGGATGAGTTCAAGGGAGAACCACAAACAGAGTCCGATCATAGTCCGATCCGGCATGGCGTTCCTTGCAACCAAGGTTAAAACAGTGCATTCAGGGGGTGCTCCACCGGGGGGTAAGCATAAGTCATCGTTCTGAGTGTAGAACAAAGGCTCGGGGTGTGTGCATGATGGCCGCTCTTAGGGTGAAATCATCCGACCGTAATCATCCAGCGATAGTCTCGATGCGAGGAGTCTAAAGATGACGCCGGCAGTTGTCCGACCACTTCCATGGGAGGGACTGTAAGCTGTATGTCAGGATCGGGCTTCTCGATGGCCCATGTTCGTTGGAACGTGAACGAGTGAGCTTCGGAGTCCTGGTAGAAGAACAGTCAGCCCGGTAATCGACAATTCTTGGGTGTCCCGCAAAGAACGACAGTATAGACCGTCCACCTGGAGTGCGAAGGTGTCTAGGGATGCGGTCTCACTGCCTGTTCACCAGGCACTTCCTGGCGCTGTGCAGCCTGGGTGGTGTAGTCCAGAAACACATTCCTGCCCATTGGTACCCGCCTCCAGACCCTTGATCCTCCGACGCCACAGAGCGTTATGGGTGATGTAGTACAGGGGTAGACAACCTTCAGGCGGGAAAGTCGATGTGGAAGAAGCGGTATTCAAAGGATTTAGTCAGCGGTACTGACACACCCACACCCGAGTAAAATCAAAAGCAAAACAAAAGGAAGTCCCATCGCACCAACATGTCACATCCAAGCAAGGTGTACGAATTAATCCAGGAGTCAGGTCGGGTAGAGAACAGAAAAATAAAACAGATTGGGGCCCAACATAGCCAAAGAAGTGTCACACTAAAACTCACTGACCAGCACTAACGTAGATTATGGCGGCCGCCATAATCGATACTCAATAATCTCTCCGGGCTCTCCTAGCACCCGGGGCTGAAGATGCGCCTCGCTCATTTCTGAGCACTTGCGAGTCGGAATGGTATCTAGTGTTTGATGGGGATCTCCTTCTCCGGTGTCTGGACGCCTGGGTCTCCATCGGCTCTTCGCGTGGTTTCGGCCATCTGCATACAGATTGTCGGAAGGCCGCATACCATTCCGGGACCGCTACAAGGGGGATCCCCAGCGTTTCGCAGAAGCGGGGTAAATCCTCCGGTACTCTGAGCATTGCTGTGCGGCCCTGATGCGTTGCGGACAGGCAGAAGGGGAATTTCCACTTGTACTTGATATCCCTCCCTCGCAGGGCATCCAGCAGGGGTCTGAGGTCTCGGCGATGTTTCAGAGTGATCCCCGACAAGTCTTGGAAGATCAGTATCGGGGCATCACCATGTGTAAGGCGCTTGTCCCTCGCCATCCTGAGGATATCTTCCTTAAGCCTGTAATCAGCCAAACAACAGACGATGTCCCTTGGGGGATCCGTTTCCTTGCCCTTCGGGCGCAGAGCGCGATGGATTCTGTCCATGGCTATGGCCTCCTGCGGGGGTCTGCCCAGTGCCGAGTAAAAAATGCATGACACTGCTTGAGGTATTAGGTCTCCCTCAACGGATTCCGGTAGGCCCCGTACTCTCAGATTATGGCGGCGGCCACGATTGTCCAAATCCTCGAGATGACGGTTCATGTCTCTGAGTTGCAGGGTATGGTCATCTACCTTCCTTGATGAACGCTGAAGGACGACGCCTTGGTCCTCCACCACTTGTTCTGTGCGGGAGACCCGGTCAGTAAGAGAGCGGATGTCCAAGCGTAGTTCCGAAATGGCGGCGGCTAGGGCATCCTTAATGTCCGTTGCTACGGACCGAAGATCATCTATAGTGAGCTGCCGTTGCGGCTGTGAGGTGAGTGTTACGTTCCCATCACCCTCAGTCGTTGTGGAAGGGGCCACTGGCGACGTTGTAAGTATAATGTCAGAATGTTCGGAGTGGTCATTAGGTAGAAGCAGCGGATGTCCCGCTGAGGAGCTGAGGCGGGAAGGCGCCATATTCCCTCTTTGGGAGCGGAACATATCCGGAATGGTCTGGGTAACAGCACCGGTATTTCTCCTTGGTGAGCGAGATCTGGATGCAGAGGATGTTCTGGAAGCTGTTCCCATAGTTAATTTTTAGAAAACGAACCGGTAATCTCCGTTATACACTGGTATTAGCGCTGAGGTGGCAGGAGTTCAGGCTTCACACGTCCATCTTCTAGCTAGGTCCGGCCACGCCCCCCAGCCCTGCTGTTATTCATGACTAAATCATGGACTAAATAAGGAAGTGCAGGACTTCTTGTGTTGGGA
Organism: Rana temporaria; assembly: GCF_905171775.1. Classification (NCBI taxonomy): domain Eukaryota; kingdom Metazoa; phylum Chordata; class Amphibia; order Anura; family Ranidae; genus Rana; species Rana temporaria. The sequence continues at coordinate 2,181,046 of NW_024404461.1, read as the reverse complement.
AGATGGCAATGAGTGATAGAGGGGGAGGGGGACACTCGTCCTATAATCCCCCCATCACTGTCACTCCTATAAAAGACAGTTCTCGTTGTTTCCTCACTCTCTGACTAAGGTCCATGAATAAAGAAATTAAATGGTAGGAGATCAGAGATGTAGGGCTAAAACAACAAATCGCATTAATCGATTATGAAAATAGTTGTCAACTATTTTCATATTTGATTAGTTGGTCAGTCTATTAATTGGCCTTCGTACAGAATGCATTATTTCTTTACATATCAGAAAATGCAGCTCAGTACACCATCCATACATGTCAGTAAATGCCTGAGAACTTGAATGTGTGAGAAGCAATGCCTCATGGGACATGTAGTCCTGGGCAAGAGAAAGATGATTTTTTTACCTTCCTATAGGGGAACTCTATATTATACTTTGTGGCTTCGTATAGGGGAACTCTGAAGGCAGGAGGAGCCAGAAAAGCCGGTGGGAGGAGGGGGGTGCAGAAGAGGAGAATCAGGGCAGAAAAAAGAAATCCAACATTTACAATGACTTTAAGGTCTCTGTGCAGGGAAGATCAGCATCTGACCCCAGAGAAGGTGGAGGCTGATAGACTGGAGGTGATAGAAGGCATTATTATTACATAAAGTAAAAGTTTACTAGTATTGTGCATTATATATAAACTTATTATATCCATGAAAAAAGTCTAAACTTTCAGTATTACTTTAATATAAAAGTCCCCCCTCCCCCTCTAACATCTTCATGTGTGACTCCCGGGTAAAATCCCCATATATCCTACTTCTTGGTAAAAGTTTTCTGTTTTTTTTCCTTCGAAATTTTCACGTCACTGTGGTGGAAAATGAACGCCGATTTTACCCACTAATGGTTAGAAAATTGGATGAATGTTTTAGTGAAAGAAAAATGAGTTTGTGTACGGCCAGCATAAGTGACATCAGGTGCAGGGAGCTTGTACCCACCTACCTGTCTATGACAAGGGAGTCTGTCATCCATCATATTATATTACACTCCTGTCTGATCATCTGCAAAACAGCGTTTTACCTCTTTTTATATTTTATTAATGTTGTTCTCTGATTGTGATATGTAGCAGATTCCCCCTCTAATAATACATCTATCTGTCTGTTATTCTCAGAGTGGATTAAATATCCAACTATATATCTGGAGATTTATATTTACCGCTGTATATAGATATTCAAGAATATTAACTCCATTATACACCAAAGTTTTTTTTGAGGGTTTTATCCAATTAATTGAAACAATAATCGGCCAACTAATCAATTCTGAAAATAATCATTAGTTGCCGCCCTACAGAGGAGCCATTTACTAGTTACCTTGAGGGAGGAATTGTAAGATCCTCAGAGACAAAGCTGCCTGATGTGGGCAGAGTCCTGGTTTAGGGGAACCAACCTGCTCATGTCTAGTAATAATCTTTTTCTATTTTAGTAGATGGACAGGAGATGAGGAAAACCTCAGAGGATTGTCTCACTTTGTCTCCAGACTGTAAAGTAGAAGATGAGGACATCACACAGTATAGTCCAGGAGAAAACCTGACTGCCTCAAATGTACATCCGGCACCACACAGTGTAGATGGACCATCGTATTCCTCTTATCCTGAGGAACCTCAGACTGTAAGGGACGGTGCTGTCCTTCCAACAGATGAGAAGTTTTCCTGTACTGAGTGTGGAAAGTGTTTCCAATTTGAATCCCATCTTAATAGGCATACAAGATCTCACACGGGGGAGAAGCCATATTCCTGTCCTGAGTGTGGGAAATGTTTTTCAGTGAAGTCCAATCTTTACAACCATCAGAGCTCTCATACAGGGGAGAAGCCGTATTCCTGTCCTGAGTGTGGGAAATGTTTCTCACGGAAGTCACATCTTTACAGACATCAGAGATCTCACACAGGGGAGAAGCCGTATTCCTGTCCTGAGTGCAGGAAATGTTTCTCACGGAAGTCCTATCTTTATAAACATCAGAGATCCCACACGGGGCAGAAGCTGCATTCCTGTCCTCAGTGCGGGAAATCTTTTTCACTGAAGTCCAATCTTTACAGACATCAGAGATCTCACACGGGGCAGAAGCTGTATTCCTGTCCTGAGTGTGGGAAATGTTTTTCACAGAAGTCCAGTCTTTCCACACATCGGAGATCTCACACAGGGGAGAAGCCGTATTCCTGTCCTGAGTGCAGGAAATGTTTTTCAGTGAAGTCCAATCTTTCCACACATCGGAGATCTCACACGGGGGAGAAGCCGTATTCCTGTACTGAGTGTGGGAAATGTTTTTCAGATAAGTCTATTCTTTCCACACATCAGAGATCTCACAAGGGGCAAAAGCCGCATTCCTGTCCTGAGTGTGGGAAATGTTTTTCAGTGAAGTCCAGTCTTTATATACATCAGAGATCTCACACGGGGGAGAAGCCACATACCTGTCCTGAGTGTGGGAAATGTTTTTCAGATAGGTCCAGTTTTTCCAAACATCAGAGATCTCACACGGGGGAGAAGCCATATTCCTGTCCTGAGTGCGGGAAATGTTTTTCACAGAAGGCCAGTCTTTCTACACATCAGAGATCTCACACGGGGGAAAAGCCGTATTCCTGTCCTGAATGCGGGAAATGTTTTTCGCTGAAGTGCAATCTTTACACACATCAGAGATCTCACACAGGGGAGAAGCCGTATTCCTGTCCTGAGTGCGGGAAATGTTTTTCAGATAAGTCCAGTCTTATCAGACATCAGAGATCTCACACTGTCCTGAGTGAGGGAATTGCTCCTCACTAAATTCCTGTGTTCCCGTACATCAGGGGGGATCCTACACAACCCTTGAGGTGTATTAGTGCCTTGAGTGTGGGAAATGTCTTGTATATGAATGTTGCTGGACATCAGAGCTCTCATGTGGGGAAGAAGCTCATAAGGAAATTAGAGATCACCAAAGACATGGATAAAGTGTTGTACAGTGATGGTCATTGATAGCAGTATAAAAATAAAAATGGAGTAATTAACTTTTGGTATGATACAGAGAATCTCACCCAAGCTCCACCACATTATAGGAAAATAGTGAGCTGAGTGTCGGTGTTCAGGCTGTCACGTCCAATATACATCCATAAGATCAACATTTCGTCAACACAAATGCTTCTTCATTATGAAACTTTATTTCAGCACTTACAACATCATGAAATTCGAATGTGTTTGAGCCGAAGCCTTCCTCATTGCATACATTTTTTTAACGAAATCTGACTTGTATAGAAACACACATCTCCTAGCTAATAGGGGCGGTACAATCTCAATTAAAATCAATTATCACACGGGGATGATGAAGCCAGAGTGAAAAAGGAGTATACACACTGTGGAGGCTGGAGAACATTAACCATACACCTACTGAATATAAATAAATAATAAAAAAAAATGTTTATTTCCATTCTGCTATTCATTCCACTTGGAACTTTAGTGTTGAGCTTGTGTATCCACCACACCTCACGTTGGAGCAAGATATGGTGTGTGTCACCCCCCCCCCCCCTCTGGAAGGTCTTTTAACCTGTTCTACACCAAAGAAAGAGAAAGAATCAAGGTTCCCTCCGTACACCATTCTAAAATGTTTAGACACATTAGAAATGTTCTTCGCATTTACATTGAGTGTATCATTAAAATGTTCTGATACTCTAATTCGCAGATTGTAAATGGTACACCCAACGTATTGCATTCAACAACTGCTACATTTTATTATATAAACAACCATCTTAGAATTGCAATTTGTATAGCTTTTGAGGGAATAGGATTTTCCTGTAGAGAAGGAGGTGACACTTTTGCTTTTTTTATGTGTTTTTGCATTGCTTGCATGTAGTGAAGCCACATGGGTAGGAACCCACAGCCTCCAGCCGTGAACTGGAAGAATGAGCGTTGTGGGAACAGAAAAGGGAAGGAGACAACATGGCACCTAAAGTGGGAGCTTTCCTGCTGGAGAACTTGCATCCCTCCCTGGTTTTGGCAGATATAGTGGGCACATGTCTATTAATGGTAGCGCAGAGAGCTTGCAAGATGCTCTAGTTCACTCAGAATATAAGAAAAACACAGCCACAACGTGTTATCTAATCCCCCCTAAAAGGAATGTATGCATGTGGTCACTGTCAAATTTGCTAATTTGTTGACAGGTCTCATGTGTTCTCTAATGCGGACCGCTCTGCTGGGTTTCAAATTAGGAAATTGTTTAATTGCTCCACTTCCAGGGTAATATACATGCTGAAATGTCCATGCAATAAGCTTTACAGTATATAGGGAAGACAAAAAGACAGCTGCGGGTCCACATGGGTGAACACATCAGAAGCATCAAGAATGCCAAAAAGGAAGGAAGAGGTGAGCCCCTTAGTGGCACATTTTGTTGAATTTCATATTGGAAATCCAGAGGGAATGAGGCCTCGTACACACGACAGAGTTTCTCGGCAGAATTCGTCGAGAATCTCGGTGAAGAGCCGGATTCTGTCGAGAAACTCTGTCGTGTGTACATTTTCGGCCCGATGGAGCCGCCGAGGAACTCGTCGAGCAAATAGAGAGCAGGTTCTCTATTTTCTCGATGGCAGTGGATTTTGGCTCGACGAGTTATTCATCGGGCTGTTTTTTAAACGAGAAACTCGGTCGTGTGTATGCTAAGAAACCTGTCAAAAACTTAGACACTGGAGACCAACATAGGTAAAACTAGCGTTTGGAATGGAGATAGCACATTCGTGTCGCTTCCAACATTATTTAATCGTTTATTTGCAGCGCTTTACACAATTTTTTGTAAGGGCACAAAACAGCAATATAATTTTTATTTTTTATGATATTCACATAGAGTTCCTTAAAATTAGGTGGAACCTTTTTCTTACTGGTCTCAATATTTGTTATTTTTATTATTGTCACCTTATTTTGGTCCTGTGTTTTAAATCCTGCTTTTAATATTCACATTAATTTTAAATTTAAAAAAAATGCAAATCCTTTTTTTTTTTGTAATGTCAAGTTCCCCCCATAGAAACCTTATTGCTTTGTCTTATCTCATCTGTCCCTTTCAAATTACACCTTATATCCAATTTTTAAAAAAAAATAACCTGCCTTCTCACTTGCAAAATTGAAATGTAAAAAAATACAAGGACAAGTATGAACTGTAAAAAAAAATTACCATTTATTTTGGTTATAAAAATAAATTAACTATGCAAAAGTCAGCACTGGAGAGCTTGCTGCCATTTGTGCACAGCCAGGTGTGGCCTGATGTGACTGGTGAGCAGTTGGAGGCCAAAATGGGGACTTGAGAGGTTCATTCAGGAAGTCACGCATCAAGGTCTTGGACTCCCCGAGGTCACAAACTGGAGCAGGGCAGGCAGATGTCACCAGGTTGTGGTACTATAGCAGCCTGAACTCTGGTACACCACATGGAAGTAAGGGAGTCACTTTCTTGATTTCTTCAAGGCCTTCCTTGGTGGCTTCCCTGCAGCCTGCTCTTTCACCTTCTCTGCAGCCTTCCTCTTCTGCCTGGCTGGAGGTGGTGCCACAGGGGTAGTACTCATGCCAGGAGGAGGAGTAGACGAAGGTGGTGGAGGATGAGTAGCCGACGGTGGTGGAGGAGGAGGAGGAGCAGTAGAAGGAGGAGGAGTAGTAGAAGGAGGAGGAGCAGTAGAAGGAGGAGGAGTAGAAGGAGGAGGAGCAGTAGAAGGAGGAGGAGTAGAAGGAGGAGGAGCAGTAGAAGAGGAAGAAGAATGTTGAGAAGGAGCAGGAGAAGAAGAGGAAGAAGAATGTTCAGAAGGAGCAGGAGAAGAAGAGGAAGAAGAATGTTCAGAAGGAGCAGGAGAAGAAGAGGAAGAAGAATGTTCAGATGGAGCATGAGAAGAAGAAGAAGGTGGGGGAGCTTGAGAAGGAGCATGAGAAGAAGAAGAAGAAGGTGGGGGAGCTTGAGAAGGAGCATGAGAAGAAGAAGAAGAAGAAGGTGGGGGAGCTTGAGAAGGAGCATGAGAAGAAGAAGGTGGGGGAGCTTGAGAAGGAGCATGAGAAGAAGAAGAAGAAGGTGGGGGAGCTTGGGAGTTATGTGGTGTGTAAGGATGGGGATGGCGGCAAATCACAGTGTCCTCCGTGAGAAGACCCCTCACCCCCTGATTTGCGAGGGTGATGAGGAGTCCCTCAAAGAGGAGGCGCTGGTCTAATGTCATTTCTGACATTTTGGCCAAAACCACAGTTACAAATCCCTCCTGAGCAGTGGGAGGCTGTTGAAGGGTTGCATGGGCGTCCCGAATGAGGGCTAGTGAGGCGTCACGCACCCTTGTATCCCTCACCTGCCTTCTCGGACGCAGGCGAAGAGGAGACACCTGACATCTTGTACTTCGCCCAGCAACCTCGTGCAACCCACTTGGGCCTGCCACCTCATCCGCTCCACTTGGGCCTGCCACCACGTTAGAGATACTTGGGCCTGCAGCCTCCTCCAAGCCACTCACCCTGTCCTCCTCCTGCCTGGCATTTTCCTGATCCTCCTGCTGCCTGGTCTCGTCCTGTGTATGGAAAAAAAGTACAGTTTTACTTTTTTTTTATTTAATTTTTTTTTATTTAAGCTCCTGACTGTTGCATATTTTTTAGTCACGACTTAGCTAAGCCAATCATTGTGACCCATGTTTTATGGTCAATCACACCAAAAAAATTCATGGCCAATACTGACAAATGTTCTGTATAACACTTTTATATCTAATATTTTTTTACCTTTAACATCTTAATTTACATCTCTTTAACAACATTCATTTAAACACCACATTTGCACATTGAAAGTACTATATACCTGGCTCCAGCTGGGCAAATCCGGATCTTCATCCAGGATGGAAGGCTGCTGAGAGGGTTCATCTGCAGAGGGAGCAGCAGGTTGGCTGGAGGGAAGGCTGGACCTTCTGTGCCTTCTGGGGGCAAGGCTCGAAAGTGACTCCCTTACCTCCAGGTGTTCATCCAGGAAGCTCAGTTTGCTGTAGTACCACAACTTGGGTACATATACCCGCCCTGCTCCAGCTCCAGACCTCATCGAAGCCAAGACCTTGTTGCGTGCCTTCCTGTAGGTGCCTCTCAAGGTCCCAATTTTGACCTCCAACTGGTCAGTTGTCACATCAAACCCCACCTGTCTCCGCACAAGTGGGAGCAGGCTCTCCAGTGCAGTTTTGCGCAACTCTCTATTTCGAGATATGGGGTCTTTGGTGGCCCACAGAACAGGAAGTTCTTGCCACCGATCAATGAATATCTCCAAGAATTCTGGTCTGTTAAAGAGATTCATCTTTTCCTGTCCAAAACCAAGGATAAAAAAATAATGTCAATACACAGTCTATAAAGTCAATTACTCTTTCTCACAAGCTAGCCCTTAAAGGGTCACTAATGGATAACTATATTTGTAGTGGATGTGATAAAAATAGTCAAACTAAGATAATGAAATGCCTATTTCAATGCACAAACACATGCTTTATATCACATATGATCATATATATATATAACGTATGCAAATAGGTTATTGATTGCTATAGGAATAATCACATATAATCGTAATGCATAATTTACCCCTTTGCTAATATAATGTTGTATTTCAGAGATGCATCACATGGTTTATCAGAACAGGAACTCAGTCTGCAAAAAACAACTATTTTAGGACAGCTGAAAGTCCCTAAGAACCACAGAACCAGACAGATGCCAGACGCCAGGACGTCACAAGAATAATATTACATATTAATGAGAATGTTGAATATTAATGAATATTAATGAGCATGATCGTGTGTTCGGTCATGCGCTCTTGAATGTACTTGTAATCCATATAAAAACACACGGCTTGCAATAAAAAAGCAGAAGTAACGGTCTTCACCCTGAGACACAAGTCTGAGTGTAGATTATTTACTTTAGTTCGTTAGTTTGTACAAACGCTTCTTATCTAATTTGGCTCAGGAAGCAGATATCAGACACTCCGTGCACTTGGCTCGGGTCCAGAACATATTTTTGGAGGAAATGACTGTTTACAGTGTCTAGAGACATACAAGTGCATACATATAATGTGCCTCTAGTTTCACATTTGGTTTTAAAATTATTTAATGTTTCTGTGAAGTAAAGAGACACACAGAACCAAAAAACAAAAAACCAGGGCATATTTTAATTTCTAAAATTATTAGCATTGTTTTGGTGGATTTTTAGACACACAGCTTAGACCACAGTGACAAGCTCCCCTGATAAATTTGAGAGGGAGCCAGAGAACCAGGAAGTGATGATTTATGCAAAGGATTACAGCTGCTTAAAAGCAAAAAGGGACAATGAGGACATGAAATCAAGACTGATATAATGTAAAGTTAGTTATTTCTGCCCCAAACTATTTTGGCTTATTGCTCCTTTAAATGTCTGTCTTTCCTGAATATGCCACTGCTGTCCCAAGTTCGAAGCATACCTACACGCTTGTCGTTCAAACGTCTTTCTTACGCAACCCGGTCGTATGGACGCTACATGTGTTCGAGCCTTATATACACTCCGCACACGACATCCGCCCATGCTTAAAAAAAATTGATGTTTCCCCCCCGCCCCTTATCTTCCGTCGCAAAAACGACAAGGAGGAATTGGCAGCAGATCATGTTGGGTCAGTTCCTAGGAAACAGATGACCAGTTGTGTCGAACTAATAAGCCAGATCTCATCCTCATTTGTGTATGAAACGTTAGTTAGAGAAAAGCACTCCGATATAGTTTGGTCAAGACATAAAAGCGACCATTTGCATCATGTTTAAACCGACTTGTTTTTAGAAGACATCCTGATGAGAACCGAGATTGCCCACACAACAGTAGTTGGATCAAAATGCATAATCAAAGCGTTGTTTACGTACGACGGCACTATAGCGGACCATTACCTTCAAATTTCGAACTAGCTATGTTTTAATTTATGAACCTAAGATGTAGGCCACAAAATCATTCAATCAAGAATAACATGTAAAATGTAGTTACATACCGGTCTTTGACCCGATCGTTATCTCCGCCGTCTTCCACAAACTGTGAACGCCCCTTTTACTCACGTGGTAGCCCTTTATACACGCGCATGTGGGACTTTACGCACGTCTCCCCGCCCCTGACGTTCATGGTGTCGTATTTTCCCCGCCCCTTTTCCATCTTTTTTTTGTTGGGAGCACATGGAGAATATGGCAGCACGGCGAATCCGTTTTAAGGCCTCCAACATGACCTTTGAGGAAATGGTGGAGATGGTCCTCATCCTCAAAGCAGAGGACTATGATGGGAGGCATGGGCCATACAAGTACCCTAATAAGGTCAAGGCCCAAATAATGGAGAAGGTGAGGAGGAGTCTCCATCAGAAATTTGGGGTGAAAAGGTCCAAGGAGCAGATCCGGAAAAGGTGGTGTGACCTGAAAAAACGTGAGCCGGAACAAATGAAGAGGATCAGGAGAGTGATTAGAAGAAGTAAGTTTGTTATATATTTTGTAAGATTTGTTCCGCGCCATGTGTTTTTTATTTCAGGTTGTACTGTATTATGTTTTTATGCACAAGAATTTATCGTCAAACTGGACGTCCATTCGGAACGACAAAATATTGTGTTTGAAATCCTAAAAATTATGACATTTTTCTAAAATTGTGGTGAGATCAATCATGAAAATTATGTAGATGTGCTATTAAAACCACAAAACTTTTTTTAAAATTTAAATATATACAGTAAAAGGAGAGTCTGCTCAGCAGTCGGTGACACATGTGGACTAATTTGCATAATTGTTGTCCCCTTTAATAACCCATTTTGGGGTTCACACAGAGGTGAGGTGATCCAGTGTATACTTGGTTGGCTTACATGTTTAAAAGTAGACCAAAGCTACAAGATTTGTCATGATCTTTGTGAATGCCTTCAATCCTGTGTTTTGCCCTGAGGGGTTTTTCAAAACATCAATAGTCCCAGAAATTGTATAAAGTGAATCATATTCCTCTTTCAGGCCTATAAGCTATAAAAATCCTGTTTCCATTTTCTTCATTCTCGTAGGGCGTCATGAAGCTTCAACACGGGAGCAAGAAGTCCAGCAAGCCACACCCCCGAGGGATGGTGATGATGCGCAGCCTGCCACCACATCAGGTAAAGTAACATATAACTAACCCAGCTTCAGGTAATGTAGATGTAGGCCTGCCTAATTTTAAAAAATTGTTTTGTCCCACATTTCAGGATCAGGTGGTGGCTTGGACAGGCATACTGTACAGATGGTTATATCTGAAATCTGGGCCTGCAGAGAAGAGGTGGAGGAGATTCATCTGGCCAACAGAAAAATTAACGAAAGAACAAGGAGGGTGGAAAATAAATTAAAAAATTTACTTGATGTTTTGGGGAGAGTCTGAATCAGAAAAAAATTTTTTTTTTTTAAAAAAAATACCAGATTTTGCTGTTTATTTAATTAAAAAAAAAAAATAATAATAATATAACCAGATTTCACAGTTTCTTTAATAAAAAAAATACAAAAAAATAATATAACCAGATTTTACAGTTTCTTTAATAAAAAAAAATACAAAAAAATAATATAACCAGATTTTAGACTTTATTTAATAAAAAAAAATACAAAAAAATTATATAACCAGATTTTAGACTTTATTTAATAAAAAAAAAATACAAAAAAATAATATAACCAGATTTTACAGTTTCTTTAATAAAAAAAAATACAAAAAAATAATATAACCAGATTTTAGACTTTATTTAATAAAAAAAAAAAAAATATATAAAATAACCAGATTTTAATGTTTATTAAGATAAAAAAGACCAAAAAAATTACAAAAATGATTGTATATTGTATGAGAAAAAAGACCAAAAAAATTACAAAAATGATTGTATATTGTATGAGAAAAAAGACCAAAAAAATTACAAAAATGATTGTATATTGTATGAGAAAAAAGACCAAAAAAATTACAAAAATGATTGTATATTGTATGAGAAAAAAGACCAAATATTTTTGTAGGGTATTTTGGAAAACAAACCAAAAAAAAAAATTGGGAAAATAAAGAGCTTTTGAACCTCAAAAAAGTGTGTGGTGTTTTTCCTAAAATACGTTAAATTTTCTATGTGTTTGTTTTGGGGGTCACCTGGGAAATGTTTGCTAGTTGATAATGAAAATACACTTAGTTACACTTAGTAAAGAACTCCAAGCAACACAAGCAAGACATAACAAGTTTATAAAAAAGATTCTGATTTATTTTTGTGAAAGATAAAATTATGGCAAATTTGCTTGAGATGGTATTGCCCCCCTACCCATGAAATAGTCCATGTATTTGTCCCGGACTTCACGGGCACTCTGGGGGGGCAGTCCTGTGTGGCCAGCTTCAAGGCCCGCCAAAGTTTCTGATGGAGCCAAAAGTTGTGCCTCAGGCCCAACCAGGGCCATATAATTTGGAGATTGTCTCCGCAAAAAATTATGGAGAATGCAGCATGCAAAAATAATAGTATTCCACTTATATTCCGCCATGTGGAGAGAGGTGAGGAAAAGGCGGAACCGGCTGGCCATGATGCCGAAAGCGTTCTCAACCACTCTGCGTGCTCGGCCCAGCCGGAAATTAAAGACACTCCTCTCTGGGGTGAGGGTGCGCTGAGGGAATGGCCTCATAAGATGGGGTCCCAGGGCAAACGCTTCATCAGCCAGGAAAACAAATGGCAGGCCTTCTACATTCTGGTCATCCGGTGGCAATGACAGATCATCATCCTGAAGGCGAAGCGCAAACTCCGTCTGCCTGAAGGCTCCCCCATCCGATATCCGTCCATTCATCCCGACATCCACAAAAAGGAATTCATACTGTGCTGACACCACCGCCATCAGCACAATACTGTTGAACCCCTTATAGTTAAAGAACTGGGATCCTGAACGGGGTGGAGGCACGATGCGGACGTGCTTCCCGTCGATGGCTCCCCCGCAGTTGGGGAAGTTCCATCGGGTCTGGAAGTCCAAAGCCACAGACTGCCACTCCTGTGGTGTGGACGGAAGCTGGGGAAGCAAAAATGCTAAAATTAGCCACATAACCTTGCAAGCAGATTAGACAAAGACATTATAAGCATTATAACATTTCTGGGAACTAGCATATTATATCTAAATATATTTAGACAATTAACACATTAAACACCCCCTCTGATGGGCCAGTGCCCAAGTTTGGGGGAGGGCTAGATGAGTTTGGGAGTACAAAAAAAATATAATTAGGATTATTGGTGAACATAGACTTTACAACACATTTTTGAGGGGAGGGCTAGATGAGTTTGGGAGTACAAAAATAAGATAATTAGGATTATTGGTGAACATAGACTTTACAACACATTTTTGAGGGGAGGGCTAGATGAGTTTGGGAGTACAAAAATAAGATAATTAGGATTATTGGTGAACATAGACTTTACTACACATTTTTGAGGGGAGGGCTAGATGAGTTTGGGAGTACAAAAATAAGATAATTAGGATTATTGGTGAACATAGACTTTACAACACATTTTTGAGGGGAGGGGGGGGGACATTACAATGGATATAACACAATACATTGGGAAGTGACTAGACTAGGTAGGTTGGGGCCCAGGATAGCATGCTGGGGAGGTAAGTGATGGGAAATATGCATGTAGGCCAAAAAAGGGGCATCAAAGTTTACAGCATGCATGGGGGCAAAGGGGACATTCACAGCATATTCCAGACATGGTAATTAGGGAAGGAGGAGATAACTACAAGACATTAGCATACATTATAGACATAAAATGTGATATTAAAGGAGAAAACTTACCCTCATATATTCCTCCTGCAGAACCTGGATGATGGCAGAGCAGGTGTCAGGAATGATGAGGCCCAGAGCCTGGGGGGAGATGCCCGTCGAGAACTTTAAGTCCTGAAGGCTTCTCCCAGTTGCCAGATAACGGAGGGTGGCAACTAGCCTCTGCTCAGCACTGATGGCTTCCCGCATAACGGTGTCCTGCCTGGTAATATAGGGGGACACCAAAGCCAACAGGTGCTGAAAGACAGGATCAGACATCCTCAGGAAATTCCTGTAATCAACAGGATTATTTTCCTGAAGCTCCCGCAGCAAAGGCATGTGAGAGAATTGGTTCCTACGGAGCAACCAATTCTTGGTCCATGAACGCGTCCTCCTCCTGTTCATGAACTCCTCATCGTCTAGGTCATAAACAAACAGACCTACACACAGAAGATGCTTAGCACGAAGTCGGCGACGACTAGGTGCCTGCAACATGGCTACAAGGCTAGTTACGAACGACAAATCAGAATTGCACTAAACAGACCGCAGTGAAGAACAGCAAGACCTATGAAGAACGACCCTGACAATGAAAAACGCGGGGACAGGACCGCAATGTAAAACAATACGACCTGACCGCACGTCTCGATTGCCTAGATACGACCCCCACAAGTACAAACTGAACGGCAGAGATCAATCTGAAAGCACAAAGACTGAAAAGCACGAATCGTCACTCACCAAACTTTTACTAACACGCGTAAACACGGAATCAGCAAAAGGAGCCCCAAGGGTGGCGCCAACATATTATGGGTCTCTCCTGCACACTACGACTCAAAGGCTGAGCAAAGCGGCTGCTAGCTGGAGAGCCGACATCCCTGAACTGACGGAGGAGATCTGGCAGGAGGTATTGCCCCTCCAGGTCCCTTCTGTCATTTCGTCCCGTGACAAGGTAATACAGACCAAACTGTTATATAGATCCTACTTCACACCATGCTTACTGTTCAAACTCAGGCAGAATCCCCTCAGCGCTATGCTCCCGATGCGGCGCGGCCGATGGCACGTTCTTTCATATGATGTGGGAGTGTGCTCCGATTAGGAAGTTCTGGTCGGAGGTCACGGCCTTCATTAGCTCGCTGACTGAGATACCCAATATATGTAATCCTCTGAGGTGTTTACTGGGCCACATTGATGACGAGACTATATCTAAGAATATGCAAACCTTCCTGCGGATAGTACTGTTCTATGCTAAGAAGTCTATAACCTTCCACTGGAAGTCTCCATCCTTACCTACCATTACCTTTTGGCTCACCACCATCAATCGTGCTATACCGCTGTATAAGATGACATATGAGGCAGAGGGTGTCCAAAAAAATTCTTGAAGGTCTGGGGCTCGTGGGTTGATTCCGAGAGCACCATACCTCCTGCTCCTTGAACTTTGACTGATACCTCTGCCCGTTGAATAGATCTAAGTGAGTAAATTAACGATTCTGTTGTTTTTCTCCCACCTTTCTCTGTGCGTTTTTATGAAAATGCTCAATGTGTACCAGCTACCAAAGTTTTGTAAAATGATGTACCGGGCGATGTTCGCCTAGGATGTGTGTTTCTTGTATTGTCTGTTTTGTATGTACAAAATTTCAAAATAAAAATTTACCTTTAAAAAAAAAAGGGTGGCGCCAACAAAATCAAACCTCCCCTTTATAGTCGCGTCATACGTCGTGAGCGTCATCGCGCCAGAGAACGACCAGATTTTGGTATGTTACGTGTGTACGCAAAGCAAGCCTGCCGAGCTTCTCGACAAGTTCAACAAGGAACTCGACGAGGAACTCGACGGGCTTGGCACGTCGAGTTTCTCTGTCGTGTGTACGAGGCCTGAGAGTTTAAGGGCATCTACACACGGAACCTGCCACCATACAGGGTTGATTTTAATACTATGCTGTTACAGAAAGTAGAAATGTGGATTTATGTGCTGAACACGCTCATTCCATCAGGGCTTAACACAGAATGTCATTTTCAAGCCTTTCTTGAACTATGAAATAATATAATGCTGCTGGGCTCTGTCTGACCCAAATGTATCTCCTTTCAATATGTAAATATCTTGAATTATCTAAATGAGTGAAATCATGGCAGGTAATTAGAGTCCTGCAGTCCCATCAATGCAATGATGCTGAGATGTGTTTCACTAAGCATTGGCTGCTCTGCACATTTTATTGTTCTGTTTGAAAGACCATTTGCAATATGTGTATAAGTGGTGTAGATCAGGGGTGCCCAACCTTTAAGAAGAGCAAGGGCCACTTAAGCGACTTGGTAACTGGTTGTGGGCCACAATGAGCAGAGCGGGTGGATGGCAGCCCACTTGGCTCTATAGAGCCCACTCTACATTTTTTTTTTTTTTTTTTTAGCAGATTGGATTGTAGGTAGGCATTTGTAAACGGACACAAGTCCATTTACATCTTCCACCCCTAAGACCCCTTTCACACTGAAACATTTTTACAGCGTTTTAGCATTAAAAATAGCGCTATTAAAATGCTCATAGAAACGCTCTCCATGCATCTCAATGGACCCTTTCACACGGAGTCCTGCAAGCAGCTTTTGGGCACTGAAGAAAACGCTCCAAAAACGCCCCACTCCATTGAAATGAATTGGAAGCGCTGTAAAAACACCTTGCCCTTTGACACTGAGGCGTTGCACTGGTGGGGCATTGAGAAAAGTCCTGCAAGCAGCATCTTTGGAGCAGCTTTTGGGCGCTGAAAAAACGCCCCTCTCCATTGAAATGAATTGAAAAGCGCTGTAAAAACGCCTTGCCCTTTCACACTGAGGCACTGCAAAAATGCCCTAAAACTTAAGGGTCTTAGCATTGCTTTACCAGCGTTTTTCAGGCGCTGGCAGTGTGAAAGGGCTCTGAAAGCACTCAGGCTTTCACATTGGGATTGCAGATGAGGCTTCGCTCGAATAACGCTCAAAGAATGCCCCAGTGTGAAAGGGGCCTTAGAGGTGAATGAAAGGTCCGATTGGTCGGACTAACCATGTGAAAGGGGCCTAAGACTGCTTTCACACTGATGCACTGTTGTTTACTTGCATCACACGGGCAGCACAGTCCACTTGTGGCTTTCCTGCAGGTTAGCTGCACTTTGCAATTGACTTCTATTATATCCTGTAGGTGTGGTGCACTTTCAGAAAGCACACCAAACTCGCAGGTAATAGAAGTCCATGGCTCAGTGCAGGTAGACCACAGATGCACTTCTCTGCACCTGTGGATCAATTTGAAAGCAGCCCAGTAACCACTGCAGAACAGATATGCCCATATATACACTGTGATTTTAGTAATAAACTGACCTTTAATAACAGTATTCTATTCTATTTTATACCATCCCAAAGCAGGAGGTCGCAGGCCACATCAGAGGGCTCTACGGGCCACATGTGGCCCTCGGGCCACTGGTTGGGCACCCCTGGTGTAGATGCTGAGGGTGACATCTTGTGGCAATACAAGTAATTACACAATCAAAAAGGGTATAAGTAGATGATCTCAATTTCCCCCTCCTGTCCCTGAGGAAGCTCAAGCTGATTGGGCAAAACATGTTGGTGATCACGATCTTTTGTTCATCTTTATGTTGGTGGTGATGACACCACGTGAGTGATGCTCCCGATGTCACGGATGACAGCTCTGTGTGTCTGCAAATGCCCAATGCACTCATTGAGGACAATGGGTTCCATTTTGGAAAGGCACCGTGATGCTGACTCCATAGTAATTGATACTGCCTCAGCTCTATCGTGGAAAAAATTTCCTTGGGCTTTGTATGCAAATCCATTCCACGCCAAAAGGTGCACTTCCAGTGTCTAAATGCACACAAATCACAAAACAATTCCTTTGTGCTTAAAAGCATGTTTGTATTAAGCCCTTTGGTACAAGGAATATGAAGTACTTCAATGGCACCAGGTAGAATCAGAAACAATGCTGCTTCAAGCTGGAGTCTCAAGCGTCTGTCCCTGGAGCATAAACACTTGGGTCCTTTTATTCATTGGATACAAAAGAATAGCAAAGCAGGAAGTGATGGCCACAATAGCCAATCGCTTCTTCAATACAAAATGACATCACATGAAATGACAAACAGTAAAGGGGAGGTCACTCACAGGAGGGTATGGGGAGGAAGTGCACACGCCGCATCTTAATCAGCATGGAGCCCACTCAATACTGCTCACAGTAAAAAGTATCTATTAAGATCATTCTACTTGTTCTTACAGGCTTGAGACAATCTGCGGGGACATTGCTACTGCTGTTGTCAATATACGGTACAAGTACACCGGCAAGGCAGATCAGATATCAATGTCCTCTTATAAAAAAAGATATGTATCCAAACGTGGATAGCGAAGTCCGCAAGAGAGATATAATAGGTTTCTCCCGCTATGCGGACTTCGCTTCTCTAATGTGCATAGTCATTTGAAGGCAAGAAGCCCAGCGCACTGCGCTTGATAACTACAATCTGACAAATGCCCACACACAGAGAACATGTCTCAAATCCCATGAGAAGGTTTTCATACTGACTGTTTTTACCGCTGGTCTCGATTCAACCCAAGTGCTCTCTGCTAGAGTGCTCCTCGATTAAATCAGACACAGGGAGACAGATGACAACCTATAAACACAAATTTGCCAGGAGCCGACAATTCATTATAGCCGCAAGTGATTTTTAAATGACTATTTTTCCTTCAGAAATGACACTTTGTGCAGAGACAGTTCTAACACGGGAAAACATGCGCTATTTCACAGGAATACTGTACACCCCCCATAGGTACGAAATTAAAGGAATTTTTCACCTTTATTGTTTCACTTTAAGCATTATTAAATTCCACTGCTACCGAAAAAACGTCAGTTTTTAAAACTTTTTTTGCATTGATACATGTCCCCTGGGGCAGGACCCGGGTCCCCAAACACTTTTTAGGACAATAACTTGCAAATTAAACCTTTAAATTAGCACTTTAGATTTCAAAACGTTCGAGTCCCATAGACTTTAACGGGGTTCTAAAGTTCACACAAACTTTTGGTGTGTTCGCAGGTTCTGGTGCGAACCGAACAGGGAGGTGTTCGGCTCATCCCTGTTTGTGAACTATCTGGTGTATATCAGCATAAGCAATAAATGAACAATGGTGTGTAATGCCTTTCGTGCTACTCAGTGGTGAATAAATAAATCTTCCAAAGTATACAGTGATGAAATTGCAGCAACAACTCGCAGTGTTTACAAAACAGCAATGAGTAAATATGTGAAATAAGGTTATTGCGCAAAATCTATAAAACACATACTAATATTGTGATCAAAAATTCTTATAAATCGTGCAAAGTGGAAAAGGTAAATGAATACATCAAAATGTAAAAAAACATAAAATAAAGTCGAAATGTGGAATTGTCTATGCAGGTGGAGACATCTAATATCGTACTATGAGGTCAAATCACTTGGGCAAAAGGTGCCATGATGAGCAGCAGTGGTAATAGTAGTATAGAGTGGCAAATAACTTGTGACATAGGTGTCTTGACTGAGCAGCAGCAGTAGTAGTAGTAGACATTGACAATACAGTGCCAAATCACCTGGGCAAGAGGTGCCATGATGAACAGCAGCAGCAGCAGTGGTAATAGTAGTATAGAGTGGCAAATAACTTGTGACATAGGTGTCTTGACTGAGCAGCAGTAGTAGTAGTAGTAGACATTGACAATACTGTGTCAAATCACTTGGGCAAGAGGTGCCATGATGAGCAGCAGTGGTAATAGTAGTATAGAGTGGCAAATAACTTGTGACATAGGTGTCTTGACTGAGCAGCAGTACTAGTAGTAGTAGACAATACAGTGTCAAATCACTTGGGCAAGAGGTGCCATGATGAGCAGCAGTGGTAATAGTAGTATAGAGTGGCAAATAACTCGTGACATAGGTGTCTTGACTGAGCAGCAGTAGTAGACAATACAGTGTCAAATCACTTGGGCAAGAGGTGCCATGATGAGCAGCAGCGGCAATAGTAGTATAGAGTGGCAAATAAATTGTGACATAGGTGTCTTGACTGAGCAGCAGTAGTAGTAGACATTGACAATACAGTGTCAAATCACTTGGGCAAGAGGTGCCATGATGAGCAGCAGCAGCAGTGGCAATAGTAGTATAGAGTGGCAAATAACTTGTGACACAGTTGTCTTAACTGAGCATCAGCAGTAGTAGGACAATATAGTGTCAAATCACTCGGGCAAGAGATGCCATGAACAGGAGCAGTGGTAAGAGTAATAAAAATGGCAAATAGCTCGGCCAAGAGGTGCCATCAGCAGCAGCAGTAGTAACAGAAAGTGGCAAATCTCTTGACAAAAGATGACAGCAGCAGTATGAGTAATATATCGGTACATATCACTCAGCCTTTTGGCATTAGCAGTAGGAGCCCATATGGTGGCAAAATTACAAAAACTTGAAGTTGCAGTAGCATGGTGATTAAATTTGAAAAGCAGAATGGACACCGGCCTTAAGTAGCTGTAGCTGACTATACCATAGTGCCTCATAATTTAAAAGTTTGATTAACGTCATTTCTATGCCATCCGTGACTTTTTAAATTCATGATGAGCAATTACTTTTCAAAATAATGTGGCAGCAGCATCAGGACTCCTTATAGTGACTTAATGACACAGCATGGAAATATTTATGCCCTTAACACTACCTGCCCACTATGAGTTTCAAAGGTATACAGTAAGGAACATAAGTATTTGAACACCTGTCTATCAGCTAGATTTCTGAGCCTCAAAGACCTGTTAGTCTGCCTTTAAAATGTCCACCTCCACTCCGTTTATTATGCTAAATTAAATGCACCTGTTTGAGGTCATTAGCTGCATAAAGAGTGACAACCTGTCCACCGTATACAATCAGTAGAATCAAACTACTAACATGGCCAAGACCAAAGAGCTGTCCAAAGACACTAGAGACAAATTTGTACACTTCCAGGCTGGAAAGGGCTACGGGGAAATTGCCAAGCAGCTTGGTGAAAAAGGGTCCACTGTTGGAGCAATCATTAGAAAATGGAAGAAGCTAAACATGACTGTCAATCTCCCTCGGACTGGGGCTCCATGCAAAATCTCACCTCGTTGGGGCCTCAATGATCCTAAGAAAGGTGAGAAATCAGCCCAGGGACTACACGGGAGGAGCTGGTCAATGACCTGAAAAGAGCTGGACCACCTTTTCCAAGGTTACTGTTGGTAATACACTAAGACATCATGGTTTGAAATCATGCATGGCACGAAGGTTCCCCTGCTTAAATCAGCACATGTCAAGGCCCGTCTTAAGTTTGCCAATGACCATTTGGATGATCCAGAGGAGTCATGGGAGAAAGTCATGTGGTCAGATGAGACCATAATAGAACTTTTTGGTCATAATTCCACTAACCGTGTTTGGAGAAGGAAGAATAATGAGTACCATGCCAAGAACGCCATCCCTACTGTGAAGCATGGGGGTTGTAGCATCATGCTTTGGGGGTGTTTTTCTGCACATGGGACAGGGTGACTGCACTGTATTAAGGAGAGGATGACCGGGGCCATGTATTGCGAGATTTTGGGGAACAACCTCCTTCCCTCAGTTAGAGCTTTGAAGATGGGTCGAGGCTGGGTCTTCCAACATGACAATGACCCGAAGCACACAGCCAGGATAACCAAGGAGTGGCTCTGTAAGAAGCATATCAAGGTTCTGGCGTGGCCTAGCCAGTCTCCAGACCTAAACCCAATAGAGAATCTTTGGAGGGAGCTCAAACTCCGTGTTTCTCAGCGACAGCCCAGAAACCTGACTGATCTAGAGAAGATCTGTGTGGAGGAGTGGGCCAAAATCCCTCCTCCAGTGTGTGCAAACCTGGTGAAAAACTACAAGAAAGGTTTGACCTCTGTAATTGCAAACAAAGGCTACTGTACCAAATATTAACAATGATTTTCTCAGGTGTGCAAATAATTATTTTCATCACTGTAAATACAACAGGGAATTGCATGGACAAGGGACCCTTCAGCGCCCTGAACCGACGGCGGGTGCCAGAAAGTCACCACCGATCCAGGACTCATTCATCTTGATGAATGTGAGTCTGTCCACGGAGTCTGTGGACAGACCAGGTCCTCTTGTCCGTGACCACCCCCCACCTGCCGCGCTGAATGTCCGCTCAGATAGTACGCTGGAGGGGGGGGCAAGACAATAACTCCAGCGCATACTGAGCGAGCTTGCGGCAGGTGTCCAATCTGGCAACCAGTACTCCATGGGGTCGTCGGTAATCATACTGTCAGAAGCACGACGGACGCCATGTAATCTGCCACCATGTGGGCCAGCTGCTGGTGGTGACTGCTGCTGCCTGCTGGTACTGGGTCGCTCAGATTGAAAGAACATCCTCATCTCACCCATTAGGTCCCCTGCTCGGCTGCTGCTGGGTGCAGCCACCTGACTGGGTGAGATGAGGGGGGACAACTGGATGCCGGGGAGTTGCCTGCTCCAACCGGCTGACTATGTCCTGCCTGCAGTTCCTCCATCGGCGCTGCCTCCGGCTGGCTGGGATGAACTGCTCCAGTTTCCCCTTGCACCTGGATCTAAAAGGGTGGCCATCCAAAATTCATCCCTCTCCTTGATGGTCTTAACCCGGGGGTCCCTCCTGAGGCATCTCAGCATGTGGGAGCCATGGGGAAGAGCACAGCCCGCTGTGACTCCGCAAGGCTGCCCGGGTCAATCACGTCCGACTCTTCATCCCGGAGGCGCTGCTGCTCACGCTCAGAGATGCCCAACCCCCGGACTATCGGTGCCCCCCCAAAACCGGCTCTCCCTCCTGACCAGGCCCTGACTCCAGGACGACACCAGTAACCTCCTCATTATCATCATCCTCCTCCTCCTGGGCCTGGTCTTGGTGGAGCAGTGTTGCCTCCTCCTGCTCCACCAAGGCACTCTCCCCAGCTTCGAGCAGGCGATCTAGTGTCCTGTCCAGCAGGAACACTATAGGGAGCACGTCATTGAGGCCGACATGCTCCCTGCTGACCATCTTGGTCGCCTGCTCGAAAGGGGCCAACACATGGCAGACCTGGTGTATCTGCCCCCACACCGCACAGGTGATGTACGGGGAGGGTTTGTGAAGGCCCGTCCAGTGCCTATTTCCAGCAGGTACTCCTTCACCGCCCTTCGCTTGCTGCCCGATAACCTCGCCAGCATGTGGAGGGTGGAGTTCCACCGCGTCTCACTGTCCACAATCAGGCCTGTGAAGGGGCAGCCTGTTGACCCGCTGCAACTTGGACAGGGTCGCGGTAGCGTTGGTGGAGCGCCTGAGTGGCGGGCAATCCTACGCACCCTTAGCACAATGTCACTCAACCCGGGATAGGTGCGCAGGAACTTCTGCACCACAAGGTTGAGGACATGTGCCAGACAGGGCACGTGGTCAGACTGCCAGCATGGAGGGCGGAGTGTAGGTTGCTGCCATTATCACAGACAACCATACCTGCCTGGAGCTTCGGGGTGTCCAGCCACTTCTGGACCTGAGCCTGAAGTGCGGTCAGCACTTCAGGGCCAGTGTGTCTCCGGTCCCCTAATACTAACAAGCTTGGAGCACGGCCTGACAGCGCACGTGCCCCACCTTGAGTAGCTACGGGGGCGCTTGCTGGGAGGCTAGCAGCTGCGGAGACAGTGGCTTGAGGTAGACCAGCAGTTCTCCCCTGGACACCCCGGGGCGGCACCACAAAATCTGTTGCCGCCGATCCCTCCCTGGCGGCCTCGGAGGGAAACCCAATGGGCCGTGAAACTGATGTAGCGCCCCTGCCCATGCCTGCTGGTCCAGCCCAATCCATTGTGAGGTGCCACCCTGTCACCAGCGACAGGGGTACATTCTGCACAATGTGCTGGTGTAGGGGCAGGGACACCAGTCCTGGCAAAGAAATGGCGGGCTGGGGACACGCCATTGGGGTTGGGCCTGCTCCAACATCTGCCTGAAGGGTTGCTGTCAACGATGTTGAAGGGCAGCAGATGTTGGGCATTAACCCTTGCCAGGAGCCCATTGAGGGAACAGCACACGTCGGTCTCCAGGGGTGAATGGAGTGGTGCGTTTAAAGGCGTCGGGATAAGTGACGCCTAGCGCCGGACGGCAGTGCAGGACACAGACGAGGAGGGGTGCTGTGGAAGTAGAGGTCTGGATGCCGGTACCAGTACCTCTACTAGAGGGAGGGCGGGGGCATGACCTGCTGGGAACAGATGAAGCTGTGGCAGGGGCTGCTGTACCCTGCTCACTTGTGGTGGTGGCGCTGCTACCACCACCACGCTTCATCTGGTCATACACCCGCCAGTGATTTATTCTCAGGTGCTGGTTCAGGGCTGTGGTACCCACCCGAGCCAAACACTTCCCTCTCTTCACCCTGACATGACAGATCTGGCAGATGGCCACGGTAGGGTTATCTGCCACCAGGGTGAAGTAGGCCCAGACAGGTGACTTCAGCGCCGCCCTCCTGTCAGATGGGGTGACGCTGACTTGCACCTGCTGGGACTCGGTGCGCACAGGTGGAGCTGCCTGCTGCTGCTGCCACCACCAGTGGAGACCCTGACGCTGGTCTCCCTGGTGACCTGGCGCACCGTTTCCCCAGGGTGCCTACCTTGCTCGTCGTCACTGCTGCTGTGAACCGACAAGGCAGTTGGCACCCATGTTGTGTCACCATCGTCTTCGCCCCCAGATATGTCAGACCCAGGGCTGAAATGTGGTGGTCTGAGGGGACCAGCTGACATGGAGCCGCTAGCCTGGCTCCGCTGTCCCCTCACCGACGCCTGGGTCTGACTAGGTGCGGGTGTTTCCTGCACAAAAACACCACCACCACTTGGAAGGGATGTCTCTGGGATACTGACAGCAGGTATCCCATCCTCTGGCTCCATCATCCCTTCAAAAAGGTCCTGACCATCAGTACAGAACTGCATGCCTGCCTGATGCATGGCATCCCTCTCACTGTCGCTGTCAAACAGTAAGAGGCTGGACTCTTGGGGGCTGGGGGGGGTACTAAAGGCACCGGTGTAGTGGGGGTACTACTGGGAGTCGGGACTGACGACTCAGTGGCACTGCTGTGCCCCATATAGTCCACCACTACTGGAGCCTGAGAGGGCAATATCGGGCGGCTGCCCGATGAAAAAAAATCCCGTATGAGGCGGACTCCCCTTCCACCTGATCCTCTACCAATAGTAGGGGCGCGAGAGGTACCCCGTGCTGGCAGCGACCCAGCACTGGGAGCAACTCCCCTACCCCTGCTGCCACGGCCACGTATGCCGCTCATAATTGCTGATGTGGAGGGGGGGTAAACTTTATTGGGGGGGGAAATGTGAGGAAGGATTTTTTATTTTTTTTTAAAAGACAGGCACGCAGACAAAGACGTAGACAGACAGCTACTAAACTATAATAAAACAAGGACTACAAAAAATAAGAAAAATGCACTAAACAAACACTAACTGCTTACACAAAGTTATATGACTATAAACTAAAGCTAATTTTTTTTTTTTTTTTTTTTACACTGACTGACAAGGACTACAACTACAAAAATAAAATAAAAAATATGCACTAAACAAACACTAAACTAAGCTAGCTGAAAGAAATGTACACTAACAGTATGTACACTTACTACACAGAAATCTATCTAACACTAAGCTAAACTAACCTGGACAGTGGACAATACAACACAAAACGTAGCTTTTAAAAAAGCTGTTTAGAAGAAGGATAATATGAACTGGAATCACTAGCAATGAAGCACAATGCTGATACTGCAAGATCAAACAGGAACACAGAAACACTCCACACTCTCTAGCCACCTTGTGAATCTGCAATGAAATACTGCTGGGAGTGACCTTATATAATGGCCGTGCAGGCAGGTTCCTATTGGTTGCTATGGAGGTTGCTAACCTCTAACAACTGTGGTAGGAGAACTCTGATTGGCTCTGATGCAAAAGAAGGGCGGAGAAAATAATCGCGCAATATTCCTATTGCCGAATATTCGCATTGCAAATATTCGGCAATATAAAATGATCACTTCAGCTACTCGGCCCAAGGTCTCTAATCATACCAGCAATGCTTTTAGACGTCGATGGAGATCTCTAGGATGTGATCTGTTCTAAAAATAAAATTGAAAAAAATAGCTCTGATGCAGAAGAAGGCGAAGAAATAATCGCGCAATATTCCTATTGGCCGAATAATCGCATTGCGAATTTTCAGCAATATAAAATGATCGCTTCAGCTACTGTTCTAAAAATAAAATTGAAAAAAATAGCTCTGATGCAGAAGAAGGGCGAAGAAAATAATCGCGCAATATTCCTATTGCCGAATAATCGCATTGCGAATTTTCAGCAATATAAAATGATCGCTTCAGCTACTCGGTCCAGGGTCTCTAATCATAACAGCAATGCTTTTAGACGTCGATGGAGATCTCTAGGATGTGATCTGTTCTAAAAATAAAATTGAAAAAATCTGAATATTCGGAATAGCGAATATTGACCGCGAAATTTGAAACATTCGCGAATACTCGAATATGCCATATTCGAGCCGAATATTCGCAATGCGAATATTCGTGAGCAACACTAATTAATATAAAGAAGATATAAGACCTCAAAAAATAAACACGGCATAAAATTCCTCCTAATCTTAATAAGGGTCAAATACAAGCACTTAAAGTGGATGTAAACCCACTGACACCAAATTGACATGCATAGCAGATTTCTATACTGTCATGTAATACATGCTGAATGCATGTGCCCTTATATACATAAAGTCCCCCCCCCTTAACTGCCTGGAGCCCCTCAATCTCTGAGAATTCGTAGGCGTTTCTTTGATCGGCGTTCGGTGGGCAAAGTCGTGACGTCAGCGGACTCCTCCGCCCACTACTATGCGCCCACGGCCAGCCAGCGTTGCGAGGACGAGCCTCGCGCTGGGGAGACTGGCGTGCATGTGGAAGGAGTGAGAGAGCGCGTTCTGGCAAGAAACATAGCACGCTTGTGTCACTCCTTTCGCATGTGCAGGAAAGGCAGACACAGAACGTTTCCCGGGAGTCGGGACAGAGAGGCAGACAGGCGCAAACAGGCAGAGAGGCATTAGGGCACCCTAAATCTACAACCTACATCTGGCACCCCCCACACCTTGAAATGTAAAAACACCCCACTTGCCTACCTCTGCATCCTTCAATATATTTTTGTCAATTCTGTGTATCCCCTCTCCACAACTGCGCCTCTGGACCCCTTCACATTACACAGCACCCTTTATCTCTGTATCCCTTTACATTACACAGCACCCTGCACCTCTGGACCCCTTTACATTACACAGCCCTTGTATCTCTGGACCCCTTTACATTACACAGCACCCTGCACCCCTTTACACTACATTGCACCTCTGGACCCCTTTACATTACACAGCACCCTGCACATCTGGACCCCTTTACATTACACAGCACTCTGGACACCTTTACACTACACTACACCTCTGGACCCCTTTACATTACACATTACTCTGGACCCCATTACACTACACTGCACCTCTGGACCCCTTTACATTACACATTACTCTGGACCCCTTTACACTACACTGCACCCCTTTACATTACACAGTACTTTGGACCCCTTTACACTACACTGCACCTCTGGACCCCTTTACATTACACAGTACTTTGGACCCCTTAACACTACACCTTTGGACCCCTTTACATTACACATTACTCTGGACCCCTTTACACAGCACCCTGCACATCTGGACCCCTTTACATTACACAGCACGCTGGACCCCTTTACACTACACTGCACCCCTTTACATTACACAGTACTTTGGACCCCTTTACACTACACTGCACCTCTGGACCCCTTTACATTACTTTTACATTACCCCTTTACAAAAAGTGGTACACCAATTTACATGGAATTAGCACACTACATACGCAAACATACATTTCCCCCCCCCCCTGCGTCTCCGTGTCATTGTGATTGAGTGGGAAAAGCCCCATTTAAACTCCAAAGTTCTCTTCCCTTATATCCGCCCTCCCCCCCACCACCCCTCTCCCACCCCTCACCCTCCCATCACACCGTGGACTCGTTTCTTAAAGTTAGTTTGTTTCATTAAGTAAATCCTCCCCATATAGGGGTGTCAGATAGCTGGTTAAAGTATATATCACTTATATCGGGCATCCCATTATGTCTAGCCAAGGTTTCCACATCCTCACGTATTTTCCATAGTTGCCCTGTCTAGTGAGTGTCACTCTCTCGCTCCAGATCATTGTGTTAATGGTTTCAACCCAAGATTTAACAGTAGGTGGAGTCTGGGCCTGCCACCTCCATGCAATTAACTTCCTGGCCTGGAAGAGGCATCTCAGTACCACCTCAAGGGCACCAGCAGGCACTCTGTTCTCCTCAATACTACCTAGTAAACATGTCTTAGATTCAGCTTCCAGGTTCGTTTTAAAAGTTTTATTTATTATATCTATTACCTCCTCCCAATATCTAAATAGCTTGGGGCATTTCCACATCATGTGGATGAGACTGCCTGTCGCTCTGCACCTTGGACATTCGTCAGTACTTCTCCACCCAAGGTTGAACATTCTCCTGGGGGTATAGTATACTCTATGCAAGAGGAACAAGTGTGATACTTTCTGAGCCGGAGAGATCGAGACCAATACCCCCCTCCTCAAGATCGTACTCCACTGTTCCGTGGTCATTTGCCCCAAATCTTTCTCCCACCCCGTCCTGCTCTTAATGGGGCCTGCCCTACTTATTGTTTTAACTCCTATTCTGGAATACAATTCAGAGATCAGGCCTTTAGTTGTTTTTGAAGAGGTTATTTTCAGGAGGGTAGGGGCCGAGGACCATACAATGGGTTGTGACCCAAACTGGGCTTGGATGCCGTGCCGGATCTGGAGATATCTGTAAAATGTTTTATTTGCTATGTTGAATTCCTGTGGCAAATCTGCAAAGGATTTCATGTGTTCACCATCGTACAATTGATTCAAGCTTTTTATCCCTTGTCTCTCCCATTCCTTGCATCTCTCAATGTCTTTTAATTCCCTTAAGTTCTGATTGCACCAGAGAGGGGCAAACGTTGTTATTCCCTTATAGCCCAACAGTACTTTTGTTGTATGCCATACTTTAAGGATTAGTTTTATCGTTGGACCCTTATAAATAAATGAGCCAGCCTCGAGTGCCTCCAATATTGTCCTGTGTGGTGCCCCTAATAACATCAGTGTACCGAGATTCCCATCTCCCTCCGGTCCACAATTCGCAAGGTGTTGTAGTTGCGAAGCTAGGAAGTATGTTTTCGGGTGGGGAACTGCCATTCCCCCCTCTTTAGCTGGTAACTGCATGGTCCGGAGACCAATCCGGGCTTGACCCTTCTTCCAAATTAGATCTCTAAAAATGGATTCTATCCTTTTGAACCATTTTTGATCTATCCAGACTGGGGAATTATGAAGGATATAGAGTAGCTGGGGCAGCCACAGCATCTTTATTAGATTGCATCGCCCCGCTATAGATAGCGGTAGTCTACACCAGATGTCTCTTTTTTGTTCCCATTTGGACAAGAGGGGAATTAAATTGTTTGAGACGAAGCTGTTAATATCCCTCGTGATCCATATCCCCAGGTATTTCATCATATCTACTACTTTTAACTGGGGGACGCCATGGGGTATCTGCACACCGAGGGAATCGATTGGCAATAGTGCCGACTTTTCCCAATTAATGACCAGCCCAGAGCATAGCCCAAACTCGCCCACCGTTTTGATCACATTTTTTAACGAGTTTTCTGTATCTCCCAGGAAAAAAAGGACATCGTCCGCGAACAATGCGATCTTATCCTCCTTGGTTAGTCTACGGAACCCCTGTATATCTTCTGATCCTCGAATTTTAATAGCCAGTGGTTCCATCGCCAGCGCGAACAGAAGGGGGGAGAGTGGGCAACCCTGTCTAGTTCCTCTCTCTAGTTGAAAGATATCAGAGAGTTCGTTGTTGATTTTAATTTTTGCTCTTGGCTGGTTATATAACAGCTTCACCCAACCAATAAACCTGGGGCCGAACCCGAACTTCTCCAAGACCTTCCATAGGTAGTCCCATTCCAGACTGTCAAAAGCCTTGGCGGCATCCAGGGCCAAGACAGCTCTGGAACCCACCCCTTCTGTTGGAATTTGCATGTTCAAGAATAGTCTCCTAATATTAATACTGGTTGACCTATTAGGGATGAAGCCCGATTGATCATAATGTATGAGCGCTTGGATATATCAGTTTAGGCGCGTTGCTAATACTTTAGCCAAGATCTTGGCGTCAGTGCATAGGAGTGATATGGGGCGATACGACGAGGCCTCAATTGGATCCTTCCCCTCCTTATGTAGGACAATGATGGTAGCTTCCATCATAGAGGTAGGGAGTGTTCCGTGGGTCAATGCCCAATTTAATGTCTTGAGGAGTTCTGGTAGCAGAATATCGCCATATCTTTTATAGATCTCCACGGGCAACCCGTCTGGGCCAGGTGACTTTTGAGTTGACATCCCAGCCACTGCCTGTTTTAGTTCACCTAAAGTGATTGGCGTCTCCATATCAACATTATCTTCCTCCGTCAAGGTAGAGACGGACATTCCCTGTAGGAAGTTTCCCGGCCCTTCGGTCCCCTCCCTCCTCTTGGAGCTATAAAGGGATACGTAGAATTCTCTAAAGGTGTTTAATATTACGGTTTTGTCGATAGACGTTTCCCCACTTGCTAACTTGACTGCTGTAACAGTGGAGGGGGGGGGGATTAGTTCTAATAAGTAGAGACAATAGACGCCCTACTCGCTCTCCCTCTCCAAACTGATTCTGTCTTTGAAATATTCGTTTCCCCTCTGTTCTTTTTAATATAGTCATTTTGTATATCTGTTGTTTTTCTAACCACTCATTTAAGCTGTGCGGGGTTGGGGCTTCTATGTATCTCTTCTCTGCCTGTAGCAACTGGTTCCTTACCTCGCACTCTCCCTCTCTGTTCTTCCTCTTAATCCCTGCTATCTTTTGAATCAGGAGACCTCGGAGGTGGGCTTTTAGGGTATCCCATACCACCCCTACCGGTGCAGTTCCCACATTTATCTGTAAAAATTCTTTAAGAGCAAACATCACCGTATCATGTTCGCTCATTAGCTCGAGCCATTGAGGACTAATTTTCCATTCGCTGGGGTACCATTTACCCCTAGCTTTTATTGTCAACTCAACTGGTGAGTGGTCGGAGATACCTCTTGGGCCATATTCTATATTTGTTACCAGTGTTACTGCCTCATTGTTGCCCAACGCCATGTCTATTCTGGATAAAGTATGGTGAGTCTTCGAGAAACAGGAATATTGGCGTTCCTGCGGATAGCGCGTACGCCAAATATCACATAGTCCAACTTCATCCAGAAATAGTGCTAGTCGATCCTCTCCCTTTGTTTTAGGTCTATTTCCCGGCGGGAACCTGTCCTGCGTCCTATCTAGGGCTTCATTAAAATCTCCTATAATAAGTATCGGTATCCCTGGTTTGTCCAATGTAAACTCTATCAATTTGTGTAGAACTTCGAATTTAAATGGAGGAGGGATATAGACACTGGCTATCACAAATAATTTATTTTCAATGGAGCAGAATAGAAATATAAACCTTCCCTGGTCGTCTATCCTGCTCTCTCTGCAGGAGAATACCACTCCTCTCCCCACCAGTACGCTCACTCCCCTGGAATAGGATGAGTGGTACGAGTGATAAGTGGACTGGAATTTTGGACCGCTCAGCTGTGCGGCTGTCTTTGCGGTTAAGTGCGTCTCCTGCAGACAGAGCAGGCCTGCTCCTCTCGCCCCCAACATATCTAGAATGGTCATTCTCTTAATGGAGTCTCTCATTCCACGCACATTCAAGGATTTTATACAGAATGTCTTATCTACCATATCCTATAGTTGAATTTAACATTGGTCCCCCTTTTATTCTCTCTTGTCTATATCGAGAGGGATCAAAATGGAAAGATTCAATGCAGTCGTAAAAATGCGTGGACCTTTGACCCATGCCGAATTTGTGTCTGGAAACACCCAACAAAAAAAGAAAAGGAGAAAAAAAAAAAAAAAAGAAAAAGGAAAAAGAAAAAATTCCCGGCATTAAAATGGAAAGAAGGAGGTCCAAAATCTGGGCAACCATACAAGTTCTGTATACCAATGGGAAACACCACTGGAAACATAAACATCTGGAAATAAAATACTGGCTATATGAGAGTAGCCCCCCAGGGTACTCTTCTTTGCTTCCTACCCTTCTTCCCCTCCCTGTCCCCCCTCCCCCTCCCTTAAAAAGGAAGGAAAAAAAAGGAAAAAGGGGGAAGCCACAATAAGTGTCTACCCGCTTCGCCATACCCTAAAAAGTAAGAAGGTAATAAAAAGGAACAAGCTAAGTAAGAAAATTGTAAATAGTGTCATCAAGTTTTTAGCAGTGGTGTGTACCCCAACCCATCCTCCCCCCCCTTCCCCCCCTAGATCCCACCCTCCTCTCCCTACCCGACCTACTCAATCCTCCCACCTTTAGCCCTCTTAGGCCTCCCCAAGGGGCTCTACCTGTGACCTCCATACTACTCATCATTGCTGAACTCTCATACCTCCCTCTACCACACTCAATCATGCGACCCTCCTCCCACCCCACCCCCCCACCCCCCCCCCTAGCTACCGTTCAGTGCCTCTTGCTTTCTTTTCTTCCCATTTTGTGTAGTCTAAGTGTTTATTTTATTTATATAGGGGAAAAAATTACCTATAATTTCCTGTGGTTTAACTAACCAGTGATCGGCATATTGCCATATTACTGTGTTTATTAAATTAGTAAATGTATTGAAAAAGTGCAAAGTGCAAATAAATAGCTGAGCCTCTAAAAAGAACCAAGAAAAAAAGAAAGAAAAAAGGGGAAAAGCACAAAAGTTCCCTGGGTTCTTAAGACTTTTAGATGTCTTTCTTATTGTCTTCGAGCCATTTCACTGTGCTTGCCGGTGAGTCAAAAAAGAAGGTTCCCCCCAAGGCAGAGACCCGCAAGCGGGCTGGATAAAGTAGAGCATACGGGAGTTTATGTTTTTGAAGAGTTCGCTTGATTGGAATAAATTCTGCTCTGCGTCTCTGCAAATCGGGGGAGAAATCTTGATACAGTGAGACTTTAACCCCATTATACAAAATCTCTCCTTTTTCTCTTGCTTTTCGGAGCAGGGTCACTTTATCGATATAGTTGAACATTTTGACAAGCAGTGGTCTAGGGCGCTCAGTTGGCAGGCGCGGCTTAAAGGGGACCCGATGGGCGCGTTCGATGCCAAAAAAAGATGAAAAAGTTGTGGCCCCAAAGGTCTCCCTAAACCAGCCCTCAAGGAATTCTATGGGGTTGGCTCCCTCGCTCCTCTCTGGTATACCAATAATTTGAATATTATTTCTACGACTTCTATTTTCCAAGTCATCGATCTTGGCCCCCTGCATGTCCATTTGTTTCTTTAGCCCTGAGATTTCTTGCCTAAGCGGGAATAGTTCGTCCTCAACTGTACTTAATCTTTCCTCTAAGATGGTGGTTATTTCCATAGTCTTACTCAGTTTGTCCCCCATTGAACATAAGTCCTCCTTAATGCCTGTCAACTGGGTCTCTAGGCCAGTGATTGAGTCCTTGCAAGCGTTTATGGCGCGTAAAAGATCTTTCAATGTAGGTTCGCCCTCGCTTGCTGTTACGTCACCTGACGTGTTTGTTTTAGCATTTTTTAGTGTGGACTCCTGAGATAACTCCGGTTCAGTGTCTACAATAGGTCCTGCATTGGACTCTTCAGCCAATTTTGCCCCGGTCTCATTTCTCCCCCCACCCGGGCCCTTGTTAGCATGATTTTTAGGACCGGTAGGGTTCACTAGGTTAGGTGTCTTAGGGGGTACTGCTGATGCTGATGCTGTCCGCCTATCTGCTGACGCGGGTAGTGTACCCTTAGGATGCACTGCAGCCGATGCCGTCCCCCCCTTGGCTGGGGAGTGAGAGTTGGACTTTGAGGGGTGGAAAAAACGTTCAAGTTTGGCTGCTGCTACCTGACTACCCTTTTCTTTGTCCTTGTCCTTAGCGGACCTTGTAACGGGAGCCCCCTCTACGTGGGGTGTACTTTTGGACATAGTGAACATGGGGGGTAGACAGTGTATTTAGTTGGCTTTTAACCCGTGTATACCGTGTATGCCAATTAGCCACAACGCACAGCAATTGTATCAATGGACTGATGCACTTTCGCAAACGAAAAAGATACGTTTAAGAATGTATTGGGGGTCTCTCAAAAAAAAAGGATGGATACCTTCTAATAGCTTCTAATAGTTGGTAACATGCGGCTGCCGTGAAGCTTGTATCCTATTAGAATTGTGGGCTATTGCCTGGTTCTTTTTGCTGGGTGATTATCTCTTGGTTCTTATAGTCTGGGGAACACTAGAACCGTAGAGAGTGCAACCAATCAGCGACACAGTAAAACGGGTAAAAAGTGCATAAAGTGCATAGTACAGTGCGCTTCTTCTTTTATTTTCTGCAATCAATTTAGCGATTGCTACATAACGGTCGCTGATATACAATTATTGCACTGAATTGCTCACGCCACCTCCTTCTTGGCGCAGGCTCACCTCTGCTAAACAATTTATGGAATTGTATTATATTTTCCCTTAGTGGGTTAATGGATTTAGCAGATTGCTACTACACAGTTCCATACGGCCAAGAACAAAGAGAAAAAAAAAATAAAAAATACATAAGGGATCACCGTGAATGTGAAAGATATGAAAGCAGCAAGCCAGGTGCAGGGCAAAGATCCAGGGAGAGCAAACAGGCTATTTACTTTAATTGATCAATAGCTTAGCAGTTTATTGCTACACAGTTCCATGCACCAAGCACAAGGTACAATGCAGAGTTAGTACAGAGTAAGTACTGATTTTGGCTTAAGAAGAGCAATACAGCAGCCTGTTCCTCCTGTAGCTAAGCAGTGTGGAGCTAATAAGGGCGGAGCGGGGCAGAGATCTAAGCTCTGAGTGCCTTTGTAAGCTACAGCCAACAACTGCAAACTGGTATATAGTTCCATACACTTCCACAAATTGAGCCAATTCAGGGTACCACAGGCCGCCTATACCGCTGCTGTGCACTTACTCCTGCAGCTGAGTAGCAA
Organism: Rana temporaria; assembly: GCF_905171775.1. NCBI lineage: Eukaryota > Metazoa > Chordata > Amphibia > Anura > Ranidae > Rana > Rana temporaria. The sequence goes on along the minus strand of NW_024404461.1, from coordinate 2,147,230 downwards.
AGTCTTATATATTGAAGAGCTTCTGGTGCAGGGGAACCCAGGAGAGCCGCAGATGAATCAACTGGCTGTTTATATGTATAAACTTGTAATAATAATTGTCTCCTTACCAGTCACGTCCCCTGCACTTTGTCTCTTCTACGAGGCACACTGACTCGCCACTAGTTGGATCCCGTGCCGCGATCGCCACTCAGCCCTCCGATGCTAGTAACCTACAACTCTGTGTAGTTGGAGACCCTTCCGCGCACTATAGCGTGAGGTCCGCGGCTCTCCTCCAACTCCGACAGCTCCACAGATTCTTCAATGGGGATGTAGTCTCGAGCGCAGGCAAATCTCACTCACCCGAACTCTCGCGGGATCACAGGTGGCTCCGTTTGCTGTGAATTTTCAACGCCCTGGTCTATGGGACCCGTGCCTCAGTCCCCCCTCTGTCCAGCCGACCGACCCGGGGGAGACCAGAGCGCAGCAGCAGAAACAGCAACAGTCCGTACCTCAAGGGGCTCCGCTCCACTCTCTCCGGCAGAGAAGCACAAATCCAAGTCCTGGTCCCCCTGCACGGCAGAGCCCTCTCCAGAGGAAAGGTGCGTACATAGACGGTACGAAGGGGTCACACAGCTATTCTTCCACTGGAACTTATTGAATAGCCATTGCTAGCCCGCTTGTATGCTCAGACTCTAGGCGTTCAAGTCGGGCATCATTTTCAAAGAGGGGGGGTGAGGAGTGGAGGACCTCAGACGTTCACACCATCACTCTCACTCTCTCCCACATCCGGCCACGCCCCCCGGCCCCAGTGAATTACACAGTACTCTGCACCCCTTTACACTACACCTCTGGACCCCTTTACATTATACAGCACTATGGACCCCTTTACACTACACTGCACCTTTGGCCTTCTTACATTATACAGCACTATGGCCCCCTTTACACTACACTGCACCTCTAGACCCCTTTACATTACACAGCACCCTGCACATCTGGACCCCTTTACATTACACAGTACTCTGCACCCCTTTACACTACACTGCACCTCTGAACCCCTTTACATTAAACAGCACCCTGCACATCTGGACCCCTTTACATTACACAGGACCCTGCATCTCTGGACCCCTTTACATTACACAGCACCCTGCACCTCTAGACCCCTTTACATTACACTGCACATCTGGACCCCTTTACATTACACTGCAAATCTGGACCCCTTTACATTACACTGCACCCTGCATCTCTGGACCCCTTTACATTACACAGCACCCTGCACCTCTGGACCCCTTTACATTACACTGCACATCTGGACCCCTTTACATTACACTGCAAATCTGGACCCCTTTACATTACACTGCACCCTGCACCTCTGGACCCCTTATATATTTAAAAAATAAAACCCCACCCTCCCATCAATAGTACAAAAATATATTGTAAAAAAAAAATAGTAAAAAAATTATATTGTAAAAATGTATAAAAATGATAAAAATGCATTGGTCACAATTTTTTTTTTAATAAAAAAAAAAAATATGTAATTAGAAAATAAAAAAATTATCTGACACTGTCCACTATCCTGACACCATCCTGCATAATACCCACCACTGTACACGCCACATTCCTGTGATTTGCACCGCACTGCTGTTCAGATCACATGCGATGTCTGTGTGATGCGATTTCAGCCATACAAACTGTATGGCTGAAATTGCATCTCATTTGGACCAAACACACACAGGGCCCTTTTTTTGGTCCACACCAGAATTGCATAGGTGTTCACACCTATGCGATCCGATTTATGTCCTGTCAGTTCGCAGTGCGATATGTGAGCTGTAATGGGGGTGTCATTATCATTGTATGACACTCCCCAGCAGTTCGCATATGGCAGTGTGAACTGTCGTGCGAGTTGTGTGCGATGTGGGAACCCGCAGTGGATTTGCAGGGTTCCCGAATCGCACCAGTGTGAACCAAGCCTCAAAGCATACAGCCTACAAATGTCACCTGACTGCTCCCACCAAGGCTGGGTTCACACTGGTGCGATTCGGGAACCCTGCGAATCCACTGCGGGTTCCCACATCGCACACAACTCGCACGGCAGTTCACACTGCCATATGCGAACTGCTTGGGAGTGTCATCCAATGATAATGACACCCCCATTTCAGCTCGCATATCGCACTGCGAACTGACAGGACATAAATCGGATCGCATAGGTGTGAACACCTATGCAATTCTGGTGTGGACCAAAAAAAGGGCCCTGTGCGTGTTTGGTCCAAATGAGATGCAATTTCAGCCATACAGTTTGTATGGCTAAAATCGCATCGCACGTGATCTGAACAGCAGTGCGGTGCGAATCACTTGCGATGTCGCACAGCATGTGAACCAGCCCTAAGTTCATTCAGCCTTATTGGTTTTAATTATAAAAAGTGAGAAATCCACCCCTCCCCCACATAACACATCCTGGTAATATAGGAATGTTGCATATGTGATCAGGTGACCTCTGACACACACACACTGCAATATAACAATAATAAGAATCTCACTCACGCTCGGACTATCTCCCCTAATAACTTGTCTATGTATATTCTGATGGCTGTTCCCTGGAGCATTTCATCATGACATTGAACTTTGTCTCACCTCATGTTTTGAAAAGATTTAATCAAAACACAGGAGAAAATTCTGTGATAGCTAGAAGGGAGGGTGATGTGAATTGTGCACTGTTTACAGAAACTGTGCATGGTCTGCAGGCTAGTGCATGAGATATGTAAATAACCTGTCACTCAAAGCATGGGGGCGGAACGGACTTTGCTTTTTATAGGAAAGTCCGTTTTATTCCACTGAACAATAAAAAGAGGATTACTCAGCTCTGGATTAACTCTGTGTGGCAAGACTGGGCACAGATGATAGGAAATCTTATTCTCTACATTGTGACATCAATCAGTAAAAATAGCACAATAACGCTTTATGGCCACTAGAAATCAGTGTATGAAATAAAACACATCCAATATTCATCATGGCCGCTCACATTCATTCAACTATTTTTATTTTATACTGACCTCCAAGTGTTTGTGAAATCTTCCACCCCAAAATGTACTCAGCCAATGAGAGGTAATGACTCCATTTTTATTTTCTACTGCTATCAATGGCCAACACTTCATCCATGTCTTTGGTGATCTCCTTATGAACTGTTTCTTACATGATGAAGATCAGCCATGGAGTGTATCTGAGGAGTATATCAGGGTGTGCTTCTTCCCCACATGAGAGCTGTGATGTCCAGCAACATTCATATACAAGACATTTCCCGCACTCACTAATACACCTCGAGGGTTGTGTGGGATCCCTGATGTACAGGAAGACAGGACTTCAGTGAGGAACATTTCCCTCACTCAGGACAGGAATACGGCTTCTCCCCATTGTGAGATCTCTGATGTTTGGAAAGATTGGACTTCTGTGAAAAACATTTCCCACACTCAGGACAGGAATACGGCTTCTCCCCCGTGTGAGATCTCTGATGTCTGTAAAGACCGGACTTATCTGAAAAACATTTCCCACACTCAGGACAGGAATACGGCTTCTCCCCTGTGTGAGATTTCTGATGTGTGTAAAGATGGGACTTATCTGAAAAACATTTTCCACACTCAGGACAGGAATACGGCTTCTCCCCTGTGTGAGATCTCTGATGTTTGGAAAGATCAGACTTCTGTGAATAACATTTCCCACACTCAGGACAGGAATACGGCTTCACCCCTGTGTGAGATCTCTGATGTGTGGAAAGATAGGACTTATCTGAAAAACATTTTCCACACTCAGGACAGGAATACGGCTTCTCCCCTGTGTGAGATCTCTGATGTGTGGAAAGATGGGACTTATCTGAAAAACATTTCCCACACTCAGGACAGGAATACGGCTTCTCCCCCGTGTGAGATCTCTGATGTTTGGAAAGACAGGACATCTGTGAATAACATTTCCCACACTCAGGACAGGAATACGGCTTTTCCCCTGTGTGAGATCTCTGATGTTTGGAAAGATCGGACTTCTGTGAAAAACTTTTCTCGCACTCAGGACAGGAATACGGCTTCTCCCCTGTGTGAGATCTCTGATGTGTGGAAAGATGGGACTTATCCGAAAAACATTTCCCACACTCAGGACAGGAATACGGCTTCTCCCCCGTGTGAGATCTCTGATGTTTGGAAAGACTGGACATCTGTGAAAAACATTTCCCACACTCAGGACAGGAATACGGCTTCTCCCCTGTGTGAGCTCTCTGATGTGTGTAAAGACTGGACTTCTCTGAAAAACATTTCCCACAATCAGTACAGGAATACGGCTTCTCCCCCGTGTGAGATCTCTGATGTCTGGAAAGATTGGACGTCTGTGAAAAACATTTTCCACAATCAGTACAGGAATACGGCTTCTCCCCCGTGTGAGATCTCTGATGTTTGGAAAGACTGGACTTATCTGAAAAACATTTCCCGCACTCAGGACAGGAATACAGCTTCTCCCCTGTGTGAGATCTTTTATGCACGTTAAGATCAGATTTAAAACGGAAACACTTCTCGCACTCAGTACAGGAAAACCTCTTCTCTGTTGGAAGGATGGCGCCGTCCCTCACAGTCTGAGGTTCCTCAGGATAAGAGGAATGCGATGGTCCGGCACGGTCCCACACAGTCTGAGGTTTCTCAGGATAAGAGGAATACGATGGTTCGGCACCATCCTGCACAGTCTGAGGTTCCTCAGGATAAGAGGAATACGATGGTCCGGCACCGTCCCGCACAGTCTGAGGTTCCTCAGGATAAGAGGAATACGATGGTCCGGCACCGTCCCGCACAGTCTGAGGTTCCTCAGGATAAGAGGAATACGATGGTCCGGCACCGTCCCGCACAGTCTGAGGTTCCTCAGGATAAGAGGAATACGATGGTCCGGCACCGTCCCGCACAGTCTGAGGTTCCTCAGGATAAGAGGAATACGATGGTCCGGCACCGTCCCGCACAGTCTGAGGTTCCTCAGGATAAGAGGAATACGATGGTCCATCTACACTGTGTGGTGCCGGATGGACATTTGAGGTAGTCAGGTTTTCTCCTGGACTATACTGTGTGATGTCCTCATCTTCTACTTTACAGTCTGGAGACAAAGTGAGACAATCCTCTGAGGTTTTCCTCATCTCCCGTCCATCTACTAAAATAGAGATAAAAAGATTATTACTAGACATGAGCAGATTGGTTCCCCTAAACCAGGACTCCGCCCACATCAGGCAGCTTTGTCTCTGAGGATCTTACAATTCCCCCCTCAAGGTAACTAGTAAATGGGTGCTCTGATCTCCTACCAGATCATTTCTTTATTCATGGACCTTAGTCTGAGAGTGAGGAAACAAGGAGAACTGTCTTTTATAGGAGTGACAGTGATGAGGGGATTATAGGACGAGTGTCCCAACCCCCTCTATCACTCATTGCCATCTTCCCAACACAAGAAGTCCTGCACTTCCTTATGTAGTCCATGATTTAGTCATGAATAACAGCGGGGCTGAGCCCCACCAGAGGTCAGAGAGTGAGGATGGGGGGAGAACAACCAAGATGAAGACTGGACTGATCCTGAAGACCCCATCATTGGGTTATTGACTTCTCCCTCATTATCACTTTTTGTTTAAGGTTCCAAAGTTTGAGGATTTTATGACATTATTATCACCACGTAAAGTCTTTTCTCCAATCAAATCATCAGATATAAAATTTCCAGCTGGTAGAAAATGGGTGTAACAAAAGAGAATACATATTGGGCCGGATTCAGATAGATTTGTCTATCTATCTGCGGGCGTAACGTATCTGCGATACGTTACACCACCGTAATTTAGGGCGCAAGTTCCGTATTCAGAAAGGACTTGCGCCCTTAGTTACGGCGGCGTAACGCATGTTGTCCGGCGTAAGCCCGCCTAATTCAAATGGGGATGATGTGGGCGTGTTTTATTTAAATTAATGGTGCCCCCGCGTATTTGACGTATTTTACGAACGACACATGCGCCGTTTGTGAAAAAATCCCAGTGTGCATGCTCGAAATTACGCCGCAAATCGTCATTGCTTTAGACGTGAACGTAACTTACGTACAGCCCTATTCGCGAACGACTTACGCAAACGACGTAAAATTTTCAAAACTCGACGCAGGAACAACGTGCATACTTAACATTAGCTACGCCTCATATAGCAGGGATAACTTTACACCGAAAAAAGCCTGATGTAAAAAAATGCGCCGGCCACACATCTGAATCGGCGTAAATACCTTATTAGCATATTCATTGCGTAACTATATGGAAGCGCCACCTAGCGGCCAGCGTAAATATGCAGCCTAAGATACGACGGTGTAAAACACTTACGCCGGTCGGATCTTAGGGAAATCTATGAGTAACTGATTCTCTGAATCAGGCGCATAGATACGACCACGCACACTCAGAGATATATCCATTCTGAATCTGGCCCCGTATGTGTATATATAGCAGTGGGTAGAGGGGAGAGAGAAGTCAGGACTATGTAATGTACCACATATTGTATAAGATACAACAGATAGGACTATATAGTATCAGAATGATGTAATGTACAACATAGAGTATATAGTGCAGGGGTCAGGAGTATGTAATGTACAATATAAATGATACAGTGTAAGGGTCAGGACTCATAATATTGGTATTCAGTAATCAGTGGAAGATGAAATGTTTACATGAGACAAGTTGCAGAGATCCCACACCACTTCCTCCCATCTCCTGAGACTGCACTCAGTGGGCCGGATTCAGATACCTGAGCGTATCTTTCTTCCGGCGTAACGTATCTCTGATACGTTACGCCGCTGTAACTTTGGGCGCAAGTTCTGTATTCAGAAAGAACTTGCGCCCTTATTTACGGCGGCGTAACGTATGTGTTGCGGCGTAATGCCGCGTAATTCAAATAGGGATGTTGGGGGCGTGTTGTATTTAAATTTGACTTGACCCCGCGTTTTTTTTTAACGGCGCATGCGCCGTCCGTAAAATATCCCAGTGTGCATTGCGCCGAAGTACGGCGCAAGGACATATTGGAATTGACGTGAACGTAAATGACGTCCAGCCCTATTCGCGAACGACTTACGCAAACGACGTAAAATTTTCAAAATTCAACACGGGAACAACGTCCATACTTAACATAGGATACGCCGCACATACCCCTCATATAGCAGGGGTAACTTTACGCCGGAAAAAGCCTAACGCAAACGACGTAAACAAAAAAAGCACCAGGCGGTCATTCGTTTTTGAATCGGCGTAAATACTAATTTGCATATTCCTTGCGTAAACATACGGAAGCGCCACCTAGCGGCCAGCCAGAAGATGCAGCCTAAGATACGACGGTGTAAGACACTTACACCCGTCGGATCTTAGGGATATCTATGCGTCACTGATTCTCTGAATCAGGCGCATAGATACGACCTCCCGCACTCAGAGATAAGCCGTCGTATCTTGTCTCCGAATCTGGCCCAGTGACTTGGGTCTGAGACTATACAGACATATCCCTCCACCCGACGTAGCCAGCAGACAACAGAACAAGTAACCCGGGAGAATTGTTCCGTCAGAGATCTCACTAGACCCGGGCATGGGGCAGAAGACCCAAGGTACATACCCCAGGTGTCTAGGTCAAGCAAACCCTATGGTGAAAATCAACATTTTGCTGCCAGCTGAACCCCAGAATCTCCATAAATCCAGCCTAGAGACATAAATTGTGTCTGCAGCACAGAGAAGGAAGATTATCCCAGAGAAATACAGGAATACAGGACGGGGAACACAGCTCAGGAAAGTGACCAGGGGATTACAGGCTGATATCACCCAGTCCCCGCCCTACTCTGGACCAATCAGTGAGCAGTATGGGTGGAGGAATGGATTTAGTGTTAATGACCCACCTGTGCTGATCTCTGTAGGAGTGTCCTCCTCTATAAATGTCCCCGTTATTCCATCCTCCTCCATAGACTGCTGATCATCCCTCACATACGTCTCTTCTTCTTCTGATTTCACCTCAAATTCTATATCGATTGGATCTCCACTCTAAACCAAGAGAATGAGAGAGAATATCATCTGTAAGATATAAGCTGTATTATTGTGACATCACAAAAAAATCCACACATTGGGCCAGATCCACGTACATCGGCGCATATATAGGCGGGCGTAGCGCATGTCATTTCCGCTACGCCGGCTCAACTCAGAGAGGCAAGCACCGTATCCTCAGAGCATTTTTGTCCAATCTTGCGCCAGCGCAAAGTAAATTCACAGGCGTAAGCCGGCGTAATACAAAGTAGGAAGGAAGTGGGCGTGTTCCATTTAAAAGAACCGTGACCCCATGCAAATGAAGGCGCATGCGACGTGACGAGGATGTCTGTCCTACTCCCCTCTGCGCATGCTCACAACTCGGCCCGGCGTAGCCCCTGAGATATACGCACAGGGCATATATAGGCCCAGACATGCACCCGTCGAGCGCAAAAGTACACCCGCTTGTTTCCCCCCTGAAGCAAGGTACTTTTTGATGGTGTTTTGAGACATGTCTGCTCCAGGTTCAGAGAAGAGGAGGAAGCTGAACTTTTCCAACCAGGAGAAGGAGGTGATCATCAGGGCCATGTCCCAGTTTGATGTCTACCTCCATAGTGCAGAGAGTGCCAATACCACAAAGGCCAGAGATCCTGGCACAGATTGCAGCCGATGTCAATGCCTTAGGACATGAGGTCAGGACCCCCAATGATATACTCAAAAAAATCAACAACCTGCGTCGCTTGGTCAAAGGTAAGATGGCGAAAATGAGGGCTCATGCCAGGGGCACTGGAGGGGGACCAGCAACTACTCTGACTCTCACTCCTGAGGAGCAGGTGGTTGCCCAGTGTCTCCACAGGCATCAAGTGGAGGGCTTTGACTCCATTGAGGATGCCTTGAGGACAGGTAAGTGTGTTTTATCTCTGGTGTGTATCATGTGTGGGGGTGGAAGGGAACATGTGACAAGTGTGTGGGTCCTCCAACATGTGAATGTTTTGTGTCATCCACAGATGTGCAGGAGGGTGCTGGGCCATCTGATGCCGGTGGCCAGTCCACACCATCCCCCGGACATCAGTCAGAGTCTGACCCCCTGGCAAGCTGTGACTCTTCGGTGGAGGGGAGTGGCCACACCTCTCCTCAGGAGGTGACCAGTGCCAACGAGGTCAGCCTCTACTTGGAGGATTCTCCCCCTTTGGCTGGGACCAGTCAGACCTCCATCAGGGGAAGCCCCTCAGGCTCCTCCCCCAACAGGTCTTCCCCCTCAAGGGTCTCCCCTTCTCCATGGCCCCAAGCCTCTTCTGGCCACAGGAAGGCGACCAGGAAGACTAGGGGGGTGTCTGAAGTCCTCCCGGAACACCTCAGGAGGGAACAGGCCCACCAGACCTGCCATCTGGGTGAGGTTGCCATGCAGATGGAGCGTATGGCAGACAGCATGGCCTCCTATGCCACCATAACGGAAGCTGTCCAGGATGTTGGCTCCAATTCTGCTGCTGTGGTCACCTGCCTGGGGGATCTGCAGGCCACCACAGCAGGCCTTGTGGATGAGGTCCACGCCCTGGCAGAGGCTGTCAGGGAAAATACAGGGGAGGCAGTCAAGGCTGCTGCAGGCCGACACCAATGCAGTCCTCACCCGCATCGCCCTGGCATTGGAGGGCAGGCTGCCAGCCGTGGAGAGACCAGGGGATGCTCCTCCTCCGCCTGATTTCCCCCCCCATGAGGAGCCGGGGCCGTGGCACAGGCATGGGCCACGTCAGCGCCGATGATGTTTTTGTTTCTTTTTAATACTCAGGTTATGAGTTTTTTTTCTTTGTAGACCAAGCACACGGTCAGTAGTGCAGGCTACAGTTTGACTGGTGTTTGAATGTGGGGGTGACATTCCTGCTGGAAAAGGGGTGTCACCCTCGGTCGTCAGGGAGAAGTGATCCCCAGGACCGTGTGAATGTGGTATGAATGGACAGCAACATAATTGGAGCCTTGACGTGGCGTTGCTGCTCCCAAGTCCTGCATGGAGGACTTGGGCTAATCCAATGTGAAGTGTATGTGGTGTGTATGAGCTAGGGACCACAGTGGTGTGCATGCGTGCATTCTCCTTGTGCCATGATGAATGTGTGTGTTTAACGTGCAAAGATGCCTACTGTGGGGCATCTCCTGACTGCTCTTCCCTCAGCAGACGGGCTAGCCTCGGTTAGGGGGGGAATGTCTGGTTCGGGGGTCAGGTCATTACGTATGTCAATCTCCAGGCCCTTTCTCACGGCAAAGTTGTGTAGCATGCAACATGCACCGATGATCTGGCACACAAAGTTTGGGGAATACAACAGGGTACCCCCCGACTTATCCAGGCATCGGAAACGGGACTTCAGGAGGCCAAAGGTGCGTTCCACCACTGCACGGGTACGTGTGTGTGTGCATCATTGTATTTTTGCTCTCCTGGGGTTTGGGGATTCCGGAATGGAGTCATGAGATGGGGCCCAAGTGCATATGCCGAGTCACCTGGAAGGGAAAAGACAGGAGGATGTTAGTCGTGCATGTGCCCCTCGTGATGTCTGCATCATGGGGTCGGACAGTCATGCCTGACTCCCATGTCACTCACCAACCAGCCAGCTGTCCCCATACACGTTCTGTTCAAATTCTGTTGGGATGGTGCTTTGGACGGTATATGTAGCTGTCGTGGCTGGACCCGGGGTGTTTGGCACGGACGTGCCATATGAGGCATTGGGCATCGGCTATCACCTGTACGTTGATGGAATGTCAGTGCTTCCGATTGCGGTATATGTGCTCTGTGTCACGGGGGGGCCGTAGTGCCACATGTGTGCAATCAATGGCCCCCACGGTGCGTGGGAATCCTGCAATTCGGACAAAATCCCGCATTGCCTTCTGCCGCAGATGCTCCTGGGTGGGTCTGATGATGTGGTGGGACATGCGTCTGAGGATTGCGGGGACAACCTGGTGCACACATCTGCTCATGGAGGATTGTGCCATCCCAGCCACTGTCAAGGAAATGGATTGTTGCCAGTACCTTGACCAGTGACTCCACTGCTTGTGAGCATTCTGTCTGGCTGGTGAGGTCATCTTGCACGGCTGTGGCTAATTCCAGGATGGCAGCAGGGCTGAATCTGAAGATGCGATACACCTCCAAATCACCCATGCCAAAGACGTCTATGCGCGTGCGGTATATCCTCTCCCGTGCCCACCTCCTACGCGCCTGTGAAGCCAGTAGTATAGCTATGACCATGGATGCCCCTGGCATGTTGGCATACAGATTGTTGTCCTGCAAGTGTGGATGCTCAGCTCGTCCGTAACGGGGCTGCTGCAGCTGCTCTCCAGGCTGACCTGTGCATGTCTACTGCTGATTTACCCCTGCTTTATGAGGGGTAACTTTAAGCCGGACGTACAACTTACGCGCAGCGCGCGTAGCCGGCGTCGGGCGCACGTACGTTTGTGGATCACCGTATCTCCCTCATTTGCATATTTGAATAGGAAATCAATGGGAGCGCCAGATGCGTCCAGCGCATATATACACCTACGCCGCGCATCTCGAGATACGCCAGCGTAAGTGCTTTGTGGATCTGGCCCATTGTCTCCATGAGTCTGTGTTTTATAAGCTCCGTCCCACCAACCTTGTAACAGTGGGGGATGGTGTGACCTTCCTGTGTGGAATCCCGGGAATACAGAGGACGGGGACATCTCTCTGGTGGGTTCCTGGTATTAGGTGGCTCCATCATATCCTTGTGTCCTTCTGAAAACTCCTCCATCACTCCATACTCCTCATCCTCCTCTTTATACTCTTCTTTAACATCAATATTATCATCCCCGAGGTTTCCACTCTGAATATATAATAAAACATTCATTATAATAAACATGTTTGTGTATAAATCATAACTACCAATAATTGTTCCTCATCTACCTGATGATGGTGGGGGATGGTGTGACCTTCCTGTGTGGAATCCCGGGAATCCTGAGGACGGGGACATCTCTCTGGTGGGTTCCCATTACTGGATCCATCTGTAGGAAACACACACACTGACTGAATACATTGTTTCTATGTGTTTATCAGATGATGGGGGATCTAGGTGGAGCCTCCGTACTGCTCTCTCCTTTACAATAAAGTCTCCTCTTACCCGGTGATGTGAGGGGCGGCTGATTGTCCATCATGACGTCCTTGTAGAGATCCTTGTGTCCTTCTAAATACTCCCACTCCTCCATGGAGAAATAGACAGTGACATCCTGACACCTTATAGGAACCTGACACACACAATGATACAGTCACCATCCAGACACACCCCTTGTCTGTTACTGGATAATGTCCCAGAATCCTCCTCACCTCTCCTGTCAGCAGCTCCATCATCTTCTTGGTGACTTCTAGAATCTTCTCCATGTTGTGTCTCTCAGGTTTTAGGGAGTCACATGGAGGCACTGTGATGGTCATGTGATCACCTGACTTCACACGAGGAAATCTCTGTATTGGGGAACCAATAGGAATATCATGTTAGAATCCCAGAATCCTCCTCACCTCTCCGGTCAGGTCAGTGTATTATTAATAGAGATAAGAGTGATGTCATGTGACCTCCCAGAATCCTCCTCACCTCTCCGGTCAGGTCTGTGTTTTATTAATAGAGATAGGAGTGATGTCATGTGACCTCCCAGAATCCTCCTCACCTCTCCGGTCAGGTCAGTGTATTATTAATAGAGAGAAGAGTGATGTCATGTGACCTCCCAGAATCCTCCTCACCTCTCCAGTCAGGTCTGTGTATTATTAATAGAGATAAGAGTGATGTCATGTGACCTCCCAGAATCCTCCTCACCTCTCCGGTCAGGTCTGTATTATTAATAGAGATAAGAGTGATGTCATGTGACCTCCCAGAATCCTCCTCACCTCTCCGGTCAGGTCTGTGTTTTATTAATAGAGATAGGAGTGATGTCATGTGACCTCCCAGAATCCTCCTCACCTCTCCGGTCAGGTCAGTGTATTATTAATAGAGAGAAGAGTGATGTCATGTGACCTCCCAGAATCCTCCTCACCTCTCCAGTCAGGTCTGTGTTTTATTATTAGAGATAAGAGTGATGTCATGTGACCTCCCAGAATCCTCCTCACCTCTCCGGTCAGGTCTGTGTATTATTAATAGAGATAAGAGTGATATCATGTGACCTCCCAGAATCCTCCTCACCTCTCCGGTCAGCAGGTTGATGATCTCCAGGGTGAGGTTTAGTATCTTCTCAGTCATGTGACTCCGGTCCTCCTCCATCCTCATTGGTCCCATCATTTGATCTATACAGGTCTCCTTGTAGACAAATAACTTTGGGAAATGAAAGTAAGAATTATTTGGATGGTATTTAACCACCTCAATATCAGACATTTTTACCCCCTTCCTGCCCAGGCCAATTTTTAGCTTTAACCACTTAAGACCCGGACCTTTAGGCAGCTAAAGGACCTGGCCAGTTTTTGCGATTCGGCACTGCATCGCTTTAACTGACAATTGCGCGGTCGTGCGACGTGGCTCCCAAACAAAATTTGGCATCCCTTTTGTCCCACAAATAGAGCTTTCTTTTGGTGGTATTTGATCACCTCTGCGGTTTTTATTTTTTGCGCTATAAACAAAATTAGAGTGACAATTTTGAAAAAAAATGCAATATTTTTTACTTTTTGCTATAATAAATATCCCCCAAAAATATATATATAACATTTTTTTTCCTCAGTTTAGGCCGATACGTATTCTTCTACATATTTTTGGTAAAAAAAAAAAAATCGCAATAAACGTTTATGGATTGGTTTGCGCAAAATTTATAGCGTTTACATTGCATTTTTATAAATATATTTTTTTTTACTACTAATGGCGGCGATCAGCAATTTTTTTCGTGACTGCGACATTATGGCGGACACTTCGGACAATTTTGACACATTTTTGGGACTATTGTCATTTTCACAGCAAAAAATGCATTGTTTACTGTGAAAATGACAATTGCGGTTTGGGAGTTAACCATTAGGGGGCGCTGAAGGGGTTAAGTGTGACCTTATCTGTGCTTCTAACTGTAGGGGGGTGTGGCTGTAGGTGTGACGTCATTGATTGTGTTTCCCTATAAAAGGGAGCACACGACCGATGACGCCGCCACAGTGAAGAACGGGGAAGCCGTGTTTACACACAGCTCTCCCCGTTCTTCAGCTCCGGGGACCGATCGCGGGACTCCATCGGCAATCGGGTTCCGCGGCCACGGAGCTTCGGACCGCTGCCGCGCGCCCGTGACCCACAGCTGGGCACTTAAAGAGGATGTACCTGTAGATGCTTATGTCCAGCCGTGCCATTCTGCCGACGTATATGTGCAGGAGGCGGTCCTTAAGTGGTTAAAGTGGATGTAAACCCGAATTTTTTATTTTGATGTCATAATATGCAGTATAAGATTTCCTACCATCTGTGCCCAGTCTTGCCACACAGAGTTAATCCAGGTCTGAGCAATCCTCTTTTATTGTTCTGTGAAATAAAACAGACTTACAGAGAAAAAACCTTAGTCCGTTCCGCCCCCTTGCTGTGAGTGACAGGTGATTTACATATCTCATGCACTAGCTTCAGACAGGCATTATTTTTTAATTCCCACCCCCACTCCTTTTCTGAAATCATGTGGTTAATTTTCTGGAGTTTGACTGGATGTTAGTGATCATAGCAGAATTCAGTGTAAGAAATACAAAGAAATATATGCATGTTGACAAGGGAAGTGTAAAGGTGGGCGGGGAGTCTGACATCACAACTCCACCCCCCGAGCTCCAGACAACAGATCCACCCACAGAATCTGCAATTTTTCATGTCTTATAACAGACAGAGGGGAGACATTTGACAGGTAAGGATACATGCAGGAGGCATCTATATCCTTATAGATCAGCACTATGGGAGGAGTTTAGAAAGGATGAGAGTGGGTTTACATCCACTTTAATGATAATTACTCATTAATATAACACTGTACCCAAATGAAATGCATTTATTTTTTTCAGACAGATAGACCGTTCTTTAAGCCTAGGTTCACACTGCTGCGAATTCAAAATCGCGGTAAAATGCGCGATTTTACCGCGATTTCTGCCGCAATTTAATGTAAATCGCGGCCCGAAATCGCAAAAAGTAGTACAGGAACTACTTTTTGAAATCGCAGATGCGGCGTCGCACTGATTAGGACAGTGCCATTGCCGACAATTGCCGGCAAATGCCGCCGATTTGAGATGCGATTTGACATGTCAAATCGCATCTCAAATCGTTCCAAATCGTACCCAGTGTGAACCAGGGCTTAGTGGTATTTAATCCCCACTAGGTGTTTAGTTTTTTGCTATATACATTAAAAATTTCTGAAATGTTGCAAAACAAATACCTTTCTGTTATAAAATTGTGGAAATAAATAATTGACTTCATATATTTAAGCCAAACTGTATTCTGATACATGTATTTGGTAAAAATAACCCAAATCAGTGCATATTATTTGGTCTGTAGGAAGTCCACAAACTATGGGATATATCTGAATGTTGATCAATCCTGATATTTCTTGAGGCCCTAAAATGCCAGGACGGCACAAATATCCCCCAAAGTGACCCCCTTTTTGGAAAGTAGACAGTCCAAGGTGTTTAGTAAGAGGTGTGGTGAGTTTTTTGAAGCTGTATTTTTTTGTCACAATTTTTGGGGTTTTAAATGAGGAAATAATTTTATTTTCAAAAAGTGCGAGAAGCAGGTAATTTCTCACACACACATCATGGGCATACTTAGAATTACACTCCAAAACACATTCTGCTTTGCCTCCCAAATATAAGGGCAGTACACCTGTAAGGGGCCCGGAGGTGCCCAAAGGCCCAGATGGCAACCCCCCCTTGTTTTATATATTTTTTTAAAATATTTTTATTTTTTATTAAAGGGACAATTTTTTTTAGGGGCCCGGAGATCCCCAGGGCCCCGGATAACAACCCCCCTTTTTTTCATATTTTCCTATAAATAAAATATTTATATATATATATATATATATATATATATATATATATATATATATATATATATATATAATATTATTATTAAAGGGTCCAGAGGTCCCCAGGGCCCAGATGGCAACCCCCTTTTATGTATAAAAAAAAAATATATATATTTTTTTCTTTTTATATATATATATATATATTTATTTATTAAAGGGCTCAGAGGTCCCCAGGGCCCCATGTGGCAAACCACCTTTTTTTTTTTTTTTTTTTTTTTTATAAATGTTCATTTTTTTTTTTTTGTTTATATATTTTTTTTATTTTTATTTTTTTTATTAAAGGACCCTGGATGGCAACCCCCCTTTATTTTTATAAATGTGTATTTTTCTTTTTTTTATATATATATTTTTTTATTAAAGGGCCCAGAGGTTTATTTTTTTAATCTTTATTAAAGGGCCCAGAGGTCCCGGATGGCAACCCCCCTTTTTTTTGTAATTTATTTTCATAAAAAAATAAAATACAATTATTAAAGGGCCCAGAGATCCCCAGGGCCCCGGATGGCTACCCCCCTTTATTATATATATTTTTCTTCATTACTCCTTTTTTTGTAAAGGGCCCCCCCCCGCCTATCAATTCGCGGCAGCTCCCCCCCCCCCACTTTCAGGTGGCAGCACCCCCCCCCCCTTGGTTCTTTGCTCCAGGGGGCCCATGCCTGAAGCTGTGTAAGGGGCCCCATAATTCCTGATGGCGGACCTGTAAAAGGGTACCACATATGTGAGACTTCTTTACAGCCTAGATGCATAAAGGGACCCAAAATCCAAGGAGCGCCTTTGGGTTTTCCAGGAGCATAAATTAGACATCTAATTTCCTGACTACCAACTAGAGCTGCACGATTCTGGCCAAAATGAGAATCGCATTTTTTTTGCTTAAAATAAAGAGCACGATTCTCTCACGATTCTCGCAACATAAAATCTTTTACATTATCTAAAACATTTTGGGCTAACTTTACTGGTTATTTTATTTCTTTTTATTCATTAAAGTAATTTTTTCCCCAAAAATTGCATTTCAAAGATCGCTGCCAAATACAGTGCGATATAAAATATTGCAACAACCACCATTTTACTCTCTAGGGTCTCTTCTTTATATATATATATATATATATATATATATATATATATATATATATATATATATATATATTAGAAGAGACCCTAGAGAATAAAATGGTGGTTGTTGCAATATTTTATATCGCACTGTATTTGGCAGCGATCTTTTAAAGTTCGGGGAACCAGCTTGATCGCAGGACACAGGGTTTTAAATCAAAACTGAGGTATATTAAACTTAAATTCACCATGCACAGCCTCCACTACACTCCTTCACTCTCCTACCACTTCCTGTCTTGCTTTAAACCACTTCCTAAGACAGGCGTGGTAACCCTTTCCATTCCCTTAAAGGGACCACAGTCCAAACAGAGGGGAAATATAACGTCCTTCCAGGACCAAGCCATATATATATTAGGGTTGTCCCGATACCACTTTTTTAGGACCGAGTACAAGTAACGATACTTTTTTTCATGTACTTGCCGATACCGATTACAGATACTTTTTTTTAAATGTGTCCATGTGTCCCCAAATGCAGCCATGTGTCCCCAAATGCAGCCATGTCCCCAAAGAGAAAGCCAACCCCCCCCCCGCCGCCGTCTAATTGATCAGCACGTGGGGAACATAACAGCTTTCATTTGAATAGCTGTGTGTTCCCCGCCGCGCGTCGTCATATAAAGCCACACTTGTCCGGGCACTTTGATAGACTGATCACCCTTCCAATCCTGGGATGGGTGATCTGTCTATCAAAGTGCCCGGACAAGGGGGGGGCTATATATGACGACGCACGGCGGGGAACACACAGCTATTCAAATGAAAGCTGTTATGTTCCCCGAGCACTGATCAACTAGACGGTGGTGGCGGCGCCGGGGGGGGGGGAGGGCTTGGCTTTCTCTTTGGGGACTAGACGTGGCAGCGGCAGCAGCTCTCCTCTCCTCCATTAGCGACATACCCGAGGACTGCTCTGCTCTCTGCCCGCTCTCCACCCCCTCTCTGAAAAAAAAGTATAGGTGAAACATCGGGAGCATTTGCGCGAGTACAAGAACTCGTGCAAATGCTCAGTATCGGTCTCCCGATACCGATACTAGTATCGGTACAACCCTAATATATATATATATATATATATATATATATATATATATATATATATATATATATATATATATATATATATATATATATATATATATATAATGTTTTGGGGTTTCCAAGTCATTTTCTAGCAAAAAAAGAATGATTTTAAACTTGAAAAAATGTCAGAAAAAGGTTTGGTGTTTAAGTGGTTAAACTTTCCTAATTTACACACAGAAGTCTATTCCTTTGATGTAAAAGACAAATTGTCACAATGTTTAGACTTAACGTTCCACTGATAAAGAATGTTCTGATTCTTGGCAGACTGTCTGGATTTTACAGCTGTGGCTTCAGCAGAACAGAGAGAATTCTCTGCATAGAAAGATCGGGAAATACTTTGTCAAGATCACAACGGGAAAAAATTACGATAATGATTTTTGAAGATTAATCGTGCAGCTCTACTACCAATCACATTTTTGGAGGCCCTGGAGCAACAGGACAGTGAAATACCCACAAAATGACCCCATTTTGCAAAGTAAACACTCCCAGATATTTTCTGCAAGGCATAGTGAGTGTTTTGAAAATGTCGATATTGGCCACAAGGTTTTTTTAAAATGCAGGAAAGAAAATGTATTTTTTTCTAACACAAAGTCGTTAAATAATAAAATGTTTCTAATACACGGCATATAAATACTTAGAATTACACCCCAAAACACATTCTGCTACATTTTATAGAGTGTGGTGATGCCACATGTGTGAGAATTTTTTGTGACCTGGCAACACAAATCCAAGGAGTTCTAGATACATAAATTACACATCTCATTTCCTGACTACCTATCACATTTTTGAAGGCCTTTGAGCACCAGAACACTAGAAACACCTACAAAATGACCCCATTGTGGAGAGTAAACACCCCAAAATGTTCTCTAAGGCCCCGTACAGACAAGCGGACAGTCCTAAGAAAACGGTCCGCCGGACCGTTTTCATCGGACATGTCCGCTCGGAGATTTCGGTCTGATGGTTGTACACACCATCAAACCGGAATCTGCGCGGACAGACAGACGATGACGCGGCGACGTGCGCGACCCTGGAAGGTCAATGCTTCCACGCATGCGTCAAATCACTTTGACGCATGCGAGGGATGGCGGCCCAGCTGACATGTCCGGTAAGTCGTACAGACGACCGAACATGTCCGACGGACAGGCTTCCAGCGGACATGTTTCTTAGCATGCTAAGAAACATTTGTCCGCTGGAAACCTGTCCGATCCGCCGGACATTTGTCCGGTCGGCCGTACACACGACCGAACATGTCTGCTGAAACTGGTCCGCGGACCAGTTTCAGCAGACATGTTCGGTCGTATGTACGGGGCCTAAGAGGCACGGTCAGTCTTTTGAAGGATTAATTTTGTTGTCCCAAGTTTTTGAAAAATGTGGAAAGAAAATATATATATATTTTTTTTTTTACACAAAGTGCGAGGATTTGATTGACTTCTCAGTCTCCATTTTGTTTAGGCAGCTTCCATTTCAGATACAAGATATAAAAGTGCTTGTTTGTTAGATTTATAAACTGCTGACTGTGTGATTAAAATGTTATTGCTCATAAATGACCATAGCTGCACCTGGCGAACTTTGAGTTCCTCGTCTCGTGGAAAGTACCTGAAAATCCTAGCTCCATAAGATATTAAGATTTGATGAAGTGTGATTATTATGAGACCATTATACAATGTGATATTGAGTTGTCTCATCCTAATTGGTTCAAATATGCTGAGTTATTGATAATTTGTTTGTACCGAATATATATGCAGTGGAAACAAAAATACACCTTGAGCTATGCACTAACATCTGTCTCGGTGTGGTCATTGCTCCCGCGTGCACGTGAGGGCATGGTAACACGGTGAATATAAATATATATTTTATTAGCTGTGGTATCTTTGGAATACCACACAAAGACCCATAAGCATTGATGGTTGATCTAACACAAAGATGTCAGTTTAATAAGATATTTCTCACACACAGCATGGACATACCTAGATTTACACCCCAAACACCTTCTGCTCCTCCTCCTCCTCCTGAGTATGGTGATTCCACATGTGTGAGACAATTTCACTGTCTGAACTGATTATATACCAGAAATTGGGCTGAATTTTCCAAGTAGTATCTACTGCTTTAAAACCTGCGGTGAAATACTGCGTTTTTAATGTTTTTTGCAATTCAGTAAAAAATTATACTAAAATATAGCATGAGCTATTTTATTAAGTGATGCAGTATTTTAGTAGTTAAAACTTGCGGTCATTTTAAGCTGGGTATAGCCAGTGTCCTTAACAAGCAGTGAAGAGCTGGTTGTTAAGGAGTGACAAGGAGTAACAACCAGTAACTGTCATGTTTGTTAATGATTGAGCGGCTGCCATTTCCTTAGCAACCATGAGTCATCTGCTGTCAGTGAGATTCCCCACTGACAGTAGATTGTAAACAAAAGAATTACCAGCATTTAAAAATATAGGGGAAAAAACAGCATGGGGTCCCCAATCCATACTAGACCCTCCTTGACAGTTGCATGCTGGGTGGATGACGTTGTGAGGGGGCTAAGTCACCCAGTTATGTCATTGGGTTGCCCCACCCCCTACTTTATTTAGCGGTGGGAGGCTGTGGAGCTGTCATTTGGTGGGTCAGTGGGTCGGTGGCTGGTGTTCATTGTGATACTGGGGATACTGGGAAAAATGTATTTATTTTTTGAGGGGGTTGAATAAAGAAATTGTCAAAAACTGCCTGTGGGGTAGATTCAGATAGATTAGCGGATCTTCAGATCCGCGTAATCTATCTGATTTACGATCCGCCGGCGCAAGTTTGAGAGGCCAGTGCTGTATTCAGAAAGCACTTACCTCAAAACTTGCGGCGGCGTATCATAAATCCCCCGGCGGAATAAAAATTACGCGGCTAGGGGGAGTGTAGTATTTAAATCAGGCGCGTCCCCGCGACGATTTAACTGCGCATGCGCTGTCCGCGAATTTTCCCGGCTTGCATTGCTCCAAATGACGTCGCTAGGACGTCATTGGTTTCGACGTGTACGTAAATTACGTCCATCCGTATTCGCGAATGACTTACGCAAACGACGCAAAAATTCAAAACTCGGCGCGGAACCTGAATCTATGAAACAGCCGCATAGATCCGACCATCGGATCTCAGAGATACGACGGCGTATCAGGAGATACGCCGTCGTATCTCTATCTGAATCTGCCCCAGTGTGTTTTTACTGAATTCTAACACTTTTTTTGGTGAATAAGTAAAAGTAATACATTCACATAGGGGACGGGATCTGCCCCCTTGTTAAAGGAGGCTTCTAGATTCCGGGCCCCATAAATGGGGAAATGTTCTGACCCTGAAGGGGTTAATCTACAAATAATAAATGTTGGGGCAGTGCTTGCACTATGGACAAAATATCTGAATCCACAACACGATAGTTCCAATAAAACTTTCTGATAACAAAGTGTCAGACAACTCCTGGGGTAACCTGGCAGCACTTACTCAGAAAAACCTCCACCTGTAGATGTCTAGGTGTGCTGGGCATCACCACCCGGAGCATTCTGGGATTGTGATGTCATAAGAGGCCTATATAAATCGCCGCGCACCCGGCATTGCGGCGGGAGGGAGCGTCGAGTCAACATCCAAGAAGAGAAGAAGGCGACGAGGAAGAAGGCGACGGAGGAAGCCTGGGCTGTCCGCTGCCACTAGTAAAAGAGCTAAAAAGAAGATAGCGGCAGCGCAGCCCGGCAGAAGACATCAGAGAGTGGGAGAAGAACCAGGGGAGAGCGGAGAGCAGAAGAAGAAAGCGGAGAAGACGGAAGAAGACCCCTGAAGTCAGAAGAAGACCCCGGGAGAGCGGAGAAGTCGGAAGAATAACCCCGGAACTGACCAATAAAATATTTTAAAAACCTGTGTAGCGTGTTTTTTTTTTTTAACACTTTCCCTCCAGATGAATGGGTAGGGGTATGATGTACCCCATACTCATTCACCTGGGGTGGGGGGCCGGTATCTGGGGGCCCGCATGTTAAAGGGGGCTCCCAGATTCCAATAAGCCCCCTGCCCGCAGACCCCGACAACTAACAGCCAGGGTTGTTGGGAAGAGGCCCTGTCCTCATCAACATGGGGGCAGGGTGCTTTGGGGTGGGGGGGCCGCAGCACGCCCCCCTGCCCCAGAGCACCTACCTCCCAATGTTGAGGGCATTCTGCCTGGCACGGTTAAGGAGGGGGGACTGTTCGCCCGTCCCCACCCCCTTTCCTGACCGGCCTGGCTGCTGCTCGTATACAGGTCTGGTATGGATTTTGGGGGGACCCCCACGCCATTTTTTTGGCGTAGGGGGGGTCCCCCTTTAAATCCTCACCAGACCCATGAGCCTGGTATGCTCTTGGAGGGGAACCCGTGCCGTTTTTTTTGTTAAAATTTGGCGTGGAGTTCCCCCTCAAGATCAGTAGAATACAAGTCGCATGCCAAAGTCGGAGCATGCAAGACTGCGTTCCGACTTTCATCCTACTTCAATGATGTTCAATGGAGTGAAGTAGGATCAAAGTCGGACCAAAGTAGTACAGGGAGCGCTTGCAAAGTCGGACCGACATGTGTCGGACAAGTTAAGACGGCTCCCATAGGGAAACATTGCTTTTCACACGTAGGGTTGCCTCCTGTCCAGGATTCACCCGGACTGTCCGGGATTGGAATCTTTTGTCCGGGTTTCAGACGGACTGAAACCCGGACACATTATTCAAACCAGGCTATGGCTCCCAGGTAACCAAGATAGTCACACACAAATTTGTTGCCATCCGGAAGCTGTGGGCGGCTGTCTGGGGGCAGGTTCGGTCTTACTGGGGGGGCAGGGCGATGATATCAGCAAGAGCAATTTGTTTACACCCACTGCTCACTATGCACACCGCATTACTACTCTCCTTGGGGAACCCAAAGATGTCCCAAGCCGCTAAAGTGTTCGGGTTTGGCTTGAAGAAAAGGTGGCAACCGTATTCACACGTCATGCGACATGAGCTCCCAATGTCGGAGCGTATGTCGGACTAGTGTGAACCCGGCCTCAAGGAAGAGGACAGACATGACGGGGGGTTATGGGTGAAAATAGAAAATAAGATCTTATTACCTCCTCTGCTGCCACTTCCAGCAATGTCTTCTCTCTACTTCCTCCCGACTCACCTCTCACCCGGAACTTCCTGTCTGTACCTGACATCACTTCCTGTCTTCCATAGAGACGTTCTGTGTATAAGTGAGATCACCACCTTGTGGAGCTCAGAGGAACTGCAGCCCAGAGAAACATCTCGTAGTGTGAACACGTCCTTGTGCTGTGTGTGTATGTACTGTATATCCTTATAGATGGGTCATCTCCACTCCCACCAAGGGGGATAGAAATATATTACTGCTCGGGGGAGGGGAGACATTTTGGCCCCTTTGATTTTGCAGTAAAATGGATGTGAGATTTATTCATGTAGAACATCTGTTATATGGATACAAAGAACCCCAGCCGAGAGTAACGGGTGGAAATGGCTCCTGATCCCCAGATTTGGGCAATTATGTCCCCAATATAAATAGAAAAAAACCTGCGCTATGTGTAACAACTCAAATACCTCCAGAAATAACTTCTACCGGACTGCTACTGTAACAAAGGTAAGTCTTCCCTTTATCACCTAGAAGAGCATTATGTGTCACAGCGCTGTCCTATTGTGTGTGCCGCCCATCAATTATCACAAATACACTAAAATATGTGGAGATATTCATATATAAAGTGCTAGGGGCTCCAATAATATTCTCTGCAGATCTACTGCTTCCACTTTACACCTACTTCATTCATCGTATGGTGTTTATCTATGAATTAAATTAACTGATCCATGTGCAAATTCATATATAACATAAAGTGCTTTGTACTCAAGATGATGTTCTCTGCAGATCTACTGCTTCCACTTTACACCTACTTCTTAATCCTATAATATTTGCTGCTATATTAAATAAAGTAATGTAGCGGGGTCATCCTGTCAGAGTCTAATGACAGGCCATCCTCGCTGGAACTTTATTCACACTTGTAAATATGTAAGTTACCTTTAAGGAGTTATGCATTGTGGGATTGCAAGTAGCTGGAGATTTGGACTCCATTGACTCTGAGGAGAAACAGACTACACTTCCCACAATGCCCTGCAGCAGTGGAGCATGTGACACCTCCGCACAGACTTATGGGGGAGGTTACTTAAAGGGTCACTAAAGGAATTTTTTTTTTGCTGAAATGACTGTTTACAGGGTATAGAGACATAAAAGTTAACTGATTCCTTTTAAAAATAGATTAAATTCTATCATATAATGTGCCTCTAGTTTCACTTTTGGTTTTAAACTGGTTTAATGTTTCTGTGAAGTAAAGAGACCCACAGAACAAAAACAAACAAATCCAGGGCAGTGTTTTGTTTTTAAAATGAATCTGATTGGTTCTGAGGAGTTTTAGACACACAGCTTAGACCACAGTGAGAAGCTCCCATGAGATTTTTCATAAGGAGCCAGACAAGCAGGAAGTGTGGAGATCACAGCAGAATTACAGCTACTTCAAAGCAAAAATGAACAATGAGGACATGAAACCAGTACTGCAGTAAGGTAAAGGAAGCTATTTCGCGAAAAAAAAAAATTCCTTTAGTGATCCTTTAAGGAAAGGGCGTGGCTGACTTTGCTCTCTCGGGACCTGCATCTTCTCCTATGCGGAGCTGCTGACACAGCCCAGCCATGCGACTAGGCCAGAGGCCTGGGCTTAAATCCACCGAGAGACCAGCCATCCGGAAGGAAGCAAGACTCCAGTATCCAGCCCGTGTTCCCGGAGATCGAAGAGGCAGCCCAGCTGACAACTGAAACAGTGGAGCACCCTCGTCCGGGACCCCTTTGTGCTGTGGAGCAGTGTTTTACTACCGCACCTTCTGAGGAGAACTCAGGCGGATCGGCCTGTCGGGTGAGAGAGCATATGCTCAGCTTTTGACTTCCATTTAGACAGACACCCTAGTGCCACCCCACAGGCCACAGACATACGTTCGGTCTCCGGCTGAAACTTAGAGGCCCAGTTAGCTGTTTAAGTGTTCTATAGAAGTGACTGGCGCTGACGAGCGATCAGTTCACCAACGTTTGCTGTTTCAGATACTTTGTTGTGCAATTCTTTCACTGATTGCCACTTGTGGATTACAAATTTAACGTGCACCGACCGGTCGCAATGTGGACATTAACTGTTCTGCAGAACTGCTCGCTAGAGGGAGCTCATGAGCATAGACCAGTGTTTCTCAACTCCAGTCCTCGGGGCGCACCAACAGGTCATGTTTTCAGGCTTTCCATTATTGTGCACAGGTGATTTTATCAGTTTCACTGCCTTAGTAATTACCACAGCAGTTTGATCTGAGGGAAATCCTGAAAACATGACCTGTTGGTGCGCCCCGAGGACTGGAGTTGAGAAACACTGGCATAGACTGCCTACTTTAGCTTAAAGGGGAGTTCCACCCAAATTTGGAACTTCCTCTTAACCCACTCCTCTCCCCCTTACATGCCACATTTGGCATGTAATTTTTTTGGGGGGGGGAGTGGGGGCTTCAGCAAGAGTGGGACTTTCTGTCCCACTTCCTCCTTCCTGTAGGCGACTAAGCTTAATCGCCTTCAGGAAGGGGCTGCTGTAGGCGATCGCCTAGGACACGTCACAGGTCCTAGGCGATCTCCTGGCCAATTACGCGGCGCCGGGCCGCGCCGCTCGCGCAGTGCCGCTCGCGCATGCGCAGTGGGTGCCCGGCCGTGAAGTCGAAAGCTGTCACGGCCGGGTGCCCACACTCAGAATGAAGACGCCGGCCGGGGAGGGGGGAGAGGAGCGGAGCCCCGGGCCGGCGCGTCGCTGGAGCGCTGGAGCAGGTAAGTGTCAGTTTATTAAAAGCCAGCAGCTACACTTTTTGTTGCTGCTGACTTTTAATAAACATAAAAATGGCTGGAACTCCCCTTTAAGTAAATAGTACTATTCTTCAGGTTGAACCATTAATTGTTAGTATTAATTGCTGATTCCTGCAAGGGCCCTTGCGGAATCATAGTGAGTCATTATCTAACAGTTGTTTGTTTGCGATCTAAACCTATGCTTGTTCTTCAAGTTTACATAAAGTAAACTTATCTTTCTTATTTAAATACAATCACTGTGTGGAGTGTATTTTCTTGTCTGGAGGGACCATCCATGAAAGCAGGTAATACTATTGTTTTATTGTCACTGTATATTGTGTGCCTGCTATTGTGACCCCCAGCCCAGCAGAGGTCACAATACCTTACCCACCAGACTTCTGATGTGTCAAGGGAGGGTTCGAGCTTATTAAATAGGGGTGAGCCAAACCAAGAGAGTAGATCCCAACAACCATCAGCGGCTCCTTCGGGGGTAGCGCTACAGTAAAAAGTCCACTGCTTCCTCTTTGCATCTACTTCAACTAACTTATTAAAAAAATATCCACCAATCAATGAAAAGATGATACTATACCACAGTTGTACCCAATACAGATAGGTGAGAATATTCTGGGACCTTCTATGTCCCCCCTTTGTCTTCTGTGCTTTTACACGTTTTTACCTTTCTTTATCTACCATCTTATTATTCTGTCACTAGCTGAATACCCGGCGTTGCCCGGTCTTCCTATCTTAACCTTTTGGGGAGGAAAATCATAGTAATATAAATATACCCATCTTTTATATAAGGGTGTTGGTAAGGGTTAATGTAACTGTCATATATTTTTATTTGGCATATAAGTAATATGTGTACCAGGTATTATTGAAATATCTCCAGGCGTACAGAAGTTATGTGGGAACATACATTTCCCATTGATTTGCATGGGACTTTAAACAAAAACCCCGACCCTCACAAATGGGGGTAGTTAAGGGATAAATTAACTATCCTATAGTTTAAGTGGACATATAAGTAACATGTGACCAAGTGTTATCGACATATCTACAGCCGTTTGGAAGTTATGAAGTAACATGTATTTCCCATAGAGTTGAATGGGACTTTAAAGAAAACCCCCGACCATGGCAAATGGGGGTGGGTAAGGGTTAAACCACCTATCCTATGTTTGTGGCTGACATATAAGTAACCTGTGTGCCAAGTTTCATGTTAATATCTTTAGCCGTTTGTACGTGATGCTGGAACATACATACACACATACATACATACACAGACACGTTGAGTTTTATATATATAGATTTCTACCTCATTATAGATACCCCTTTACTGTGAATCTGCTCCTGACGAGTGGTATGTAACCACGAAACGCGTATAGCTCCCTTAAATTGGATAAGTCCAAGTTCTTATGTTTAATATCTGTATTTTACCATTTTATTGTAATGAACCAATTTTCCACTGTTTACATGATACCATTACGAATTTTGGTCTACATACCCAAGGTCTGCTACTATGTATTACGTTGAGACAATTGTGTACCCCCATATATTGTTAAGACTTTTTTTACTACAACCTATTATTATAAAATGCTACTATTTTACATGTGTATGTATGCCCTTTTTTGTATTAATAAAATAATGGATATATTAATTGGCTCTTTTGATTAGCAGAGTGCTTCATGCAAAGTCCCACCCTTTAGCTTGTGTTGTTGTGCTTGTGTTAGCTTGTGTTGTTTATACTGCAACTGAAGGTTCATCTTGGCTGAATACCCAATCAGTGCAGCCGTTATCTCACCCCAAACAGGGCAAATTCAGTCAAATCCCAAAACAAAACCAAACAAGTGATCTGTTTATTGGTCCCTTATTGGTGACCGATGGGAGAAGAATCCCCTCATATCAGTGATCAGTGAAAGAAGGACATTTTTACATTATTCCACCAACTCACATACAGTCTATATTGACCCTCTGAGCGTATGCTTATTAGGGTTCAATATTTCCGGTAAGCCTCCCCTCCCGGTGGTGGTTATTTCCTCACATATTTATACATTTTCATTTCACCGTGGTGTTCATAAACGTCCATCATAGGAGATCATTCACTGGCGGTGCATCTTTTCAGCGACTCTCTGCTTTTTGATATATTATATATGGACTTTTTATTTGTTCACATTGTTATAAGATTTACTTTGTCATAACATTTCCAACATCATCATTTTCCAGCGCCACTTAATTGTTTTTGTATGTATTAAAAATGTATAGAAAACATAAATATGTATGAATCAATCACATATATGAAAAATCAATTGTACACCTAAAATTACCACATGTAACGGGAGGGCCCGTGGAATCCAGAAGCTCTTGCAAAGTATGAGCCAGGAAATAATGGACATCTCTTGGATTGCTTTAACATGGGTCTGTAATCCACAATATATTCCAGGATATCTGTAAGAACTATTTACAGGTTGTTGATTCTGAACTCAACAGGTTAATTGAAAGAGTGACTCATTCAATGTGGGAACACAGACCGTTAGGTGTTAATGTCGTCTGTTGTCATGTAAATGAATCTAGGATGGCCCTGAAGAACCTGTCATTGTGTTGTGTTAATTGACCCTGTATTGTGTGAAGTTCTATTGATGATACATGTGTATTGTGAGTTAAACAGACAGTCTAAAGGTCAGATGTCTGACTTATCAGCTGTAGTTAATTAGCTCATGCTAATTAGACCAAGAGCTGGTGCCAGAATGTCTACTAAAAAGATGTGTATTGGGCTCATTGTGTTGTGTTGTGGGTGGAGTTGAGTCATTGTTCATTTTTGGTTACTAACTGTATATAAGAGTCTGATTTTCTCATTAAAGAGTCTATTCGTTTTGAACCTCGAACAGAACTGTCTCTCGTTTCTGGGAGAATCCGTATGGGTCGTGTTCGCCGGATTGTGGAGTTTCGATAGCTGTCTTGGGTTCGGAATGGAATATCTTAAACGGCTTTAACTCCTGTCCCATTTGGGGTTCCGTTACACCACATTTGGCCATTAGATGGCGTTAAGTACCATAGAAATGATCTCCATCTAGTGGCCAAATGCAATCATTTCCATTTTAAATGAATGGAAACCGTTCGACCAGCACAGTAAATATCCTAATAACATTCATCTTTCCCCCATTCACACAGAAGGAATGTACATGGACTTTCCCCGGGGGATAATGATTCAAAGAAGGGAGGGGTTGGTTAAAGAACCTAGGGAAAGAGTAGAGAGGAGGGAAAAAAAAAGGAGAGGAGAAAAGAGAAATAAGAAAGAAGAAAGGAAGGGGAGAGAAGGAGAAAAAAAGGCGTAGGGGGAGAAAAAAGAAAATTAAAGTGGAAACACAAGGATAGCACTCACATGGGCCACATCTGTAATAATATTAGGGGAGAAACAATATCAAGCAAGTGGACATTGATGGTCAGACTTTAAGGCCAAGGAAGTATGGTTTTGTAAAAATATATAATTTAATAGCATATAAATAAATTAAACAGGATATACATAAAATAAATAAGTTCAAGAA
Organism: Rana temporaria; assembly: GCF_905171775.1. Lineage (NCBI taxonomy): Eukaryota > Metazoa > Chordata > Amphibia > Anura > Ranidae > Rana > Rana temporaria. The sequence goes on along the minus strand of NW_024404461.1, from coordinate 2,117,676 downwards.
AAATTATCACAAATTCATCAACAGCAGATGACCACTGTACATTCCTCCGAAGTCGCCAACGCACGTTTCGCCGTGGGGCTTCTTCAGGGCGAGGATGAGGAATATAGAGTTAGCAGAGAGATAGAAACTTATCTGCAATGATACAGTGTGGCATATTAGTCAAACAAAAATATTAATCAAAATACAGAATTAAAATGAAATGAATAAAAGTGTCATAGTGTGTATTTACATGGCTGGTGGTCCCTCGATGGGTGCGTCCACGGGGCATATAAGAAAATATACCAGGTCGGGAGGTAAGCTTTAGGCATAAGCTTCCATATATCGAAAATCTGGTTGACAAAAATATATATGTATATATATAGCAGTACTTCAATATAATATATGAATTCTTATTATAGCTGCTGTCAACGCGCAGACACAGATACCATATAGAAAATTATAATAAAGATAGGAATAAATAATAAAGATGAGGGATAAGACAAAGAAAACACACTAAGAACCTACATATGTGTATATGCATGCACAAGCCTAAATGCACATACATGCACACACACACACGAGAGAAAGAGGGAGGGAAGAAAAAAGAAAAGATGAAAAAAATGATGAAAAAAATGAAGAGATTGTGTTAAATATAATAAGTAATAAGGGGGAAAGAAAATCATGTGAACAAATGCATTGGATATAACTACTACATAGTTCCTGCGGTGTTAATAAAAAGACGAGACCAAGCGGCCACCATAATCACCTTAGGTGAGTCGAAAGAATCAAGACTACAAGTCCAAGAGGTGGAAGATATGTACCACAGGAAAAGTTGATACTCGGACTGTAATAATAAAAAAATAAAAAATATATATATATAACGAAAGGAGCTATTAAACAGCCTTTAAGGACTAGCATTTATGATGGAAATAAAGAGTTAATCAAAAACTCCAGGTTACCTATTTTTATGAAGTCCTGAGCACACTGGGACAGCAGATGGCAGTATAACAGCAATGTGGGGGGGCTTACATAAAGAAACCCTTTCTGTAGCAGCCTTTGTATGGGGCTTTTGTACAGGCCTGTTGAGATGAAACAATGTGTCCATTCAAAAGGTCATTCTCGAGTGTGGTGAAATTAAGGGAACAAATTTGGAGCAGAAGAAATGACTTACCCTATAACTGATTGCAGCAATGCGTCTGTGTCCCAGGGTGTACACACGGTAACACAGCGCCATTGCATGAGCATCAGGTTTATATAGGCTGTGGGATCACATGGACGTATGACGTGATGACGTCATAGATGCGCGCCGTTTAGATAGTGCGGCGCATAAATAAAGATCCCACTGAGGCGGACTAATATGGCATATCGCCCAAAACGGCCCACAAAGTCTAGGGCACAAAGCAAAAGTTACACATGCCCAGATAAAAAACGCACAAGAATAGCCATCACGGCACAACCACCCAATGAATATTAGGCACACAATAGTGAATTAGGATTTTTAGCATGGCTTAACTGTAATGATTAGTATTAATACTAGGGCTGCCATCTAGCGGTTATAAAGGGGAATTCATCCCCAGTGGTGAACTGGATGAAAAAGGCCCCGTTAATGGTCCATTGGGTATAGTATGTAGTAGTGTGTTTAGTGTCACTAGTGTGAGTGAAAAGACGGTGCACATGATATTACAGATAAGAAGGGGAAACAAAAAGGGAGAAAAGGGAAAAAAGAAAAAAAGAAAAATGGAAACTGTATCTGCACATAGAAAGCAGCACACGTCAATTATTAAAAATATTGACAAAATTGACCAATACCGCTGTCAACCGGATATCGAATAAGAGAGCCTGCAGGTTTGATGGTTATGTTATGAGGGGAACATTAGTTAGCGTAAATTAGCCCTCACAGACCGACAATACTGGTCATACAGGTACCCGGTGCATCCACAGAAGGGCGTCTGAGCAAAAAACACACACAAAGATACACTTTCATTGCATAGAATAGAAGAAATATATATATACATAATGAATATACAGAGGTAAATATCTACAAATAAGTAGTTACAGAGTACTTCCTGTGTGGGTATGGAGATTCCATCCCAATGTATCAATATTAACATATCTTCAGATGTATAAGGTTAACAATAGCAAATGTAAAAAAGAAAAGAAAAAACCATTGTAATAATTATAGCGATAGCAAAAAAAGCAGTTTGCTAACCCATAAATACCCTCGAATCACTATTAAAGTCAGCATTGATGAACGAGTTGGCCGACAGCCTGTAGCAATCCTGTCCTATCATGGGGATATATTAAAGGTAAAAGAATTATGATTGGTATAAGTGATTTGAACATATATGTCTAAGAGCACCTATTCTTTTTCGATCACAAATATTTTATTCCTCACGAAAAGGCGGAGACATGGTCAGGGAATTCAAATATTCAAGAACGGTTTGAAACTCAATGAGTCGTTCAATCCTGGCCAAAAATTCGCCTTGAGGCGATAGATCCATTGAGTCTCACGCTGTAGCACTTTCTGATCATGATTACCACCTCTAGGGTCCTCTGTAATATGGTCCAACACGGCAAACTGAACTGATGGAATTATATATTTGTGTGAAAAGGCGACATGGTGTCCCATGGTCTTGTTGAGCAGACCGTTAGTAATATAATACATGTGATCTTTCACCCGTTTCCAAAATGGGCGGATGGTTTTACCTATATAAAAGCAGCCGCATGAGCAGAAAATAATGTATACCACCCCATGTGTTTGACATGTGACATGTTTATATAGTCTATGTGTTCCACCGTTGGGGAGGTGGATGATATGACCTTCTTTCATAAGGTGGCAAAAATTACATTGACCGCATCTAAACAGGCCAGGTGTCTCTGGGGTGCTTGTTGAAGGTTTATAGTAGTTACTTTTCACTAGGCGGTCCCTGATTGACGTAGACCGTCTAAAGGTGATACTAGGATTTTTGCCCACATATTTTGATAATGTTAAATCCGTGGTAATAAGGTGCCAATGTTTTTGTAGTAGCTGGCGGATTTGGGTGTGTTGATCCGAAAATGTAGTGATAAATCGCGTAACAGTACTATCGGATATTTTTTTGTTACTTTTGATAAGTGTGCTAGCTCTTTCTCGTCCAGCCGCTCGATTATATGCCTTTTTGAGGCAGGATTTACTGTATCCTCTCATAATAAGTCTGGTATAGAGTTTGTCTGATTCAAGTTTGAATCCATTATCGTCTGAGCAGTTGCGTCGCAACCAAAGGTACTGACTGTAGGGTATGGATCGTAGTAGTGGAGCAGGATGAGCACTTGCTGCGTGTAGGAGGGTGTTACCCGCCGTGGGTTTGCGGTAAAGGGATGTTTGAATGCCATTGGATTCATCGACATATATCAAGATGTCCAGGAATGCAATAGCAGAGTTACTGTAGTTCATCGTAAATTTTAAATTAAACTCATTACGGTTCAAGAATTTCATGAATGCATGTAAGTCATCTACTGTACCCGTCCAGAACATCAGTACATCATCGATGTATCTAAACCAGCTTAAAATAAACGACAAAAAATACAGATTAGACTCAGATGAAAAAAGTTTTCGCTCCCACCCCCCCAGGTACAGGTTCGCGTAGCTAGGGGCACAAGAGGTGCCCATAGCGACGCCCTGTACCTGGAGGAGGTGGGACCCGTCAAAAGAAAATACATTTTTAGTGAGGATGTGGGAGAGGCATTTAAGCACAAAGCAGTTAAGTTTGTCCATTTTAGGTCCGTTCTCAACAAGGAAACCAGAGACCATTCCCAGTCCCTTTTTATGGGGTATTGAGGAGTAGAGGGCTTCCACATCTATTGACACCAAAAGGCATCCAATAGGTACTGAAAGTCCGTCAATAGTCCTGAGTAGGTCCGGTGTATCCTGGATATAGGATGGCAAGGAGGTTACATGGGGCCTAAGGTATTGGTCAATGAATATGCTAGCTCTTTCGGTTTTGGAGCCGACCCCAGATATTATAGGGCGGCCTGGAGGTTGTATTAGATTTTTGTGTGTTTTTGGGAGGGCATAAAAAGTTGGAATTCTGGGATGAGGAACTTGAATGCCATCAAAAATAGCTTTAGTAATTGACCCATCAAAGAGTGCTAGTTGAATTAGATCATCAAATTGTTGATTGAATTTAGTAATAATTTCTTTGTTAATAGGTAAATACCAGGTGCGGTTTTTTAGGATGTCCCAACACATATTCCTGTATTGTAGGTCATCCATTATAACCACATTTCCGCCTTTGTCAGACGGTTTAACAATTATTTCAGAATTTTTGCTAAGTGTGTCTAAAGCTAGTTCATGTTTGGCGACAAATTTAGAGTTTGTACGTTTGACCAGGGAGAGTGATTCTACCTCTTTTATTGTTTGGATGAGAAACGCCCAGATATTAGAGTTTGTATGGAGGGAGGGGAAGTTGAGAGATTTTTTCTTTACTGCTTTTTCCAATATTTCTAGGTCCTGCTTGTACATAGAAAGCTGCAGTCTCTCTCCCCTCACTTCATATGTCTCAGATACAATCTCCTGTTCTGGAGGGACATCGTTCTCATCCAGTAAGGAAATGAGGGTTTTGAGAGCTCGAAAGTCGGCAACTGTGAAGTTTTTCCAGATCTCCTGGTTGACGACTTCGGCCAATTTCTCTTTTCTTTCCCTGTCATACATAAATTTCAATGTAAGTTTTCGTGCAAACAAATATAGGTCTTTAATAAGGTTAAATTTATTTGTTACGCTATTTGGACAAAAATTTAGACCTAGGCCGAGGAGTTCCTCCTCGGGTTGGTCCAAAGCAAATTTAGATAGGTTAATCACTTCAAGTTTAGGTGCATCGTTGGTTACTACCGGTGGTCTAGAAAGGGTAAGAAAGGGTGGTCTCTGGGCATTAAAATCAGGAATAACCTCGTGTGTATTCTGAGTATTCTTGGTTATTGGTCCAAAATAATGATCTATCTGTCATTTTTTGGTATTGTCTTTTGATATTGCACCTGACAGATTTATATTATGAGATCTGGCTAGTGTTTGTGCCGAATCTAAGATGTTTTGACGTAGGGTCGGGTCCATTCTAGGAATGAGAGAAGAGAGACAGCTAGAATTCTCAGATGAGACACCCGGTGAAGAGGCGGGAAACATAGGCGTCAAGTTGGTTGTGGATGGTAATTGACTAGATAAAGTAGCCTCCAATGAGTTACTTACACTTTGTGCATCATCAGTATCCGTAATTCGTTTTTTCATAAGTGCGCCGTTTAAGTACCCACCACCTTGTTGTGTTCTCTTTCTGTTACTACGTCCTTGTCGTTGGCCTCTCTCGCCAGTCTTCGAACTCTGTGAAACATGAGAGTTAGTAGAAGAATCGGAATCAGTTTTATCTTTATTATTGACTGTTCTTCTCTTTTCTCTAAAAGGGCCAGGGTTCCTACGTCCTATTTTAGGGCCATTCATAACTGGCCAGGAATATGCATAGAGACCGGCAAATGCCATTTTGTCTCGTGCTAATTTCTCTTTTTTTTTGACCAATAATTCTTTAGTAAAACTCTGAATGTTTTCTTTTAGTCGCGCATCATATGTTGCAAAACCTTCCTTATTGAGAGTAATAATATTATCATCGTAGATTCTTTTAATTTCGCAATCTACTACTTTAAGTTCTTTCATATAGTATTCAACCATCAGTTCCATCATTTTTTTCGAGCAGACTAAAAGGTTTTGTTCCCATCTGGTCTTGAATTCTGTATCAATAGACCAGATATTGGGAAAAACCTGTACCCGTAAACCTTTAGGGTTCATATTTTCAGTAATGTATTGCTCGAAATATCTGATGTGCCAAAAAAGGCTAGATTTTCTCTCGAAGGTTTGAAGCAGCTTATGATAGACAATCTCGAATTCAACCTCAGGCCCCATACACACCATAGAATCTATCCGCAGATAAATCCCATCAAATGGGTTTCTGCGGATAGATCCTATGGTGTGTACACGCCAACGGATATTTATCTGCAGATAAATCTCCCCTGGAATGGATTTCCAGCAGATAAATATTTGTCGACATGCACAGAATATCTATCTGCTGGAATCCATTCCAACGGATGGATCCGCTCGTCTGTACAGACTTACCGGATCCATCCGTCCAAAGGGATTCCCCGCACGCGCCGTAATGAATAGACGCATGCGTGGAATTCCTTATATGACAGCGTCGCGCCCGTCGCCGCGTCATAATAGCGGCGACGGCGCGACACGTCATCGGCAGAGGATTTCAGCGCGGATTTCAATGCGATGGTGTGTACACGCCATCGCATAGAAATCCTCTGAAATCTTAGAGAGGATTTATCCGCGGATACGGTCCGCTGAACCGTATTCGCGGATAAATTCTATCGTGTGTATGGGGCCTCAGAGTTCGCATTAGCAGAACACGTCTTCTGAATGTCCAGCATAAATCCTTCCCAATTGTTCCCTGTAAAGTCAGCCATCAGTATCACCCTGCTAACTTGTCAAGCAAAAAAAGGGGATTATATAGGAAAATTTCTTTTTTGATTAGAGGTTATTGTATAACCGATAAAATAAAAGGAGATTAATTATTACACTGAAGAAAGAGGGGAGTGGTAGCCTCAAGAACAGAGGACTTAAAACACCCCTGAGTGCGAAAAGACAATAGGTGTTTGCCACCTGATATATATATAATGATTCAAAGAAGGGAGGGGTTGGTTAAAGAACCTAGGGAAAGAGTAGAGAGGAGGGAAAAAAAAGGAGAGGAGAAAAGAGAAATAAGAAAGAAGAAAGGAAGGGGAGAGAAGGAGAAAAAAAGGCGTAGGGGGAGAAAAAAGAAAATTAAAGTGGAAACACAAGGATAGCACTCACATGGGCCACATCTGTAATAATATTAGGGGAGAAACAATATCAAGCAAGTGGACATTGATGGTCAGACTTTAAGGCCAAGGAAGTATGGTTTTGTAAAAATATATAATTTAATAGCATATAAATAAATTAAACAGGATATACATAAAATAAATAAGTTCAAGAAAAATTATCACAAATTCATCAACAGCAGATGACCACTGTACATTCCTCCGAAGTCGCCAACGCACGTTTCGCCGTGGGGCTTCTTCAGGGCGAGGATGAGGAATATAGAGTTAGCAATTCCCCGGGGGAATTGCTATGCACATATTTTATGAATAGACCCCTAAATGTCAGGAGACGTTTATATAAAGATGGGAAGTATGGAGCAGATAAATGAATAGACCTCCTAGCAATGTTATTACCAGGCTGCAGCTAGGGGGAGCTCTAATGTGTGAGCACAGCAGAGTGATCCCATCTAGCTCACATTAACCCTTTCACTGTCAGATGTTTTTGCATTATTTTGGGCCTGAAGATTAGATAAAACCCCCAAACATATATTATCTGATAGCAGAGGCCCTGGAGAATAAAATGGTGGTGATTGTTAAGGTGTTCCTCGTAATTTAGCTGTTAGTGAACATAATGAATACGAATTTATCCAAAGTTACGAATTACCCGAAATAACGAATGCTGCATCTAAACGAATGGAACGTAATGAATTAATAATAACAAAAAAAATTCTTTGTTTCTGTAATAAAATTTTGTAAATGAGTATGTTTTCTCCTTCACTGATGAGATGGCACTGGTGGGCACTGACAATGGGCACTCATAGGCAACACTGATGGGCACTGAAGGGTATATATGAGTGGCACTGATTGGCATATCCCTGGTGGTCCAGGGTAGCATACCTGGTAGGCATCCTAGGTGGTCCTGGGTGGGGGGCTGCACTGATAAACAATCAGCACAGACCCCCCTGTCGGGAGAGCAGGCGATCGGCTCTCCTCTACTCTCGTCTGTCAGATGCGAGTGAGGAAAAGTCAATAAACGGCTCTTTCTGTTGACGCTGTGGTCAGCCGTGATTGGACACAGCTGATCATGTGGTAAAGAGCCTTCATTAGAGGCTATTTATCGAGATTGGTGTTGCGGCCTGTCAGACTCACACACCACAACAAAGATCACCGGGCTGTTTCCCCCCCTGTATGGCAGGCGATCGCGGCTTATCCTGCTGGACATCATATAATGGGCTGTCAGGATAACTGAACCACTTCCCGGCCGTCATTTTGCTATAGGCCGGGTGGGAAGTGGTTAAAAGGTAACCCTGAATAATGGGCCTAGAGTGCAGTGGTCAGGAGTATATAATATACAGAGGTCAGGAGTATATCATATACAGGGGTCAGGAGTATATCATATACAGTGATCAGGAGTATATTATATACAAAGGTCAGGAGTATATCATATACAGGGGTCAGGAGTATATCATATACAGTGATCAGGAGTATATCATATACAGAGGTCAGGAGTATATCATATACAGTGATCAGGAGTATATCATATACAGAGGTCAGGAGTATATCATATACAGGGGTCAGGAGTATATCATATACAGTGATCAGGAGTATATCATATACAGAGGTCAGGAGTATATCATACACAGGGGTCAGTAGTATGTCATATACAGAGGTCAGGAGTATATCATATACAGGGGTCAGGAGTATATCATATACAGTGGTCAGGAGTATGTCATATACAGGGGTCAGGAGTATATCATATACAGGGGTCAGGAGTATATCATATACAGGGGTCAGGAGTATATCATATACAGGGGTCAGGAGTATATCATATACAGTGGTCAGGAGTATATCATATACAGAGGTCAGGAGTATGTCATATACAGAGGTCAGGGTCTTCTACTGACAATAATTAGAGAGAAAAGTCTCTCCTGTACGGTTCTCTCCTTGACATATCGTAGAATGAAGCCGTATTGTTCTTTCAGTGTCATCATCCCGTGTTCTGTCCATTTCCACACCGACACCAACATCTCCTCCACCATCCCGCTGTATTTGTTGTCTCACCATGTTTCCAATGATGAAGATCCAGAGACTGACCGGAGTCTTCTTCTCCATGTCACCAGACCACCTCCTCCTCTACTATTGGGGTGCTGGGCCTTTCTATGACTACTCGGGACCCCCAACCTCTTCTATATGTAGCACTACCCCCGAAGGAGCTGCTGGTTTAGATTTGGGCCTGCCATTACCTTACTGTTCACCACACTCGTCCCAGGGGTCCCTCTTGAAGAGTTATTCACAAATGTCCGCACCAACACTTAATTTATTTTTCTTCAAGGGTTTTATTAAACCAGGTTCATCAGAGGGGTGGAGGGATAGGGGAGATTCAGGTACCTTGCTTGTGGATCACGGGTACAGTCTTAGATCCAGAGGACAAATCGGTTCCACACTGGATTCAGCAACAACCGGACAGGCCTCTCTCAATGACCTAGCAGCCGGTGCGAAGCTCGTTCAAAGTCTCTGCCACAGACTTGATGAGTGTCGTCGAGTCATCACACAGTCCTCTGCCACAAGATCATGTAACCATATAACAATATAATTTTTTATTTATTAGTAAAAAAAAATAGTAAACCCTAAAATATGGTTTTACCCATGGACTGTTCTATTACAGTTATACGGGGTTTATATTTGTATACTTTATAAAAATGTAATGATTATAAATGTATTTTTCATGGATATGAATGGTGTATAGCTGCATTACATATGTGGGATTCCATTCATTTCCTATACACCATTCACATGTAAATAGGCACATGTATGATCTTTAAATATTGATAAAAACAATGTTTTTTAATAATTAGGTTAATGTATATTGTTTGGTGGGAATGTAACTTTATTATGTTATTAATATGTGGTGTATAATGTGTGCTGATTCGTGTTCAGCTTTTGTATTTTTCACTTCCTCATACTGTAATCCCGCTACATCACGCGAGATTACAGTGAGAGAAGCAGTTCTCAGGAGTTTCCAGCCGTTTGTAGATCGCTCCTCATCTCAACATGAGAATCGATCTACAAAGCTTCATAAACAGGCACTCAGAGGAGAGCGATCTCCCCTGAGAATGCCTGAGAACTGAATAGCGGTATTTTACCGCACTTTCATAAAAGGACACCTAGGAGACGTTTCTCCGGGCTGCAGTTCCTCTGATCTCCACAAGATGGTGATCTCACTTCTACCATAGAGAGAAGAAGTCTCTATGGAAGACAGGAAGTGATGTCAGGGACAGACAGGAAGTTCTGGGTGAGAGGTGAGTCGGGAGGAAGTAGTGAGGAGACATCTTTGGAATCGGCAGCAGAGGAGGTAATAAGATCTTATCTTCTATTTACACCCAGTAACCCCCGTCATGTCCGTCCTCTTCCTCCATAGTCACTGTGACGTCTTTTATCTCCAGCAGATGATGATACACACATATATAGTGTGGAGACCTAGATTAACCCCTTCAGGGTCAGAACATTCCCCCACTTACAGGGCCGGAACATTCTCTTCATTTCATTTTATACTAACAGATTATACGATAATACGGGTTGGGGTTTTTTTTTTTTTTTAGAGGTGGACTTATGATTAAGAATGAGCTCCGGCGTGTTCGCATTGAACACGTGCGGAGCCCGCCAAGAAGTCGGCACCCGCGCTGCGCTAATCATTTCCCGATGCTCGGCTGCAGAGATCGGGAAATGTCTGCCTGGCTGTGATTAGCGCAGCGCGGGTGCTGACTTCCTGGCGGGCTCCTCACGTGTTCAATGCGAACACGCCGGAGCTCATCCTTACTTATGATAGTTGATTTTGATTTTTTTTTTATAATCTTTATGGAGGAGGAAATAACTATTCCTGATGTCTGTGAAGGTTCAACACAAGGGGTGTGTCTGGATGATGACTTTTTCTTTTGTATCAGGTGATGTCACTGTCTATTTCCCTATGTAGGAGTATTTAGAAGGACACAAGGATCTCTACAAGGACGTCATGATGGACAATCAGCCGCCCCTCACATCACCGGGTAAGAGGAGACTTTATTGTAAAGGAGAGAGCAGTACGGAGGCTCCACCTAGATCCCCCATCATCTGATAAACACATAGAAACAATATATTCAGTCAGTGTGTGTGTTTCCTACAGATGGATCCAGTAATGGGAACCCACCAGAGAGATGTCCCCGTCCTCTGTATTCCCGGGATTCCACACAGGAAGGTCACACCATCCCCCACCATCATCAGGTAGATGAGGAACAATCACTGATAGTATCATTAGGATCTGTACATTATCTGCATTGTTACCATTGATGTCATTTTTATTCTATATTCAGAGTGGAAACCTGAGAGATCCTAAAGTTGAGGTTAAAGAAGAGATAAAAGAGGAGGATGATGAGGATGGGGTGATGAAGGAAGGTCACACCATCCCCCACCACCATCAGGTAGATGAGTGACAATTATTGGTAGTTCTGATTTATACACAAACATGTTTATTATAATTAATGTTTTATTATATATTCAGAGTGGAAACCTCTGGGATTATAATATTGTTATTAAAGAAGAGTATAAAGAGGAGGATGAGGAGTATGGAGTGATGGAGGAGTTTTCAGAAGGACACAAGGATATGATGGAGCCACCTAATACCAGGAACCCACCAGAGAGATGTCCCCGTCCTCTGTATTCCCGGGATTCCACACAGGAAGGTCACACCATCCCCCACTGTTACAAGGTCGGTGGGACGGAGCATCTAGAACATGGACTGGTGGAGATAATGTGTGGATTTTCTATGAAAGTTTATATCTTACAGATGATATTCTCTCTCATTCTCTTGGTTTAGAGTGGAGATCTAATCGATATAGAATTTGAGGTGAAATCAGAAGAAGAGACGTATGTGAGGGATGATCAGCATTCTATGGAGGAGGATGGAATAACGGGGACATTTATAGAGGAGGACACTCCTACAGAGATCAGCACAGGTGGGTCATTAACACTAAATCCATTCCTCCACCCATACTGCTCACTGATTGGTCCAGAGTAGGGCGGGGACTGGGTGATATCAGCCTGTAATCCCCTGGTCACTTTCCTGAGCTGTGTTCCCCGTCCTGTATTCCTGTATTTCTCTCGGATAATCTTCCTTCTCTGTGCTGCAGACACAATTTATGTCTCTAGACTGGATTTATGGAGATTCTGGGGTTCAGCTGGCAGCAAAATGTTGATTTTCACCATAGGGTTTGCTTGACCTAGACACCTGGGGTATGTACCTTGGGACTTCTGCCCCATGCCCGGGTCTAGTGAGATCTCTGACAGAACACTTCTCCCGGGTTACTTGCTCTGTTATTTGCTGGCTGTGCCGGGTGGAGGGATATGTCTGTATAGTCTCAGACCCAAGTCACTGAGTGCAGTCTCAGGAGATGGGAGGCAGCGGTGTGGGATCTCTGCAACTTGTCTCCAGTAATCATTTCATCCACCACTGATTACTGAATATCACGAGTCCTAACCCATCACTATATACTCTATATTGTACATTACATACTCCTGACCCCTGCACTATATACTCTTTATTATCTCTGAACAAGAACGGTTGGAGAGCCGGTTTAGGGCCAGGACACATTTGAGTAGATGCAATGACAATTGGCAGACTCTTAGGCCCTGTACACACGTCCGAGGAACTCGACGGGCAAAACACATCGTTTTGTCCGTCGAGTTCCTTGTGAAGCCGCCGAGGACCTCGGCGAGCCGAAATTTCCCATTGAACAACGAGGAAATAGAGAACATGTTCTCTATTTCCTCGCCGAGGTCCTCGTCGGCTTCCTCGGCCGAAAGTGTACACACGGCCGGGTTTCTCGGCAGAATTCAGCTCCGACCGAGTTTCTGGCTGAATTCTGCCGAGAAACTCGGTCGTGTGTACGGGGGCTGAGACTTCTATAGGTAGACTGCTATACAGTGGAAGGCCTCCAGCCTGACACCACTTCTGTATAGGTAGGAACGCTGTCTCCTATGGTAACAAATCTTGTTACAGTCACTAACGGAAGTTCTACATAACTCTTGGTAACACAGAATAGTTCTCTTCTTCTCACACAGTCTCTCACTGCAGATCTTCTCTCCCTGAGCTCCCGGTCTCTCACTAGTAGGGATGAGCTTTATGTTCGGGTTGAACATGAGTTCCACCCTAACATTGGCTGTTCGCCCGTTCATCGAAAAACAAACATTATGGGGCGTTCGCACCATATACGAGCGCCGCGTCACGCACCATAATGCACCGCGAGACTGCAGTGCATTGCTGTATGATGATTGGCCAAAGCATGCACTATGACCCGCATACTTTGGCCAATCCCAGCACAGTCATTCAAAGAGAGCCATAATTGGCCAAAGCAGGCTGCCTTTGGCCAATTATGGCTCAGGGGGACTAAGTCCACGCCCCACCTGCACATCGGCCCTGTGTAGTGTGTTGTTGGCGTGGACAGAGACAGAGTGTCATTTAGATTGAGCAGGCAGGTGATTCAGTTAGCTGCAGTGCATTTAATATATATATATATATACACACACACACAGTCTCCTACATATATATATATATATATATATATATATATATATATATATATATTGTAAGCTGGGGGATAGGTAGCAGGTACAAACACTCCCTGGAATGAGCAGGCACAGATACCAAGTCCATAATAAAAGTGACAAACAGTGGGGTGTTTATTGGTACTATATACAAAGTCTTTTTACAGGTGCTGTACAGTGTGCAGAAAAACAAAACAAAAGTAATTAAACAAAAGCCTAGCTGTGTCCCAGATCTAACTATACAATATGAACGCCCTCACTACCAGGCTGAACAAACCTACAGCTTGTCAGCCTCCACATAGATTGCTTAACAGTTTTGTTTACCAACCTTCTTGCTCTCACAGACCAACTCTATCTGTGTGTCCCAGGGCAGAGCAAAGGCTGTCTGCTCAGGTGAGCTTAAATTGGCCTGGGGGAGAGGGCCAACACCTGTACTGGATCAGAGATCCCTGAACGTATAAGAGAGGAGCCTGGGAGAGGTGTAAACCCGGAACAGGACTTTTCCAGGCTCTCTCTGGGACGCTCTGCTACACATCCTCCCCCCTTGTTTCAACCCCAGGGTTGGAACACCTGTAGCCCAACAGGAGTGAACACGGGACAGGGCATCTACATTCCCCATCTCCACACCCGGCCTGTGTTTTACCGTGAAGGAGTAATCCTGTAGGGCCAAAAACCACCGGTTCACCCGTCTATTCGTCTCCTTCTTTTGGGCCTTCCATTTCAGGGGAGCATGGTCAGTTATCAACTGAAAATGGCGGCCTAACAAGTAGTACCTGAGCGCAGCCACGGCCCACTTTATGGCTAAACACTCCTTTTCAATGACTGCATATTTTTTCTCATGGTCATTAAGCTTTCTGCTTAGGTACACGACAGGGTGTTCTTCCCCATTGTGTACCTGTGATAGTACTGCCCCGACACCTACATCAGAGGCATCCGTTTGAACCAAAAAGTCTTTGGTGAAATCGGGGGAGTATAGCACTGGCTGTGCACAAAGAGCTTTTTTCAGGACTTGGAAAGATTCTTCCGCTACTGGGGACCATTTCACCATTACGGAGTCTTTCCCTTTCGTAAGGTCTGTCAGTGGGGCAGCTATAGTTGCAAAATTTGGGATAAACCTTCTATAATACCCCGCAATGCCAAGAAAAGCCCTGACCTGCTTTTTATTTGCAGGACGGGGCCACTCCTGGATGGCTTCTATTTTATTCACCTGGGGCTTTATGACACCACGGCCAATAGTGTAGCCCAAAGACTTGGCTTCCTCTAGACCGATGCCACATTTTTTGGGATTTGCCGTAAATCCTTTGTTGAAGAGGGAATCAAGGACAGCCTGGACACAAGGCAAGTGAGACTCCCAGTCAGTGCTATGTACCACTATGTCATCTAGATAGGCTGCTGCATACTGTCGATGAGGCCTTAGGGTCCTGTCCATAGCCCTCTGAAACGTTGCAGGGGCATTTTGCAACCCAAAAGGCATCCTCTTCTATTGAAAGGATCCCTCCGGGGGTTACAAATGCAGTCTTCTCTTTGGCGCTAGCAGTCAGGGGTATTTGCCAATACCCTTTTGTCAAGTCCAAAGTGGTCAGATACCGAGCTTTGCCAAGTCGGTCTATAAGTTCGTCTACTCTGGGCATTGGGTACGTGTCAAACTTTGTCACTGCATTACGCTTCCTAAAGTCATTGCAGAACCTCCAAGTGCCATCCGGTTTTGGGACTAACACGATGGGGCTAGACCAGTCACTATTGGATTCCTCAATGACATCTAGCTCCAACATCCTTCTAACTTCATCACTGATGTCCTTTCTCCTCGCTTCAGGATTTTGGTACGGCTTGAGCTTGACACGGACCCCTGGTTCAGTAACAATATCATGCTGAACTGCTGAGGTCGTGCCAGGCAACTCTGAAAACTTCTCTCTATTCCTTATCAGGAACTCTCTAGCTTCCTGTTTTTGGGAATATGACAGGGTGTCTGGAATCGTGACCTCAGGGATCAGAGGGGACTCATTACCTTTAGGCGTTACAGGGAGGGACCTCGCAGTCAATGCCAGTCTATCCTTCCAGGGCTTTAATAGATTTATGTGGTAAATTTGTTCGGGCTTCCTTCTACCTGGTTGATACACCTTGTAATTGACCTCCCCAACTTTTTCAATTACTTCAAAGGGACCCTGCCACTTAGCCAGGAACTTGCTCTCAACAGTGGGGACCAATACGAGGACCCTGTCACCAGGTGAGAAAACACGGAGTTGGGCCCCCCTGTTGTATATTCTCTGTTGGGCTGCTTGGGCCTGCAGTAAGTGTTCCTTTACCACCGGCATGATTGCTGCAATCCTCCTGCATTTGAGCGATATGCTCAATGACACTTTTGTGGGGTGTCTGTTCCCCCTCCCAAGTTCCTTTGGCTATGTCTAAGAGTCCCCGCGGGTGTCTCCCATAAAGCGGCTCAAATGGAGAGTACCCCGCAGAGGACTGGGGAACCTCCCTGATGGCGAACATCAAGTACGGTATCAGAAAGTCCCAGTTTCTCCCATCCTTGTCCACAACCTTCTTTAACATACTCTTTAATGTCTTATTGAAGCATTCCACCAAGCCATCCATTTGAGGATGATACACCGAGGTTCGCAACTGCGTCACCTTAAATAACTTGCACAGCTCCCTAGTCATTCGTGACATAAACGGGGTACCCTGGTCTGTAAGGGTTTCTTTAGGGATGCCAACCAGACTGAACACCATAAACAGCTCTTTGCAATGTTTTTAGCAGACGCGGCGCGTAAGGGAACGGCCTCAGGGTAACGGGTAACGTAATCCATAATCACGAGGATATGCTGATGACCACGGGCAGATTTGGGGAGCGGACCCACAAGGTCCATGGCAATCCTTTCAAAGGGAGCTTCAATAATGGGCAAGGGCACTAAAGGACTTCGGAAATGGGGCTGCGGGGCTGACATCTGACACACAGGACAGGATTGACAATAATTCTCAATATTTTTCTGTATCCCAGGCCAGTAAAACCTGCGCAACACTCTTTCAGTGGTTTTCTCAACCCCTAAATGGCCTCCTAGCAAGTGCCTATGAGCAAGTTCCAACACCACCCGCCTATATGGCTTAGGGACCACCAACTGCTCAACCACTTCATCATTCATTTTACATACACGATACAGTAAATCCTCATTGCTGCAGAAATAAGGAAAACAGGGCCTGTCCCCTGGTTCAACAGGTACATCATTAATCACCATTACATTTTCCCAGGTCCTGGTGAGGGTAGGGTCTTTTCTCTGCTCAGTACCAACATTTTCCTTGTGCACATTAAGGTCAGCAAACTCCAACGTAGGCTCAGAGTCAGCAGACGGCTGTCCGGCTCTACTGGTTGTGAGGACTTCCTCAGGCTCCTCCAGCTCTCCTGCCATAACTGAGAAAGGAAAACTCGGAGAGCCCTGAGATGAGTCCCCTGAACCCACAATATCAGAAGTAGCCAGGAGTACTGGCTCTGCGACTGATTCAGGTACTGCGATCGGGTCGGGACAATCCCACAGTTCCCAAAACGTAGGAAAGTCCCTACCAATGATGGCCTCATGCACCAAGTGGGGCACAAGTCCGACCGCATGGGACACCGTACCTAAGCCAGTTTTAAACTGAACAGTGGCTATAGGATACTCCCGGGAATCGCCATTTCATGAAGATTCACAGTTTCAACCAACTCAGCTGTAACCAAAGTAACTAGACTTCCAGAGTCCAGCAAGGCCGTAATAGGCTTATTATTAACAGTCATTTGACACATGTGTTTCCCCACATTTAGCGCTGCAGCGCATGAAACAGCAGCAAACATAGACTGCCTTCTAATGGACAGATCACACTGCATTGGTTCATCAGTCAATGGACAGTTTGCTGCAACATGTCCCAGTTCTTGGCAATGAAAACACCTGATGTTTACCCAGTTCGGTTTGCTGACAGGCAGTGGTTTCCCTTGTTTGGGACGCCAAACTTCAGTCCTGGCACCAAAAATCCTCCCCCCTACTTCCTTGCCATGCTTACCACCCACTTCCCCTAAAACAGTCTTACCAGTTGCCTGGGGAGACCGTGGCTTTGGGTGGAAAGTCTGTGCGGCTGTTGGGGTGGTGACCAGGTTCTAAGCAGCAAAGTACCTCTCAACGAGTTCCACCAGGTTATCTGCCGAATTGGGGTCTCCTTGACTCACCCACTTCTGCAGGGGGATTGGCAGTGACCTCAGGAACTGGTCCATGACCACACGCTCCACTATTTGTGGCGCAGACAGGGTCTCCGGCTGTAGCCATTTTCACACCAGGTGGATTGGATCGAACATCTGCAATCTTGGGGGCCTCGCTGTGCTCGAACGGCCAAGGTGACACCGAGTCACACCAGAATTTCCTGCTTGACCTTCTCATAGTCTCCCGCTTCTGCCGACTCCAGATCATAGTAGGCCTTCTGCAATTCACCAGACAGTAAGGGGGCGATCAGTCCTGCCCACTTGGTTTTAGGCCAACCTTCCCTCTCAGCGGCCTGTTCAAATGTTAGTAGGAAGGCCTCTGGATCATCATCCGTAGTCATCTTGGACAGAAAGCGAGCCACATGGATGGCTGAAGGCTTGCTTCCAATATCCTTGATTTCCGCAGGTGCCCACTGTGCTAGCGTTTCTGCAACCTTAGTCAGGGTTTTCCTATCCGCTTCTGCAGCAGTGGCAAGCTGTTCAAACAGCCTCTGCGATTTCTCCGGTACAGCACCAATCTGCCACTGCGATTGCTCTTGTGCAGCACTAATCTGTTGGTACAGGGCCTTTGTTTGCTCCTGTGCAATAGCATTGGCTTGCTGCAGTGCAGCATTGGATAACACCATTTGTTTGAGGATTTCCTCCATCTTGTCACTTTAGGTACTGGCCTTTTAAATAGTAACTTACTACTGCTGGTCGCAGCCTCCACCATATGTAAGCTAGGGGATAGGTAGCAGGTACAAAAGCTCCCTGGGATGAGCAGGCACAGATACCAAGTCCATAATATAAGTGACAAACAGTGGGGTGTTTATTGGTACTAAATACAAAGTCTTTTTACAGGTGCTGTACAGTGTGCAGAAAAACAAAAGTAATTAAACAAAAGCCTATCCGTGTCCCGGCTCTAACTATACAATATGCACGCCCTCACTACCAGGCTGAACAAACCTACAGCTTGTCAGCTTCCACATCGATTGCTTAACAGTTTTGTTTACCAACCTTCTTGCTCTCACAGACCAACTCTATCTGTGTGTCCCAGGGCAGAGCAAAGACTGTCTGCTCAGGTGAGCTTAAATTGGCCTGGGGGAGAGGGCCAACACCTGTACTGGATCAGAGATCCCTGAACGTATAAGAGAGGAGCCTGGGAGAGGTGTAAACCCCGAACAGGACTTTCCCAGGCTCTCTCTGGGACGCTCTGCTACAATATATAAAATATATATATATATATATATATATATATATCTCCACTGCATCCAGTGTAGCCAAGCCTATATCTGACTGCAGGCCATTCCTGGCGTACTTTTTCTAATAAACTAAAGGCTCTGATGATGGTTCCCAGGTTGAGGAAGGGAGTAATGTTAGCCTAGAGAGAGGGGGTGCCCAAGAAGGACAAGAAACTGGCAGTCATGTTTCCCCAGCTGCATCATACTGCCAAGTTTGCTCCAGTGACGAGGAGGGAGGGGATGATGAGGTCACTGACTCTACTTGGGTGCCTGATAGAAGAGAGGAGGAGGAGGAACATCTCCAATGAGGCAGAATGCCCTCCAGGTTGCAGCTTAAGGGCAGCCACCCTATTTCATCACACCACAGAGCTAAGCATGTGCAGGGCGCTGCTGACTCCCCGCGTATTTTGAAAAGTTCTTTGGTGTGGGCCTTTTTTGACACGTGCAGCAGATCGCACCGTTGCGGTTTGTAACATATGTCTGAAGCGTGTCAAGCGTGGCCAAAACAGCAGCCGCTTGGGCACCACATGCTTGACCAGACATATGTCGACCTCCCATGCAGTCCATTGGCAACAGCACTTAAAAGACCCATATGAAAGAACAAGGCAGACCTCTCCTTGCTCCTCATCAGCTGGGATCTCCAACCCCACTATACCTTCAGTCCTCTCAGAAACCTGCACTGAGAGGAATGAAGGTGTAGAATTAGGTGTCCCAAGTACTTGTGGGAAATCTGCTAGCAGTACACCAACATCCGATTGTAGCAGGCAAATTTCCCTACCCATGTTGCTAAATCGTGGAAAGAAATTTGATCCCAGCCATCCACATGCTCAGCGTCTGAATGCTACCTTGGCTACTGCATCTGCACTGCAACTGCTGCCTTTTCAGCTGGTAGACTCTGCCCCCTTTTGTGAATTTGTGGAATGTGCGGTACCTCAGTGGCAGGTTCCCAAACGCCATTTCTTTTCACGGAAGACCATTCCGATTCTCTACCAGCATGTGGAAGGCAATGTCTTGGCCTCGTTGGACAGGGCGGTCAGCAGTAAGGTGCATATTACCGCTGACTCATGGTCCAGCAGGCATGGACAGGGACGTTACCTTTCTTTCACGGTGCACTGGGTAACTCTGCTGGCAGCTGGGAAGGATGCAGGACAGGGTGCAGTATTGTTGGAGCTTGTTCTGCCACCACACCTCTAAAATGCTAGTGGTGGCTCTCTCCTCCACCCCCTCCTCTTCTTCCTCTATGGCCTTTTCCTCTGCAGATTTGTCCTCCTGAACCAGCGAAGCTCCATAGACGTTTAAGGGGCTACGCAAGCACTCGGGCAAAAGGATGCCATGCGGTGCTTAAGTTGGTCTGCTTAGGGGACAGGAGCCACACTAAGGCAGAGATTATGTCAGCTCTGCAGGGGCAAGCTCAGAGGTGGTTGATGCCACGCCAGCTTCAGCCAGGAATGGTTGTAGGCACCAACCTACTCTCCGCCCTCCGACATGGACACTTGACCCATGTGCCTTGTTTTCAGGAACTTTCCCAGAACATATCCACCCTTCGCAGAGGGAGCAGAGGATGAAACATCTTTGGGAGGCCTTGCAGAAAGGTTTGTGCTGGACAACGTGTTGCTGAGGCTTCGTTCAGTCAGAGAAAGAGCGGTGGAGAAGGTGGCCGTCTGACCGATGCCTTCAGACAATTCTTCAGTCCGCAGCCCCAAGGTCTGATCGGTTCCAGCAACCGTCGCCGGTGTCTGAATTACATGGTGCAGGAATATCTATGGGCAAGGTCAGACTTGGAGACCTTTCCAACAGAAAATCCTCTGGGTTACTGGGTCTTGAGGATGGTCCACTGGCAAGAGCTTGCACAATATGCAATTCAGCTACTGGCCCATCCTGCATCCAGCGTTCTTTCTGATCGCACATTCAGTGCTGCTGGAGGCTTTGTAACCGATCACAGAGTGTGCCTGTCCACAGACACCTGATGCTGATGTAACCAAATTGATTTTTCTATGGATGTGGGATCCCTTGAAGACTGCCTATGCTGAGTGACTATCCTATTATGCTGAGTGACTATCCTATTCCTCCTCAATGTTCATGTTGATAGCTTCTAAGAATATTTTTGTTTCAGGGCACTACCACCACTGCCTAAGGCCCAATTTTTCTGCCTCTGTTTACACGCCCCTGTTAATTACAATTTTTGATCTAATATTTCACAGCAGGGCCCGTTCCTGCGCCCGCCAAGAGTAACGGTGAGGGCTTACAGTGTTCCGGTACCACCAACACCTAAGGCACAATTTTCCCCTACTTTCAAACATCCGACTTACAAACGACTCCTACTTACAAACGGAGGGAGACAACAGGAAGTGAGAGGAAATCTACCCCTAGGAAGGGAAATTCTCTCCTGTAAGAGTTGATATGGGAAAAAGGTGTCTCCTCTCCACTGATGCTTTATCACCAATCCTTGTTTCCCTAATAACCCCAAATTTTCTAAATCCAATTGTCATTGGGACAGAAAGTGAGGTGAAATCTTCTGAACACGGGGCACAGACAGCAAAACAAATGTTACAGGGGGGATAACCCTTCCCTATGTTTCCCAAAAAGCTTAAAAATAGATTTTTTGGCTGGAGTTACACTTACAAAATGTACCAGTTCCAAATTACTACCAGATTCAACTTAAGAACAAACCTACAGGCCCTGTCTTGTTTGTAACCCGGGGACCGCCTGTATACTGCTGTTCAGAGTATATAGAGCCTGCGGGCACTTTTGATTTTTCACGTTCGGGCCCCATAAACTTTAACGGCGTTCGAATGTTCGCACAAACTTTCGGTCCATTTGCTTGTTCTGCCGCAAACCGAACCGGGAGGTGTTAGGCTCCTCCCTACTCACTGGACTTCCACATTCAGTGGCCACTGAATCTCCTGTGCTCTTCCCACTGTATATTCCTCAAGCGTCACCCCCGCTATCCTGCTGGGCCCCTGGCTTGGCACTTACTGATGCTCCTCAGGCGTCACCCCCGCTATCCTGCTGGGCCCCTGGCTTGGCACCTTCTGAAGCTTTCTCACTTCTTCACTGTCCCAGGCTGGTGAGAAGATTGCTCTGGTACTGGCTCCAGCTTACTAACTGTAGTCTCCGGTAACAAGGTGGATGGTCCCATAGTGGCGACAGCTTCCCCTCCACCTCCGACCACAACTGATTCCCCGTTCGGCTGAACCTTTTACTCTCAGTTGGAATCCAATCCTGTACTCCCAACCCTGCGCTGCTTCTCTTGCTCCTGGATAGGCCTCAGGCTTCTGGCCTAAGAACCCGGGCGACATAACACACGTCCACCCAGACAGCTGTCCAGGTGGCACAGAACCCCGATCACCTGACTCACCCCAAATAGGCTTTCCCAGCAGGCCAAGGGACCAAAGAAACCCCTGCCAATTGGTGGAGACACCCCATCCATTCATAATCCGACCTTGCTACACCCTTGTCTATCTAGTGCCACCTAGTGACAGAACAGAAAAGGTGCAGCAATCCAAAGTTAGAGAGGAATCAGTAGATCTCCTAACAATAAGCAATGATAAATACCACCTGGTGATCTCAATTTATTAGTCTCCCTTCCTAAACACCAGGGTGCTACATGTTCATTACATACTCCTGACCCCTGCACTATATACTCTATATTGTACATTACATACTCCTGACCCTCGTCCTATAATCCCCTCATCACTGTCACTCCTATAAAAGACAGTTCTCGTTTCCTCACTCTCTGACTAAGGTCCATGAATAAAGAAATGATCTGGTAGGAGATCAGAGGACCCATTTACTAGTTACCTTGAGGGGGGAATTGTAAGGTCCTCAGAGACAAAGCTGCCTGATGTGGGCGGAGTCCTGGTTTAGGGGAACCAATCAGCTGATGTCTAGTAATAATCTTTGTATTTCTATTTTAGTAGATGGACGGGAGATGAGGAAAACCTCAGAGGATTGTCTCACTTTGTCTCCAGACTGTAAAGTAGAAGATGAGGACATCACACAGTATAGTCCAGGAGAAAACCCGACTACCTCAAATGTCCATCCGGCACCACACAGTGTAGATGGACCATCGTATTCCTCTTATCCCGAGGAACCTCAGACTGTGCGGGACGGTGCCGGACCATCGTATTCCTCTTATCCTGAGGAACCTCAGACTGTGCGGGACGGTGCCGGACCATCGTATTCCTCTTATCCTGAGGAACCTCAGACTGTGCGGGACGGTGCCGGACCATCGTATTCCTCTTATCCTGAGGAACCTCAGACTGTGCGGGACGGTGCCGGACCATCGTATTCCTCTTATCCTGAGGAACCTCAGACTGTGCGAGACGGTGCTGTCTTTCCAACACATAAGAGGTTTCCATGTCCTGAGTGTGGGAAATGTTTTTCAGAGAATGCCAATCTTTCCACACATCAGAGATCTCACACAAGGGAGAAGCCTTTTTCCTGTTCTGAGTGCTGGAAATGTTTTAAAGATAAATCACATCTTGATAGACATCGGAGGTCTCACACAGGTGAAAAGCCGTATTCTTGTTCTGAGTGCGGAAAATGTTTTTCAGATAAGTCCTATCTTTCCACACATCAGAGATCTCACACGGGGGAGAAGCCTTTTTCCTGTTCTGAGTGCGGGAAATGTTTTTCACAGAAGTCCGTTCTTTCCCACCATCAGAGATCTCACACGGGGGAGAAGCCTTTTTCCTGTCCTGAGTGCGAGAAATGTTTTTCAGTGAAGTCCAATCTTTCCACACATCAGAGATCTCACACGGGGGAGAAGCCTTTTTCCTGTCCTGAGTGTGGGAAATGTTTTTCAGATAAGTCCCATCTTTACACACATCAGAGATCTCACACGGGGGAGAAGCCTTTTTCCTGTCCTGAGTGCGGGAAATGTTTTTCAGTGAAGTCCAGTCTTTCCATACATCAGAGATCTCACACGGGGGAGATGCCTTTTTCCTGTTCTGAGTGCGGGAAATGTTTTTCAGTGAAGTCCAGTCTTTCCAAACATCAGAGATCACACACGGGGGAGAAGCCTTTTTCCTGTTCTGAGTGCGGGAAATGTTTTTCAAAGAAGTCCAATCTTTCCAAACATCAGAGATCTCACACGGGGGAAAAGCCTTTTTCCTGTTCTGAGTGCGGGAAATGTTTTTCACAGAAGTCCCATCTTTCCACACATAAGAGATCTCACACAGATGAGAAGCCGTATTCTTGTTCTGAGTGCGGAAAATGTTTTTCGCGGATGTCCGGTCTTTCCGCACATCAGAGCTCTCACACGGGGGAGAAGCCTTTTTCCTGTTCTGTGTGCGGGAAATGTTTTTCAGAGAAGACCAGTCTTTCCACACATCAGAGATCTCACACGGGGGAGAAGCCTTTTTCCTGTTCTGTGTGCGGGAAATGTTTTTCGCAGACGTCCAGTCGTAACACACATCAGAGATTACACATGGGGGAGAAGCCTTTTTCCTGTTCTGAGTGCGGGAAATGTTTTTCAGAGAAGTCCAATCTTTCCAGACATCAGAGATCTCACACGGGGGAGAAGCCGTATTCCTGTCCTGAGTGAGGGAAATGTTCCTCACTGAGGTCCTGTCTTCCTGTACATCAGGAGTACCACACAACCCTCGAGGTGTATTAGTGAGTGCGGGAAATGTCTTATATGTGAATGTTGCTGGACATGTGGGGAAGAAGCACACCCTGATATACGGGTGAAACTCGAAAAATTTGAATATGGTGCAAAAGTTCATTTATTTCACTAATGCAACTTAAAAGGCGAGACGAATATATGAGAGAGACTCGTTACATGCAAAGCAAGAGGGTTCAAGCCGTGATTTGTCATCATTGTGATGATTGTGGCTTCCAGCTCATGAAAACCCCAAATCCACAATCTCCGAAAATTCCAATATTCCATGCAATCAATAAAACACGGATTGTACAGAGAACGATATCGCACCTCTGAAAAGTAGAAGCTGCGTATTAATTGTGTGAAAATAGTGCAGCGCTGCGTATCTATAAATCTTATAGAAACAAATAATTATACATTCCATAAAACTATTTATGAAAAAAGAAATAAATGATAAAAAAACAGTTCATATGGAGGTTTCCAAAGCTGTCACCGCTGTGAAAAATCCGATTTAAATGGATCCAATATTCAGTGCGCACCCCCACCTGCTAAAATGCATGCTCACCTCAAGGGTGAGTATAAAACTCATAGACAGATCACTCCTTGTGTCCGATCACGATCCGTCCACTTTACCAATGGTAGTAATTTCTACAGTCTCCAGACTGCACCTCTGTGTGGGGAATCAACGTATAAATTGTCTCCTAACACCACCTTCCTCCATTCACTTATTAATAATCAATTCCACTTCTATATCCCGGGGGGAAGGACATGAAAGAAAAAACACAAGTACCATAGTGCTCTCTGCTTCTGAATTTATTATAAAAGCCCCCCTAAAAAGTTACACAGGAACAAAAATTGTCTCTGGACAGCCGCACTCTGAACAAATTGTCGCCTTTATTAAAAGAAGGACAGCACTACAAGTCACAGCAAAATAAAACCCGACTGCTGACGCGTTTCGCACTGAAACTAGTGCTTAGTCATAGCTAGAGTCCCCTAAAAAGTTACACTTACAAGAAATAACAATAAAAACGGCAAGTATCAAATCACCAGCTCATTCACCGCCGATCTAGACCCACGGCGCTTCGCCTGACATCACAGATAGGGCTCCTCCCTTCTAAACGCGTGTCGGCCTCTCATTGGCCTTCGTCAGTAGAGAGAGAAAATAACCGCTTGGTAGTCTTCAAAGAACCTCCTCACTGAAACCAAACCATGGGTGCCGGCAATGCAATAGTGATGCAAACATACGAAGGAAACTTGGACAGCCGCACTCCAAAAATTTTCTTTTAATTAAAATCGATCACAAAATGAACATGCCACAGCAAAAAATTGGAACAAAAGCCAATGTTTCGCACTGTAGCTTCAGTGCTTAGTCGTAGCTAGTACACACATCAAATGATTGTTGAAAATATATAAACTTCACCTCACTGGTCACATGATCAGCGAGGTGATGATTGGAGGCTTAGTGAACGAGCAATGGACTGGTAAACTGGTGTCTCCTGTGATCTCAGGTGAATCCAGACATGTGATTGAAAAACCTTTTCCTGGTCGTCCTACGGCGGCACACAATGGGTTAAGCTTTCCATCTAACCCCTGGAGGAAGAAAACTTAAACAAGCAGTGAGACAAGTTTAAATTGATTAATTGAACACAGCAAGACTACCTGTCCTGCCCCTATAAATTCCCCCCAAGAACACACACAGACGTATTTTATTTTTCTTCTACCTACAGATGAAGAATTCGTGAGGCAAGTGCTCACACCCGGTGCTTCTGGGTTGCTGAGCGTAGGGGCGGCCGTATACCGGATGCTATCTCCGGTCCCTCAGCCTGCACCCCGACATCCCTCGCTCCGGTATTGGAAGCCGCCATGTTTTCCCGTCGAAAAGACCGGTACGAGATGGACACCGAGGGTGTATACACGCCGCAGTACCGGAAGTCTCCGGAAAGGTCGGCGCAGTGTTATGACGCACTTCCGGGAGTGCCGGAGTTCGCGTCAGCAATGGGGACCACAAGCGGAGGAACATGGCTGCAAGGTAAATTACAATTTTACTTCCACTGATAGTTTGATGTACGGGCAGCCGGAATTGTTTGTGTGGGATCCCAGGGCCTTCCCTCTATCCGTGTCATTTCCTGTTTTGGGGCCTTTTCTGACTGGTGGGATCTGCAATCGCTGCACTCAGCCTAGGCAGCAGATCCCTTGGCCGGTCAGAGGTAAGACACTGTCTGAGGTTTGTCTCTCTGTGTTCTTTTTCTGCAATTGTATTACAGAAGTGGGGGCCTTTCTCTGTTTGTTTTTCCAGATGGCTCCCTCTGGTAAAGCTACAAGGAAGTCTAGACATAATATGTGCAGCAAATGTGAACAACCTTTGCCAGAATCATATACTAGAGACACCTGTGAAACTTGCTTGAATCAATCAGATAGAGGGCAGACCAATGCTTTCCTAGCCTGGTTTAAAGATGAGATGTGTAATACCTTTAAAGAACTTAAAGACTCCCTGGGGCAAAGGAAAAGAAAGAGGGTTCCCAGAGATGTGTCCCCTGCTGCATCCAACACTTCTGGGGAATCTTCTGCCTCTTCATCCAGTCCGGAAGTATTATTTGACGATTTGGATGATGATTTATACTTATTGCCCAGGGATAAGTTTCCCAAATTACTCTCTGCAGTAAAGGACACTATAGAGTCTTCTAAAGACGTGTCAGCCAGACCAAAGAAGGATCAGTTGTACTACTTTCCACAGATCCCGGATATGAGATTGCCTTCTCACCCTATTTTAAATGACTGGTTTAAGAAGGACTGGGCCAACCCTGATAGAAGGTCTGATGTGGGGGCCCGCTTTAAAACTACATATAGGTTGGACCCCAAATGTTCATCCGAATGGGAGAATCCACCTAAGCTTGATCTGGCGGCTGCCCGGATGGTTAAAAAATCTCTATTTCCCTCAGACGAATCCTCCAAATTGTCCGACCCATTAGAGCGCAAGGCAGATGGCCTGGCTAAAAAGAACTACCTAGCCGCAGCTTCCGCTTCCAAGGTAGCGGCATCCTCAGTTCCTGTAGCTAGAGCTCTTAGGATCTGGCTAAGCCAATTATCTCTGGATATAGAAGAGGGAGTGTCCAGGGACTCTTTGCTGAAAGGGGTTGACATGATGAAGTCTGCTGCGGAATTTTTGTGTGATGCACCTGTGGATATTTTGAAGTTTTCGTCCAGATCCCTCGCTTTGTCCAACGCAACCAGGAGAGCGCTTTGGATAAAGCAGTGGACGGGTGACATGCCATCCAAGTTTAGTTTCATTAACATGCCTTTTCATCCTTCTTCTATGTTTGGTCCTCATCTAAAAGATATTCTCAAATCTTACAATGAGGAAAAAGACGCTGCTTTTCCCTTAGAGAAGAAAAAGTCTAATAAGCCATTTTTTGGGAGATCCAGATACTCCCCAAGAAGAAACTATTCCTTTCGGGGCAGAAGATCCTACTATAAAAAAAGGCAGGATCCGGCGACAGCCAAGAAGCAGCCCTTTAATAAACCCAAGGAATCTTGACGCCATCAGCACCTCTCCTCCAGTGGGGGGCAGGCTGAGGTTTTTTTCTCAGGTCTGGCAAAAGACGTCATCGGACTCCTGGGTGACGGACATCATCACAAGAGGGTACTCTCTGGAGCTGAGTTCTTTCCCACCTCAGAAGTTCATGCTCAACAAACCCTCCAATCCAGTAGTTCTAGAGTTAGTAGAAGACTTCATAAGAAAGCACGCTCTAGAAAGAGTTCCAGATCAAGAGAAATTCCAAGGTCTCTACTCCCCGATATTTCCGGTACCCAAAGCCTCGGGAGGATGGAGGCTAGTAATAGACCTGTCTTATCTAAATCAGTTTTTTGTCAAACACAAATTCAGAATGGAGTCAATTCGGTCTGCCATCGCGAACGTGGAAAGAGGAGACTTCCTAGCGTCAGTCAACCTTCAGGATGCATACTTGCATATCCCTATCCTCAGAGCACACAGGAAATATCTTCGGATCGCTCTCCTCCTCGATCACCAGATTCTCCATTTTCAATTCACATGCCTTCCATTTGGCATCACCTCGGCGCCTCGAGTTTTTACGAAAGTGGTGGTGGTCCTGACTGCGGCTCTGCGGTTACAGGGGATATGTGTTACTCCCTATCTAGACGACTGGCTAATCAGGGTCCCCTCAGAAGCCGTCTTGAAGCAACATCTTCACAAGACTCTTCAAATGCTAGATACCCACGGGTTCTTAGTGAACCTGAAAAAGTCTTCTCTGGACCCTACTCCAGTCATTTCCTACCTCGGGTTCACGATAGACACCTTTCTAATGAAGTTGTCCCTCTCAGATCAGAGGACTACCAATCTCCAACGGGCGGTGCAAGGTCTCCTGCAAACCGATCACTGCTCAGTGAGGAAAGCGATGAGAATACTAGGAATGATGACATCATCCTTAGAAGCCGTTCCATGGGCCAGGGCTCATTTCAGGATGCTACAAAACTGCATTTTGACCCAGTGGGACAAGAGCCGAGACTCTTTGGAGAGGAATATCAACATTTCTCTTCCAGTGAAGAAAGATCTCCTGTGGTGGTTGCACCCTCAACGCTTCCTACAGGGCAGATCTCTCAAAACTCAGATTCAGACGGTCCTCACCTCGGATGCCTCAGGCTCAGCCTGGGGTGCCCATGTAGAGGATCATTGGGTACAAGAAGCCTGGTCACAGAAGGAGCTTCAAATGTCATCGAATTTGAAAGAGCTCACGGCCATCAGGAAAGCGCTCATCCATTTCAAGTCCAAGGTTCTCCACAAGGCTGTTCAGGTACAATCAGACAACTTAGCTGCAGTGTTCTACTTGAACAAACAGGGGGGCACACGAAGCCCCTCCATGCAGAAGGAATGTGCCCTCATCATGCGCTGGGCGGAGGAGAACCTCCTTTCCCTATCGGCCATCCACATCAGAGGAGTGGACAATGTGAGAGCGGATTGGCTCAGCAGGAATTCGATCTGCCCGGGAGAGTGGGAGCTGAACCCTCTGGTCTTCAGGAAGATCACGTCCATGTGGGGTCTGCCAGATTTGGATGCGATGGCCAACTCTCGGAACAAGAAGCTTCTCCAGTTCTGCTCCCTATCCAGAGTGGGGAACCCGCTAGCGATAGACGCTCTGTCAATAAACTGGAAGAAGTTTTTCGTCTATATCTTTCCCCCGATTCCGATGATCCCGAAAGTGCTGCAGAAAATTCGGGACGAGAAGGTGAGGGCAATAGCAATCCTGCCATTTTGGCCCAGGAGGGCATGGTTCCCGCTAGCCTTGAATATGGCAAAGAAGCAGGTCTGGAAATTACCCATCCAAAAGGACCTTCTTCTTCAATCGGAGATGCTCCATCCAGACCTCGGGAAACTCCAGCTTGCGGCATGGAATTTGAACTCAGAGCCTTGACGGCTCAAGGCCTATCTCAGGAGGTTATAGCTACCCTTCTAGCCTCTAGGAAGCCTTCTACCCTGAAAGTCTACAATAGAGTGTGGACCCTCTACTCGGCCTGGTGCGCCAGGAATTCATCTTCTCCTGAGCAAGTGGCATCTCTCTTGCAGTTCTTACAAGAGGGCTTCCAAAAGGGTCTGAAGCCGAACACTCTGAGGGTACAGCTGACCGCCATTAACTCCTGCCTGAACGGAATATTTTCAAAAACACCTCTCGTCAGCAGGTTTTTCAGAGCAATTATTAAATTACGACCATCCTTCCATAAGCCATTACCAGCTTGGAGCTTACCTTTAGTGCTAAAAAGGCTAACATCACCTCCCTTTGAGCCTCTGGAGAGTTCATCCATAAGGTTCCTCACTTTCAAATGTATCTTTCTGGTAGCAATTACATCCGCCAGAAGAATAAGTGAGCTTCAGGCCCTGTCATCCAAAGAACCCTATCTCAGGTTGCTTTCGGATGCAGTTGTTCTAAGAACTATGCCAGGTTTCCTTCCCAAGGTCTCCACGTCCACGAATGTCAATCAGGAAATTGTTTTGCCTGTATTTGAAGAGGATTCTGAGGATGACCTACACCTTTTGGATGTAAAGAGAACCATATCTACTTACTTACAGAGAACCTCGGAGTTCAGACAGTCTGAGGCCCTGTTCCTACAGTTCCAAGGGCCAAACAAGGGGAAAAAAGCGAGTAAATCTTCGCTAGCAAGATGGATAAGAGACACCATCAAACATTGTTATTTTCTGGAAGACAAAGAATCCCCTCTTCTTTTGAAAGCTCACTCCACAAGGTCTACAGCTGCGTCTTGGGCTGAGAGGTATCATGTTCCAATGGACCAGATCTGTAAGGCGGCTACGTGGGCTTCACCGAACACGTTCATAAAACACTACAGAATCGATGTAGTATCGTCCGAGGGATCGGCCTTTGGCTCGAGAGTGCTTCAGGGTGCCTTAAAACATTGATGTCCCTCCCTTTCTTTCTTGCACTGCTTTGCAAATCCCATTGTGTGCCGCCGTAGGACGACCAGGAATAGGAAAATTTATTCTTACCTGAAATTTTCTTTTCCTGTAGTCCGTAGGCGGCACAGGTTTTCCCTCCCATTAAAATTACTATATTGCTGCATAAGATACGTCTGTGTGTGTTCTTGGGGGAGGTTTATAGGGGCAGGACAGGTAGTCTTGCTGTGTTCAATTAATCAATTTAAACTTGTCTCACTGCTTGTTTAAGTTTTCTTCCTCCAGGGGTTAGATGGAAAGCTTAACCCATTGTGTGCCGCCTACGGACTACAGGAAAAGAAAATTTCAGGTAAGAATAAATTTTCCTATTCCCCTCCACACACCCACACACTATCTACAAATCTATGTGTGTTGTTTGTCTGGATGTTGTGATAAAACAAGGTTAAAAATGTGACAATGAATGTGAATTGTATCTTAATATGTTGTGTGAAGTTACTTCATGAATAGAGAAATAAATAAATAAAGTCAAAAAATGTAACGAATATATTTGTGTGTAATGAAAAGAAGTTATAAAGATCACAAAGAATAGTGATGTGGTGATAAATGCTGTGCGTAATGTGTACTGCGGTGAGGTGTGAATGTATTAGAGTTGTCTCGATACCAAGCATTTCCCCGATACTTGTACTGTCAGCGATGATCAGTGTGTGGGGAAGTTACAAACACTAATGACCACTGTATAGATTTAAAAGTAATTTCTCCCCTTCTCTCTTCACCCCCCCCCCCCCCCCCCCGCGGCTTTCAGCTGCTTTGAAAGTAGCGGTGATCGGTGCTTGTAACTCCCCCACACACGATCACCGCTGACTGTCCCGTGTCCTCCTCCAGCCCCCCTCCGTTTTGCTGCAGTCTCCCTCCGTGTCCCCCTCTGTGCTGCCATCTCCATCCATGTGTCCCCCTCCGTGCTGCCATCTCCATCCATGTGTCCCCCTCTGTGCTGCCATCTCCATCCATGTGTCCCCCTCTGTGCTGCCATCTCCATCCATGTGTCCCCCTCCGTGCTGCCATCTCCATCCATGTGTCCCCCTCTGTGCTGCCATCTCCATCCATGTGTCCCCCTCCGTGCTGCCATCTCCATCCATGTGTCCCCCTTCATGCTGCCATCTCCATCCATGTGTCCCCCTCCGTGCTGCCATCTCCATCCATGTGTCCCCCTCCGTGCTGCCATCTCCATCCATGTGTCCCCCTCCGTGCTTCCATCTCCATCCATGTGTCCCCTCCCTCTGTCTCCCTCCATCTCCATCCATGTGTCCCCCTCCGTGCTGCCATCTCCATCCATGTGTCCCCCTCTGTGCTGCCATCTCCATCCATGTGTCCCCCTCCGTGCTGCCATCTCCATCCATGTGTCCCCCTCTCTGCTGCCATCTCCATCCATGTGTCCCCCTCTGTGCTGCCATCTCCATCCATGTGTCCCCCTCTGTGCTGCCATCTCCATCCATGTGTCCCCCTCCGTGCTGCCATCTCCATCCATGTGTCCCCCTCTGTGCTGCCATCTCCATCCATGTGTCCCCCTCCGTGCTGCCATCTCCATCCATGTGTCCCCCTCTGTGCTGCCATCTCCATCCATGTGCCCCCTCCCTCTGTCTCCCTCCATCTCCATCCATGTGTCCCCCTCCGTGCTGCCATCTCCATCCATGTGTCCCCTCCCTCTGTCTCCCTCCATCTCCATCCATGTGTCCCCCTCCGTGCTGCCATCTCCATCCATGTGTCCCCCTCCGTGCTGCCATCTCCATCCATGTGTCCCCCTCCGTGCTGCCATCTCCATCCATGTGTCCCCCTCTGTGTTTCTCTCTGTGTTTCTCTCTCCCTCCGTACTCCTCCTCCACCCCCTGGAACTCAGGATGGAGAGCGGGGTAGGAGCCGGTAAATCCGGCAACTTATTGTTCCGAATGTACAGAATGTACTCTGTCCATTCACATTACTGAAACATCATAACCTGTGTTTACAATGTTTCAGTTTATGAATGAAGAGAAGCGGCTGTCCTCTCTCCATTCATTTTCAGCGCAGCTGAGGTGGCTAAGAAAGGGATGGGGGGGAACATGTGTCCCTAGTCCCTTTCCCTGTCTCAGAGGGGACATGTCAGAGAGGTCTGTTAAGACCCCTGATATCTCACCAAAGCCCCCCCAACAGGGCTGATTAGAAAAAAAAAATTGCAATTAATAATTTAAATAATGAAATGTAAATAATAATAAAAAAAACACACTGACAATCCACTACCCCCCCCCCCCTCCCCTCTAAAAAAAAAAAATAAAATCACTGTTAAAAAAAAAAAAAGGTAAAAAAAGTCACATGACATTAAAAAAAGTATCGGTATTCGGTATCGACGAGTACTTAAAGCGGGAGTTCACCCATTAAACTTATTTTTTTCAAACAATCCCCTTAGATTCCTGCTCGTTTGGTCTAGGGGAATCGGCTAGTTGTTTTAAAATATGAGCCGTACTTACCCGTTTTCGAGATGCATCTTTTCCGTCGCTTCCGGGTATGGGTCTTCGGGAGCGGGCGTTCCTTCTTGATTGACAGTCTTCCGAGAGGCTTCCGACGGTCGCATCCATCGCGTCACTAGTAGCCGAAAGAAGTCGAACGTCGGTGCGGCTCTATACTGCGCCTGCGCACCGACGTTCGGCTTCTTTCGGAAAATCGTGACGCGATGGATGCGACCGTCGGAAGCCTCTCGGAAGACTGTCAATCAAAATAGGAACGCCCAGTCCCGCAGCCCATACCCGGAAGCGGCGGAGAAGATGCATCTCGTAAACCGTAAGTACGGATCATATTTTAAAACAACTAGCCGATTCCCCTAGACAAAACGAGCATGAAGCTAAGGGGAAAAAGTATATTGTACGGGTGAACCTCCGCTTTAAAAAAAAAAGTATCAGTACTTGTACTCGGTCTCAAGAAAGTGTTATCGGGACAACCCTAGAATGTGTGTATTGTGGTATCCATAAACCACTGTTTATATGTGTTGTTTGTGGATTGGGTGATGAATATCAAAACAAACAGAAAAATAGTGGGAGCCGAGATGTGAACATCGTGCATAGGGTGACCAGAAAACGAGCGTTTTCATGTGTGAAAAAAAATGATTGTTAAACAAGATCCCTAATCTCAGGATCGTGTGTATTGTAGTGCTAAAGAATGTTAAATATTGTGTGAGTAATAGTGAAAATACGAATAATAAATGAGAGCGAAGATTAGGTAAAATTCATTTACATTTCAATCTTGTTTTTTTGTTATTATTATTCTTCACTGTTTGTTTTTTCATTATTATTTATTATTATTTGTTTTTAGTTCTTATTCTTCTGACTTCTTGTATTCTGAGCTTCAGAGTTCAAATATTACGCCTGAACTTCGAACTTCTTGGTTTATGGGAGGACTAGAATAATCTGTGGGAGGTCTGCATGATTATGAACCCACATTAAAACTAAAATAGAATAAATCTCAACAAAATTGTGGGGCGTCTCGTCATAGATCCGGGTAATCAATCATGACTGATACACCAGGACATATAAAAAGACGGGGTATAATGATGTAAATGCAGCTACGATGTGATACTATACTGTGTTATACTGATGTGATGAAACTGCCGTGATATCGTTTTCAAAATGCTGGATAGTGAACATCAAAAACTAGTATAAAAACAGATATAAAGAACTTATTAACCACTTAAGGACCGCCTCCTGCACATTTACGTCGGCAGAATGGCACGGCTGGGAACATGCACGTTCATGTACGTCCTGTGCTAGTGCCCAGCCGTGGGTTGCGGGCGCGCGCCCACGACCCGGTCCGAAGCTCCGGGACCCGCGGACCCGATCGCCGCTGGAGTCCCGCGATCGGTCCCCGGAGCTAAAGAACGGGGAGAGGTGTGTGTAAACACAGCTTCCCCCGTTCTTCACTGTGGAGGCGGCATCGATCGTGTGTTCCCAAATATAGGGATACACAATCGATGACGTCACACCTACAGCCACACCCCCCTACAGTTAGACACACAAATGAGGTCATACATTACCCCTTCAGCGCCCCCCTGTGGTTAACTCCCAAACTGCAATTGTCATTTTCACAGTAATCAGTGCATTTTAAATGCATTTTTTGCTGTGAAAATGACAATGGTCCCAAAAATGTGTAAAAATTGTCCGAAGTGTCCGCCATAATGTCGCAGTCACGAAAAAAATCGCTGATCGCCGCCAAAAAAAAAAAATTATAAAAATGCAATAAAACTATCTCCTATTTTGTAAACGCTATAAATTTTGCGCAAACCAACAGATAAACGCTTATTGCGATTTTTTTTTTACCAAAAATATGTAGAAGAATACGTATCAGCCTAAACTGAGGAAAAAAAAAGTTTTTTTATATATTTTTGGGGGATATTTATTATAGCAAAAAGTAAAAAATATTGAATTTTTTTCAAAATTGTCGCTCTATTTTTGTTTATAGCGCAAAAAATAAAAACCGCAGAGGTGATCAAATACCACCAAAAGAAAGCTCTATTTGTGGGGGAAAAAGGACGTCAATTTTGTTTGGGAGCCAAGTCGCATGACCGCGCAATTGTCAGTTAAAGCGATGCAGTGCCGAATCGCAAAAAGGGGCAAGGTCCTTTTAGCTGCATTTTGGTCCGGGTCTTAAGTGGTTAAAGTGCGTTTTTTTCTATGTTTTTTGCTTGGTAGCAGGTACTTTTTTTTTTTTTTTTTTTTTAGGTACCCGCTTCCACTTCCTCAAACCTCACCTAGACTTAATGTCTGTTTGTGACACTCCTCACCCCGCAGCTACCTGGGACACATCTCAGGAGTCTGCAAGGCCACTCCCACAGGGCTGCTGTGCTTCCTATGTAGTGGGGAGCCAGCTGTGAAATATTGGGAAGTCACAGCCAGCTCCCAAATCCAAGATGTCAACCTTGAAGAGCGGAAGCCCAGAGAAAGACTACAAGGAGGAGGACAACATTGGACTCCATGCGCTGTTAAGTGTTTGTTTCTTAAAGTGAGGTGCGGAGAGCAGTCCTTGCTGGGCAAGAACTCACTGATTATTGCGGGTGGCTGTAGCCATGTAAAAATCTGACATGCCAGTTGTACCCAAGTTGATTGAGGAATCGACATGTGTGCATTCAGCCTGCCCATAGATCGGATCCTGGCCTGTCCCTACTGAATCAACTATGATTTGATCCATCTATGGTCAGCTTTAGTGTTTGAAACAACTTGGTAAGACGATTACTCTGCAAGGAAGGAGGATTGAACATACTGAAGTTCCTTTACTAAAACTGGAGAGAGCAAAATCTTTTGCAGCTGTACATGGTAGCCAATCGGCTTCCACCTTCAGCCTGTTCAATAAAGCTTTGATAATAAAACCTGGAAGATGATTGGTTTCTATGCAGAGCTGCACCAGATTTTGAATTCTCCGGTTTTAGTAAATCAATCCCACAGAAACAGGAGAGTATTTGCTTGTTCTTTTGCAGTGATCGCTTTTGCTTTGCCTTAACATCCATGGCGGTATTCCCAAATCTGGCTCTGGGTGGAAATCCTGTACCATTAGCAGTATCCCCGAGCCAGACTCAGGATCGCATCGCAGTATCCAGGCAGGCAGAGTTACTTACCTTGTCCCTGCGATACCTCCCCGCTCAAATCACACAGTGCCCGAGTGCCGGCGAGCTCCAAGTGCCACCCGTCACATGACCCCGCCCCCTCTGACGCAAGGGAAAGCCTAGACTTCCCCAGTGACATAGTCAGAGGGTGCGTCAGAGGGGGACGGGGTCACGTGATGGGTGGCCCCGCCTCACCTATATAAGAGCTGTCACTAGCTCAAGCCGCGTCATTCACCAGGCTGTCTCCTGGATCACGACAACGTTGGAGCGGGGATCGAGAGTGGATTACCATCGCTGGATTTTTTTTTTTAATAAAGGACTTTTTTCCATGGTGTGTGTGTGTTTTTTACAATTATTTACACTTCCTTAGTGAATTGGTAGGAGTACAATGTACCCCATTGCCAATTCACATAGGGGGGGCAGGATCTGGGGTCCCCTTTGTTAAAGGGGTCTTCCAGATTCTGATAAGGGTTGTGGGGATGAGGCCCTTGTCCCCATCAACATCCTCCCCATGTTGAGGGCATGCGGCCTGGTACGGTTCAGGAGGGGGGGTGCTCTCTCGTCCCTCCCTCTTTTCCTATGGCCGGCCAGGTTGCGTGCTCGGAAAAGGGGTCTGGTGTGGATTTTTTTTTTTTTTATTTGGGGTGGAGTTCTCCTTAAAATCCACACCAGACCTGAAGGGTCTGGTAATTGAAATTGGGGGGACCCCCACGCCTTTTTTTTTTTTTATGAATGAATTCTCTCTGAATTGCCGGGAGCCGACAATTTGATTATAGCCACAAGTGATTCTAAATCCTTCAGAAATGACACTTTGTGCAGGGACAGTTCTAAGCACGGGAAACATGCAATATTTCACAGGCATACTTTACACCCCCCCAGGTACAAAATATAAAGGAATCTTTCACTTTTATTGTTTCACTTTAAGCATTATTAAAATCACTGCTCACCAAAAAACTGCCGTTTTTAAAACTTTTTTTTTGCATTGATACATGTCCCCTGGGGCAGGACCCGGGTCCCCAAACACTTTTTAGGACAATAACTTGCATATTAGCCATATTAGTCCCATAGACTTTAACGGGGTTCTAAAGTTCACACAAACTTTTGGTGTAGAAAAAAGGTGTGGGTTGGATCCGCGCAGCGGAGAACAAACACACAACAGCGAGTGGGGAATGATTGCTGGTGAGGAGAACTGCTGCCCCTACTGATTTACTACCACTAGGTGGAGTAAAAAAAATGATAGAAAAAAGGGGGGGGATGTAGGTATGGCGCTGTTCTGATGAAAGACAGGGGAATAAATGTGGTGTTATCCCCAGCTGGGTATTGACTATGAAAATTGTGTAATACAATGAAGTGTGGAGCGTGGAAAAATATATGACACAAAAATTAAAAATAAATGTGTATATGTGTGTTAGACCCTCGGCCGGGTGTTTGCTGATGCAGTGTACCCTCAGCAGGGTGTTGGTAAGTGCTAGACTGATGCTGCTTGTGAATCTGACAGCAAACCTCAGTGAACAAAGTGCAACATCAAACACAATAAATGGATATACCCCCTGCCAGGTGTTTGACCCTCGGCCGGGTATTTGAATTAAAAATTAAGTAAAAGAATGTAAAAATAAATCCTTTAAGAATGCATAGAGTCCAGAAAAAAACACCTTTACGCCCCAAACATTCGCCAAATTCACTTCCTGACTAAAGTGCTTGCTCGTCTTTTTAGGACACCCAACGAGTTGTTGATAGTCGGGGGGGACTTTAATCTCTCCCACTCGTCGGTCTACGATCGCCTCGTGGTGAGCCCCAGGGACCCCCAGAACCGTGCCTCTAGGGAATCAAAACTTTTCAGACAACTTGCCAGGCAGTACGCCCTATTTGACGCCTGGCGGACCCTTCACCCGGGAACGCGTCAGTATATGTTTTACTCAGCTCCCCATCACATGCATTCCCGGATAGACTATTATTTTTGTCAACAACTCCACATTGCGGGCCACTCAAGAGGCGCGGATTCTCCCGATCTCTTGGTCAGATCATGCCCCCATCCTCATGACCCTAGATCTGGGCGCCCCCATCCACAGACCCTGCCTCTGGCAGCTGAACTCCTTCCTCTTTCAACATCCCTCCCTCTAGACTGGAACTAGAATTCACGTTACGACTATATTTTCTTGAGAACGCTACTCCTGAGATATCCTCTCCCACCTTATGGGAGGACCACAAGGCGTTTCTTCGGGGCCGATGCATAGCACTTTCTTCGGCGATGAAGAGGGACGCAGTGGCGGCCAAACTGCAGGCAGAGGGGGAGCTTAGGATCCTGGAACGTCACCTGCAGGTTTCTTCATCCCTACCACTGCTCCAAAAATTTGTCTGTCTCAGCGCGACGCTTAGAAACCTGGCAATTGGCAAGGTTGAAAAAGCGTTGCGAAGGCTGAAGCAACTCTATTATGATAAAGGTAATAAGGCCCATTCCCTTTTAGCCCGTAAGCTGGTCGAGTGCTCGGTTGCGTCTACACCCCATCAAATCAAAAATGGGGAGGGCTGCCTGCTGTCCCACCCCCATGATATTGCTCACACCTTTGCGGAATTTTATAAGATGCTTTATAACAGTCCTGAGATCCCCCATGACCCTCCCTCTCCTGCACTGACTGACCGACTGACCCAATATCTAGAGCGTAACGGGATTCCCCGGCTTGAGGCCTCGGACGTTCTTGCTCTTAACGCGCCCATATACGACGGAGAACTTGCCTCCACCATTAAATCCTTGCCCACGCGTAAATCCCCGGGCCCGGACGGCCTCCCCTATGAATACTATAAATCCTTCCTCCCTATTCTCCTACCGCATATGTGCAAACTTTTTAACGCCTTCCTCCTTCAAACCCCTATACCCTCGGACATGCAGTGGTCATTTCTCACCCTAATCCCAAATCCCGACAAGGATCCTTCCTTGTGTGCTAGTTACAGACTGATCGCGCTTTTAAATTCTGACCTTAAAATTTTTACTAAACTTCTGTTGATACGCCTAAACGGGATCCTGCCACCATTCATACACAGGTATTAGGTGGGCTTTGTCCCCCTCCGTCAGGCGGGAGATAATACGAGGCGGGTCATTGATTTGATTGATGTGGCGAACAGGGAGGGCCAGAGATCCCTGGTTCGGGGGGTTGACGCGGAAAAGGCCTTTGACCGCCTTGGCTGGCCTTTCCTGTTCGCCACACTACGTCATATGGGGTTTCGGGCCCTTTTTTGCGTGCCATACAGCATCTATACACTAACCCTACATCCCAGGTTAGGACCCCTTTTGCGATGTCTTTCCCAATAACGAACGGTACCCGCCAGGGGTGCCCGCTCTCCCCTTTACTGTTTGCATTATGTGTTGAGCCCCTGGCGGCGTCCATCCGCGGGAATCCAGACGTTCGGGGTATCTCAGTCCGGGGTAGGGAGTTTAAGCTGGCATTGTTTGCCGACGATATTATACTTCCTCTCACCCAACCTGGGATATCACTGCCCAACCTACACGCTGAACTTGACACATACCAGTCCCTGTGGGGCTATAAAATCAACGCAACCAAGTCTGAGGCTCTCCCAATTAACATCCCACATGTGGAAGTCCAACACTTGCAATCATGCTTCCCATACCACTGAAAGCCCACAGCATTGAAATACCTGGGTGTCAACCTCACGCCATCTTATGCACCTCTTTATTAGGCCAATTTCCCTCCCCTTTTTTCGCCAAATCCGGGATCTTTTGCAGAAGTGGAAGGTCCACCACATATCTCTCCTGGGGAGGGTGGCTTCTGTGAAGATGGCCATCCTGCCTAAGCTACTGTATCTATTCCAGTCCTGTACATGCAACTGCATAAACTACAGGCGGACCTGGTGCGCTTTGTCTGGGGTTACAAGAGACACAGGGTGCCCCAATTGGTTTTGCTGGCTTCTCTCTCAGACGGGGGTCTGGCGTTTCCTGATCTAGTGAAATATTATCAAGTGTCTCAGCTGCACGCCATCACATCCTGGTTTCCCCAAAGGGCTTATAATAAATTAACAGAAATTGAAAAAAATTTGGTTGGCGCCGATTCACCCAAATAGTTAACTCTGGAGTGCGGGCGCAGAGGTGAGCCCAGAGAGGCTTTTGGGATCCATGGCGCTACTGAAATCACTTTGGTGCAAACTTTCCCGATCCCATGGGCAGCAGATCCCTGCTGACCTTGTTCCTCTATAGCCCCAGGATGCCTGACTGTCTCACGCGCCGGATGTCCGTGCCCTGGGCGGCACATAATTAGTTTCACGTCGGCCACTTGGTGGATCCAATCTCACGAAAATTGCTATCATTTACTCAACTCCAAAAGAAACATGACTTACCTAGCCAGGTGTTCTATGGTTATCTGCAAATACGTCATTTTGCCCAATCCTTTGCCCGGCTGCTTAACTCCCACTCCATTGAAGCCCAGGGCAAGCATGCTTACATGCTTCGCTGGGAAAAAATACTGGGAGAGGAACTCCCAGAGACAACGTGGCGGGCGATCTGGTCTCAGGCAGCAAAGAGCTCATACTGTACTCTCTACAAGGAGAATGCCTATAAAATTCTCTATTTTTGGTACCTGACACCAGATGTGCTCCACGCCATTTACCCCTCTTGTTCGGATAGGTGTTGGCGTTGCCTGGATGATAGGGGTTCTCTGTACCACATTTACTGGAGCTGCCTCAGGCTTGTACCCTTCTGGGCGGAGACACGTGATTTGTTGTCACGCCTAATGGGGGTACCGGTCCCCGTGACTCCAAAACAGTTTTTACTGGGTGTAATATCCCTGCAGATATCCAAAACGTCCAAAAAACTGCTTAGACACGTACTCACTGCTGCCCAATGTCTGGTCGCCCTCCACTGAAAATGGCGCTCCCCACCCTCCCAGGTAGACCTATATACTAGAATAAAAGATGTAGAACTTATGGAAAAAATTATAGCTAGACTCCAGGATAGTTTGGAGATACACAATGAGGTCTGGGGGGAGTGGCACCGTCGGGAGGATCCGCCGTGAGCCGATGGTCAAGCCCCCCCCACCCATCCCGTCTTTTCTTTTATTCCTCTCTCTCTCTCCCCCCTTTTTTCTTTTCTCTATTTTCTTCTGGTCTAATTGAGACCTGCGGCAGATGGTTAATGGTTACTATTGTGTTTAGTTTGTCAGCTCTGTTTGCACGCCACTAGGAGAGCTGTGTATTGATACAACGCAAGCACTGGCCAGTTTGTGGCTCTGGCGATGTGTGTACAAATGTATTCGATCTCTGTACTTTTGCTTACTAATATGATTAATAAAAACTGTTATTTGAAAAAAAATCCCAATAAAATACATTTATGTTTTTGGTTGTAAGATGACAAAATGTGGAAAATGTAAAGGGATTTGAATACTTTTTCAAAGCACTGTATGTAACTTTGAAAGGACTGTCTGTTTGGATGGCACTGCCAAGGGAGCATTATGCATAGCTCCCAACTGATTTCGAGGGACTGTCCCTGATTTGGAGCAATGTCCCTCATTCCTCCTCACTTGTCCTTAATTTTGGTCTGATCCATATAGTTTTATATAAAATGCACTTTTTATGTATCAAAAAGTGTTTTCCAGCGATAAACCTTTCATCTGATTTCTAAATTGCTGCATTTATAAATTCCATAAGCCAATATAAAGGAATAGTAGTGCTAAAAAAAAGCACTTGTGGGTTTAACCAATCTTGTTTTTTGTACAATTCTCCTTTAACGGGGAGTGGCAAGGGGTGTGTCCTATGCCTGCATACTTGTGCTGATAGATGTCCCTCATTCCCGTCTCAAAAAGTTGGGATATATGGATTATACACCTAATTTGCAAATTAGGTGTTCCTCTAATTCTATGATCCTATTGCTGTGTGAACCTCCTGATCCTATCCTGTCACCTATATCTGCTTCAAGTAAACCTTGCCCCCATTCTGGCCCTGTTCCTGACCTGTTTGACACAATGTTTCTTGTACTCCCTGTCTTGCTCTTTTTTTTTACCTGATTTCCACTCATCCCATTTGTATATAAGATCGTCTGTACTTTGGCATGTGTTCACTGGTGTTATACGGGTTGCTGTTTTTTTTTACATGTGCTGTGTGTTCAATAAACATCAAGGAAAGCCCATAGCGAAAAAAGAAATACAATGCAAAATAGCAGATGGCTGGCATGGCAGGGGAAACGGGGTACAAACAAAATGAGAGGTCTTACTCGATTGGTGGAGCCTGGGGGGAGGAGGAGACATGAGAGTAAAAAGCTGGCCCCTCCCCCCAGCATCAGTGCAGTGTGAAGGAACAAGCTTCCCACCCACCCTCCCTGTTTGTTTTCTTGGTTAGATATGTATTTTTTTCTACAGATCGGTGTGTCCTCAGGATGTCGTGGCAGTTGGTGGGTGTTGGTCTTTGCGAGTGAAGGAAGAAACCTTGTATAAGGAGAGTTCGGGGCCCATCGGTGGTATGGGGCCAGGGCCTGCTCTAGCAATAGGCAGGTCAGGCGGCTGCCTAGGGCGCCAGGGTGAGGGGGGCGGCAAAATCTGGATCCCCAGCCACTCGCTGGGGATTTGGATTATTAAAATACCTCCAGGACTGACATCTTTTAAATACATGCTGCCTTATGGCGCCAGCCACCAGACTAGGGGGCGGTTGTGCCTGTAAAGACATCCCGGACCACTCTGGCTCTGCTGTCAAGTTTATATTGCATTGCACTGTGTACAGAGGGGGAACAGATATGTGTTTGTGTGTGTGTGGGGGGGGGGAGATGTGCAGGGGGTACAGATGTGTGTGGGAGGGGGTACAGGGGGGGGAACACATATATGTGGGCGGGGGGAACAGATGTGCAGGTTGTACAGAGGGGGAACAGATATGTGTGTGTGTGTGTTGGGAGTGGGGGGGGACAGATGCGCAGGGGGTACAGAGGGGGAACAGATATGTGTGTGGGGGGGGACAGATGTGCAGGGGGGTACAGATATGTGTGTGTGGGGGGGGACCACGGCTGGCGTGAGGAAGCCATCCACTATTTGTCTTCGGCCCGGGTTCAGAGGCACAGGTGCAGACCTGTGGACCACGGCTGAAGAAATAGGTGAAGAGGTTTCGCAAAAATCTCAGTGAGGGGCGGAGCCAATGGGGGAGGCACAAATTTAGATTTTGCCTAGGGTGTCAAAAATCCTTGCATCAGCCCTGTATGGGGCTCAATGGTGGCATTTCACTTAACGTGGTTTAGCTGGAATTTGGTTGGGTGCACTGCGGTCAGTTGGTTGTCTCTGAGT
This sequence comes from Rana temporaria, assembly GCF_905171775.1. Classification (NCBI taxonomy): domain Eukaryota; kingdom Metazoa; phylum Chordata; class Amphibia; order Anura; family Ranidae; genus Rana; species Rana temporaria. The sequence goes on along the minus strand of NW_024404461.1, from coordinate 2,073,916 downwards.
CAGTATGTCGGCTAGAGGCCTATTATCATACAGTATATAAAAGGTACCGCAGTTCATTATTAAACAGATGGTATGTGGAGTGCATGCAAAGACCAACGCGAATATCAGATGTTTTTTTATGGTTACTGTATGTTAATTAAAATGTATTGGTTAATAAAGAGGCTGCTACGACCAAAATTTACTCCAACTTGGTGTGGTCTCTATTAATGGGTAATGGTATGGGGGTTGGAGTAGTGGTTGGTCAGGCAATATGGGAAGGATAGTACATATGTTATACAATGGTCATGGCATTTTGCATTGTTTCAAGTTCGATCCCCTCTGTGCAGACATGCAGTTCATCAAAGATCTGGTCACACCCGCTTTACAGGATGCCAGCATGGGGTATCCTAATAGGGAGTGATGCATCTGTTAAATGTTGCTCATTCATATATGGTTCTTTCTCTTAATCAGCTGCCACACCTCTCTCAACATGCCGGAATCACCCACAATAGATTTTGTACCGGCCACTGCTGAAGACTATGAAGAGCTGATGTCTATCTCAAGTGGTATATACAAAGGAGTGGACTATCTGCCTTACAGTTACCATGCATGGCTGAAGGATCGTCAAAGAGGCATGTATATGGCCAAGATTGAGGGAAAAATCGTGAGTATTTAAGACAATCTCAGAATTTACAACAGGGGTGTCAAACTCAATTTCATTGTGGGCCGCATCAGCATTATGATTGTCCCCTCCCCTTACATAAGATGTCAAGAGCCACCCCACCTTCAGAAGTTGAGTCCCCCACTCTCCCTTACATCACAGTGCACCCCCTTTCCATATGCTGCTGAATTCATTATAGCTGCGAGTAGTTTTAACCTCCCTGGCGGTATGATTCTGTCTGGAATTACGTACCAAAAGCGGTACATTTTTTTTCATGGAAATTTGGTGATATGTATTATAGGCCTGCAATTCTTAGTAATTACTTACTTAAACCTGACCAAAACAAGACTCTAGTAGACATTCCAGATGTGATAAATTTGAAACACAAACACATGAATTATAATTAATCAATAATATAATTTTATTCAACAAAGCAATGAAAAATAAAGAAATTAGTCAAAGAAAGAAATTCAATACACATCCATAGTGTGAAACACTTTGAAGCAAGGAAATAGACAAAGTCCGACATTGCAATCTGGGCAATAGTACCTTGATTCTTTTCTGACTTTTTTCCCATTTTCATCCCTCTTGGAGCAGCAAACGACGCACATCCTGGTAGGCGCTAACTTTCGTGCGGTTGGCGGTACAGGTTCCAAAAAATGACGACCTGTCAGGCGCTCTGGATTCCCAACGTCAACAGAGCGTCGTCCGTGTCTGTTAGCAGACACTGATGCCGTCGGGTGATTGATAAAGATCTGCTCAGCCAACTTCCATATAAAGTCCGAATGAACAAGAGGTATGTTCGTGTTTTCTTTGTAAAGGATATAGGCGTTCCAAAGACATTGTTCAAGGAGATGCCTAAAAATCTTTTTATCCCCTGAATGACACTCCTGAAACTCCTGCAGCCACACTCTGGTCAGCTCATAAAGCAGTAATCAGAGGCCACTTGATTAGACGCGCAGCCCAACGTAACAGAAATAATGTTGAAAAAATCATCTCCCTCACGAAAGACCTCCATAACCTATACAAAGTCCATACACGTTCACATGACCCTGCTGTCTTTAAAACCATCTCTCTTAAACGCAACGAGCTTGACACATTGCTTTCCCTTAAAGCAGAAAAGTCACTCAGATGGTCGAAAGCTAGGTTTCTTCTCTCCAGCAACTCATACTCAGCAATGTTCGCCCGTAAACTTAATCAATCCCTCAAACCGTCACATATCTACAAACTCAAGAATAACAGGAACCAAGTTGTCACACACCCAAAAGAAGTACTTTCGATATTCACAAAATTTTACTCTGACCTTCTCTCTGCCCCAAACCCCTCCCCACCCTCTCTACCATCCACGTGGTTGAACAATCTCCCCTTCCCTAAACTCAATCAAACACAAATAGACAACCTTAACATGCCATGCTCAGACGAAGAATTAGAACAAATTATCAAAACACTTAAGAAAAACTCCGCCCCAGGCCCAGATGGATTCTCATCACTTTATTACAAACAATATTCTCAGATTCTAGTCCCACACTTGAAGAAACTTTTTAATTGCGTCTTAAAAGGCGATCACTTCCCAGACGAGATGCTACTTGCCAACATGTCCTTAATCCCAAAACCCAACAAAGACCATACACTCCCCCAAAATTACAGACCAATCTCTGTCATAAATAATGACCTTAAAATATTTAGCAGACTCCTAGCTAACAGACTTTCCTCTATTATCCCTACTCTCATTTCCCCCTTCCAATCAGGCTTCATCCCCGGAAGACAAATCACAGATAACATCAGACTAGTCACAAATATAGTCCAGGATGCCAAGGTACATTCCAACCCTGTCTTGTTACTCAGCCTTGATATAAACAAAGCCTTCGACAGTGTGCATTGGTCATTCTTGGACAGTGTTCTACATAAATATGGCTTCACTGGCGAATTCTTACACGCATTTCATGCACTCTACCATAATCCCTCCACCAGAATACGTCTCCCGGGTTGTAACTCTGAGTTTTTTAAAGTAGGCAAAGGTACTAGACAGGGCTGTCCCCTCTCCCCTTTACTTTTTGCACTAGCAATTGAACCACTTTCCACAGCAATCCTCACCAACCCAGATATTAAAGGTTACTCATCTGGACCCGACACATATAAACTAAGCATGTATGCAGATGACATGCTACTCTTCCTCACACAACCGGTCAATACACTTCCTAACCTTCTACAAACCCTCAACAATTTCGCATCCATATCAGGCCTCACAGTCAACGTCTCAAAATCAATAGGCATGCCCATCAACATCCCCCCACTGGAATTAGATTCCATACGCTCCTCCTTCGAATTTTCTTACACCCCAGACTCTCTCCCATACCTAGGTATTTATCTCACCCCTAATCTTGATGACCTAGCAAGTAAAAACTACATCCCGATGATTAAAAAATTAAGGGCGACACTTAAAATGTGGAAATCTTTTAAGATCTCTTTCCTCGGTAAAATCACAGCGATTAAAATTACACTCCTCCCAAAATTACTTTATCTATTTAGAGCACTCCCCATTAGAATTAATAAATCCCTTATCACCAAATTCCAATCTGATATTAACAAATTTGTTTGGTCTGACTCTCACCCCCGTTCTCCTAGACAAGTCTTGCACAAATCTCAGAGATCTGGCGGCCTCGGCCTCCCAGACCTTTGGTTATACTACCTTTCAGCAAGATGGACCCAAACAGCACACTGGCACATCCCACATTCCAAGATCCCATGGATAGCTTTCGAGAAATCCTCAATATCCCCATTCACCATCTCAGGTATTCTCTGGGGAAATAAAATCTCAATTCCATCCCTAAACTCCCGTAACCAAATTGTAGCACATTCTTATCACTTATGGAAGCTCCATAACGGAAAATATAACCTCATCTCTAAATCCCCACCGTTTGCTACATTTATAGGAGACCCAAAATTCAAACAAAACTCTCCAATAGACCTTTCATGGTGGAAGACTAAAAACCTCACTACACTTAACAAATTTATTATAGGTACAAACTTCATCTCCTTCTCCACCCTGAAAGCTAAATATCAGATTCCGGACTCGGAATTCGATAATTTCATCCTTATTAAACAATTTTTCGAAACTCACTTCAAAACCACAAACACCCAATCCCCCTCTCATTTTGAAAAACTCTGTCGCGATTCCCCCAGGATGAAAGGTTTCATCTCAGAACTTTATTTCATCATGTCTAACAACACAGAGCCCAATAAATTATCATATATGCTAAAATGGGAACAAGACCTTAACTTTACGTACTCCCCAGTAAACTGGGACAACTGTATAACCAATTTACACAAATGCACCAAATCAATTGCAATCAAGGAAACAGCCCTAAAAGTGTTTATCAGATGGTATTATACCCCGACCAAACTCCACGCCATTTTTCCCTCAATCTCCTCCTCATGCTTTAGAGGATGCGATGATTCGGGTTCTTTCCCCCACATTTTCTGGTCTTGCGATAAGGTCAAGAATGTTTGGTTACAGAAAAAAGGGGTGGAGATAAGGGCCGTCTAATGTGAGCCACCCTCACTGCGCGTAGCTGGAGAATAAATGTGAACACTAGTGATATTTATAAAATAAATGAATAAATTAATAAATATGCAAGAGCTGCTGCTTTAAAAATTATAGAATCCAAAATAGTTAATATGCAAATACAGTGATACCTATTATAAATAAGGTGCCAAATGTGATATTAAACAGCGCTCAAAAAAATATGTGAAAATGTAAATATCAACAAATATAATATTGGTACAGTGACATAGTGAAAAATAAATAAATAATCCACCCTCTAAGTGAGTCAATATATAAGTGTCCAAAAATCCGTGCAAAAATCGCATCAAAAAATACCAGGTTGGCAAATAAAGTCCATGAACTGTCTAAGTGAACAAAAAAATATATATATAAATAGTTCATAAATGGAGAGCAAAGGAAAAGAAAAAATCCTTCCCGATCTTCAATAAGTGCTTTCACCACACCACAGTGACTGCGTGCTTCCACCACCCATCAGAAATGCAAACTCACCGCAACAAATGGCCTGACACTTTCGTGTTTAGGCACACAGGCTTGTTAACTGACCCCCTCAGTTTAGTTGATAGAACTCCTTCTTTTCATATAGGGTGGAGCATTCAGTTAAACAGATGGAGATCCGAAGCAAAAAGAAAACTCCAAGATAACAGCCATATGCAAATAAGAAAAAGAGAGCACAATAGTGTGATACTGTAACACAACTTTTAATAACACACTACAAATCTCCCAAAGAATGCACTCACAAAGGTAACTCTTGTTACAAGCAGTGTATAAATCCAAAAACTGACACGGTGTAAAACAAAAAATAAAGATATCCTCCAGGTGAACTAGTGGTCACAGCGGACCAACGAATAGCCCAAGTGTTACTCACAGCCCTTGTGCAGGTGTACTGGAGCTGCTGCTTAGGTAATTGAGCTGGTGGCAGATTAGACCATTCCACGTTCAAGCTTAAAAAGTTAGGTGTGCGGTTGTGACTTCAGTAATCACTCCCCGACATGTTTCATCGAAATGATTTCTTCATGGGGTTACTTACCAGCTGTCTAGTGCCGCTTTATATAGTTGCCAGGGTCCTCCCTCCCCCCTTGTGTTAATCAGTAGGCACGCATCATAACAAGCTGCAGCTGAGTGGACTTACGTTCCTCCCAGCCATGCTAACATGCAGCTGATCCGCTCATCCAATCAGAGCAGCATCATCGTCATGACGCTGTAGCTGGCATTCTTCCAACGTGGTGGAGGCCCTCAGTGGCGACGTTGGTGTATTACACCACATCCCACTGCCTAGTATCGAATGTAATGTCTAACCCCGATGGTTAAACTGGGGTATGACACTCAACCTGCCTGCAGTGTATTCCATAATGGAGGGATGAAAACCAAATATTGCTGACTGTCAGCTTTTCGGATGTCCCTATGACCACAAGTTACCTCTAGGGTCTATGCATACAGAGTATAGCAATATAAATTCAGAAACACAGAGTACATTGGCTCTCATTATTTAAGCACAAGAGCCAGCCAATTAGTGGTGTGTATAGTTATGAATGACATGTATACATATATAAAATATATATTATATAGCACTCTAAAATCTACAAACACATCTCTAGACAATAAGTGTATATACAAAATATAAATGATATTTTAAAAATTGTATATAAAAGAGTTGCAGATATTGTTATCCATATTAAAAATGCATAAAAATATTAGTTAAAAGATATTAATAGGAATAAACAATATATATAAAATAATACATATATTTTTAAAAATGTTAAAATTATTTAAAAACATTATATTAAAATGAATACTGGAAAAAGATAATAAACTGGGCCATGAGCTGTAAATGACATGTGTATAAATATACGTTAGTAAAACAAATAAATGCTCTGGTTTAGACGTAAGTGGGTGTACTACATCATCCCCATATGCATGCACTCATCAAAACTCTGATCATGACGGGTAGCCCAGTTGTTTGGCCCCCTTATATAAACATAGCTCATGATCATCCTATATATGTAAAAACGCATGTCTCAAATCTATTGCTCATAATTTAGGCATTGCTAATGAAGCAATTCACATCCAGTTCTATGTTTAGTCCCCTCGGAAAATGGCTTTTTAACAGGAAGATCCATTGAGTTTCGCGCTGCGACAGGTCTCTCACCCTATTTGAGCCTCTCCACGAAGGGTACACACAGTCAATGCCGCAGAACTGAGCTAACGAGGGGTCTTGGTTATGTTTTTCTTTAAAGTGGACTGACACACTATGATACTCGAAGCCTTTCTTAATATTCGCAAGGTGTTCAGCCACTCGAATCCGCAATAACCGCTTGGTTCTCCCTACATAAAGTAGCCCACAGGGGCACCAGATCAGGTATACTACGTAAGAAGAGTTACACGTAATAAATTCTTTAATAGAAAAACTCTTCCCATCACTACTCATGACCTGTTGTTTACCCCTGTTACTTGTTCGTACAGTTCTACAGCAGATGCATTTCCTACAGGAGAAAAATCCTTTAAGATCTATTCTAAGGGCCTGTTGGTCTGGGGGATCTAAAATCTTACGAACCACCTTATCACCGAAATTAGGAGCCCTCCTGTAGATGAATCGTGGTTGACTCGGAAGAATTTCGGCAAGGTGTCTGTCCTTGCCCAAGATGTGCCAATGATTTTTAAAAATGGCCTCTACCTCCCTATATTGGGCATGAAACCCAGACAGGAATCCGCATTGGTGTTGATTATTGTTTGGCTCTTCTGCCTTCTTCTCCAAGCATTTATCTCTAGGGATAACAGCAATGTCTTCAATCATAGTATTCAAAGCTGGCTCATCATATCCCTTTTGAACAAATTTATTCTTGAGTATTTGTGCTTGTGAGAGATAGTCAGTGACATCTGAGCAGTTGCGTCGAACTCTTAAAAATTGCCCCTTAGGGATATTTTTAATCCACGCTGGATGGTGTCCACTATTAATGGACAGGTAACTGTTCCGATCAGTGGTTTTAAAATACACTTTAGTCTTTAATTTATTTCCTTCTCTTTGAATAGTCACATCCAAGAAATTGACAGTATTTCCACTGATCGTGTATTCCAGTTTAATATTATTGGAATTATTATTGAGTTCTCCCAGGAACTGGAGTGCTTCTTGTTGTGATCCTTCCCATATAAATAAAATATCGTCTATAAACCTCCGATAAAATAATAATTGGGGTCTCCGGTTATAAAAAACGTGCCTGTCCTCCCACTCAGCCATAAACAGGTTGGCGAGGCTGGGGGCAAACTTAGCCCCCATAGCCACGCCAACCTGCTGGGAAAAGAAAGAGCCATCGAACCAGAAGTAGTTATGGGACATGCAGAATTCTAATACATGTCCCATAAATCTCTTCTGAATGTGCGATAAATCATCCCTCCTGCTAAGAGCCCAGTTCAATGCCAGTGCGGCATCATCATGCTGAATGATAGTATAAAGTGACGCCACGTCGGCTGTCACCAAAAAGATGTCTATATCAGGCTTGATGCTCACTTTGTCCAGGGACTGTAGCAGGTCAGTGGTATCTTTCAGATATGCCTTGGTGGTCCGCACACTCAATTGAAGAAACCTATCGAGATATTCTCCCAGTCTGGCTGTAACTGATCCAATCCCGTTGACTATTGGACGAGCAGGTGGAATGGTTTCATTCTTATGGATCTTCGGCAAAGTATAGATCACCGGTATCCTGCACGCTGAAGGAGCTAAGTATTTTTTCTCTTTAAGACTTAAAGCTCCAATGTGATATCCCCAATCTACCAACGCATCAAGTTGTACCTTAAAAGGTTCAGTAGGATCTGATGGTAGTTTTTTATATGTGGAGGTATCGCTCAACATATGGGATAATTGGGTACAGTAGAACTCCTTGTCCAGGACTACCACCCCTCCCCCTTTGTCCGCTGGTCGGATCACAATATCCTTCTTATCCTCCAAAGATTCAATACCCTCTTTGATGTAACGGGGGTTAACCCCTTTTTTTAGAGGTAATTCCTCAATATCTTTGAGTACCAACTGTTTGAAGACCTCAATAAAATGATTATTGGAAATCTGGGGATTGAATAATGATTTATTCTTAAGTCCACTATCTACTTTCGTTGTCACAATGGTACTATTCATAGAAGAAGTTACAGGGTGGCTCAAGAAATATTTCTTTAAATTAAGAGTCCTGATGAATTTCTGTGTGTCCATGTACACATCGAATTTGTTCATCGTTTTTCTAGGGGCACATTTTAAACCCGTATTGAGGACATTGAGCTCTTTCGGGCTCAACGCTACCTTACTCAGGTTAAATATTCCTATGCTTCCACTTCCCTCATTCGTTTTCTGGGATTGTTTCCTTCGCCCTGCCCTGCATCCCCTGCATCATTTAAATTTTCTTTACTGAATGAAAAAATTCAGGTTTTACAGAATAAATTGGAACCAATTAAGGAAACCAGTTTAATGAAGGATTTTAATGTTAATATGAAAAAGAAACTGGAAAAAGTTGATAGAGAAACACAGAAAAGGAAAGTTAAAAAATTTAACAGGGATTCTGAGGATTTTAAAAATAATAAAATTTATGCTTGGCAGAGCACAGGAATCACCAATAATAATATGGATGAGGAAGCCATTGTGGATTCACAACAATCATCAAGAACCTTGGAAGTCATAGCAAAGAAGGATACTATTAAACAAAGTACCAATAGTAAAAAACCAAAGCTTGATCAGAGCTCATCCAATCAAGCTCGAGGTATTGGTACGAACATTGGTAAAAAAGATCATTATGCCTCTCAACAGGCATCACCTGGACCTTCAAGGCAGGAGAGAAATGGCCAACAATATGGTCACCAATATCAGTCCCCTCGGACTCCACAATTTTATGGGAGGAAGGATCAGTGGGACTATCCCCCACATCAGAATTACCAACAGTGGCCCCATCACCCGCCCCCTTTGGGATATTATCCAGGACCTGAATATGGACATATGGGTAACAGATTCCAACCCTTGGCAGAGGATTACCATAATGGTTATTACTCTCAACAGCCTTTTTTAGGGCATCGGGGGAGGGGAGGGAGAGGCGGGACGCCGAAGAGGTACCCACAGACCAGGAACAACAAGGGAGGAGACAAGCATGCTACTCCGAAATTTCCGCAAAGAGGACCAGAAATCTATCAAAGAGAAGACGGGGATGCAGGGCAGGGCGAAGGAAACAATCCCAGAAAACGAATGAGGGAAGTGGAAGCATAGGAATATTTAACCTGAGTAAGGTAGCGTTGAGCCCGAAAGAGCTCAATGTCCTCAATACGGGTTTAAAATGTGCCCCTAGAAAAACGATGAACAAATTCGATGTGTACATGGACACACAGAAATTCATCAGGACTCTTAATTTAAAGAAATATTTCTTGAGCCACCCTGTAACTTCTTCTATGAATAGTACCATTGTGACAACGAAAGTAGATAGTGGACTTAAGAATAAATCATTATTCAATCCCCAGATTTCCAATAATCATTTTATTGAGGTCTTCAAACAGTTGGTACTCAAAGATATTGAGGAATTACCTCTAAAAAAAGGGGTTAACCCCCGTTACATCAAAGAGGGTATTGAATCTTTGGAGGATAAGAAGGATATTGTGATCCGACCAGCGGACAAAGGGGGAGGGGTGGTAGTCCTGGACAAGGAGTTCTACTGTACCCAATTATCCCATATGTTGAGCGATACCTCCACATATAAAAAACTACCATCAGATCCTACTGAACCTTTTAAGGTACAACTTGATGCGTTGGTAGATTGGGGATATCACATTGGAGCTTTAAGTCTTAAAGAGAAAAAATACTTAGCTCCTTCAGCGTGCAGGATACCGGTGATCTATACTTTGCCGAAGATCCATAAGAATGAAACCATTCCACCTGCTCGTCCAATAGTCAACGGGATTGGATCAGTTACAGCCAGACTGGGAGAATATCTCGATAGGTTTCTTCAATTGAGTGTGCGGACCACCAAGGCATATCTGAAAGATACCACTGACCTGCTACAGTCCCTGGACAAAGTGAGCATCAAGCCTGATATAGACATCTTTTTGGTGACAGCCGACGTGGCGTCACTTTATACTATCATTCAGCATGATGATGCCGCACTGGCATTGAACTGGGCTCTTAGCAGGAGGGATGATTTATCGCACATTCAGAAGAGATTTATGGGACATGTATTAGAATTCTGCATGTCCCATAACTACTTCTGGTTCGATGGCTCTTTCTTTTCCCAGCAGGTTGGCGTGGCTATGGGGGCTAAGTTTGCCCCCAGCCTCGCCAACCTGTTTATGGCTGAGTGGGAGGACAGGCACGTTTTTTATAACCGGAGACCCCAATTATTATTTTATCGGAGGTTTATAGACGATATTTTATTTATATGGGAAGGATCACAACAAGAAGCACTCCAGTTCCTGGGAGAACTCAATAATAATTCCAATAATATTAAACTGGAATACACGATCAGTGGAAATACTGTCAATTTCTTGGATGTGACTATTCAAAGAGAAGGAAATAAATTAAAGACTAAAGTGTATTTTAAAACCACTGATCGGAACAGTTACCTGTCCATTAATAGTGGACACCATCCAGCGTGGATTAAAAATATCCCTAAGGGGCAATTTTTAAGAGTTCGACGCAACTGCTCAGATGTCACTGACTATCTCTCACAAGCACAAATACTCAAGAATAAATTTGTTCAAAAGGGATATGATGAGCCAGCTTTGAATACTATGATTGAAGACATTGCTGTTATCCCTAGAGATAAATGCTTGGAGAAGAAGGCAGAAGAGCCAAACAATAATCAACACCAATGCGGATTCCTGTCTGGGTTTCATGCCCAATATAGGGAGGTAGAGGCCATTTTTAAAAATCATTGGCACATCTTGGGCAAGGACAGACACCTTGCCGAAATTCTTCCGAGTCAACCACGATTCATCTACAGGAGGGCTCCTAATTTCGGTGATAAGGTGGTTCGTAAGATTTTAGATCCCCCAGACCAACAGGCCCTTAGAATAGATCTTAAAGGATTTTTCTCCTGTAGGAAATGCATCTGCTGTAGAACTGTACGAACAAGTAACAGGGGTAAACAACAGGTCATGAGTAGTGATGGGAAGAGTTTTTCTATTAAAGAATTTATTACGTGTAACTCTTCTTACGTAGTATACCTGATCTGGTGCCCCTGTGGGCTACTTTATGTAGGGAGAACCAAGCGGTTATTGCGGATTCGAGTGGCTGAACACCTTGCGAATATTAAGAAAGGCTTCGAGTATCATAGTGTGTCAGTCCACTTTAAAGAAAAACATAACCAAGACCCCTCGTTAGCTCAGTTCTGCGGCATTGACTGTGTGTACCCTTCGTGGAGAGGCTCAAATAGGGTGAGAGACCTGTCGCAGCGCGAAACTCAATGGATCTTCCTGTTAAAAAGCCATTTTCCGAGGGGACTAAACATAGAACTGGATGTGAATTGCTTCATTAGCAATGCCTAAATTATGAGCAATAGATTTGAGACATGCGTTTTTACATATATAGGATGATCATGAGCTATGTTTATATAAGGGGGCCAAACAACTGGGCTACCCGTCATGATCAGAGTTTTGATGAGTGCATGCATATGGGGATGATGTAGTACACCCACTTACGTCTAAACCAGAGCATTTATTTGTTTTACTAACGTATATTTATACACATGTCATTTACAGCTCATGGCCCAGTTTATTATCTTTTTCCAGTATTCATTTTAATATAATGTTTTTAAATAATTTTAACATTTTTAAAAATATATGTATTATTTTATATATATTGTTTATTCCTATTAATATCTTTTAACTAATATTTTTATGCATTTTTAATATGGATAACAATATCTGCAACTCTTTTATATACAATTTTTAAAATATCATTTATATTTTGTATATACACTTATTGTCTAGAGATGTGTTTGTAGATTTTAGAGTGCTATATAATATATATTTTATATATGTATACATGTCATTCATAACTATACACACCACTAATTGGCTGGCTCTTGTGCTTAAATAATGAGAGCCAATGTACTCTGTGTTTCTGAATTTATATTGCTATACTCTGTATGCATAGACCCTAGAGGTAACTTGTGGTCATAGGGACATCCGAAAAGCTGACAGTCAGCAATATTTGGTTTTCATCCCTCCATTATGGAATACACTGCAGGCAGGTTGAGTGTCATACCCCAGTTTAACCATCGGGGTTAGACATTACATTCGATACTAGGCAGTGGGATGTGGTGTAATACACCAACGTCGCCACTGAGGGCCTCCACCACGTTGGAAGAATGCCAGCTACAGCGTCATGACGATGATGCTGCTCTGATTGGATGAGCGGATCAGCTGCATGTTAGCATGGCTGGGAGGAACGTAAGTCCACTCAGCTGCAGCTTGTTATGATGCGTGCCTACTGATTAACACAAGGGGGGAGGGAGGACCCTGGCAACTATATAAAGCGGCACTAGACAGCTGGTAAGTAACCCCATGAAGAAATCATTTCGATGAAACATGTCGGGGAGTGATTACTGAAGTCACAACCGCACACCTAACTTTTTAAGCTTGAACGTGGAATGGTCTAATCTGCCACCAGCTCAATTACCTAAGCAGCAGCTCCAGTACACCTGCACAAGGGCTGTGAGTAACACTTGGGCTATTCGTTGGTCCGCTGTGACCACTAGTTCACCTGGAGGATATCTTTATTTTTTGTTTTACACCGTGTCAGTTTTTGGATTTATACACTGCTTGTAACAAGAGTTACCTTTGTGAGTGCATTCTTTGGGAGATTTGTAGTGTGTTATTAAAAGTTGTGTTACAGTATCACACTATTGTGCTCTCTTTTTCTTATTTGCATATGGCTGTTATCTTGGAGTTTTCTTTTTGCTTCGGATCTCCATCTGTTTAACTGAATGCTCCACCCTATATGAAAAGAAGGAGTTCTATCAACTAAACTGAGGGGGTCAGTTAACAAGCCTGTGTGCCTAAACACGAAAGTGTCAGGCCATTTGTTGCGGTGAGTTTGCATTTCTGATGGGTGGTGGAAGCACGCAGTCACTGTGGTGTGGTGAAAGCACTTATTGAAGATCGGGAAGGATTTTTTCTTTTCCTTTGCTCTCCATTTATGAACTATTTATATATATATTTTTTTGTTCACTTAGACAGTTCATGGACTTTATTTGCCAACCTGGTATTTTTTGATGCGATTTTTGCACGGATTTTTGGACACTTATATATTGACTCACTTAGAGGGTGGATTATTTATTTATTTTTCACTATGTCACTGTACCAATATTATATTTGTTGATATTTACATTTTCACATATTTTTTTGAGCGCTGTTTAATATCACATTTGGCACCTTATTTATAATAGGTATCACTGTATTTGCATATTAACAATGTTTGGTTACAGCTTGAAAGTTTTGCCTCTAAAATTTCAGATAAACCAATCACCCTTACAATACATAACTGTTTACTTTTCTCCCCCATCACGGACCTTTCCACATACCATATGAGACTCATTCATACAATATGTGTAGCCATACACTGGCTGATTGCATCTCAATGGAAATCTCCAATAATACTCCTAAATCCACTCAAACACAGGATTAACGAGATAAATTTGATGGAAAAAATCTCCCATACGCTACAAAACACCATGCACATTTTCAACAATAAATGGTCCCCCTGGTCTGAATATTCACCTCTCTTTTTTAATACAAACTAATTTCTTTATTATACCACATTCCTTTTAACATGGCCTCCCTCAATATTCTTTCAAGATCCTCCATGGTTTTTTCCCATCTCTAAGAAAAGCCTGTTAACCCCAATTGCTTTGCTGTGTCATATTATATATCTGTTTCTGATAAGAACTTACCACATCTTTTATAATTATGCTGTATTTTTATATATATCCAACTATGTACCGCTCTCTATCTTTTGCAATAAAAGTTTGTAAACAAAAAAAAAAAAATCTTTTTATAGTACTTCTTTTGTTGTTTTCGCATCGCCGGGTAAAAAGTCATCGCCTGATCGGCTCGGTCGACACCTCCCATTGTGTGGTTATAGTCGATCACGACTTGTGGTTTCAGCACTTCTTTTCCGTATTTTGTGCGGACCATGGCAGTGGAGGTGCTGTGCACGGTGCTCATGAGACACACGTCCTTTTTGTCTCGCCAGCGCATTGCCATCATTTTGCCCTTTTGAAAGGCAACCATCTCTCCTTTTTTTATTTTTTTATTGCCAAACGTAGATGGCATGTCACGCCGGTTTGGCCTCACGGTACCATACCCGTCCGTTTTATTGAGGAGCAAAACCTCATAAAGTTCTGGTGACGTGTAAAAATTGTCTGTTGTCACGCAGTATCCCTGGTTCAGCAATGGGTCCAGCAGTGACAGGACAGAAGATGTGGCCATCCCATAGCGGCTGTACCTGGGATTGAATTTGGTACCTTTCCCGGTGTAAATTACCGAATTCCATATATAGCCGGTGGATGATTCACATAGCATGTAAAATGTTATCCCAAAGCGCGCTCTTTTGGACGCAATAAATTGGATCCAACTCAGGCGTCCCTTGTAGGCCATCAGACTTTCGTCCACACTTACGTCCCTTTCTGGCACATAGGTCCGCTGAAAGTTGGCAACAATCATCTGGCACACCTCCCAGATTTTTTTCAGCTTTGGCGCAGGATGTGTGGCCTCGTCAAATTCTTCGTTGTTGGCGAAGTGCAGGTTTTTCATTATTAGTGAAAAGCGATACTCGGACATCACAGTGCCAAAAAACGGAGTGGCCAGCATCTTATTGGTGGTCCAGTACCACTTCTGGAGCGGTTTGCCCACCACCCCCTGAAGGATGATGAGTCCCAAAAAATTCCAAATGTCCTCCTCGGTGACCGGTTCCCATTTTCTGGACCTGGAAAATCTGCCACGCAGCGTAGCAGATTGCTGATCGTGGTAGCGATTGGTCTCCGTCACAATTTGTAAAATGACCTCCTCAGATAAAAAGAGTTTCAAATACGCCATAGGGTTGTCGGCCTCCACATCTACCTTCATCCCAGGAGATCCAGTAAATCGGAACCTCGGGGGCGCTGTCTGGTCCGCATCGCTGTCTATAGGGCACCAAGTGCGCACATCACTCAGGTCAGGTGCGGGATCATCTGCGGCGTCACTTTCTATATCAGTGTCAGATCCAGATGATAAATCTCCATATGATTCACTGTCGCTCTGATCTGCGAGCAACTCTGTGTCGCTGCCGCTATCGCTGTCGCTCAGCTGGTCCAAAAGCGCATTTGGAGGACAGCGCTTTTTTGATGCCATTTTTTATATGGTTTATAAGGTTTTATATGTCAGCAATGACAATGGCAAGGGGCAATGAAAGGGCACTGTGTCAGTTTTCAAAGTGATACAGTGTAATCCTCTCAGATTACATTGTATCACCACCTTTTTATGTGTTTGTGTTGGTGCAACATTTGAATTTCCCTCCCAGTTCCGTTCCCATGCACCATTGTGGTGCAGGGAACGGAACCAGGAAGTCAGATGACTGATGGACGGCGCGGTGTGTGTCTCGGCGGCGATCACAGCAATGATAGATCATCGCTGGATCGCCTGGACAAGGTAAGGAACACCGCTGCGCTCTCTGCACATTCACCCCGAGCGTGACTCGGACTAACCGATAGTAACATAAAAAACCAGCCCCGAGTCACGCTCGGGTTTACCGTCAGGGGGGTTAAATGACTTTTTTCCTTTTAGAAATTTCATTTTGTGCAGGGACTGTTCTAATCACGGGAAACATTTGCCACTTTACAGGCATACTATAGACACCCCCCAGGTAAAGGAATATTTCACTTTTATTTTTTCACTTAAAGCATTATTAAAATTGCTGCTCCTGAAAAAACGGTAGTTTTAGCTATAAAACTTTTTTTGCATTGATACATGTCCCCTGGGGCAGGACCCGGGTCCTCAAACACTTTTTCTGACAATAACTTGCATATAAGCCTTTAAAATGAGCACTTTTGATTTTTGCGTGTTCAAACACATTTTTTGCCTCTTCACATGTTCTACTGCGAACCGAACCAGGGGGTGTTTGGCTCATCTCTAGTCATAATCATCATCATCATCATCACTTTCCCAT
The DNA here is from genome assembly GCF_905171775.1 of Rana temporaria. NCBI lineage: Eukaryota > Metazoa > Chordata > Amphibia > Anura > Ranidae > Rana > Rana temporaria. Next base: position 2,057,551 of record NW_024404461.1, on the reverse strand, counting down.
GCTCTTGATTTGCCTGTAGTCCAGTGTGGTCTTTAGGGAATCATAGAAATCATGAACCCAAGCAATTGTAATATATGAATTATATAATGTTCTAAACAATGTACATGTATATTTTCTGGAGGAAAAAAGAATCACAATTCGTTTTTGTTCTCTTTTGCTGAATTTGTCTTGTTGATGTCTTTTCTTCAGGTGGGCTTTGAGTCTTTCTTACTGGTTGATAGCGGTGAGACAGCTGTGGTGCAAAGTCTTTGTGTGGCCCCCTGGATGAGAGGAAAAGGTTTAGCCAGGATATTTATAAAGTTTCTCTTTGACAAAATTCATTCTGACCACCCGCAAGTGAAAAGAATCCGCTTTGCCCATGAAGAGGACCCTCTGCCGAGCATGCTGAAGAAGTACAAAGTGATCACCTCTAAGGTCCTCTTTGTGTTCCAACTCTCACTATCATTGAATAGATTACCACATTGTCTACTCATTACAGGAGAACACAGCTGTATTTCAAGATGTATTGATGGTTTTTCTTAAGGAGGAGGTCCAGAACCGCCATGAAAAAATTAAGTCAGCAGCTACAAACACTTTTAATATTAGGACACTTACCTGTCCTGGAATACAGCGATGTCGGCACCGCTTTGTGAATGGCCCAGCGGCAGGGGATGGAGGCTGGGGACCGAACTTCCGGGGGAAGCCAGATCTCCCAGAAGTGGGGACGAGTACCTATCAAAACCAGGTACCCCCCCCCCCCCCCGAAAGGTGCCAAATGTGGCAACAGAGGGGGGAGGAAGAAGATAAGAGGAGCTTCCCCTTTTGGATGGAGCTCTTCTTTAAGATTCCTTACATTTGGAAAAAGATTGTCTGGCTGAAGTTCACTGAAGTAAACCATGTTTGTTTTCCTGGTATATTGGATAGGTGATAAATAATGCAACAAATTATGATCACATATTCTTTATCTAATCCCCTATCTCTGCGCCCGATTCTTGAAATAAGATACGCCTGAATTTTGGCTCCATCCGACCGACGTAAGTCTCCTACGCCGTCGTATCTTGGGCGCATATTTACGCTGGCCGCAAGGGGAGCTTCCATTGTTTTACGCGTTGAATATGTAAATGAGCGAGATACGCCGATTCACGAACGTACTTACGCCCGTCGCAGTAATCTACGCCGTTTACGTAAGGCGTACGTCCAGCGTAAAGTTAAGCCACATAATGCAGGTGTAAGTCATGTTAGGGTATGGACCAGGGAACAGCCGTTGTATTTTACGTTGTTTACGTAAGTCGTACGTGAATGGGGCTGGGCGTAGGTTACGTTCACATCGTACGCATTGAGCCGTCGTATCTTAGGGAGTATATGCAACGTGATTCTGAGCATGCGCGCGCATGCGCCGTTCGTTCGGCCCTTCATTTACATGGGGTCACGCTTTTTTTTAATAGATCACGCCCACTACCTTCCTACTTTGAATTAGGCGGGCTTACGCCGGCCAATTTACGTTACGCCGGCGCAACAAAGGGAGCAAGTGCTTTGTGAATACTGTTCTTGCCTCTCTGTTACGTCGGCGTAGCGCATATGAGATGCGCTACGCCGCTCTAAAGATGCGTGAATTCGGGCCATAGCGTCTACAAAATAGGGGATAGATTTATGGCATTTTTATTTTATTATTTTACTAGTAATGGCAGTGATCTGCAATTTTTAGTGGTGCTGCGACATTGCGACGGACAAATCGGACACTTTTTTTTGGGAACATTGACAATTATTCAGCGATCAGTGCTAGATTACAGTGTAAATTTCACTGGCAAGGAAGGGCTTAACACTAGGGGATGATCAAGGGGCTAACTGTGTGTTCCCTCAGTGTGTTCTAACTGTGGGAATGGGAGTGACTAGGAGAGGAGACATATATTGTTTTTCCTACTTAGTAGGAACAAACAATATGTTTCCTCTTCACTGACAGCACAGGGATTTGTGTGTTTAAATCCCAGTGCTGGCGCTCGTGCATGCAATCCTGCATGGTCGGTGGCAATAGTGCCCGCCAGCCACGTGCAATCGGGTTCCCTCCCGTGCAGCAGGCAGGGCACTAATACAGTAATCAGTAATAATACTGTACACTGTACACTGACTCTGTACTGACACTAGCTGGGAAGGGGTTAACCAGGGCCGTCTTAATAGCATCATGGGCCCCTGGGCAAAGTAATGCTCTGGGGCCCCTACAATGATGATAGTGCAGGTAAATTAAACAGACATCAAGTAGGTAGGAGGCAAACTGCCTCCCCTGCGTCTCCTGTGTATCTATCACTCTCAGTGCCATCATGGGGTCCCCCAAATTTCGGGGCAGCGTGGGCTCAAAGACCAGCTGCTTTGGGGAAAGTGCAGGGGGCCCACCATGCAGCTGGGGCCCTTGGGCAGTGCCCAGGTGTGCCCTCTTATAAAGATAGACCTGGAGTTAACATCTAGGGGCAATCAAGGGGTTAACTATGTGCCTAACCATGTGTAATATGTGTTGCTTTTCCTTCACTATCTGGATTTTTTTTTCTCCCTGACAAAAAATGATATTGGCTGTGTACAAAAACACAGGGAACAGCAATCAGCTGACTTCAGCCAAAATCATTGGCTGAAATCAGCTGCCAACCCAGTGCCATGTCTAATCACAGCACAGGCCGGCAGGGGGTGTGTGTATGCATGCCACCAATCCCGAAAGAATTAGCTGACCTACACAGGTACGTGACTGTGACATGCCGCTCAATTGCAATATATTTACTGTGAGCGGTCGGTCGGCAGTAGGGTGACCACATTTCCAAACTACCATTCCCAAAAATCAGCTTGTGCTGTAACGAATCACAGCACAGTGATTGGACACAAGAGGAGGAATTTCTCCAATCACACATAGGGGGCGGGGATTGTGCTCCTCCAGGCATTCCCGGCCAGGACAAGTACTGTCAGTGAGTAAAGCGGTGATGTGGCGGCCTTTTTTGGGGGCATCAGATTGGCCTGTTTCATTTTGTGACACTGTATTGTCCTGGAATGAATGTGCCCGGGACAGACCTGCAAAATGCGGGACTGTCCCAGGCAATCCGGGACACGTGGTCACCCTAGTCGGCAGGTGGTTAAAAGAAAGTGGAAAAATGAAATGGATCTCTTGGCAGGATTGAACAGGGGGAGCTCAGAAAAAAACAGACAGCTGTTTTAATATTAAGGGCAGACCACACTAGGGGTGTTGAAAATAATCGTAGCATCGATGCATCGAGATTCGACCACCCACGATGCTGCATCGATGCTACGACTTGCATTAATCGATTTTTGATGACGTCACCTGCGCGCCGCTTTAAAGGCCTTTCGAGTCTCAAAGCAGAAGCCGAGGGAAGCCGTGGGCGTCAGCTGCGGGCGTTAGCCGCGCCTCTATTCCCGCCCCCGCCAATGCAGCTAAGGGAGCTGTGGGCTTAAGCCGCGCCTCTTTTCCCGCCCCCGCCAATGCAGCTAAGGGAGCCGTGGGCTTAAGCTGCGCCTCTTTTCCCGCCCCCCTGCTGATGCAGCCGAAGACGCCGCGCCTCCTTTCCCGCCCCCCGCTGACGGCATGCGAGAGACACGTGGAGCGAGTGTCCCCGGTCCCGGTTCCGGTCCCGACCCCCGGAGCCTTCCTCCTTGGCTCACCTCACGCTGTGCACACTGCACAGGCTGCTGTGGGAGACCCGACACGGCCGAGTACTTCAGGCAGCAGAACAGTGACAGGAGTCGGAGACCATCATCATCAGGTACTTGGGGGGATGCACACTGGCGGCAATTTATGGGCACACTGATTGGCAGCAATTGATGGGACACTGATTGGCAGCAATTGATGGCACACTGATTGGCAGCAATTGGTGGCACACTGATTGGCAGCAATTGGTGGCACACTGATTGGCAGGAATTGATGGCACACTGATTGGCAGCAATTGATGGCACACTGATTGGCAGCAATTGGTGGCACACTGATTGGCAGCAATTGGTGGCACACTGATTGGCAGCAATTGATGGCACACTGATTGGCAGCAATTGGTGGCACACTGATTGGCGGCAATTGGTGGCACACTGATGGGCAATTTGGGCACACTGGCAGCAATTGGTGGCATACTGGAAGCAATTGATGGCATTGGCACACTGGCAGCAATTGATGGCACACTGGTTTATGTATGTCTTATTGTCTTAGTGATTGATTAACATCACAACTTCATTGATTTGAAATTGATACCCTTTTTTTTCGTATGATTTTTGCTTTTGCTCATCACTGCCACACACATGCAGCCATGCATTGCACGTGTGTGGCAGTAATGAGCAAAAGCAAAAATCATACAAAAAAAAGGTATCAATGAAGTTTTGATGTGAATCAATCACTAAGACAATAAGACATACATAAACCATAATTTATGACATGGCATACATTGTCGTTTGGCAATACATTGTCGTTATGGGGACAATGTCCGCAGTCTCTGATCCTCTCTAGTATCATTGTCCGCAGTCTCTGATCCTCTCTAATATCATGTCTGCAGTCTCTGATCCTTTCTAGTATCATGTCTGCAGTCTCTGATCCTTTCTAGTATCATGTCTGCAGTCTCTGATCCTTTCTAGTATCATGGCCGCAGTCTCTGATCCTTTCTAGTATCATGGCCGCAGTCTCTGATCCTTTCTAGTATCATGGCCGCAGTCTCTGATGCTTTCTAGTATCATGGCCGCAGTCTCTGATCCTTTCTAGTATCATGGCCGCAGTCTCTGATCCTTTCTAGTATCATGGCCGCAGTCTCTGATCCTTTCTAGTATCATGGCCGCAGTCTCTGATGCTTTCTAGTATCATGGCCGCAGTCTCTGATCCTTTCTAGTATCATGTCTGCCGTCTCTGTCCATCTCTTGTAGTATTTTGGGGTCAGTCTGGAGCTCCTCTTTAAGTTGGCTGCTATGTATACAGTTTTCTACATGCAGAGATTTTTTTTTAAGAACAGAAGAAAACCGTGCGCAGTAATCTTGATGCATCGTGATGCATCGCGGAATCGAATCGAATCGAATCGTGGACTTGATAATCGTAATCGCATCGAATCGTGAGACCGGTGAAGATGCGCAGCCCTAGACCACACCATAAATGTCATTTTTGATTTTGCCCATTGTTCTACTGAAAGGCTTCCTACATCCTGATGCACTCACTCTTTTCTCCGCCAGGCTGTGGTGTCTATGATCCTTCCCTCTGACCAGATTGAGGAGGCCATAAGACTGTTGGAGGCTCGTCTGGACAATGTGGGCCAGTTGAATAATTACACCGTTCTGGAACCTGCTGAGGTTCTCAAACTCTTTGATGGGACAAAGACTTCAGAAGATCTGCTTCCTGGGGGTCTCCTGATCCAGGGATGGCTTCCTATTACCACCCAAAGGTCCAATTTGGAGATGCTTTTTGAAAGGAAAATCACTTGGATCTACTCACAACCACAAAATACAAGCGGCAGTGCAGAGCAACAACAAACTAACCATGAAGGGAAAATGAGAAGAGGATCACCATCACTATCACCCTCTTCTGTCAGGTTCCTCAGCCTCGGTACTCCAGCATACCCAGTACTTTACACAGATGCCACATATCTATTAGATATCGACCTGTTCGGCATTGACCCGGCAAGTGCTAAGATTCATGTTGTACAGCAATTAAAGTTGTGTATACAGTCCCTGCCGGCCGGAAACAGTATAATCTGCAACGTTTATGGAGAAGAGAGTCTGCGAGCTGAACTAAGTCAACTGCAGGGGGGTCTGATGCCATTCCTTGCAGTAAATGAACAGATGGTCTTAGAAATGGACTTGTAAAGTCAAACTGAAGGCAACTTTTTTGTTTGCCTGGCTTGTCTTTAATGTCGATTGGACCCTGGGCATGCAATTTTGCTCTCCACCTGCTCTATGTTTATGACATGTTATGTTTTTATATTTAATAAAACTTTTTGAATCATTTATAGTGTCCTAGTTTTGGCCCTCTTGGGAGAACTTTATTCTCTCCTTTTTTGTTATATGCCACCAATAGAACCACGTCTTGTGGGTAACCATGCAGACGAAAGATAGATTAGTTAATTAACTCTTTTTATTATGACAACATTTTCTTTGACGTGGTTATCGAATGACATTTAAACACAGGGTCTGCAGGTGAGTCATCTGTGCACAACAATAGGGCAGAGCTGGGCAGCATTAGTAGCAGCACTTCACACTGAGATATTGGGACACAGAACAGGACTAAAACTTCAAGAGACAGGGGAATTTAAACTGGGATAGTTGGCAAGTATGAGGCAGCTGCATTGGGCCCCACAACAAAGACAGGGCCCAGGGCAGCTGCCCCTTTTGGCCTGCCTTAAAGACGGCCCTGTTCCTGGTTGTCACAAAGTTTATTAGAATGAGACATTTCTGGATAACCCTTAAATTTGTTCAGTCAAGGGTACTGTTAATGCTACAACATAAAAAGACATTTCAGACAATTGTACGCTTGGGGGAGGTAATTTTCTGTTCCTGCATGACTGTGCCCCTGTACACAAAGCCAGTTCCATAAAGAAGACATGGTTTAAAGCAGGGGTTCGCCAGTGTGATTTACCTGGCCCGTGGACTGCCCCTTTAATATCGCAGCAATCCCCCTCCGCTAACCTTTTTATCACACAAGATGAGAAAAATGACAGGTCCAGACAAAAGGCGGGTCTTTTGAGTTAAGCAGCGGGGCAGTTTCAGCAATCAAACACCTGCCTTTCACTAGCAAAGTCCCGCCCTTTGTCCGGACCTGCCATGCTTTGCATCTTGTGTGATTGAGGAAGCGGAGTGCTGGGATGTTATAGAAGGGGTGGCAGTGTAATATCGATGGGGGATCTGTTATGGGGGGTCTGTTATGGAGGGCTATGTGCGGAGAGGAGTTTGTGTTGGGTGGGTTTTGTTATGGGGGGATCTGCTATGGGGGGACCTGATATGGGGACTTTTGATGGGGGGGAATCTGTGATTGGGGATCTGTTATGGGGGTCTGTGATGGAGAGGTCTGTTGTTCTGGACTTTTTGATGGAAAGGAGTTTGTGTTGGGGGGCTTTATGATGGGGAGGATCTGTTATGGGGGCTTTTTGATGGAGAGTTCGTGTTGGGGGGCTTTGTGATGGAGAGAATTTTGTGTTGGGGGGCTTTGTGATCGGGGGCCTAATATGGGGGGGATCTGTGATGGGGGAGTTCCGTGATGAGGGGGGTTCTGTGATGAGGGGAGTCTGTGAAATACTAATAAGTTTATGTTGATTAAAATTGTTCTTTATTTTGAATATTGTATTGGTTGTTCCTGTTTTTTTTTCTGCACTTCAAATAAGATGTGTGCATAGGTTCATATTTTTTTTATACTATAGTTGGGCCACCAAACAGTCTGAGGGACCGTGAACTGGCCCCCTGTTTAAAAAGTTTGAGGTAGACATGTGCACAACAAAAAATTTTGTATTTTTTTTGTTCCGTTTCGTCTCGTTCCGTAGATTCGTAAAGATTCGTAATTTCGTAAGACTCAAGTTTTCCTATTCGGACCCGTTCGTATTTCGTAAGACGCAAGTTTTCCTATTCGGACCCGTTCGTATTTTCGTAACAGTTTTATTTTCGTTTATACTGAATGATTCGTATTTCTGTTTTTTCAGTTTTATTTTCGTTGATTCGAAATTCGTAATTTTGTTAGATAATAATTTTCGTTTAATGGATTCGTAATTTTGTACTTTCATAAATACATAGCAACGCGCGGCTAATCCATATTAAGATAGACTTTCTCTTAAGACACACGGTCTGACTTTTTGCCAACAAACGTCAAAATGAAAGCGTTTTCCAAAAAATCAGACCGTGTGTACGCTCTATCGGACAAACTTTTTCGGTTTCAAAAGTCTGGCCAACTCCCTTCAGACAAAAATCCACAGGAAAAGTTTGTTTGAAATCCAATCGTGTGTACGAGGCTTTACACTGTACAATGTGACTCAGCACAAAAGAGATAAGCTGATTGACTAAGATATTAAGTAAGATACATCACTCACTAACTACACTGCCCAGTGCCCATTCGAAAGAACGATACAAGTACACAAATTTACGAACAGACAAAGAAACGGGTTTATAAAACACACAAATGAAAATACGAACAGACAAAGGATTTAAAATACGGAATGCAAATCGTTCGTTATAGATGTCATTTTTGTTCTTTTGCTTTTTCGGTGTTTCGTATTTTAATCAAATTGTCCAATCATACGTTCGTATTTTCGCTTGTTCGTTATTTTGCTTATTCGGAATTTTCGTATTTTGGCTCTTTCAGCTTTTCGGATGTTCGAATTGATCCGAATGTACGAATACTAACAAATGGAAGAGGAAGTGATAAAAAGGGGAACCAGAACAGGGTCAGGCTTTTAATGAACACATGGAGATCAGGTAAGCAGACAGACTTTGTTGCATATCCATGACAAATAGATTATAGATCTTGATAGTACCATCTTTTAATTGATGTCCATCTTCTCTTTTTTGTTTACTCTTGGATCGGAGTTATCCTCTTCTAGCTCATCTAGTTTTCTTTTTTCGTTTGGTTGTGAAGCTACCTTGGGAGGAAGATCTAAAAAACCCTCATTGATGTTACCTATGGGGACAGGGGGCCCGTTGGATCTAGGTCGAGCCCCTTCTTTAATGTATACATCTAGATCCTTTGATAATGGACTGTATTTGTTAGAAGTGCTAGATTGAAAATCAAAGTGGTGGTTGAGAGTACCCTATATCAGGCTCAGGGTAGACTGTGGGATCTAATGTAGATGGATTGGTGTCAATATCCACCAAAATGGCAGAAGAATTCTGTGCTAAATCCACTAATGTAAACTTTGTGGGGCCTGTCATATGACTCCCGACTGCCCCCACTGTCGAAGACAATGTGGATTCAGACGTATAGCCATAAGGACAAGTATTCGACTGATGTTTGCCAGGTTTAGCTTTCGTATCACCATTATTCCTAGTTTTCTTTTTGCTTTTATTGTTATGGTTACTATTGAACATATGAGATCTAGGGCGAGGGAGATGTGGATTGGTACCCTGACTGGACTGGATGTTATTAGGTTTTGTTTCTAAGATTGGACGTTTCCATTCAAAAACATTGCCTATTTTGTAGTCTGTTACATCTCGTTCCAACTTATTCGTTTTTTTTTTTTAATCATCTCATCCTCATCTTTTTTAAGAATTTTATTAGAATTTTGGATTTGTAACCATTTTTGGAAAACACAGGAGGAGCTAAAGGCATCAATCGCCTGGCTCCTCTCCACCACCTGCTGCTCAGCAGCTTTCAATTTCCTTTCTCTTTGCAACACCAAGATTTTTTTCCACTTGGTGGTGCAAAACTCAGAGATCATACGCCACTCTTTAGAGAGGTCTTCGTCCAAGAAACTACATTTCTTCTTAATGCGGAGCCCCCGTGGAGTAATGCCCAAATCCAAATATTTTTGCAAGAATGCGAGATCCCACCATTGAGCATTCTCGTATTGCTTCGCATCTTGCAATTTCAAAAAAGCCTTCCTCATTTGGATCTCAAAGGCCTCTGTATGTGGAGGTGCATTCTGAGAGGAGGGAGTAATGTTAGTAACATCATGATTGGTTCCAGTTAGACCATATAAATCAATATTCTCAAAAATGGACTGCAGCCTACTGGACCTATCTGCAGCCACCCTGAGATGAGAAAAAAAAAAATATATATATATATATATATATATATATATATATATATATATATATATATATATATATATATATATATATATATATATATATATATATATATATATATATATATATATATATATATATATATATATATATATATATATATATATATATATATATATATAAAAATAAGAAAAGGACCAACACTCGCTCACACTTACCCACATATAACGATCAGAAATGTCTGGAACTATGCAACAATTGCAATGGACATACAGGTTGGTATCGCATGTACCTAACTATAATGTAATTAGCAAATAATAGGTACAGTAAAAGCCATAAAATCAATGTGTGCACATATAATACCACAATAATCAAGCTACAACATGTGAGCTGCTCAAAGGGAATCCAAGTACCTAGACAAACAAAAAACAAAGTCCCCTTGTGGCGCTGCAACAATATGAAGCGAGACACAGTACAATCTGTGAAAGTAAGTGTACAATACCCAGTGCAGCCGCCAACCACTGGAAAATGGGCACAGAAACACAAAAACAAAAGAAGCAGTGCTCAATGAGTAAAGTCATAAAACTTTATAGTCTAAAATAAGAAATAACAAAGGTATTAGCACACACAATAATAAAAACTCATGTATCTACAAAATGTGATTGATGAAACAATAGGTCCAGAATGAAAGCCACTAAGAAGAGTCCTGTGACGGAGTGGTTAATATCGACACTAGTGTCTCTCAGTATGCCGCTGTGCAAAGGTTACAATGCTACACCAGGACAGATGGTAGATCACTGGTGGAGTGACTACAGACAGTATCTCAGATGGTTAGATGACCTGCAGTGACAAATGGTTGTCGGCTGTGAATGAAGACTCAGGTGACAGGAACATACCAGTGGGGAGTGGGGACAAACCGTGGCAGGGAATCCCCAACACCGCCGCGGTATCTACAGGCGGGCAAGCCTAGATGCAAAGCCGATGACACAACAGTGCTGAGACATCAGGTGGTCAGGTGGTCACATGCTGGGTCACGGAGGGGGGAAGATGCGGTGTCCGGACTCCGACTTCCTTTGATCACGTGACAACAAGGAACCAATCAGAGGTGCAGGCACTGAAGTCTATGGTATCTGTGCGCACACAGGCGTCAATGATTGCTGTGATGAAATAGCAAGACGCCGGCATGGGCAAACAGGACTCAAGTTGAATGGCAGTAAAAAAGGTGATGATGATAAGCTAATTAATAGTAATAATAATAAATAATAAAGGAAAAATAAATAAATAATGAAAAAAAAAATGATGAAAAGAATGAATTGTCAATTAAATAATACGTTTAAAATAAAACGTTTAAAATAAAGGTACATCCTTGAAAGATATACACATATATAAAAATTACATATAAATATACTAACAGCGGGATTAATCATTGTGAGCAAAAGGTAGACCATGTCTAGAGTATAGAGGTAATGATCACTACCAAATACCTTACAAATTAAATATAAAAATATGATAAAAAATATATGAAATATGAAATTAATTAATGATTAACTGGTGTTACTTAGAATATCAAGTTCCTCGTTCGACCCATAACGACTTAAGACACTGTAGACAATGGACTACTACTGGCTAGGCTAGCTGAAGTAGCCGGAGTCGCAGAAGGTGTTTTTCCCTGGTTCTCCTCCTTCTTGGAAAACCGTTGCCAAACAGGGAAACTGGGGTCCTTCATTTCTGAACAACGTACGGTATCATGTGGAGTCCCTCAGGGATCTCCCTTATCGCCCGTATTGTTCAATATCTATCTTCGCCCTCTCTTTGAAATCATCAGTAACCAGAAGTTACTTTACCACTCCTATGCAGACGACACACAACTGTATTTCCGCATCTGCAACAAAAAGGATCATTCTCTTGGACTAGAGAAATCCCTCTCTCTAATAGATAGCTGGATGACAAACAGTTATCTTAAACTCAACGGTTCGAAAACAGAACTTCTCCTGTTTCACGCTAACCGGAAAAGTCACCCCATGTCAACCTGGACTCCCCCACCCATTCTGGGTAAAACTATCACCCCTAGCACCAAAGTCAAAAGTCTTGGGGTCATTTTTGACACCTACATGACAATGGATGCACAAATAGGGTCAGTAGTCAGCGGATCCCACCATCTGCTGCGCCTACTAAGCAGACTCACGCCCTTTATCCCAAAAGAGGACATTGCAGTCGTGGTGGGAACAATCATCAATTCCAGACTCGACTACGCAAATGCCCTCTATCTAGGTCTCCCCAAATACCAAATCACTCGTCTGCAAGCCATTCAAAATACGGCCGCGCGATTAGTGACCGGCAAAAAAACATGGGAATCAATCACACCTTCACTGAGATCCCTTCATTGGTTGCCAGTAAAAGACAGAATCACTTTCAAGGCACTCTGCCTAATGCATAAGTGTATTCAAGGAAACGCCCCCCAATATCTATGCGAAAAAATAAAAGCCCATAACCCCAATCGCATTCTGCGATCCACCAATCAAAACCTTGTCCAGATACCCAAAGCCAGATACAAGTCCAAAGGAGATAGAAGATTTGCAGTCCAAGGACCTCGGCTGTGGAATGCGCTACCAACTACCATCCGACTGGAGTCGGACCACTTGGCCTGCAGGAGAAAGATTAAAACCCATCTCTTCTGAGGTCAAGGGGTTTTCCTTACCCATGAAATGGATACAGCGCCCAGAGGCGATTCAGTTCGCATGTGTTGCGCTTTACAAGTTTCTCACTCACTCACTGAATTAATATCTCACATTATGTGGCTTTCTATGAAGGAGAGACCGGTTATATTATGCCCTACTCTCTCCTTCTAGCTTGAAATATGGGACAGGCTTACGAGATCGCAGAAATTCAAATCACCCCAAAGCCCACTAGCACCGATATTGAAAAACCTAGCATTCACCCCGGGCTTCACTCCCCTTGCGTTTGAGTGGTGGACTAACAAGGGCCTAATACGAATAGCTGATCTTTGCGACCACAAAGGTATGCTACCTGAACGATCTCTAATAGACAAATATCAAATGCTATCCACTGAACTCTATAGGTATACTCAATTACATAATTTTGTTCAAACTGTAGCTCGTAAGGGCGCTTTAGCTACATTAACGCCCATGGAGCATCTATGTAGTCGATATGACAAAATCAGGGGTCACATATCTGCTCTATATACTATTTTGATGCATGTCTTGACCAAACTTAATTATATGCTCCAATGGGAACATGATCTTCAGGAAACCCTTAAACTTAAAGAGTGGCACACAATCTCAGAGATGGCATCACTTATCAACACTTCTATAATAGAGGCCAACTACAAGGTTCTGTTGAGATGGTATATGGTGCCAGCTAGATTGACAACCTTTGTACCCAGAGCCACCTCTGGGTGCTTTAGAGGATGTGGCCAAGTTGGATCCACCTTTCATATATGGTGGACTTGCCCCAAGGTCAGGAGATTTTGGATCAGGGTCTAAAATTTTATATACACCCTTACCCAGATTAATCTGACAAAATCCGCAAAACATGCGCTGTTGGGTGGTGCGGTGACAGAGGCCTCCAGGCCCCAGAGGCGGCTTCTCACATTTATATTCATCTCAGCTAAAATAACTATCACCAGGAACTGGAGGTCTGCTGCCCTGCCATTTGACCAGCTCAGACACAAATTGTTGTGGCTTATGCTAAACGAACGGTTAACTGCAATGGTACAAGATAAGATGAACTTGTTTCATAAAGTTTGGGATCCATGGATTAGATACCCGACAAATGACCCTGGGATGCTCACAACCTAGAACTATTCCCCAGAGATGGGTCACGGTGCCGTGGTTCACTCCCCCCTCCCCTCTCTCTCTTTGCCCCCTCCTCTATACTCCCCCCCCCCCCCCGTTTTTTTTAGTCTCACCCCCCCTATCTTTGTTACAGAAGAACTCTTATGTATTGGGTTTTGATCTCTGTTATATTTTGTTGTAAAGTTTTCCCTTGCTCACCTTCGGCGATCCATTGCCGACTTAGGCTATAGTGGGCAGTGCCCGCAGGTCGGGAGAAGCCAGACTCCCCCGGTAGACAGATGGGGACCTGGTCCCTCCCAGCGCGTGGCACATATGCGAAGGCCTTGGAGCAAAAACAAGCTCTAGGTTTTGTACACAATGATATTGTATTTAGTTTAGAATTTGCAGTTTAGACAGGGATATATATGATAATTCCTTGAGCGGATGTTTTATGGCTCACATCAGAAAGTGAGAATGGTCCAGTTATGCTATATGTGGAGGATCCCTTCAGCTTTTTGGATTATTCAATGTATGACTCTCTGACTAGGTTGTATACGGTATGATTGGAAAACTGAGATATTTATACTTTGTATGGTTAAACTTCAATAAAAAAATTATTGAAACATAAATAGCAAACAATGGCCTGGGCTGGTCATGAAGGGAAGGGGGTAAAACCTTCCAAAGACTGAATTGGGTAAAGAATATACAAGTCCAACATTTCCTCTTCCTGATCTGTGTCTGCTGTCCCATGTACTGGTATGAAGAAGTCTCCTGTTCTCTTTGTGTGAAATCCCTGGTGATCCTGCCAATCTCTCTACTTTCCAGTTAAGAACTAACCACACTAGGCAGGAGAGCACAACATGGTTAGTTTGCTGGCTGTGCTGAGCTTGGAAGTCAACCTGCTCTCCTCCAATGATCAGACTTGTGCTTACAACCTCCCCCCTGCACAGCCATTCACTGGGAAGACCGGTGTGTTGCTGTTTCTCCTATCCCAACTCTTATGCAGCTGAGAACAGAGGGAATGTGATCACTTATAAAAAAGTACTTCTAATATATTTTATATCTATACACAAATGTTTTGCCTTTCCTTTCTATTATAAACTGAATGGGTTGTATTAGAAGGTGAGGCTTCCATACACTTTCCCTTCTATCCCCCAATATCTGCTGTACTGATAAGTGTATGAGTATGATCTCAGGTATTAGTATGAAATCATGTCTGACAGAGCAAACTGAGGACTCTACTTATAGGAAATTCATTCAGCTCTTACACATATTGCTAGAATGTAACAGTGATTTCCTATGATTATATTGAGGTATATCGACGACATCCTCCTCCTGTGGAGGGGCTCCAAGGAGTCCTTGGATACCTTCATGGGATTTTTAAATGCCAATGACAGGGGGATTAAATTCAAGTATGAGGCTAATCAAAAGAGTGTCAATTTTCTGGACTTGGAAATACATGTGACATTCTTCAAGTCCACAGACAAACTCTTTTATTACTTGTGATAGCTGCCATCATCAGGCCTGGCTTTATTCGGTCCCTAAGAGTCAGTACATGCGCCTGAGGCGAAATTGTAGCAAGTTGGAGGACTACAACGAACAGGCGAAGGTACTGACATCTAGGTTTCTAGATAAAGGGTATCTTGCAGGAGATCTACACAGACAAACCTGTGAAATTGAAAAAGTTGACAGGAGTTTGCTACTGGTAGATAAACAGAATCTAGTGGCGGATCAAAACAAATTTACATGGCCTTTTGTTACAGGCTATTCCAGCCAGCACTTTATGATCAAAAAATTGATCCAAAAACATTGGCATCTCATTAAAACGGTGGTTCCCCCTTAAAAACAACTTTTTTTTATTCCTCACATGCTGTTGATTGACGTTTTGCCCAAAAACGAGCTCTCCCCCCATCGCGTAAGCCGCGTCACGATTGGCGAAAGGAGCCGAACGGCGATGCGCATGCGCAGTATAGCGCCGACTCGCCGTTCGGCTCCTTTCGCCAACCGTGACGCGGCTTACGCGACAGGGGAGAGCCCGTTTTTGGGCAAAACGTCAATCAACAGCATGTGAGGAACGCCCACTCCCGCGGGACTCGCAACCCTGAATATGCTGTACTAAGGTATGTACAGCAGGAAAAAAAGTAATAAGAGCCTTAATTCGATTGTAATGTGGGGGGGCAGTGGAATAAAAAAAAGTTGTTTTTAAGGGGGAACCACCGCTTTAAGGAAGATTCTGTATTAGGTCCTGTACTTCCAGAACAGTCTCAGGCTGTCTTTAAAGGAGTTCCCTCATTAAGGGACTCTTTGGCCCCTGGAGTTTGTGACCTTCCATCTAATAAACCAATGTTCTTCCAGAATATAGTAGGTTACCATAAATGCAAAAAATGTGCTGTATGCAAGATCAATGCAATAAGTGAGCGTAAAACCTTGAGCTTTACTTCTAACAGCACTTCCCAAACATTCAATATCAGATCTTTTATTACTTGCTCGACCACTCACGTGGTGTACCTATTGACCTGCCCATGCAGGTTGCAATACATTGGACGTACAATACGATCCTTTCAAATAAGGGTTAACGAACATATAGGGAATATAAGAAGGGGCTACAAAAAACATTGAATATCCCGCCACTATAGAGAAGTGCACGCAAGAGATCCTAGTGGCACCTCTTTTGTTGCTATCGACAACTTGAAACCCCATTGGAGAGGGGGGTCTAAAAGAAGAGCTATCTCTAAACTTGAGATGAGCTGGATCTATCGAGTTAAATGCCTTAAACCTCAGGGCCTGAACGTAGATATAGAGGTTAATGCCTTTTTGGATAATTCCTAGGGTGTTCCCTCTTATACTACGAATGTGACGAGGGTCCAATAAAACGTAATATCATAGTTTTGTCGCAAATCAATTTTAACCACTTCCATACAGGGCACGTATACACCTTCCCGCCCAGACCAATTTTTAGCTTTCAGTGCTGTTGCACTTTGAATGACAATTGTGCAGTCATGCTACACTGTACCCAAACTAAATTTTTATCATTTTGTACCCACAAATAGAGCTTTCTTTTGGTGGTATTTGATCACCTCTGGGATATTTATTTTCTGCAAAAAAAATTAAAAAATTACCGAAAATTTTGAAAAAAAATGTATTTTTTTGTTTCTGTTATAAAACATTGTAAATAAGTACGTTTTCTCCTTCACGGATGGGCACTGATGGGCACCGATGAGGTGGCACTGATGTGGTGGCATTGATGGGCACTAATGGGCACCGATAGGCGGCATGGATGTGCTTGGATAGGCGGCACGGATAGGCGGCACGGACGGGCACTGATAGGCGGCATGGATGGGCACTGATGGGTGACACGGATGGGCATAGATGGGTGCTATTGTATGTGTTGTACTAATGGATGCCAATCAGTGATGCCCATTGTGGGCACTGATTGGCATCCATTGCGGCACTGATTGGCATCCATTTTGTGTGACCTCCTCATCCCTGGTGGTCTAGGGTGGCATCTTTTTTTTTTTTTTACACTGGTGGTCTATATGGCCATCCCTGGTGGTCCAGTGGGCATCCTCGGGGGGGCTGTGCTGATGATCGATCAGCACAAACCCCCCCTGTCACAGGAGCAGCCGATCGGCTCTCCTCTACTCGCGTCTGACAGATGCGAGTGAGGAAAAGCCGATTACCGGCTTTTCCTATTTACATCGTGATCAGCTGTGATTGGACACAGCTGATCACGTGGTAAAGAGTCTCCGTGAGAGACTCTTTACCTTGATCGGTGTTGCGGGGTGTCAGACTGACACCCTGCAACCACGATCGCCGCGATGCGCGCCCCGGCTCAGAATCCTGAGGACGTCATATGACGTCCAGTCAGGATTCTACAACCACTTTGCCGACGTCAATTTGGCGGGCGGCAAGTGGTTAATGATTCGGAATTTGATATTTGGAATGATGTTATTTTTATTAACATAAAAGTTCCTTTAACCACTTAAGGACTGCCCACTGTATATATACGTCCACAGAATGGCACGGCTGGGCAGATGGACGTACCAGCATGTCCTGTACATCTACCCAGCCGTGGGTCACGGGCGCGCGCCCATGACCCGGTCCGAAGCTCCGGGACCGTGAGACCCGCGGACCCGATCGCTGATGGGGTCCCGCGATTGGTCCCCGGAACTGAAGAACGGGGAGAGCCGCGTGTAAACACAGCTTCCCAGTTCTTCACTGTGGCGACTGCATCGATCGTGTCATCCCCTTTATAGGGAGACACAATCGATGACGTCACTCCTACAGCCACACCCCCTACAGTTTTAAACACACACTAGGTGAACCCTAACTCCTACAGCGCCCCCTGTGGTTAACTCCCAAACTGCAACTCTCATTTTCACAATAAACAATGCAATTTAAATGCATTTTTTGCTGTGAAAATGACAATGGTCCCAAAAATGTGTCAAAATTGTCCGAAGTGTCCGCCATAATGTCGCAGTCACGAAAAAAAATCGCTGATCGCCGCCATTAGTAGTAAAAAAATAAAAATGCAATAAAAATATCCCCTATTTTGTAAACGCTATAAATTTTGCGCAAATCAACCGATAGAAGAATACGCATCGGCCTAAACTGAGGGAAAAAAATGTTTTTTATATATATATTTTTGGGGGATATTTATTATAGAAAAAAGTAAAAAATATTGAATTTTTTTCAAAATTGTCGCTCTATTTTTGTTTATAGCGCAAAAAATAAAAACCGCAGGTGATCAAATACCACCAAAAGAAAGCTATATTTGTGGGGAAAAAAGGACGTCAATTTTGTTTGGGAGCCATGTCGCACGACCGCGCAATTGTCTGTTAAAGCGACGCAGTGCCGAATCGGAAAACCTGGCCTGGGCCTTTAGCTGCCTAAAGGTCCGGGGACTCAGTGGTTAAATTAATGTACTCTTCTGTTCCCAGGAAGTGACATACATTTATGTATAGCACCTCTATGTAATGGGCTTTCTGTGGTCCATTTAGCATAGTGAACGTATTAGGTGATAGTACATATACGATTTAGTATTGTAGTTGTCTTTCCCCCTTTATCCACTAGATGGCCCTATAGGGTTTAAGTTCATACCGCTTCTAAAAAAATGTTTTAAATACAAATCTTTTTTCTTATTATTATGGATTATTTTTTTTATTTAAATAATTTATGTGATCCATGCCTTGTACCACTACCGCTTTAATGATTAATATATTAATTGTGGTTATCTTCTTATATGCAATTTGTCATCTATTTACATATATAGTGATAGGCAGTATTATTGTGGTTAGGTTGATATACAAATTTGTAAACGCTTGAAGATTGGAGATCGGGTGGGGACGACCTTCGGTGAAGTTGGACTTGGTCCAGTTAACACAGGATATTCCTATCTGTGTTTCAGTGACCAGTCCTTTTTATGTTACTTCTCTGGTTCCCGTTCTTAGATATTCTTGGCGTTTCCTATTTGCTTAAAGGGAGTGAAAATGCGGCTGATTGTCATTGGTTGCCGCTACACGAGAGTGAGGCTTGGTTGCTTCTTCGTGGGTATATGAAAGGTGAACGTTCAGTGCGTCGCCCGTGCCCTTTGATAACGTCATGTATGACGAAACATGTCAGGGCGGAGCCACGCACTGACATCACCGCATTAACGTGACCCTGGAAGCACAGGTGTACGTTTGTTTTTAATGTAATTTTTTGCTGGCAATTTTAAAATCGTTTTCAGTGTATATGTTACACTTTTTTAATAAACCCAGATTTTATGGTACTTCACCATCTCAAGCCTCCGTTCGTTTTCCTCTGTGATTCCCTGTGGGATACCGAGTTCTAGAGGGGATTGTTCCGAGGAGATAGCCACCGGCACGGACTGGGTGAGGACCAGCTGGAAGTCGAGGAGCCTATAGCCCCTGTGATCTCCCATCATCAGATCGGGTGGATATACATGCCTTCTTGACCCCATCTAGCAGGGGGTCCAACTTGTCTGGTAAGAGCATTTACTTACCTTTCCCCTGGTGTGACCCTGAGGAATTCCTCCTTTCAATCAACACTTATCTGAATCGGTGGCGGACTGTATTCTTTCATCTTTCCACTGTTTGGATTAATTTGAAATTGGACACATTTTCTTCATTTATTTGATGTCTGAACTCAAATTTATTGTTTGAACACATGGTATTAGCCTTATCATTTAGAGCAGTGGTTCTCAACCTGGGGGTCGGGACCCCCTCGGGGGTCAAATGACGATTTGCCAGGGGTCACCAAATCCTGGGCTGTTCCTGAAGCCCGCACCGCTCTCCCAGCCTTTCTGCGGCTACCCAGCAGGGCTGTCCCTGGGGTCTATAGAAGTTTAGCTTGGCTGTTCCTGGAGCCCGCAGCCGCCCACAGCCGTCCATTCAGTTCATGGCATGGGTGGGGGGGGGGGCAGAAACTAGAGGTCAACTGACTGGCGAGGAATGTGAAGGGGGGGAGGGGCTGGAGACCCCATCTCCTGATTCCGGCATAGGTGTAACTGCTGCGAGACACCACAGAGCTGGAGAGTGACAAATTGAAGAGACACAGTGAAAAACACTACCTGTGATTGTTGTGAGTTGCCATTAAAAGTCCCAACTACAGTTCTCAGATCAGCAGATGACCTTGATCAAGAGCAAATAACTTCCCCAGCACTGCCACTGATCCCATCCCCCCACCAGAACTGCCCTCATCCAAACCACCGCCAGCGCTACCACTCATCCCATCTCCCTGTCAGCACTGCCACTCCCCCCCCCCACCCCCACACTAAGTAATACGAGAAGGAATTAAAATAGAGAATACATGGAAGGGAGAGGAAAAGAGGGGGAGGGACAAAGAAAAAAGGAGAGAAAAAATAAGACAAAAATCAAGAAAGACGGCTAGAGAGAGGGGTGGAAAAAAAAAAAAAGAAATTAGGATAGAGAGAGATACAAGGGAAAGAGTGGAAGGGACTCAGGGAGTTCTAAATGTCCGTGGGTTAGGGGGCGGGGCACAAATTACTTGTCTTGCCTTGGCTGCTGACAACCCACGCTACGAAAATAATTTTACTGTTAGGGGTCCCCACTTAGGAATTTTTTTTATCAAGGGGTCACGACACTAGAAAGGTTGAGAACCACTGATTTAGAGGGACTATTTTGAAATCTTTGTTCACATAGACATAATTTTTACATATTTCATTTTTTATTCTTATTCAGTTTTTTAATCATGCACTTTATACGCACAATGGTCAGGTTGTGTCGAGTTTTCGAGCGCAACCTATTCCCCTCTTCATTTTCTATGATTGTCAGCTCCATCTAGTGGCCATAAAACGGTATTTTTCATTACCCACTTAACGCCCGCCGCACGACTATTTACGTCCGCAAAATGGCACGGACAGGCAGAAGGACGTATATATACGTCCTTGCCTTTCCGCGGGTGCGGCGGGCGGATTCCCTCGGGGAGCGATCCGGGACGACGGCGCGGCTTTTCTTTTATAGCCACTCCGTCGTAATCGCTCCCCGGAGCTGAAGAACGGGGAGAGCCTATGTAAACACGGCTTCCCCATGCTTCACTGTGGCGGCGCATCGATCGTGTCATCCCCTTTATAGGGGAGACACAATCGATGACGTCAGACCTACAGCCACACCCCCCTATTGTTGTAAACACACACTAGGTGAAGCCTAACTCCTACAGCGCCCCCTGTGGTTAACTCCCAAACTGCAACTGTCATTTTCACAATAAAGAATGCAATTTAAATGCATTTTTTGCTGTGAAAATGACAATGGTCCCAAAAATGTGTCAAAATTGTCCGAAGTGTCCGCCATAATGTCACAGTCACGAAAAAAATCGCTGATCGCCGCCATTAGTAGTAAAAAAAATTTTTTTTATAAAAATGCAATAAAAATATCCCCTATTTTGTAACGCTAGAAATTTTGCGCAAACCAAATCGATAAACGCTTATTGCGATTTTTTTTACCAAAAATAGGTAGAAGAATACGTATCGGCATAAACTGAGGAAAAAAAAAAATTATATATGTTTTTGGGGGGATATTTATTACAGCAAAAAGTAAAAAATATTGAATTTTTTTCAAAATTGTCGCTCTATTTTTGTTTATTGCGCAAAAAATAAAAACCGCAGAGGTGATCAAATACCACCAAAAGAAAGCTCTATTTGTGGGGAAAAAAGAACGCCAATTTTGTTTGGGAGTCACGTCGCACGAGCGCGCAATTGTCTGTTAAAGCGAAGCAGTGCCGAATTGTAAAAACGCCTTTGGGCATTTAGCAGCATATTGGTCCAGGGGTTAAGTGGTTAAATACCTCAATCAGTAAAAATAGCACAATAACACTTTATGGCCACTAGATGGAGCCAAGGAAATCAGTGTATGAAATAAAATACATCCAATATTCATCATGGCCGCTCACATTCATTCAACTATTTTTATTTTAAACAGACCTCTAAGTGTTTGTGAAATCTTCCACCACAAAATGTACTCAGCCAATGAGAGGGAATGACTCCATTTTTATTTTTCTACTGCTATCAATGGCCAACACGGTACAACACTTCATCCATGTCTTTGGTGATCTCTGATCTCCTTATGAAGTGTTTCTTCCATGATGAAGATCAGCCATGGAGTATATCTGAGGTGTATATCAGGGTGTGCTTCTTCCCCACATGAGACCTGTGATGTCCAGCAACATTCAACATTCATATACAAGACACACTCAAGGCACTAATACATCTCAAGGGTTGTGTGGGATCCCTGATGTACAGGAAGACAGGACTTCAGCAAGGAACAATTCCCTCACTCTGGACAGGAATACGGCTTCTCCCCCATGTGAGATCTCTGATGTTTGGAAAGATGTTGCTTCTGTGAAAAACATTTCCCGCACTCAGGACAGGAATACGGCTTTTCCCCCGTGTGAGATCTCTGATGAATGTAAAGACTGAACTTCACTGAAAAACATTTCCCGCACTCAGGACAGGAATACGGTTTCTCCCCCGTGTGAGATATCTGATGTTTGGAAAGATTGGACTTATATGAAAAACATTTTCCACACTCAGGACAGGAATATGGCTTCTCCCCCGTGTGAGATCTCTGATGTTTGGAAAGACTGGACTTCTCTGAAAAACATTTTCCACACTCAGGACAGGAATATGGCTTCTCCCCCGTGTGAGATCTCTGATGTTTGGAAAGATTGGACTGCACTGAAAAACATTTCCTGCACTCAGGACAGGAATACGGCTTCTCCCCCGTGTGAGATCTTTTATGCACCTTAAGACCGTATTTTGAACAGAAAGATTTTCCGCACTCAGTACAGGAAAACCTCTTATCTGTTGGAAGAACGGCACCATCCATCACAGTCTGAGGTTCCTCAGGATAAGAGGAATACGATGGTCCATCTACACTGTGTGGTGTCGGATGGACATTTGAGGTAGTCGGGTTTTCTCCTGGACTATACTGTGTGATGTCCTCATCTTCTACTTTACAGTCTGGAGACAAAGTGAGACAATCCTCTGAGGTTTTCCTCATCTCCCGTCCATCTACTAAAATATAGATAAAAAGATTATTATAGACATGAGTAGATTGGTTCCCCTAAACCAGGACTCCGCCCACATTGTCATGGGTTTTGGCGACGATAAAAATAATATATTTAATATTATTCCGACAAAAATATGAAAATGCCATTAGGCCTCAATTTGATCGTAACGATTATAGATGAAAGTCATTCAGTCAGTGAAGAGGGAACATTTGGCTCAGATGACCAAGTTCCCAATACATTAGCTATTTCTAACTTTTACAAGCTTGGGTGAGAGCCTGAACAATGAAATGGCTTTCTCACCAAACAATGTGTTTAAACTGGCTTCAAGTGAATAGCTATGCCCATTGTGGGGTAGCTTTCATGGATAAGAACGTTGACTTTAGCCATCCTAACACAATGGACCATGTTGACCAGCGAAGGGTCTCTAAGGAGAGGATATTTACACAGCTGAGCTATTAAACTGTCTTCATTAAGTCCAAGCTTCACCAACATATGATACAAGTCAGAGATATTTTAAGATACACATAGTATTAAAAGAATATATGTTGATATGAAATAAATAATAAGTAATGTTTAGATGATCAATGACATCTTCAGACCAAGGGAGATATTCCGTTAATTTAGAACTTTGTTAGAAGAAAGAATTATATGAGAAATTTGTTTTATAAATAGAAGTGCTTTAAATAAGCTAATCAACATTATGAAAGATATCACATTGTGATTATAAAATTGTGAATTAACCTGTAACACATATCCATTAAACACATATCAAAATAATTCATGTATCCACATTAATAATTATTTTGCATTTGATTGAGAGATGTAACCTATGCATTGATTGAAAAGACTGTTTTAGGAAAAACGTTTATAAAGGAATATAGGAACAGATTATATCGTAATCAACAGTATACTAATTGTATTTTATATAATATAAAGATACCAGAGTCATACATAGATGTGTGTGTATATATATATATATATATATATATATATATATATATATATATATATGTCGATAGTTTACCCAAAAATATAAATATCCAACGTATGGATGATCTCACAATAAAGCTGAGACACCTAGTGGCTGAAAGTGATATTCCTCAAGGTTCTCCAAGCCCAGAAAACAAGTCAATTATTAAGCTGTCAGCCAATAGAAACCAAACACGTCTTGACAGGAACGCCCATATGTGCCACAGGCCTATGAGTTAAGGACAGTTGTCAGAGGGGCAGAACTGAGTATGATCTTTATGGTCCTATTGTTTTGATCGATATAAAGTTAGAGAGTGAGAGAGAAAGAAAGAGGAGCTGAAAAAAAAACTCAATGGGAGGATGAGAGAAGACCACTTCAGAAAAGGGGGCACGCTTGCACTATGCATGAAGACTGCAACGATTTTAGCTCTGGTCACTTGCCAATAGGAAATAGCCATCTTGGGAATTGGTAACTATGTCATTTTTGATTTTATCTCAAATCTATTGTTGTTCCCTAGAAATGTTGAAATATTGAAGTACTGGATATCCTGTAGTTATGGTTTGTTCTCAGTATTAATAACTGGTAATTTTTCCTTAAAGAGTACAATTTTTATTATATTTTTATTTTTACATAGTTCCAATTTTATTGACAAAACAAACGTCCAATATATTTCACATTGTTAACCACTTACTTACCTGCAGTATAGTAACGGTTGGGCATGTGAAATAGACGCTTTTGTTTCATTGTCATTTACATAAAGTTATCTTGAGAACTTACCATGACACAAATCAAAAGGTATTGCATGCCCATTTGGGGGTATTTTATTGATTTTCAAGTCGTTAATATAACGCAACTGGTATTTTAAGTTCATGTAAATATTCATAATTTGTCTACCAATAAATTAGCTATTTTGTATGATCATACGTCTCCGTGAATGAGTTTCATATTACAGACTATGGCATATAGATTGTCTTGTATTTAAAAACATCTTCGTTATAAAATAATTCAAAGTAAATTACTGTGCGGGTAAATATGACCTTAAAAAAGCACAACAACATGAGGCAGCTTTGTCTCTGAGGATCTTACAATTCCCCCTCAAGGTAACTAGTAAATGGCTCCTCTGATCTCCTACCAGATAATTTCTTTATTCGTGGTCCTTAGTCAGAGAGTGAGGAAACAACGAGAACTGTCTTTTATAGGAGTGACAGTGATGAGGGGATTATAGGATAAGTGTCCCCACACCCTCTATCACTCATTGCCATCTTCCCAACACAAGAAGTCCTGCACTTCCTTATTTAGTCCATGCTTTAGTCATGAATAACAGCGGGGCTGAGCCCCACCAGAGGTCAGAGAGTGAGGATGGGAGGAGAACAACCAAGATGAAGACTGGACTGATCCTGAAGACCACCATCATTGGGTTATTGACTCCTCCCTTATTATCACTTTCTGTTTAAAGTTCGAAGTTTGCGGATGTTATCACATTATCACCATGTAAAAGTCTGTGCTCCAATCAAATCATCCGATATAAAATGTCCAGCTGGTAGGAAATGGGTGTAAGAAAAGAGAATACATATTATGTGTATATATAGCAGTGGGTAGAGGGGAGAGAGCAGAAGTCAAGGCTATGTAATGTATAACATATTGTATAAGATACAACAGACAGGACTATACAGTGGGGATCTAAAGTTTGGGCACCCCAGGTAAAAATTTGTATTAATGTGCATAACAAAGTCAAGGAAAGATGGAAAAATCTCCAAGGCATCAAATTACAGATTAGACATTCTTATAATATGTCAAAAAAAGTTAGATTTTATTTCCATCATTTACACTTTCAAAATTACAGAAAACAAAAAAATCGCGTCTGCAAAAGTTTGGGCACCCTACAGAGTTAATATCTTGTGCTGCCCCCTTTGGCAAGTATCACAGCTTGTAAACGCTTTTTGTAGCCAGCCAAGAGTCTTTCAATTCTTGTTTGAGGTATTTTTGCCCATTCTTCCTTACAAAAGTCTTCCAGTTCTTTGAGACTTCTGGGCTGTCTGTCACGCACTGATCCTTTAAGGTCTATCCATAGATTTTCAATTATGTTGAGGTCAGGAGATTGTGAAGGCCAGGGCAAAACCTTCAGTTTACGCCTCTTGATGTAATCCCCTGTGGATTTTGAGGTGTGTTTAGGATCATTATCTATTTGTAGAAGCCATCCTCTCTTTAACTTCAGCTTTTTCACAGATGGCATCAGCTTTTTCACAGATGGCATCAAGTTACCATCCAAAATTTGCTGAAATTTTATTGAATCAATTTTTCCTTCTACTCGTGAAATGTTCCCTGTGCCACTGGCTGCAATACAACCCCAAAGCATGATTGATCCACCCCCATGCTTCACAGTTGGACAGAGGTTCTTTTTATTCAATTCTGTGCCCTTTCTTCTCCAAACGTACCTTTGCTCATTCCGGCCAAAAAGTTCTATTTTAACCTCATCGGTCCACAGAACTTGTTTCCAAAATGCATCAGGCTTGTCTATATGTTCATTTGCAAAGTTCAAACGCTGATTTTTGTGGTGAGGACGTAGAAGAGGTTTTCTTCTGATGACTCTTCCATGAAGACCATATTTGTACAAGTATCTCTTTATAGTGGAATAGTGTACCACAACTCCAGTGTCTGCCAGATCTTTCTGGAGGGATCGTGCAGTCAAACGTGGGTTTTGAATTGCTTCTCTCACAATCCTACGAGCTGTTCTGTCTGATATTTTTCTTGGTCTTCCAGATCTTGCTTTAACTTCCACTGTTCCTGATGACTACCATTTCTTAATTACATTCCGAACAGAGGATATTGACATCTGAAAACGCTTTGCTATCTTCTTATAGCCTTTTCCAGCTTTGTGAGCATCAACTATTTTCACTTTCAATTTTCTAGACAACTGCTTAGAAGAACCCATGGTGCTGATTGTTGGGGCAAGGTCAGATGAGTCTGGGCATTTAAAACCTTTGAGATTGACATCACCTGGTCTTCCCAGACGCAATCCATCCACGCAATCCATGACGCAATCCATGACACTGGCAGGTCTCAGCTTTGCAAAGGGGGCAGTGCATGCTATAAATTCTGCAGGGTGCCCCAACTTTTGCAGATGGTATTTTTTGGTTTTCTGTAATTTCAAAGTGTAAATGATGGAAATAAAATCTAACTTTTTTTGACATATTATAAGAATGTCTAATGTGTAATTTGATGCCTTTTGGAGATTTTTCCATCTTTCCTTGGCTTCGTTATGCACATTAATACAAATTTTTACCTGGGGTGCCCAAACTTTCGATCCCCACTGTATAGCATCAGAATAATGTACAACACAGAGTATATAGTGTAAGGGTCAGGACTCATAATATTGGTATTTAGTAATCAGTGGAAGATTACATTTTTACATGAGACACGTTGCAGAGATCCCACACCGCTGCCTCCCATCTCCTGAGACTGCACTAGGTGACTTGGGTCTGAGACTATACAGACATATCCCTCCACCTGGCACAGCCAGCAAACAACAGAGCAAGTAATCGGTCTGCCACTGCTGGAGATAGCCGCCTAGACACAGAGCTCGTCAGCCAGGGGAAAGAACCGGAATGACTCTGGCCCAATCCCGCAGACAATCCACTGCCATAATGACTCCTAATCACCCGGACATCCCAGCCAGCCATGTCCCGCAAGAGAATGAATACCGCCCGAAAAAAATGATGGCCTTTTTCCTCAGCATCTAAGGTCAATCACAGCCAAAATGGCGACGGCGTGGCCATGCCACAGGAGGCATACACGGACCTACCCTAATCCCCCAAACACAGATCGGAGGTGTGACAGAACCCACTGTCACTGTGTGTTTTGGAAGGGACTGTGGGCTGGCCTCCTACCCACAGATTATGGTCCAGAAAAGACTGGGGACAAGCTGGCATTGAGATAATGTAATGCTAGATCCCTTCTCCCCCATCCCCCCTCTTGTTGCTGTGTCTAATTGTGTTGGTAAATGGCACATAGACAATGGTCTGGACTGGAGACATCTCTCCGCAGGGGATATGTATTGAGAGGCTGCCTGCTTACCATAATCCATTTATGTTTATCTGTAGTCTGTTTCAATGTACAAGTGTTCAGTTTCCATTGGTTGTTCCTTGTTCCCTACCCCCTCCCCTCTATGACAAAGCTAAGGGGAGTGTCCCTAACTGTGTGTAAAAGTGTATGTCTTGTATTTAATAAACCGTTAATGCTCTGCATGTTTAACCCTCAACACATGTGTGGATTGTCTCGTGATTGAGGGGTTAAGGGCTGGTTTATGGCGAATTTTCAGGCTGTGGGTGCGTTTGGAGGACAGGAGACACAGGTCTGGCGGATGTGCCCACCTGGGGTATCCGAGATCCGTCACAGGAGGGAAACCCCCACACAGGCATCCCAGTGAAAGCCCGCATGCAGATGGATCCTGCCCCCACTGCATGCACAAATTGAGGCCCAGGCTTTCAACCCCTTCCAATCCAACCAGGCCTTACACTCATCCATGGCCCCATACACACTACAGGACAACCGGTGATTGATACCAACCTAAAATACAGGGAGTGCAGAATTATTAGGCAAGTTGTATTTTTGAGGATTAATTTTATTATTGAACAACAACCATGTTCTCAATGAACCCAAAAAACTCATTAATATCAAAGCTGAATATTTTTGGAAGTAGTTTTTAGTTTTAGCTATTTTAGGGGGATATCTGTGTGTGCAGGTGACAATTACTGTGCATAATTATTAGGCAACTTAACAAAAAAAAAAATATACCCATTTCAATTATTTATTTTTACCAGTGAAACCAATATAACATCTCAACATTCACAAATATACATTTATGACATTCAAAAACAAAACAAAAACAAATCAGTGACCAATATAGCCACCTTTCTTTGCAAGGACACTCAAAAGCCTGCCATCCATGGATTCTGTCAGGCCTCGTACACACGACAGAGTTTCTCGGCAGAATTCGGCGAGAAACTCGGTCAGAGCCGGATTCTGCCGAGAAACTCTGTCGTCTGTACACTTTTGGCCCGATGGAGCCGCCGAGGAACTCGTCGAGAAAATAGAGAACATGTTCTCTATTTTCTCGTTGTTCTATGGGAGAAGGCGGCCCGCCGAGCTCCTCGGCGGCTTCATCCCTGAACTCGACGAGGAACTCGACGTGTTTGGCACGTCGAGTTCCTCGGCCGTGTGTACGGGGCCTCAGTGTTTTGATCTGTTCACCATCAACATTGCGTGCAGCAGCAACCGCAGCCTCCCAGACACTGTTCAGAGAGGTGTACTGTTTTCCCTCCTTGTAAATCTCACATTTGATGATGGACCACAGGTTCTCAATGGGGTTCAGATCAGGTGAACAAGGAGGCCATGTCATTAGTTTTTCTTCTTTTATACCCTTTCTTGCCAGCCACGCTGTGGAGTACTTGGACGCGTGTGATGGAGCATTGTCCTGCATGAAAATCATGTTTTTCTTGAAGGATGCAGACTTCTTCCTGTACCACTGCTTGAAGAAGGTGTCTTCCAGAAACTGGCAGTAGGACTGGGAGTTGAGCTTGACTCCATCCTCAACCCGAAAAGGCCCCACAAGCTCATCTTTGATGATACCAGCCCAAACCAGTACTCCACCTCCACCTTGCTGGCGTCTGAGTCGGACTGGAGCTCTCTGCCCTTTACCAATCCAGCCACGGGCCCATCCATCTGGCCTATCAAGACTCACTCTCATTTCATCAGTCCATAAAACCTTAGAAAAATCAGTCTTGAGATATTTCTTGGCCCAGTCTTGACGTTTCAGCTTGTGTGTCTTGTTCAGTGGTGGTCGTCTTTCAGCCTTTCTTACCTTGGCCATGTCTCTGAGTATGGCACACCTTGTGCTTTTGGGCACTCCAGTGATGTTGCAGCTCTGAAATATGGCCAAACTGGTGGCAAGTGGCATCTTGGCAGCTGCACGCTTGACTTTTCTCAGTTCATGGGCAGTTATTTTGCGCCTTGGTTTTTCCACACGCTTCTTGCGACCCTGTTGACTATTTTGAATGAAACGCTTGATTGTTCGATGATCACGCTTCAGAAGCTTTGCAATTTTAAGAGTGCTGCATCCCTCTGCAAGATACCTCACTATTTTTGACTTTTCTGAGCCTGTCAAGTCCTTCTTTTGACCCATTTTGCCAAAGGAAAGGAAGTTGACTAATAATTATGCACACCTGATATAGGGTGTTGATGTCATTAGACCACACACCTTCTCATTACAGAGATGCACATTACCTAATATGCTTAATTGGTAGTAGGCTTTCGAGCCTATACAGCTTGGAGTAAGACAACATGCATAAAGAGGATGATGTGGTCAAAATACTCATTTGCCTAATAATTCTGCACTCCCTGTACATGCTGTTGTCACTCCAATCCTCATTAATGACTGATCTATCATCTCTATTCACCAAGATATCCACTGACATGCATGTCCTGGATCAAAGAGTGTCACACATAGAAAACAGCATGGAGGAATGTACCACAACGGTCAATGATCTAATCGACACATGTGATGAAGTGAGAGATAAACAATCCTGGGTAAGGGCCAAACTGGCCGATTTAGAGGGTAGATCCAGAAGGAACAATATAAAACTGAGAGGGGTTTCTGAATCTATCTTGCCACGGGACCTTCCCAAATATGCCAAAGAGCTCATGCATGTGATTCTTCCTGATGCCTCACCTAAATATTTGATCGTCAATCGAATCCACAGGATTGCTAAACCATCTCACCTAGCAACCCCCATCCCTAGAGATGTGTCAATGAGTGTGCACTTCTTCCACATAAAAAAAACTCCTCACGACAGCCAGAACCAGCTCACCGTTCCCTGCACCATATGATGGAATTCTACTTTTTGTGGATCTTTCAAAATATACCCTGCAATTTAGAAGACAACACAACCCTGTCACTAAAGGCCTCCACAACCACAAAATTTAATTTAAATGGCGCTACCCAGCAACATTGCTCGTAACAAGAACATGTGATCAATACCCTCAAAAGCGGAATGCAACTACTTCATAATTGGGGATTCATTCCTAAACTTCCTCAGGAATCAAATCCACCACTGGAACAATGTGGACCTCGTTCATTACACCACACCCAATGGAAATATCGCACCTGACCAGAATCAAAGTTCTGAGTTTTAATGGGCCTTGTGGTAAACCCACCCAAATCTAGTGTTCTACAAGTTCCCAATTTTCTCTTGTTTATATCTCTTTCTGTTATTAACCCTGTTATTTTCTCAGGGTTTGACAAATTTGCTTGGAATCTAGGAGCCAGCTAAAAAGGTTAGGAGCCAGAAAACGCGCCCGTTCTGACGAGCTTGCGCGCAGAAGCGAACACATACGTGAGCAGCGCCCGCATATGTAAACGGTGTTCAAACCACACATGTGAGGTATCGTCGCGATTGGTAGAGCGAGAGCAATAATTCTAGCCCTAGACCTTCTCTGTAACTCAAAACATGCAACCTGTAGAATTTTTTAAACGTCGCCTATGGAGACTTTAAAGGGTAAAAGTTTGTTGCCATTACACAAGCGGACGCAATTTTGAAGCGTGACATGTTGGGTATAAATTTATATCTTTCACAATATAAAATAAATTGGGCTGTCTTATTTTTTATTTAAAAAAGTATATATTTTTTCCCAAAAAGTGCTCTTGTAAAACCGCTGCGCAAATACGGTGTGACAGAAAGTTTTGCAATGACCGCCATTTTATTCTCTAGGGTGTTAGAAAAAATATATATATAATGTTTGGGGGTTCTAACTTCTAAGTAAAGGGAAGGAGATGGAAACAGGCAGGGAAGCACCATTAGCATTGCTGATTGTCTTGTCATACCAACGGCCACCACAAGAGGGCGCCAGATTCCAGAAGGAACCATAGGACTGCAGAAGGCCGCAAAGCCGTGGCCTCAATTACCGGTCGGCGTGGCCCGACGCGTTCGCGAGGGGGTGCCCATGGAGACAGGATACCCCCAGCTGTGCCGCTCCAGGCGCCAGGTCGCTAATTCTGTGCCGCCCCTGGCGCCCCGGGGTTTGTCGAGCCTTGGAAAAGAATACTGTTATTAAAGGTCATTTTATTACTAAAATCACAGTGCATATCTGGGCATATCTCTTCTGCAGTGGTTACTGGGCTACTTCCAAACTGATCTGCAGGTTACCTGCGCTATGCCATAGACTTATGTTATTACCTGAGAGTTTGGTGAGCTTTCTGAAAGTGCACCACACTTGCAGACTATAATAGAAGTCTATTGCAAAGTGCAGGAAAGTCAAAAGGTACACTGCATTGCACCCACGGTGTAGGAAAAACCACAGCGCATCAGTGTAAAAGCAGCCTTGGGCCCCTATCACATGGTCAGTCCAACCCAATTCGACCCTCCATGCACCTCTAAGGAGTGGCAGATGTAAACCGACTTGTGTCCTTACTCCAATCTGATCCACTAAAAAAAAAAGTATAGTGGGCTGTGTTCATGTCCACTCTGCATATCCAGAGTGGACATCCCGTCCAACCGCTCTGCTCATTGTGGCCCGCGACCAGTTACTAAGTCGCTTAAGAGGCCCTTGCTCTTCAAAAGGTTGGGCACCCCTGTCATACACTATGCTGAGTCCAGCGGAACGCCTTCTCTGCTCCTTTTATTGGACGCAGAAAAGTATACATTGGTCATACCTTCAGAAGATCCTCCAAAAATATGGATTCAGTGGACAAATCTTAAAAGCTCTACTAGCACTATACTCCACTCCCTCAGCCCAAGTCTTCTCAGCTGACATATTATCCTAAACATTTCATATAACCAATGACACTAGGCAAGGATACCCGTTATCCCCACTAATTTTCAATTTGCTCATGGAACCCCTAGCAGAACATATCAGACAAAACCCCAAGATATCAGGATTTGAGATAGGCCAAACATCCCACAAGATTAGTCTGTTTGCGGACAATGTTAATTTTCATGCTCACTAACCTGGCTTCTTCCCTGGCAGAGGTACAAAGAATCCTTCACTGGTTTAGTAAGGTATCCTACTATAAGGTGAATGCAACCAAATCGTATATCCTAGATTTAGGCCTAGATGCCACAACCAGAAATTTACTCCAAGCCCAATACTCTTAGGTCCTGTACACACAATCAGTCAAAACTGATGAAAACGGACTGAAGGACCGTTTCATCAGTCCAAACCGATCGTGTGTAGGCCCCATCGGACTGTTGTCATTCGGTCCAAAAAAAAGAGAACTTGCTTTAAAATTGAACAGATGGACGCCTGACCGATAGGTCCAAACCGATGGTTAGTATGCAAAAGCATCGGTTTCAAACACACGCATGCTCAGAATCAAGTCGATGCATGCTTGGAAGCATTGAACTTCGTTTTTTTCAGCACGTTGTGTGTTTTACGTCACCGCGTTCTGACCTGATCGGTTTTGGAAACAATGGTGTGTACGCACATCAGACCGTCAGGCCACTTCAGCGGTGAACCTAAGACAACGGTCCTTCAGTCCGTTTTCATCAGTTTTGACTGATCGTGTGTACAGGGCCTTACACTTGGGCAGAAAACGACATAACATATCTAGAAGTACAATTAACAAAATCAACAAAAAAATGTTTTATAGACAACTTTAACCACTTGACCACCAGGCACGTAAACCCCCTTTAACCACTTAAGCCCCGGACCATTTTGTTGCTAAATGCCCAGGCCAGGTTTTGCGATTCGACACTGCGTCGCTTTAACAGACAATTGCGCGGTCGTGCGACGTGGCTCCCAAACAAAATTGGCGTCCTTTTTTCCCCACAAAGAGAGATTTATTTTGGTGGTATTTGATCACCTCTGCGGTTTTTATTTGTTGCGCTATAAACAAAAATAGAGCGACAATTTTGAAAAAAATTCAATATTTTTTACTTTTTGCTATAATAAATATCCCCCAAAAACATATCTAAAAAATTTTTTTTCCTCAGTTTAGGCCGATACGTATTGTTCTACCTATTTTTGGTAAAAAAAAATTGCAATAAGCGTTTATCGATTGGTTTGCGCAAAATTTATAGCGTTTACAAAATAGAGGATAGTTGTATTGCATTTTTATTAATTTTTTTTTTACTACTATTGGCGGCGATCAGCGATTTTTTTCATGACTGCGACATTATGGCGGACACTTCGGACAATTTTGACACATTTCTGGGACCATTGTCATTTTCACAGCAAAAAATGCATTTAAATTGCATTGTTTATTGTGAAAATGGCAGTTGCAGTTTGGGAGTTAACCACAAGGGGGCGCTGTAGGAGTTAGGGTTCACCTAGTGTGTGTTTACAACTGTATGGGGGTGTGGCTGTAGGACTGACGTCATCGATCGAGTCTCCCTATAAAAGGGATCACTCGATCGATGCAGCGCCACAGTGAAGCACGGGGAAGCTGTGTTTACATACGGCTCTCCCCGTTCTTCAGCGACGGGGCGGCTATAAACGAATAGCCGCGCCGTCGTCCCGGATCGCTCCCCGAGGTAAGCCGCCCGTTGCGGAGGGGGTCCCGATCGGACCCCCGACCCGCTAGAAGGCAGGGACGTATATATACGCCCATCTGCCTGTACGTGCCATTCTGTGGACATAAATAGGCGTGCGGCGGGCGTGGTTAATGACCAGACCAATTTTCAGCTTTCGGTGCTCTCACATTTTGAATGACAATAACTCAGTCATACAACACTGTAACCAAATGGAATTTTTGTCCTTCTTTTCCAACAAATAGAGCTTTCTTTTGATGGTATTTGATCACCTCTGCGGTTTTTATTTTTTTCGCTATAAATGAAAAAAGAACGAAAATTTTGTAATAAAATGAATTTTTCTTCATTTCTATTATAACATTTTGCAAAACAGTAATTTTTCTTCAATTTGGCCTAAAATGTATACTGCTACATATCTTTGATAAAAAAAAAGTGAAAGTTATAGGGTCTACAAGCTATGGTACCAATTACTAAAAATTGATCAGTTTGATTACACCTGAAGTACTGACGGCCTCTCTCGTTTCTTGAGACCCTAACATGCCAGAAAAGTACAAATACCCCCCAAATGACCCCTTTTTGGAAAGAAGACATTCCAAGGTATTTAGAAAGAGGCATGGTGAGTTTTTTGAAGTTGTCATTTTTTCCCACAATTCTTTGCAAAATCAAGATTTTTTATTTTTTTTTCACAAAATGTTCATATTCACAGGTTATTTCTCACACACAGCATATGCATACCACAAATTACACCCCAAAACACATTCTGCTATTCCTCCCGAGTACGGCGATACCACATGTGTGAGACTTTTACACAGCGTGGCCACATAGAGAGGCCCAGCATGCAGGGAGCACCTTCACATGTGTGAGACTTTTACACAGCGTGGCCACATACAGAGGCCCAACATGCAGGGAGCACCTTCACATGTGTGAGACTTTTACACAGCGTGGCCACATACAGAGGCCCAACATGCAGGGAGCACCTTCAGGCGTTCTGGAGCACCCAGGCCAATTCTGACATTTCTCTCCTACATGGAAAAATCATCATTTACTTGCTAGAAAATTACATAGAACTCCAAAACATTATGCATGCTTTTTTAGCAAAAACCCTATAGAATACAATGGCAGTCGTTGCAACTTTTTATCGCGCACGTTATTTTCGCAGCAATTTTTCGAATGCGTTTTTTTGGAAATAAAACGGTTTTGTGCTTTAAAAAAAACAAAAACATTAAAGTTAGCCCAATGTTTTTGCATAATATGAAAGATGAAGTTACGCCGAGTCAATAGATACCCAACATGTCACCCTTCAATATTGCACACGCTTGTGGAATGGCGCCAAACTTCGCTACTTAAAAATCCCCATAGGTGACGCTTTAAATATTTTTACTGGTTACATCTTTTTAGTTGGAGAAGAGGTCTAGGGCCAAAATGATTGCTCTCGCTCTAACGTTCGTAGCGATAACTCACATGTGTGGTTTGAACACCGTTTTCATATGTGGGCGGGACTTACGAGTGCGGTCGCTTCTGTATACGAGCACACGGGAACAGGGGCGCTTTAAAAAAAAATAAAAAAAATTTTATTGTTCATTTTACTTTATTTATTTTAGTTTGACATGTTTTTCCCCAAAAATAAATGTTTTGATCACTTTTATTCCTATTACAAGGAATGTAAACATCCCTTGTAATAGGGATATAGCATGACAGGTCCTCTTTACAGTGAGATATGGGGTCAATAAGACCCCACATCTCACCTCTAGGCTGGGAAGCCTAGAAAAAAAAAAGATCCTGGCTTCGATCGTAGCGGTGAGTCGGAAGAAGCACCGGAGGGAGAAGGGAGGGGGGACGTCCCCTTTCGCCTCCCGTAAGAACGACCAAGAGGCGGAACAGCCGACATGATTATTCTTATGGTGTAGAGAATCGCCGACTGAAAAAGAGGATATCTGAATGATGCCTGTAGCTGCAGGCATCATTTAGATATCCCTGCACAAATCAAGGACGTCATATGACGGCCGGCGGGCAGGAAGTGGTTAAAACGCATTTTTTCCCCCCGGGTATTGCAGAGTATTGGTGCGGGGGTATTGCAGAGTATTGGTGCATGGGTATTGCAGAGTATTGGTGCGTGGGTATTGCAGAGTATTGTGCGGGGGTACAAAATTTGCTGCCAAAATTAACACTGGGTTGTCGGTTGCCTACTTCCACCTAGAAAATATGAAGTGGAAGTGATGTACCCTTACATGAGCCCATTTAATAAGACTAATTCAGCAAAACACAGTTCATCTCACCCTCCCCTCTGTTAGGGTGTTAATGTTTGGTTATTGTTTTACTTTTGTTTTAGTACCGTTACTTCAACTCTCATGAAACAACTACTTGTACTGCTGTTCATTTTATGCTATACCCGGTCTACTTAATCAACATTGTATACCACTATGTACAATTACTTCATATCCAATACTTTTGTATTTCTTTGCAAAACTCAATAAATATATGGTTTAAAAAATACCAGTTACTCACCGGTAGCTGTTTTTCTATGAGTCTTACAGGACGGCACCTTGAGAGTAGACTGGCTTCACCTGACAGGAAACACAATCAAAAAGAGGTTTAAAAACCCCGCCCCTCCCCGTGCACCTCAGTTCGTGATAAAGTAACCACCATAAGAGCACGGGAACCAGTATATGAAAATACAAACCATACAAAGTCATCAGGGTGGGAAATAGGCATGCCGTCCTGTAAGACTCATAGAAAAACAGCTACCGGTGAGTAACTGGTATTTTCTCGAGTCGTCTTCCAGGACGGCACCTTGAGAGATAAGCAAGTAACCCTCAGGCCTACCTTAGGGCGGGACCACTGCCTGCAGGACTCTTCTGCCAAACGTCAAGTCTTGGGGTGACAGGAGTTCCACTCGGTAGTGTTTTAGAAAGGTGTTCTGGCTTGACCACGTTGCTGATCTACAGATTTGTTCCACTGAAACTCCTGCTCTCTCTGCCCAGGAGGTTGTTATAGATCTCGTGGAATGTGCCTTCACTTTAGGTACTGTTTTGCCAGCCTTACTGTATGCTATTGAAATTGCCTGTCTTATCCATCTAGATATGGAGGCTCTAGATGCTTGGCAACCCCTTTTCTGTCCTGAAAAGTTGATTAGCAAGTGTGATGAGCGTCTGAACTCGCTCACCCTTTCTAAATAAATTAACAAACAGCGTCTTACATCCAAACAATGAAAGGTTCGTTCTCTTTCATTCTGTGGGTTTGCGCAAAAAGAAGGAAGTATAATTTCTTGTGACCTATGAAACTTCGTTGCCACCTTAGGTAGGTACAGGGGATCCTGACTTAGGATTACCCTGTCCTCGAATAAACGAAAATAAGGCTCTTTGAGAGCGCTTGCATGTCTCCTATTCTTTTGGCCGTGGTGATGGGCAAAAGAAAGGAGAATTTAAATACTAACAGCCTAACCGGAATGCTGTCTATCGGTTCAAACGGAGGTTTGGATAGCTGGTCTAACACCAGGGAGAGGTCCCAAGGGGGAACTCTGGATATCTGTATAGGAGACAACCTATCCCTGGCCGTCAGGAACCTCTTAATAAGAGGATCCAGAGCCAGCCTCTTGTCTAAAAAGTAGGACAAGGCGGCAACCTGTACTCTTAGGGTTCTCGTAGCTAGACCTAGATCTACCCCTTCCTGAAGGAACTCCAAGATAACTGATATTTCGGGTAGTGGAGCTTGTCTTGCCGCGCACCAGCGTGAAAACACTCCCCAGGTCTTGGCATAGATCTTCCTGGTAACTTCCTTACGACTCGCTAAGAGGGTATCTATTACCTTCTCTGAGCAACCCTTCCGCTGCAGGTTCCACCTCTCAAGTACCAGGCCGTCAGACTGAAAAAGCCTGGCTCTGGATGAAAGATCGGCCCTTGCCGCAGAAGGTCCACCCGGACCGGGAGAGGGAGGGGAGGAAGTACTGACCACTGTTCTAATATTGGAAACCAAGATCTTTTGGGCCACCAGGGAGCGATCAGGATCAGCTTCCCTTGTGAACGACTCAGTTTTTGCAATACCCTCGGGATCAGATTCAGGGGAGGGAAGGCATAGGCTAGGTAAAATGTCCAGGCCTGGGCCAACGCGTCCACACCCTCCGATCCCTGATCCCGGGAGAGGGAGAAGAACCTTTCTATCTTCTTGTTCCTCCTGTGAGCAAAGAGGTCTATTTCTGGGATGCCGAAATGATGACATACCAAATCGAAGACCTCCTGACTTAGTTCCCACTCTCCCTGGAGAATGGGTTGGCGGCTTAGAAAGTCCGCTTCTAGGTTTAGGACTCCCCTGATGTGAACTGCTGACAGGGAGCGGACCCTCTGTTCTGCCCAGCCTAGAATTTCTAGGGACAACCTTAGGAGCGAACGGGACCTGGTGCCTCCCTGATGGTTCAGAAACGCCACCGTGGTCGCGTTGTCGGAGAGAATTTGTATTTCCTGGTTCAGGATTCTCTCCTCGAACGCTTCCAAGGCTCTTCCGACCGCTGATAATTCTCGGAAGTTGGAAGACGACTCCCTTTGGTGTCGATCCCAGGAACCCTGGGCCTGTAGGCCCGCCATGTGGGCTCCCCATCCCCAGGAGCTGGCATCCGTGGTTATCCTGAGGGGGTTTGACTGGTTCCACTGAAGGCCTCTTCCCAAGTTCCGAGGAATGAGCCACCACTCTAGAGTGTTCTTTACCGACTCTGGAATGGAGACCCTGGAGTCTAGGGATGTTTCCTTCCCGTCCCAGCAGGAGAGGAGGAAGGCCTGTAGTGGCCTGTAGTGGAGCTGGGCCCACGGAACTGCTGGGATGCATGAGGTCATAAGTCCCAACAATCTCATGATCTCCCTGAGTGAAATATCTGCTGTTCCCCTGACCGACCTGACCACTGAGATGAGTCTCTGGACCTTGGCTACTGGTAGGAGAAGCTTTTTCTCTAAGGAATCTATTAAGAATCCCAGATAGATCTTTCTCTGTTCTGGGAGGAGAGAAGATTTTTCTCTGTTTATAATCCATCCTAAGGATTCCAGTGTAGTCAGGACGGTGGTCAGGTCCGTGAGAAGAAGTGCTCGACTGGGATTGAACAGCAGCAGATCGTCGAGGTAGGGAACAAGGGAGATGCCCTTCAGATGTAGAAAGGCGACCACCTCTGCTAGCACCTTCGTGAAAACTCTTGGGCTGGAGGCAAGCCCAAAGGGAAGAGCGGTGAATTGCCAGTGTTGGATCCCCTGAGGGGAAACAATGGCGAATCTCAGGAATCTTTGATGGTCCTGGTAAATGGGGACATGGAGGTAGGCGTCCTTCAGGTCTATGGTTATCATAAATACCCCTTCTAAAAGAAGTTCTTTGAGACTGTAAATGTTCTCCATGCGGAACCTCTTGTAGAGGAGATAAGTATTCAGGGGTTTTAAGTTGATGATTAGACGGAATTTTCCCGAGGGTTTTGGTACTACGAAGATGTGAGAGTACACCCCCTGACCCTGTTGGTCTACCGGAACTGGGACTATGACCCCCTGTTGTGCTAGGTCTGACACATTCCCTAGAAGGCTTGCCG
Organism: Rana temporaria; assembly: GCF_905171775.1. Classification (NCBI taxonomy): domain Eukaryota; kingdom Metazoa; phylum Chordata; class Amphibia; order Anura; family Ranidae; genus Rana; species Rana temporaria. The sequence goes on along the minus strand of NW_024404461.1, from coordinate 2,017,522 downwards.
CTTTGAGGGGATTTTGGGGTAAATGAGTGAGGAGGAAAATTGGTGGGGGAAGATGGCGGAATTCCAATCTGTAGCCTTCCTTCACTATCTGCAAAATATGAGGACTCCGTGTTATGCTTTCCCAAGCTGGAAGAAATCGGGAGAGCCTTCCCCCGACTCTCGAGTCACTTGGAGTCTTTCCCAGCGGGTTTAGGATCAGGGAAAAGGATTCCCCCTTTTGGTTTATCCTTTCCTGTGATCCACCTCCTATTAAAGGCCGCTCTTCGGTCTGAAGGTCGGTTTTTATTCTGGGGGCCTCGAAAAAATCTCCTCCTATTTTGTTTAGGTTTGGGAGGGAACCGTTTACCCTTTTCTGAGGCCCTAGTTAGAGCCTGGTCTAAACCTGTCCCAAAGAGGAGGGATCCCTCAAAGGGCAGGGCACAGAGACGGGATTTGGAGGCCAAATCTCCTTCCCATGTTTTGAGCCATAGTGCCCTTCTTGAGGCGTTAATAAGAGCGCCCGTTTTAGCAGAGGCTCGAGCGGACTCAATTGATGCGTCTGCTAGATAGGCGACAGCGCTACCTATGACTCTAAGGGAATCTCGGATATCCTTAAACTTTGAAGTCTGCGGGATATGTTCCAACATCCTGGATAGCCAGGTATCCGTATTCCTGGCAATGCAGGATGAGGCCAGGGCGGGCCCCAGGGCTGCCGCATTAGCCTCCCAGGCCCTGCGAAGGGAGGTCTCTGCCCATCTGTCTAGTGAATCCTTTAAATTCCCAGCATCCTCAAAGGAAAGGTCAGACTGTCTAGACAGTTGAGCTAGGGAAGCGTCTAGTTTAGGGACTTTGAAAAATTTGTTTTCTAGTTCCTCCTTAAAGGGACAGCGCCTTTTCCAGGTTTTGTACCTTAGTAACTTCTTTTCAGGTTCAGCCCACTCTCTTAGAACTAAGTCCTGAAGAGATTGGTGAACTGGGATAACCTTTGGCTGGGGTTTAGCCAAACCCTGGTACATCTTATCCTGTGCTGACACTAGTTCGGCCGGCTGCTGAATCCCCTCAGAGGTATAGATAGCCGCCAGTAAACCACCCATGTCATCCGCTGAAAAAATTAATTTGCCTGATCTAGCATCTTCATCCTCCTCATCTGTCTGGCTATCAATGAGACCTTCTTCCTGAGCCTCTGAATCCTCAGAGTCTGACAGAAGGACGTCCCTAGCCCTCAATAATTTTGGAGCCGAGGTGGATAAGCTTTCCTGTGAGGAGGGTCCAGCTGCTAGGGGATCAGGTTCTTTGGTTTTTAAGACTTCCTTAAACTCCTTTAATGTGGAAAGCATCTCTGACTGAACCGTCAGGAATTCTTTCATTATTAGCGAAGTTTCCTTCCCTGTGAGTTTTTGAATGCACTTAGCACACAAAAGCTTGGAATAGTCTGTGGCTAGCTTAATGCTACAATTCCCACATCTTTTAGCTTTAGATGTATGTTTAGCAGAAACACTAGAAGCCTCCCCCTGGGCAGTAACCTCTTCCCCTGAAAGTAAAAGACAAGGCTTTAATACAAAAAGGAGTAGGGGAAGGGAAGGGGGGTGTGTGGGGAATAAGGACCCAGTCCAAGTGCCCCAATGAAGTTTTTTTTAGAGGTAGACTCACCCCTGGTGGATTCCTCTGCAGCAGCGGTTAGTGCCGGGCGGTCCTCACGCTCCATGGCACCGTCGAATCGGGCGCCACTCTCTCCCCTGCTGCGCTCCGTGCGTGTGAGCTAACGCCGATGGCGGCCGCCATTTTGGTGAAGACCGGAACCGGAAGTGCGTCATCACCATGCGCCGCCATCGACGCAGCGTCGAAATGCTGGCTCCACCGAGAAACGAGCCTGGGAGAACAGCAGCCGAGTCCACAGCGCGGAGATGCGTCTTTACCCGGCCCAGCAGGTAGGAGGACGCTCGGGAGAGAGGGATTCCAGCCACCTAGGTGTTCTGAGGTAGCCACTATCCCAGATACACCTAGCAGGGGGGGTTTCCAAACAAAGTTTTCCTTCAGCTCCCCCCCCTCAATACGGGGAGACCCTCTGGACAGGCAATAGCCTCACTGAGCTCAAGGCCTCCCAGGACCCATGGCTCACCTTCCAAGAGGGGGACCACCAGCCCCAGGCCTTAGGTCTTTTTAGAAAACAAAAAAACGTTTCGCTGGGGGAAACACAATCATGAACTGAGGTGCACGGGGAGGGGCGGGGTTTTTAAACCTCTTTTTGATTGTGTTTCCTGTCAGGTGAAGCCAGTCTACTCTCAAGGTGCCGTCCTGGAAGACGACTCGAGAAAAATAAAAAATAAGTGAACATTTTGCTGCCAGCTGAACCCCAGAATCTCCATAAATCCAGTCTAGAGACATAAATTGTGTCTGCAGCACAGAGAAGGAAGATTATCCGAGAGAAATACAGGAATACAGGACGGGGAACACAGCTCAGGAAAGTGACCAGGGGATTACAGGCTGATATCACCCAGTCCCCGCCCTACTCTGGACCAATCAGTGAGCAGTATGGGTGGAGGAATGTATTTAGTGTTAATGACCCACCTGTGCTGATCTCTGTAGGAGTGTCCTCCTCTATAAATGTCCCCGTTATTCCATCCTCCTCCATAGACTGCTGATCATCCCTCACATACGTCTCTTCTTCTTCTGATTTCACCTTAAATTCTATATCGATTGGATCTCCACTCTAAACCAAGAGAATGAGAGAGAATATCATCTGTAAGATATAAACTTACATACAAAATCCACACATCATCTCCACCAGTCCATGTTCTAGATGCTCCGCCCCACCGACCTTGTAACAGTGGGGGATGGTGTGACCTTCCTGTGTGGAATTCCGGGAATACAGAGGACGGGGACATCTCTCTGGTGGGTTCCTGGTATTAGGTGGCTCCATCATATCCTTGTGTTCTTCTGAAAACTCCTCCATCACTCCATACTCCTCATCCTCCTCTTTATACTCTTCTTTAATAATAATATTATAATCCCCGAGGTGACCTTCCTGTGTGGAATCCCAGGAATACAGAGGACGGGGACATCTCTCTGGTGGGTTTCTGTAGCTTGATGACTCCACCATGGTGTCCTGGTACAGATCTTTGTGTTCTTTTAGAGACTCTGACTCCTCCATCGTCCCATCCTCATCATCCTCCTCCAATGCAGATAATGTACAGATCCTAATGATACTATCAGTGATTGTTCCTCATCTACCTGATGATGGTGGGGGATGGTGTGATCTTCCTGTGTGGAATCCCGGGAATACAGAGGACGGGGACATCTCTCTGGTGGGTTCCCATTACTGGATCCATCTGTAGGAAACACACACACTGACACACACATACATAGGGCCAGATTCACAAAAGAGATACGACGGCGTATCTCCTGATACACCGTTGTATCTCTGAGATACGATTGTCGTATCTATGCGGCTGATTCATAGAATCAGGTTACGCATAGATAGCCCTAAGATCCGACAGGTGTAATTGACTTACACCATCGGATCTTAGGCTGCAATTCTAGGCCGGCCGCTAGGTGGCGATTCCATTGCGGTCGGCGTAGAATATGCAAATGACTAGTTACGCCGATTCACGAACGTCCGCTTTGCCCGTCGCTCTTAATTTACGTAGTTTCTGTAGAGATACGCGGCGTAAAACTAAGGGTGCCCTCTAGGTGGCCTAGCCAATGTTAAGTATGGCCGTCGTTCCCGCGTCAAAATTTTAAATTTCACGTCGTTTGCGTAAGTCATCCGTGAATGGCGCTGGACGCCATTTACGTTAACGTCGAAACCAAAGACGTCCTTGCGACGTCATTTAGCGCAATGCACGTCGGGTAATTTTACGAACGGAGCATGCGCAGTACGTTCGGCGCGGGAACGCGCCTAATTTAAATGGCGCCCGCCCCATTTGAATTAGGCGGGCTTGCGCCAAGCGGATTTACGTTACACCGCCGCAAGTTTATAGGTAAGTGCTTTGTGAATCAGGCACTTACGCTGTAAACTTGCGGCGGTGTAACGTAAATGGGATACGTTACGCCACCGCAGCGTAACGTATTTGTATGTGAATCTGGCCCATTGTTTCTATGTGTTTATCAGATGATGGGGGATCTAGGTGGAGCCTCCGTACTGCTCTCTCCTTTACAATAAAGTCTCCTCTTACCCGGTGATGTGAGGGGCGGCTGATTGTCCATCATGACGTCCTTGTAGAGATCCTTGTGTCCTTCTAAATACTCCCACTCCTCCATGGAGAAATAGACAGTGACATCCTGACACCTTATAGGAACCTGACACACACAATGATACAATTGGAACTTGTGTAGAAACAAACAACCGTGAAGACAAAAGTTTCAAACTAGAAAAGTCCATAAATTGTGAATCACATCATAATAGGGGAGAACACCCAGTGAGTGAGATGTAGTCTCCTTACCACAGATGGATGACCGTCATTACAGCGGTCTAAATAGACACAGGGATAATTAAAGTCTTCCCAAATAGACTTGCTTCAAAAAGACAGGCAATGAATCCAAAATAAACTTGCTCCAAAGAATAGGTAGATGCTTCAATCACTCATGAAATGAGAAACAAAAGGGAACCCATAGCGTAATACTGCTTAAAAGTGGGATTATTGGGCTAATATAAGTTGCACTTACAGTTAGGTTGATAAAGTAGCGCGATAAGTACAAATGTGGAAGGGATGCGGCATCTCCTCGGATCTTCTCCTGTTTGCTAGGCTCCGTAACTGTGTATCTCCGTAATCAAAAGCGTGATGACGTTCCACTGCAAGGCCACAACCACGCGTTTCGTCATCAAAAGACGTCGTCGGGGATAGGCTGAGCAGCCTATCCCCGACGACGTCTTTTGACGTCGTCGGGGATGATTGAGTGGATGATGAATGATTAAAGCATCTACCTATTCTTTGGAGCAAGTTTATTTTGGAGTCATTGCCTGTCTATTTGAAGCAAGTCTATTTGGGAAGACTTTAATTATCCCTGTGTCTACTTAGACCGCTGTAATGACGGTCATCCATCTGTGGAAAGGAGACTACATCTCACTCACTGGGTGTTCTTTTGGTGGAAGAAGATTCATTCGTTCAACCCCTATTATGATGTGATTCACAATTTATGGACTTTTCTAGTTTAAAACTTTTGTCTTCACGGTTGTTTGTTTCTACACAAGTTCCAATTTCTTTACACGTTTAATTCATTTTTCCACAATAATTTATATGTTTATTTCATATTTTGATTTCCACTTAGCCCTGTACCTTATTTTTACATATTGTTCAATATTTTGTTAGCGCAGGGTTTTTTTCCCTACTGGGAGAATTTTTTTTTTTTCTTTTTACACAATGATACAGTCACTATCCAGACACATCCCTTGTCTGTTACTGGATAATGTCCCAAAATTCCCAGAATCCTCCTCACCTCTCCTGTCAGCAGCTCCATCATCTTCTTGGTGACTTCTAGAATCTTCTCCAGGTTGTGTCTCTCGGGTTTGAGGGAGTCACATGGAGGCACTGCGATGGTCATGTGATCACCTGACTTCACAAGAGGAAATCTCTGTATTGAGGAACCAATAGGAATATCATGTTAGAATCCCAGAATCCTCCTCACCTCTCCGGTCAGGTGTGTGTATTATTAATAGAGATAAGAGTGATGTCATGTGACCTCCCAGAATCCTCCTCACCTCTCCGGTCAGGTCTGTGTATTATTAATAGAGATAAGAGTGATGTCATGTGACCTCCCAGAATCCTCCTCACCTCTCCGGTCAGCAGGTAGATGATCTCCAGGGTGAAGTTTAGTATCTTATCAGTCATGTGACTCCAGTCCTCCTCCATCCTCATTGGTCCTGTCATTTGATATATACAGGTCTCCTTGTAGACGGATAACTTTAGTAAATGAAAGAATTATTTGGATGGTATTGGTCACACAACAATAGGATGTGGATGTGAGGGAGTAGGAGAGTTTCTGTACATTCAAGAACTACTACCCCCATGGGAACACATTTATTATTATTGTTATACAGGATGTTATTCATCAGCACAAGATAAATAAGAGGGCCCTGCTCGTTAGCGACTACAATCTAGGAGGGAGGGTCAAATAATACAGAAGGTGATAACTGTGGAAGATGAGCTGATGGAGAAAATAAATGTACAGTTGTTAGGTGTGGACAGGATAGGCTTCTCTGGAAAGGAGGGTTTTCAAGGATCATCTAAAAGCAAACAGAGAAGAAGAAAGTCAGATAGATTGGGGTAAGGAGTTTCATAGGATGGGAGAGGCTCGGGAAAGTCCTAGAGGTGAGCATGGGAGGAGGTGATAGGAGAGCTAGAGAGTAGGAGGTCTTGGGAGGAATGAAGAGAACGATTTGGTTGGTATGGTGAGACTAGGTTAGTGATGTAGGTGTGGGCTGAGTTGCGGATGGCTTTGTCAGTTATTGCCTGTATTTTGAATTGAATTTGTTGGGTGAGTGGCAGCCAGTGGATGGATTGGCAGAAAGGGGTGGCAGACGATGAGTGGAATGTAAGGGGGCTGAGCCTTACAGAGAATGATTGTGGAGATTTCAGAAGAGAGAAAGTAGGGTTGCCAGGCAGAGAAGTCACCCAGGAAGGTTGATACCAGTCCAGTCCAGGGGGCCGGTAGATAACAGCAATTCTTAGAGAAAAGGGAGAAAACAGACAAATAAAATGTGTCTCAAAAGAGGAGAGTGTCAGAGAAGGAGGTGGGTGACGGTGCTGTGTGGGGCTAGAAGGATTCTCACTCTGCCTCCCTTCCATCCGTCTGGGGGAGTGAGTCCAGAGAAGGCCACCATGGGGGAGGGAAGCAGGAGAAGCAGTGTCAGATTCATGACGCCAGGTTTCGGTAATGACAAGCAGGGAAAGGGAATTTGTGATATAGAGGCGAGTTTGTTGCAGGCAGAGCGGGGAATTCCAGAGAGCGCAGGAGAAGAGGAGGCTGGTTTTGGGCAGAAGAGGAATGGAAACCAAGTTCTGTGGATTGCGGCTGCTGCCAGAGGGTGATGGGAGTGTTGGGCACAGTTAAATGATAGAAGGCCCAGAGATTGGGGATATGTCACCAGAGGTTAGGAGAAGCAGAAGGGTGAGGGAGGTGATGTGGGAGTGTGATATATAGGAAGGGACATGGCCCAGCGTCCTGGAAGATTTACCAGCATGTAGGTGTAGAAGTATCAGGAGTTGGTGAGTGCAGTAATAGGGAGAGGACAGAAAGGATGGTGATATATATAAGGTTTGGGGTGGAGAAGAGGGGTGGAGGAAAGAGGACACAAGTGGTAGGGAGCGCATGTTACAGAGTGGAAGGAGAGCTGAATAGAGAGACGGGTCACCTGCAGTCTGTTTGCTACTTCTCAGTGCAGTTTGCTATGTATGTTCACTTTGTGCAATCACTGGAGTGCAGAGCTTTATTGTACAGATCACTTGTATAAAGAATCACTTAGAGAAAGAATCTCTAAAGGAAAGAACCCCAGCAACGTGCTGACCCCATAAGGGTGCTCCAGTGTTATACTGTCAAAGGTGGGGGTGTTTTGTTAATCACTTCCTGCCCGCCGAAGTGGTTCTGTTATCCTGACTGGGTGTCATATGACGTCCAGCAGGATAACATGCTGGCGCTTGCACATAAGTTGCGCGCAGCGTGGCGATCGCAAAAGTGGCGTATCAGTGTGACACACCGCATCTCCAATCGTGGTAAGAAGCCTCTGACAGAGGCTTCTTACCACGTGATCAGCTGTGACCAATCACAGCTAAACACAGTGTGAACCAGGAAGTGCTGGTAAACGGCATTCCTCAGTTCGTGCTGACAGGGAGAGCCAATCGGCGGCTCTCCCTGTCAGAGGGGGGGGGGTCTGTTCTGATCATGAGCACAGCCCCCATCAGTTGTACAAATCAGCCACCAATCGGTGCCCAGTCTGTGCCCTATCATAACACCCTCTCAGTGCCCAATAAAGTGCCAATCAGTGCCCACCACAGTGCAAATCAGTGCCCACCATAGTGCCAGTGTCCATCACAGTGCCAATCAGTGCCCAGCATTAACACCTGTCCATCCATGCCACCTGTCAGTGCCCATCAGTGCTACCCATCAGTGCCACCTGTCAGTGCCCTTCAATTCTACATATCAGTGCCTCCTCATCAGTTCCTGTCAGTGAAGTAGAAAGCAAAATCTTATAACAGAAATGAAAAAAAAAAAAATTAGTTTGTTTAGCAAAAAAAATGAAAACTGCAGAGGTGATCAAATACCTCCAAAATAAAGCTCTATTTGTGGGAAGAAAATTATAAAAATGTAGTTTGGGAACAGAGTAGCATGACTGCGCAATTGTCATTCAAAGTGTGAGAGCGCTGAAAGCTCAAAACTGTCCTGAGCAGGAAGGAGCAAAAGTGCCCGGTATTGAAGTGGTTAATTAATGAATCACAAGTCACGGAAACTGATCAAAATCAATGCAGTACTTACCATTTTAGAGATCGATGTTCTCCGCCGCTTCCGGGTATGGGCTGCGGGACTGGGCATTCCTATTTGATTGACAGTCTTCCGACGGTCGCATACAGCGCGTCACGAGTTGCCGAACGTCAGTGCGGCTCTATACGGCGCCTGCACACCGACGTTCGGCTACTTTCGGGAACTCGTGGCGCGCTGTATGCGACCGTCGGAAGGCTGTCAATCAAATAGGAACGCCCAGTCCCGCAGCCCATACCCGGAAGCCGCGGAGAACAGCGATCTCTAAAACGGTAAGTACTGCATTGATTTAAAAAAAAAACACCCGATTCTGCTTCGCACAATTAGCCTCAATCTAATGTTAAAAATTGATTTTTTGGGTGAACCTCCACTTTAAGGTGACCATAGATACATGGAAATTCAGCTGGTTCAGCAGGGATCGGTCACATTTCCATCCATGTGTGGTCACTGCCGGATAAAAGTCACTCAATCAGCGGCTGCAGCCAATAGATTCATCACTGATCTGTGTATTCTGAGAGCGGAGGAGCGCCCCCCATTGTCAGAATACAATAGTGCAGAGGGGAGGATTCCCCTATCCCCCTCCAATGTGTGGATTGCCCACTGAAGGGGTTAATCTAGGTCTCCACACTATATATGTGTGTATCATCATCTGCTGGAGATAAAAGACGTCACAGTGACTATGGAGGAAGAGGACGGACATGACGGGGTTACTGGGTGTAAATAGAAGATAAGATCTTATTACCTCCTCTGCTGCCTCTTCCAGCGATGTCTCCTCACTACTTCCTCCCGACTCACCTCTCACCCGGAACTTCCTGTCTGTGCCTGACATCACTTCCTGTCTGTATTCCATAGTCTTTCTATCTTGGTAGAGGTGATATCACCACCTTGTGGCTCTCAGAGGAACTGCAGCCCCGAGAAACATCCCGTAGTGTGAACACGGCCTTGTGCTGTGTGTGTGTATGTACTGTATATCCTTATTAGTGCTGGGACAAGGCCATTTGGTGCCCAGGGCGAAGAAGGCAAACTGCGCCCCCCCCCCCCCCCCCCCCCCCGTTTTTAAGAAAGAATCAATGTAGTTTCAAAACTAGAATATACTTTCAATTCAATACAAATTTAGTTTATAGTGTAAAAAATAAAAACCACAGAGGTGATCAAATATCACCAAAAGAAAGCTCTATTTGTGGGAAAAAAAGGATGTCAATTGTATTTGGGTACAGCGTCGCACGACTGCGCAATTGTCAGTTAAAGCAGTGTGAACACCTATGCCAACTGATTCCAGTGCGGACCAAAAAAAAGGGTCCTGAACCATTTTGGTCCAAATGTGATGCAAATTCAGCCCTACAAACTGTACGGCTGAATTTGCATCACAAAGACATTACATGTGATCTTCACAGCAATGCGGTGCAAATCACATGTGATGTCTAATAGGAATGAGCGCCAGTGTGTTCGCACACTCCACGTGCAGAGTCCGCCAGGAAGTCTGCAAGGTACTGCGCTAATCACAGCCAGGGAGACATTTCCCGATGCTCGGCTGCAGAGATCGGGAAATGTCTCCCTGGCTGTGATTAGTGCAGCGCCGTGCACACTTCATGGCGGACTCTGTGCGTGTACTCTGCGAACATGCCGGAGCTCATCCCTAATGTCCATTATCGCAATAGTGTGGACCCAGCCTAAAACAGGTAGAGAAGAAGTGACATAATTAGGTAGATTCAGGTACATTGGATTATAGTTATGGTGGCGTAGCTTAGCGTGTTTAGGCTACGCCGCCGTAAATTAGCTAGGCTAGTAATGATTCTCAATATACTTGCCTGCTAATATACGGCGGCGTAGCCTAAAGCGGGTGGGCGTAAGGGTGCCAAATTCAAATGTGTTGGAGGGGGGCGTGTTTGATGGTAATAAGGCTTGACCTCACGTTTTTGACTGCGCATGCGCCGGTCGCCTACATTTCCCAGTGTGCATTGCGGCTAAGTACGCCGTACGGGCCTATTGATTTCGACGTGGACGTAAACGACGTAAATCCCGATTCGAAGACGACTTACGCAAACAACGTAAAAATTTAGAATCTCGCGGCGGGAACGGCGGCCATACTTTAACATTGTTATTCCACCTAATAGGTGGAATACCTTTAGGCTTCATAATGCCTTACGGAAACGGCGTAAAACTACTGTGGCGGCCGGGCGTACGTTCGTGAATTGGCGTATCAACTCATTTACATATTCTACGCCGACCGCAATGGAAGCGCCACCTAGCGGCCATCCGAAAAATTGCAACCTAGCCGTCTTATCTTGGATATGTTTAAGCGTATCTCTGTTTGAATAAATTGGAAGGGCTCTCGTGCTATCGGTGCTAAATACTATGGGGGGGGGGGGGGGGGCACTGCTGCAGTTACCTGGAACCGGTCCTGGCCAGAAATATGTGAATGAAATAAATGATGGTGACTGCGCTGTGTGAGGAAGTGGAAAGAGCAGATGCACAGGGAAGTGAATAGCAAAAACCCATCACTGAGTAATCGCTAAAACCAGTGGGGGTAGGAGGTCTGTGGGTCAGTAGTGGTGAACAGCAATGAGCATAAATAAAATATTAACATATACTATAATTAAATTAAATAGTGAACATCACAAACATGAGAAGCATGAAAATCCAAACAGCTTAATTGATGTGGATAGTGCCAGAAAGTTCAAATATAACACACTCCAGGTGGAGTCCCAGAAGTCCCAGAAGAGGGAAGATGTGGGACCATAATAAGGTAAAAACGTCAAATAACACAAATAAAGTCTTAAAGTGCACTGTGAATGATAATAGAGGCCCAAGGGGGTATCCCGTGGTAGAAGAGCAGACTTCGTTGCACACACCTCTAGTGGTGTAAAAGGCTCACCTCCAGGCCATAGCACGGACAGCCTAAAACCAATTAAACACTGTATGTTCACAGGCTCAGCAGGGTAGAGGTGACATCAAAATCTCCACATCAAATGGTCATGTTGAAAGTGAAAGGCAAGGGCAGATATGGCATAATACTGTGACTGCAGGTATGGAAGATAATATATCACATGCACATGCACTCACATGGAGGCCTCTAGCAGTGGGCCAACGCATGACGTCACATCACATGACTTCATCAGATCCCCTGATGAAGTCATGTGATGTGACGCCACGCGTAGGGACAGGAAGTACCAGACCCCACACATCCTAACGGGAGGAACACGAGCACGGCGCTCGTTTTGTTTGGAAACACCTTACCACTGGAAATGTGAGTTTTTTTACCCTTTCTTTTATATTAAACCTTTTATGCGGAGCTGCGCCATTGCCTTCCTTTTGTCTTTTGTTTATATACCCCTCCGAGCACCCAATACCCAGTGGATGCCTAGGTGGTAACGAAAGATAGAGGAAGTGCACCTATCAAGACGGATCGCACGAACTCGCCGTTCGTAGGAGATAGGACCACTGCTAGAGGCCTCCATGTGAGTGCATGTGCATGTGATATATTATCTTCCATACCTGCAGTCACAGTATTATGCCATATCTGCCCTTGTCTTTCACTTTCAACATGACCATTTGATGTGGAGATTTTGATGTCACCTCTACCCTGCTGAGCCTGTGAACATACAGTGTTTAATTGGTTTTAGGCTGTCCGTGCTATGGCCTGGAGGTGAGCCTTTTACACCACTAGAGGTGTGCGCACCGAAGTCTGCTCTTCTACCACGGGATACCCCCTTGGGCCTCTATTATCGTTCACAGTACACTTTTAGACTTTATTTGTGTTATTTGACTTTTTTACCTTATTACGGTCCCACATCTTCCCTCTTCTGGGACTTCTGGGACTCCACCTGGAGTGTGTTATATTTGAACTTTCTGGCACCATTCACATCAATTTGGATTTACATGCTTCTCATGTTTGTGATGTTCACTATTTAATTTAATTATAGTATATGTTAATATTTAATTTATGCTTATTGCTGTTCACCATTACTGACCTCCTACCCCCACTGGTTTTAGCGATTACTCAGTGGTGGGTTTTAAGGCTTTATTTGTGTTATTTGCCTTTTTTACCTTATTACGGTCCCACATCTTCCCTCTTCTGGGACTCCACCTGGATTGTGTTTAATTTGAACTTTCTGGCACCATTCACATCAATTAAGCTGTTTGGATTTACATGCTTCTCATCTTTGTGATGTTCACTATTTGATTTAATTATAGTATATGTTAATATTTAATTTATGCTCATTGCTGTTCACCACTACTGACCCACAGACCTCCTACCCCCACTGGTTTTAGCGATTACTCAGTGGTGGATTTTTGCTATTCACTTCCCTGTGCATCTGCTCTTTCCACTTCCTCACACAGCGCAGTCACCATCATTTATTTCATTCACATATTTCTGGCCAGGACCGGTTCCAGGTAACTGCAGCAGTGCCCCCCCCCCCCCCCATAGTATTTAGCACCGATAGCGCGAGATCCCTTCCAATTTATTTCTCCACTCTACGCTTCAGGTAGCACACAGCAGTCAAAGTCAGCATCTTCTTTCTGCCACGACCAGGTAGCGTTTCAACAGTGCCCTTTGCCTTAGGGTTGCCACCTCATCCCTTTAAAAAGGAACACATCTGAATTACACAGATTCTGAGGCTAATTTAATGCAGATAAGGCACCAAGTGAGTTTAATTACCACCTTAATCAGCCTCAGAATCTGTGTAATTTAGATGTGTTCCTTTTTAAAGGGATGAGGTGGCAACCCTACTTTGCCTTGAATTTGTGAATGATGCTTCCTATGGTGTCTCTTGGTATGTTTAACATCTTTGCAATCTTCTTATAGCCATTGCCCTTCCTGTGAAGAGTAATCACCTCTTCTCTTCCTTGTGCTTATTAGGCTTTATTGCTGCTCCCTGACATCCATAGTTGTTTTCAATATCTGATTGAAAACACTTCAATGAACCTCTGTTCTTCAGAGTGGTAGTCTTTAAGGGGTTGAATAATTGTGTAAATGAAGAATTCACAAAAGAAACATTGACTACTGTATTACAAAACCAATTGATGTCATATTAGTTGCATACGGTTCTTTAAGAAGTCCTTGTAGGATTTCATTCTGAATACAATTACAAATGTATACTAAATTCCCTAAAACCCTTTACAGCATTGGGGGGGTGAATCATTTTGAACAAAACTGTATGGACCTCGTCCTCCAAGGTCAAAATCATTATATATTTTTTTTTTTTTTTTTATGTTATGTTAAGTTATTTCCCTTTCCACATTTATTTCCAGAGTACTTGCCATGCTCTTCCCGACATTTTGCTGCCATTTGCATCCCTCCAGCCCTTTCTCTTAGTTTTTTAGAGACATTTTTATAGTCAAAAGTCCGGGTCCCCATTGACTTCAATGGGGTTCAGGTTCGGGTCAAGGTTCGAGTTCGGTCCCGAACCCGAACTTTTTTTTCAAAGTCCATGTTCGGGTCCGAACCCAAACATCCAGGTGTCCGCTCAACCCTAGTGTGGAGGTGATCGGGGACACAATAACTGGTGTGGAGGTGATCAGGGACACAATAACTGATGTGGAGGTGATCAGGGACACAATAACTGGTGTGGAGGTGATCAGGGACACAATAACTGATGTGGAGGTGATCAGGGACACAATATCTGGTGTGGAGGTGATCAGGGACACAATAACTGATGTGGAGGTGATCAGGGACACAATATCTGGTGTGGAGGTGATCAGGGACACAATATCTGGTGTGGAGGTGATCAGGGACACAATAACTGATGTGGAGGTGACCAGGGACACAATAACTGGTGTGGAGGTGATCAGGGACACAATAACTGGTGTGGAGGAGATCAGGGACATAATAACTGGTGTGGAGGTGATCAGAGACACAATAACTGGTGTGGCAGTGATCGGGGACACAATAACTGGTGTGGAGGTGATCAGGGACACAATAACTGGTGTGGAGGTGATCAGGGACACAATGACTGATGTGGAGGTGATCAGGGACACAATAACTGATGTGGAGGTGATCAGAGACACAATAACTGGTGTGGAGGTGATCAGGGACACAATGACTGATGTGGAGGTGATCAGGGACACAATAACTGATGTGGAGGTGATCAGGGACACAATAACTGGTGTGGAGGTGATCAGGGACACAATAACTGGTGTGGAGGTGATCAGGGACACAATAACTGGTGTGGAGGTGATCGGGGACACAATAACTGGTGTGGAGGTGATCGGGGACACAATAACTGGTGTGGAGGTGATCAGGGACACAATAACTGATGTGGAGGTGATCAGGGACACAATAACTGGTGTGGAGGTGATCAGGGACACAATAACTGATGTGGAGGTGATCAGGGACACAATATCTGGTGTGGAGGTGATCAGGGACACAATAACTGGTGTGGAGGTGATCAGGGACACAATAACTGGTGTGGAGGTGATCAGGGACACAATAACTGATGTGGAGGTGATCAGGGACACAATTGCTGATGTGGAGGTGATCAGGGACACAATAACTGATGTGGAGGTGATCAGAGACACAATAACTGATGTGGAGGTGATCAGGGACACAATAACTGGTGTGGAGGTGATCAGGGACACAATAACTGGTGTGGAGGTGATCAGAGACACAATAACTGGTGTGGAGGTGATCAGGACACAATAACTGGTGTGGAGGTGATCAGGGACACAATAACTGATGTGGAGGTGATCAGGGACACAATAACTGATGTGGACGTGATCAGGGACACAATAACTGGTGTGGAGGTGATCAGGGACACAATAACTGGTGTGGAGGTGATCAGGGACACAATAACTGGTGTGGAGGTGATCAGGGACACAATAACTGGTGTGGAGGTGATCGGGGACACAATAACTGGTGTGGAGGTGATCAGGGACACAATAACTGGTGTGACGGTGATCAGAGACACAATAACTGGTGTGGAGGTGATCAGAGACACAATAACTGGTGTGGAGGTGATCAGAGACACAATAACTGGTGTGGAGGTGATCAGGGACACAATAACTGGTGTGGAGGTGATCAGGGACACAATAACTGGTGTGGAGGTGATCAGGGACACAATAACTGGTGTGGAGGTGATCAGGGACACAATAACTGGTGTGGAGGTGATCAGGGACACAATAACTGGTGTGGAGGTGATCAGGGACACAATAACTGGTGTGGAGGTGATCAGGGACACAATAACTGGTGTGGAGGTGATCGGGGACACAATAACTGGTGTGGAGGTGATCAGGGACACAATAACTGGTGTGGAGGTGATCAGAGACACAATAACTGGTGTGGAGGTGATCAGGGACACAATAACTGGTGTGGAGGTGATCAGGGACACAATAACTGATGTGGAGGTGATCGGGGACACAATAACTGGTGATATATTAAGTAATATAGCAGCAAATATTATAAGATTAAGAAGTAGGTGTAAAGTGGAAGCAGTGGATCTGCAGAGAACATCATCCTGAGTACAAAGCACTTTATGTTGTATATGAATTTGCACATGGATCAGATTACTTCATTTATTGATAAACACCATAAGATGAATGAAGTAGGTGTAAAGTGGAAGCAGTAGATCTGCAGAGAATATTATTGGGGCCCCTAGCACTTTATATATGAATGCCCCACATATTTTAGTGTATGTGTGATAATTGATGGGCGGCACACACAATAGGACAGCGCTGTGACACATAATGCTCTTCTAGGTGATAAAGGGAAGACTTACCTTTGTTACAGCAGCAGTCCGGTAGAAGTTATTTCTGGAGGTATTTGAGTTGTTACACATAGCGCAGGTTTTTTTCTATTTATATTGGGGACATAATTGCCCAAATCTGGGGATCAGGAGCCATTTCCACCCTTTACTCTCGGCTGGGGTTCTTTGTATCCAGTGGCGTCACTAGGGTTGGTGTCACCTGGTGCGGTAAAATATGGTGTCACCCCCCCCCAATAAAAATGTTCAAATATTTTTTACCCTACTGTTTGCTCTCTGTTCTCCTTTCTTCCCCTTTTCTCTCTCTCCCTATCCATCTTTCTTGTTCGTTCTATCCCTTCTTCTTTCTCTCCATTTTTCTTTGTCCCCTCCCCCCACCTCTCTTTCTCCAGGACCGGAATTCACATCTCAGGAGCCTATAGGCCAGGGGCGTACATAGAGCATTTGGCACCCGGGGCGGATCCAATATCTGGCACCCCCCCCCACACGTTAAAATGTAAAAACACCCCACTGTGCCCCCTGCATACCTCTGCATCCTTCAATATCTTTTTGTTACTACTATGTACCCCTCTCCACAACTGCACCCCTTTACATTACACAGCACCCTGCATCACTGGACCCCTTTACATTACACAGCCCTCTGCATCACTGGACCCCTTTACATTGCATAGCACCCTGCATCACTGGACCCCTTTACATTACACAGCCCCCTGCATCACTGGACCCCTTTACATTACACAGCCCCCTGCATCACTGGACCCCTTTACATTACACAGCACCCTGCATCACTGGACCCCTTTACATTACACAGCCCCCTGCATCACTGGACCCCTTTACATTACACAGCCCCCTGCACCTCTGCACCACTTTACATTACACAGCACCCTGCATCACTGGACCCTTTTACACTACACAGCCCTCTGCACCCCTTTACATTACACAGCACCCTGCACCTCTGGACCCCTTTACATTACACAGCCCCTGCACCACTGGACCCCTTTACATCACATAGCCCCCTGCACCTCTGGACCCCTTTACATTACACAGCCCCTGCACCACTGGACCCCTTTACATCACATAGCCCCCTGCACCTCTGGACCCCTTTACATTACATAGCACCCTGCATCACTGGACCCCTTTACATTACACAGCACCCTGCATCACTGGACCCCTTTACATCTCATAGCACCCTGCATCTCTGGACCATTTTACATTACACAGCCCCCTGCATCACTGCACCCCTTTACATCTCAAAGCCCCCTGCACCTCTGGACCCCTTTACATTACACAGCACCCTGCATCACTGCACCCCTTTTACATTACACAGCCGCCTGCACCTCTGCACCCCTTTACATCACATAGCCCCCTGCACCTCTGGACCCTTTTACACTACACAGCCCTCTGCACCCCTTTACATTACACAGCACCCTGCACCTCTGGACCCCTTTACATTACACAGCACCCTGCACCTCTTGACCCCTTTACATTACATAGCACCCTGCACCTCTGGACCCCTTTACATTACACAGCACCCTGCACCTCTGGACCCCTTTACATTACACAGCACCCTGCATCACTGCACCCCTTTTACATTACACAGCCACCTGCACCTCTGGACCCCTGCATGTTACACAGACCCCCTTCAGTGCAGACACCCCCTCAGTGCAGACACCCCCCCTTAGTGCAACCCCCCCCCTCAGGGCCGGCCCCCCACATGTCAGCTAAAAAAAAAAAAAAAAACTTTTTTTTTTTTTTAATTGGGATGGTGTCACCCCTCTAGTGGGTGTCACCCGGTGCGGACCGCACCCCCCGCACCCCCCTAGCAACGCCTCTGTTTGTATCCATATAACAGATGTTCTACATGACTAAATCTCACATCAATTTTACTGCAAAATCAAAGGGGCCAAAATGTCTCCCCCCCCCTCCCCCGAGCAGTAATATATTTCTATCCCCCTTGGTGGGAGTGGAGATGACCCATCTATAAGGATATACAGTACACACACAGCACAAGGACGTGTTCACACTACGAGATGTTTCTGCAGTTCCTCTGATCTCCACAAGATGGCAGACAGGAAGTCTCTATGGAAGACAGGAAGTGATGTCATGTACAGACAGGAAGTTCCGGGTGAGAGGTGAGTTGGGAGGAAGTAGAGAGAAGACATTACTGGAAGAGGCAGCAGAGGAGGTAAAAAGATCTTAAGTGTATATGGTAACCTGCGCTGGGATAAGGATGATAGGCTGCTGCCCCCCTGTATACCCTCTAAAGAGGAGGTATTGGAAATAAGTAGATATAGGTGGGGTGGTGGCGCTGCCGAGTGTACTCAAATTAAGTGTCTAAGTGCAACCTGTGTGGCTGTAAGTGGCTGGATGTCCAGCGGTCTACTTAGAGTAGTGTTAATAAGAAAGACTGTGCAGGTGTGTGCTACTGGCAATAAATTACAATACACCAATCAGTGCCACAATCTATATATGCAGCACATGCATGTGCTATACAGTGTACACAGACTGCTAAAATATTAATAACCAATATATCCTGTAAACAAAAAATAATAAATAAATCACTATAGTGATAAGCAGTGCACCCTATGGAGGTGTAAGTGGATGGTGGCCCAACCAATGAATAGAGCTGGGAGTCCACTAAAGTCTCAGAGAGACGCCAATGGCTGGTATAGGTATAGATACCATATGCTGCAAAGCACAAATCATCTATCCATACACTGCTTATGTACATAAATAAAATGACATACAGGATAAATCCTAAAATAATAACCTTTATTCAGAAAGCCCTTGCCTCTAAAGTTGCGGCGGTGTATCGTAAATCCCCCGGCGGAAATCAAATTCCACGGCTAGGTGGCGTGTACAATTTAAATCAGGCGCGTCCCCACGCCGAACGAACTGCGCATGCGCCGTCCGCTAAATTTCCCAGCGTGCATTGCTCCAAATGACGTCACTAGGACGTCATTGGTTTTGACGTGAACGTAAATTACGTCCACGACTTACGCAAACGACGTAAAAAATTCAAAATTCGACCTGGGAACGACGGACATACTTAACATAGGATACGCCGCATATAGCAGGGGTAACTATACGCCGGAAAAAGCCGAACGCAAACGACGTAAAAAAAATGCGCCGGGCGGTCGTTCGTTTCTGAATCGGCGTATGTTATATTCTAAAATCCCTTCCGGAAGGATTTTATAAAGAATATATATATTCCTGTTAATATGAATGAATGTGAGACTGTTTGAGCTATTAATTTTCTTGTGTAATTCGCTGAATTCGAGATTTGAAACTCCAAAAACTTATAAGTTTGAATATGAAATATATATATGTGCATTTGAAGTGTTTAATGTTGTAAGTAAAGAATTGTATTTGATTGGAATGTGTTCTCCTATTGAGGTAATTCATATGGCTGTTTCTCAGTGATTGATTAGCTAGGCCACATCCTGTATACAGACTGTGTTGTGAGATATGTCTGCATATCAACCCCCTTTTCTTACCTAAACAAGCCATTTCCTCTTGAGATCTACAGAATATTTAGACTAGGTTCTCAGGAGCCATTTCCTATGTAAAGGTTGATATAGATGTAAACCAGATGTTGTATCAGGTTTTCATTATAAGTCACACCCTTTGGGGAGGGTATATTTCTGAGCGCGAAATTCAGACAAAGAAATGTCTTTGATATATAAACTGAAGGTCTGCCAGCTGGGGCAGAACTCGCTCTTCAGCCATCTTATAGGACTCCCTCAGCCACCATCAAGAGGAGACATTCAGACACATTTATTTTGCAAGCTTACAGAAGCAAGTCTTGGAACACACATCTCATTCATTTGAAATTCTTATTTTTTGAACTCTTATTTGAAGCTATTTGATACATTTAAACTGTTTTTGTACTTATGTTAAGTGTGTACATTAAACACACGTTTTTTATTCACGAATCTGTCTCACGATCGATTTAATAGCAGTAAGTGTGCTATTTAAATATAAGCCAAGTTATCAACTTTATTTCATTGGCTAAGCCAGCCATTCGATGAACGATTTTCAAATTTTATACCACTTTCTCAAAGTGCTATCGGAGGGCAGAGAAGTAGAGTATTGAGTAATTTTTGAAACGTTTGACGAGAACCTAGAAGTTAACAATCAGCCAGTCGCTCATTTTGTCGCAGTTTTTTTACAACTGTCCCTTATATCGAAAGGGGGGACATGTTAGTACTGAGAGAAACTACGGAAAGAGTTTGACGAGAGCCTAGAAGTATCGATTTATCGTGAATGACCTGGAGATTCGTAGAACACGGAAGACTTCTTATTCGGTGAGTAAAATCATGGAATGTTTTAAATGTTCAGCTGATGAATGTCAAGGTTTATCGAAACAGATTTGTTATTCTGTTTTATGGAAGTCTTTATATTTGCAATGTTTAGAATCTAATCTGGCTATTGATGCAGAGAGATTCTCGTTAGCTAAAACTAAAAGGAAATTAAGTAATGTAATGAAACTAGTTACAGATTTTAATTCAATGATTTCTGAGGTAACAGAAATACATTCAGAGGACACTTCGGGTAATGCAGGCAATATGCAAACACATGAGAATGTATCTACTGCAGCTAGTTGTTTAAATTGTGGAACTGTATGTAATTATGTTGAGCGGAGTGAAAAAACGCAGTCAGATATGGTATTAACAGAATTTGCTCAGTCCTCAGATAAAATGGAGGAGATACCACATGCAGGGAAACAAGATAATATTATTGCAGCAGACATTACTAAAAACACAGTGAATGTTTTTGAAAGCATTTCAGGCAATAGAGACAAGGAATGTGTTACGTTTGTTCATTCTAAGAAGCAATGTGTTTATCCATCGTCATATGCACAGAGAAAGCAAGTTTTCAAATGTTCTTTATGTCGCAGGAAAGGTCATATGGCAAAATTTTGTTGGTCAGTGAGTGACAGGAAGTCACATAATTTCAAAACGTCTCCAAGGCGTTATGAAGTTTACTCTGTAAGATGGAGTAATCATAGGAGGTATAATTTTCAAGTTAGACAAGAAGAACAATATTATTTAAAGTACAATAAGCCATTTGTTACTTCTAATGTCACGCTGGGAGGAAACAATAGAGATGTTCCTTAGTGAGCGGCATGGAATTTATGATTTTTGGTTATGACTTTTTGGCTATGATTTTTGGTATTGCATAAGGTTTATTGAATAAGGTTTTGACATAAGTTCAACAGATTTCATGTTGGGAATCAGAAAGTTGAATATTTAATTTTTCTGGCAGAATTGCAGACAATTCTGAAAGTAGAGATTTTAAGTGGAATATATGTAACGTCTAGCTCATGAAAAGTGAAGTGAAATTTTAAGGAATATTAATTGGTTTAGAAAAAGAGACAGAATTTATTGTTTCTTTACTTGTATAGTGTAGTGGATGTGCATTGTGCAGTAAATGTAACAGATCATATTGAAGTTTTTTTAAGACATGAAGGGAATTGATTTTAATGATAAAAGAATACGTATTAATAAGTAAGGATTTATATATGTATGTATGTAGTGTTATTTGTTTCAAACATTGAGTACAATATATATTATTCCTATCTCAGCTCTTTACAGTCCATCCTTAGTAATTTTGGAGTAAGTGACATACATCCTTGTGATTTAAATTTCGCTGGGTTTTGCTTCCAAAGCTCTCCTTTGTAAGAAAAGGTGGGGGCCAAAGGGAGACATGCAGACGTGCTGACAGCCTGATAGGAATCACACACACACACTTTTGAAAAATCACACACACAAGGAAGTTGATCCAGTTTGAAACACATACACATACGCACAATATATATATATTTATACTATTTTTATTAGTATTTTGAGGTTTCTATTTAAGAGACTTTAGCAAAGGAAGTAGGTTTTACATGGTGAAATGGTGATTCAACCTGAATTGGTATAATTGTTGCAAGGAAAACAAACACACAGATACCCTAATTTGCTGAAGAACAGAAAAAGGAATTTTTGTTCCTCTACAGGTTGATTCGACATCTTCTATGGTTCATGAGAACGTTGATGTTGCGTCATGACTTTCAATGGGTTTTTGTGTCTTGTTATATCTCAACACCTTCAGGGAATTCACTAAATTCATTCATGAGAGTTTAGGTCACTTTGGTAAAAGAATAATTGTTTGATTTTCTTATAGTAAAGTTCTAGTGGGACAAAATGGAATACACAGCAGACAGTGTAATTTAATCGTGTTTGTTTTGAGATGAAGTTTCAGAAGTACAGCGTTTTCTGTAACACTGTGAATTTACTGACAGGAAGGAAAATGTCATTTGGTTTTTCAATGAATTTTTTTTGTCTACGATGCACAGAGGGGCAATAGAGAAAACATGATGATTAATGGTGTAAGTTCAAAGACCTCTCAATTCAGTGGAATATGCACGTAGACAACAAAAATATGGATATACATTGATTAGTGGAAATGGTATATTATGAGAAGATAATGTTATTTTATGAGATAAAAATTTATATTTTGAGATAAATGATACTGCTTTTCTTTTTTCTAGGAATGATTTTTTACAAAAATTGATCAAAGAAGGAAAGATGACTACAAAAGAGATGAAAAATCTTAAAGAAAGAAAGTTGATCATCATCGTCATCGTCACAGGATTCATTTTTTTCTCTATTGACATTTTTATCAGTGGTAAAATATATCACAAACTGTTCCAGCCATGCAGAGGTTAACAGGATTGACAATTTTCTCAAAGACATTACAGTATTAAGAAGCAAAAGAAATATGGACAATGATATTAATGTAGATAACAAATTGAATAGGTTTAGATATACCAATGTCAATACAGCTGATGATTTGATTGGGTATATAGCTGTGGGACAGGGGTATGAGCATTGTATGGAATTATATTTCATTCATAGTAATGAGGTGGAAATCGAAGTTAAAATAGAGTCGAAAACAAGTTTTGTTAAAAATGCAAGGATTTTATAGGTTTAATAATATAACCAAGACTTTTGAATGTAATATACTGAAAATAGCTTTTTGGACATTATTTGTAAAAGGTAATGATTCAACAATTTGGTCTGGAGATGTCATTAATAATGATATGTCAAGGTCTGGAAAAATATTTTATCCAGTAGAACAGGATTATTACCTTTTTCAAAGTTTTGTACAAATATTAAATCCAAAACATTTAAAAATAATTGGAGATAAAAAGGGAGACATTGTAAGAAAATGGGATTTTAGAGTAATAAGAAAATCTACTCAGTTACGAGTCAAAATTAGCATTACTGTGGTAGATATTATTGTTCCAGAGATAAAAGTGTCACCACAGTCTTTAAAAGTCATTGAAGATGAAGATGGATTGAATTTGATGTGTAGTACTCAGATATATTTACCTCAAAATTCATTGTTAACTTGGAAAAGGAATGGTGAGTTTTTGGGTAGTTTTTTCCACAGTACAACTAATATAATTCACATAGGAATTTTTGGTAATGTGAATTGGATCAATGATAAATTTATTTATCATCAATCAGGTGTATCTTTAAATGATACTGGTATATATGAGTGCTGCATATTAATAGAAGGCTATCCCTTGAAATGTGCTAATGCAAGTATAATTGTCATGTCCCCAGGGAAAACTCCATGTGTTGGTAAAAACAGTGTTTTTGCTAATCCCTTCCAGATTAACCATTTACAATCCAGAGCTCTATTGAGAGAAGGAACATTCGTCATTATATTGTGGAACTTTAATATTTCAGAATGGAAAATTTCTACAAGGTTTCCACAATGTCAAAGACATTTGGTTAATATGGAATTGGGTATTGAAAGATGGTTTGGAATCAATAGTCATAACAGAAATAGACGTGGTATTGTTGAAGGAGCCCTAGGGGGCATAGGTATAATTGGCAGCATTGCAAATAGTATGGATATTAACACGTTAAAATCTGATCTTGAGTCAGCAGGTTTAGTGGGAAGTAAAGGTTTTAAGATCCAAAGAAACTTAAATCAGATATTAGAAGATATGGTTATTAAAACAGCCAATGTAATGGGTCCATCCATACTACATCTTCAGAATATTACTCTCAATTTAATGACTAGTGAAGAACATTCACATATTGCCAGATTATGTTTAGAAATTCAAACAGAATATTCCACTAATTTTAAAATAATTGCACAAGCTTTTCAGAGTGGAGTTACCCCTCTTGGTATATTGCAGAATTTACCCAGAGAATATGCATATGCAAGAATTCATACTGATTTATGGGTAAATAAATGGTTAGGATGTAGTCAGGATGTATGTTACAGTTCTTCTATGATTCCTATAGCAGGGAGAGAACAAATTTTGGTTCCAATTACTGTTTTGGGATTACCAATTAGTGATACTCAATTATTATTTTATAAATTGCAGTATACAGATTTTGCGCTTAATAAGGATAATTTGGAATTAGAACAATTGGATTTGTCATCATGTTTACAATTTCAGTCTAAAGTTATTTGTTTACCTAATCAAGATAAAAGTATATTTCATTCTTGTTATCATAATCATACGTTATGTTCTGCTAGAATAGAAACATTTGAAGCTTCTTCTGAATTAACTACTCTTGTAGATAAAAGGAAAGTTTGTTTTCAGATCATGAAAGATACAGAAAGGGTTCAGACTTTCTTTTCCTCTTGCACAAACACAGAAAACCTAAAACGGGGATTGTATTGTGTAAAAGGTGATTTAAGGGCCATAAATGTAAATGGTATAAGAACTAATTTATCTCATTTATCATTGAGAAATGTTAGTGTTAGTCCGACACTATATAATTTGTCTCAAATAGATGAGTTTCCATGGAGAGAATGGGTTAACGTAATTCAAAAGGATCAAGGTTTATTAATGGCTCTAGCTAAAGAACTCAAGAATGCAGAGATATCGTTTAAACATGAGCAAGGGAATTTGAAAGAGGTAGTTCATCAATGGTCCACTTTAACAGGTTCCAGCTGGTGGCATCAATTTAAAAATAGTATATCTATTTGGGGAAAAACTTCAATTACTTCCGCAGCAGGAAATATTTTATCACATCCTATAGTTATTATTTTTATTATTATTATGTTATGCATTATATATCAATTATTTTTAATGTTTAGAATGAAAAAACTGTATAAGCAAATCAGAAATGAAATCAAGAAAGGTGATGATATGTTGCAAAATAAGCTTAAAAGGAGATTAGGTTTTGGAGTTGCAAACTCGATGACAGGTGACAATGCATTTGGAGTTATTAGATCAAAGTCAGAGTGTTTGTGACATAAATGGGTGTATAAATGATTAGGAAATATGATCATTATTCATATTTCAGAGGGGAATGTTATATTCTAAAATCCCTTCCGGAAGGATTTTATAAAGAATATATATATTCTTGTTAATATGAATGAATGTGAGACTGTTTGAGCTATTAATTTTCTTGTGTAATTCGCTGAATTCGAGATTTGAAACTCCAAAAACGTATAAGTTTGAATATGAAATATATATATGTGCATTTGAAGTGTTTAATGTTGTAAGTAAAGAATTGTATTTGATTGGAATGTGTTCTCCTATTGAGGTAATTCATATGGCTGTTTCTCAGTGATTGATTAGCTAGGCCACATCCTGTATACAGACTGTGTTGTGAGATATGTCTGCATATCAACCCCCTTTTCTTACCTAAACAAGCCATTTCCTCTTGAGATCTACAGAATATTTAGACTAGGTTCTCAGGAGCCATTTCCTATGTAAAGGTTGATATAGATGTAAACCAGATGTTGTATCAGGTTTTCATTATAAGTCACACCCTTTGGGGAGGGTATATTTCTGAGCGCGAAATTCAGACAAAGAAATGTCTTTGATATATAAACTGAAGGTCTGCCAGCTGGGGCAGAACTCGCTCTTCAGCCATCTTATAGGACTCCCTCAGCCACCATCAAGAGGAGACATTCAGACACATTTATTTTGCAAGCTTACAGAAGCAAGTCTTGGAACACACATCTCATTCATTTGAAATTCTTATTTTTTGAACTCTTATTTGAAGCTATTTGATACATTTAAACTGTTTTTGTACTTATGTTAAGTGTGTACATTAAACACACGTTTTTTATTCACGAATCTGTCTCACGATCGATTTAATAGCAGTAAGTGTGCTATTTAAATATAAGCCAAGTTATCAACTTTATTTCAGCGTAACGCCTCATTTGCATATTCCTTGCATATACAAACGGAAGCGCCACCTAGCGGCCAGCGTGAGATTGCAGCCTAAGATCCGACGGTGTAAGTCACTTAAACCTGTTGGATCTTAGGGAGATCTATGCGGAACCTGATTCTATAAATCAGGCGCATAGATCTCACCGACGGAACTCAGAGATACGACGGCGTATCAGGAGATACGCCGTCGTATCTCTATCTGAATCTGCCCCAGTAACTCCGTCATGTTCGTCCTCTTCCTCCATAGTCACTGTGACGTCTTTTATCTCCAGCAGATGATGATACACACATATATAGTGTGGAAACCTAGATTAACCCCTTCAGGATCGGAACACTTCCCCACTTGTGGGGCCGGAACATTCTCCTCATTTTGGAGATGTGTCACCTTTCCCACCAATCACCTTCTCACCTCATCAGTCTATACTAACAGTTATATGATGTTTATTAGTGATGGGGGTGGGGGGTTATTTAGGGGGGATTGGAAAGTGTATGGGCCAGATTCAGAAAGGACTTGACGGCGTATCTCCAGATACCCTGTCGTAAGTCCAAATGTGCGCCGTCATATCTTTAAGCGTATTCTGGAAACCAGATACGCTTAAATTTGGCCAACGTAATTCTCCTACGCCGTCGTATCTTGGGTGCATATTTACGCAGGCCGCAAGGGGGCGCTTCCGTAGATTTACGAGTCGAATATGCAAATGATCTAGATACGCCGATTCACGAACGTACTTGCGCCCGCTACGCCGTTTACGTAAGGCTTACGTCCGGCGTAAAGTTACCCCTGCTATATGAGGCGTATGTAATGCAAAGTATGGACGTCGGAACAAGCGTATCTTTTTACGTCGTTTACGTAAGTAGTACATGAATGGGGCTGGGCGTAGGTTACGTTCACGTCACAGGCATTGAGCCGGCGTATCTTAGGGAGTAAATTCGACATGATACTGAGCATGCGCCGTACGATTGGCACTTCATTTACATGGGGTCACGATTCATTTCAATACAACACCCCCCCTACCAGCCTACTTTGAATTAGGCGGGCTTATGCCGGCCCATTTTCGCTACGCTAACGTAACTTAGGGAGCAAGTGCTTTGTGAATACTGCACTTGCCTCACTATGTTACGTCGGTTTGTTGCAAAATTCTTGTGAGTCAGAATTAGGGGCCTCTAGACAGACTGGGTTCATGGTCTGGGTGACCAGCTTGAAGAGTTTGCGGGGGCGGTTTAGGGCGTTTGCAATTATATTGGAAAAATGCTTTTTTTTGGCTTTAAAGATTTCTTTATGGTATTTCTTGGTAATTGCCTTGTAAATGGTGAGATTTTCCTCTGAAGAGCTTTGTTTCCAAGCTGCTTCCGCTCTTCTGTGCTCCTTCTTCAACAGCGACAGCTGGTCGTTAAACCATATGGTGTTGTTTTTGCGGATGCACGTTTTGGCGCTACTAAGTCAGCCGACTGTAGTAGAGCCTTGTTGATGGCGTAAAGAGTTTCTGTGGCTGTTTGGTGTTGTTGGATTGTTTTTATTTTGTTCCCTAATGTGGTTTTGAAGAGTTCCGAGTGGAGCTTCTTCTGGGATTTAGTCCAGTGTGTTGTCACCGGTTTTATAGTTTTTATTGAGGGGGCATTTTTTGTAATTACGAATTTAATTGCATGGTGATCTGTCCATGGTTGTGGCTCATTTTCCAGAATGTTCATTTCCAGGTCTTGTCTGAAAATAAGATCAAGCGTGTGACCTGAAGCATGTGTGGGCCCCTGTACTAGTTGCTGCAGACCTAAACCTTCCAAATGGTCAATGCAGGCGTCAGCGATGGGGTCCTGTGAGGAGTTGGCCCAGAGGTTGAAATCCCAGAGCAGCAGGAGGTGTTTGGTATTAAGGGAATAGGGGGAGATGAATTCTGTCAATGATGTTAGAAGTTGCGTTTTTGGACCAGGTGGTCTATAGCAGAGTAATATGTGAACGGTGTCCTGGGAATTTGTTTGCAGCTGCAGGGTGAGGGTTTCCATGAATGGAAGTGAGTTCTGAAGGTCTGGTTTGGTGACCGAGAGGTGAGTCTTGTGGATCACCGCCAGGCCTCCTCCTCTTTGCCCTACGCTGTTTTCTGTTAAAATGCGATAATTATCTGGCACCAATTCTCCTAGAATGGTGTTACAGTCTGCTGTTAGCCAGCTTTCTGTGATAAAAAGGCAGTCTAAATCGTTGTAGAATGAAATCATGGATTTCTTGATGACCAAAGCGCATGATATTTGCCTTGGCTGGGGTGAATACGTGTGATTTTTGATTGTCGATCGTCAATCAATTCTTAACAGTTGCTCACTCCTTAGAGCTTGTTTTGTGGCGGCTGGTAGTATTGAGGCAGATGACTTTAGACCCCAGATGGTTTCTGCAGAGTATCTCAGATTAGCCATAATCTCAGAAACACCGGGGGTGGGGATCGTGGTTAAATGTTGATCGGGGAGGTATTCAAATGGCAATGGGAGCAAGGATTCTCTCACCAACTATAGTCCCCCCTCAGTAAAGAACCCCCTCGGTTCAGACACCCGCATCGGTGCAGACCCCCCCCTCTCAGTACAGACACCCCCACCCCCCAGGTAGTATAGGCAGACACCCCCCAGGTAGTACAGGCAGACCCCCACCCCCCCCCAGGTAGTACAGACAGACCCCCCCAGGTAGTACAGACAGACCCCCCCAGGTAGTACAGACAGACCCCCCCCCAGGTAGTACAGACAGACCCCCCCCCAGGTAGTACAGACAGACCCCCCCAGGTAGTAGACAGACCCACCCAGTAATATGACTCCCAGCGGTGTGTCCCACAAGTGCTGGCTCCTCCTCCTCTGTGGGTGTAAACAGAGAGGAGGGCCGCCGGCCGGGTTTTCCAAGATGGCCGCGGCTCCGGAGCTAGGCCGAAGCTACGGCCTTTCCTAATGTTATGGCCACGGCTCTGGAGCTAGGCCATAACATTAGAAAAAGCCTCGGCCTAGCTCCGGAGCCGCGGCCATAACATTAGGAAAGGCAGCGGCTTCGGCCTAGCTCCGGAGCCACGGCAATCCACGGATCACAGTGTGTGCCGATCCGAAGGGGGTGACCCGTTCGGATTACGGATCAACTGTTATCCGTTGCACCACTATCCATAATGATCCCAGTCTCAGATCTTCATCCTAAAATGTGATCAGTAAAGTCTCCGGAGTAGACGGAGATCACGGGAATATGATGTGTCCTGGCAAAGGCTAAAGACATTGTTCATGTTTTATTTAGGAGATGCGACACACCCGGGAGAAATGAAACATCACACTGACCTTATAGCTAGCTCCTCCTCTCAATGTCCTTCCAATCCAAGTCAGAGAATCCTATGACATCCCACTGACCTCACAGCCCCTCCTCCCAATGTCCCTCTCACAAGCAAAAGCATGATTGTTGGTCCCAGAATTCCTTGCAATAAGCTTTTAACCTACAGAGTGGGGGGCCCTGCCTGGGTAAATTATATGTGTAAACAGGGAAAAATTTGCGCTCGGTGATAAAAATGCGTGATAAATTAAATGAAAGAATAAAAAATGAAAAATGGACCCTTAGGGTCTTCCTGCTGCTAAACACTACAACCTTGATATCAAGTGCAAAATAGAATGTATACAAATAGGTAGATTCAGGTAGAGTTAGGCCGACTTATCAGTAGATAAGCCGACCTAACTCAGAATCTAAGCCGACTTATGTTTAAGCGTATGCTCAAACAGAGATACGCTTAAACATATCTAAGATACGACGGCTTGCGCCGTCCCATCTTAGATTGCAATATTTTGGATGGCCACTAGGTGGCGCTTCCATTGCGGTCGGCGTAGAATATGTAAATGAGGAGATACGCCGATTCACGAACGTACGCCCGGCCGACGCAGTACTTTTACGCCGTTTACGTAAGAGATAGGCCGCGTAAAGTTAGAGCTAGGCCCTAGTGGAATAGTAATGTCAAGTATGGCCGCCGTTCCCGCGTCGAAATTCTATTTTTTTACGTCGTTTGCGTAAGTCGTCCGTGAATCGGGATTTACGTAGTTTACGTCCACGTCAAAATCAATAGGCCCGTGCGGCGTACTTAGTCGCAATGCACGCTGGGAAATGTAGGCGCCCGGCGCATGCGCAGTCACAAAATAAAAAGGCAAAAATGTAAGGTCAAGCCTTATTACCATTAAACACGCCCCCCTTCCACACATTTGAATTCGGCGCCCTTACGCCCGCCTGCTTTAGGCTACGCCGCTGTATATTAGCAGGCAAGTACATTGAGAATCATTACTTGCCTAGCTAACTTACGGCGGCGTAGCCTGAACACGCTAAGCTACGCCGCCGTAACTTTAATCCATTCTATCTGAATCTACCTAAAACAGTGTAGCGCTGGATAATATGTGGGTAAATTATATCCCAAGTGGATTTTTGATAAAAAAGGAGACCTGATTGGTGAGGTGAGGAGGATTCTGGGAATGTCATTTGATTTTACTATACGTGTTCAAATCTAGAGTTTTCCTCCTGTGAAGTCTGGAGATCCTATGATAATCACATTGTCTCCACCTCCCTCCCTGATAGAATAGAGAAATACAAAGAAGATTCTAGAAGTCACCAGAGAGATCATCAAACTGCTGACAGGAGACATGAGCGGTGCCGGGAAGGACGTCATGATGGAGAATCAGCCGCCCCTCACATCACCGGGTAAGAGGAGACTTTATTGTAAAGGAGAGAGCAGTACGGAGGCTCCACCTAGATCCCCCATCATCTGATAAACACATAGAAACAATTCATTCAGTCAGTGTGTGTGTTTCCTACAGATGGATCCAGTAATGGGAACCCACCAGAGAGATGTCCCCGTCCTCTGTATTCCCGGAATTCTACACAGGAAGGTCACACCATCCCCCACTGTTACAAGGTCGGTGGGGCGGAGCATCTAGAACATGGACTGGTGGAGATGATGTGTGGATTTTGTATGTAAGTTTATATCTTACAGATGATATTCTCTCTCATTCTCTTGGTTTAGAGTGGAGATCCAATCGATATAGAATTTGAGGTGAAATCAGAAGAAGAAGAGACGTATGTGAGGGATGATCAGCAGTCTATGGAGGAGGATGGAATAACGGGGACATTTATAGAGGAGGACACTCCTACAGAGATCAGCACAGGTGGGTCATTAAAGTGGATGTAAACCCACTGTCATCAAATTTAAATCATTTATACTGCTGTAATCTATAATGCTATACATGCCTCCTGCATGTATCTATATATTTTAAATGTCACCCCCTCATCTCTCAGAAGCCCCGCAAAATTGCAGAATCTGTGGGTGTTTTTTTCCCCGGCCCTTAGTGGGCAGAGTCGTGACGTCACAGGCAGGGCCGGACTGGGAGTAAAAACCAGCCCTGGAAAAAATGTCATACCAGCCCCATAGCATTATTATACCGGCCCAACAACATAACATCATTATTTTCTTGTTCATAAAAGGGAAAATGATGCATTGTAAAGCACAGTTGAAGAGTGTATTATATATAGATAAGACCGATATGAAAGCACATAGGGCTAGGGATATATA
The DNA here is from genome assembly GCF_905171775.1 of Rana temporaria. Classification (NCBI taxonomy): domain Eukaryota; kingdom Metazoa; phylum Chordata; class Amphibia; order Anura; family Ranidae; genus Rana; species Rana temporaria. The sequence continues at coordinate 1,985,618 of NW_024404461.1, read as the reverse complement.
ACGGCAAATTACAGTTAAAAGTGGTAAAAGTGGAGCAATCATCAAGGGGGACACCTTACATCAACCCCCCCTTGCATCAATGACCCCCCCCCCCTCTCAGACTGGCCTGGCAGCGCTGTCACTGACCACCTCTCAGGTGCACTGTGCAGGGATCAGTCAGTCGGCTCCCAGTTGGTGGCTCTGGTTTTCCTATTGTCTCCTCTCCACAGTCCACACACGTCTGACTTCTCCCGTGACCCCAACCGTTGACTCCTCTCCAGACTGCAGACATGATATAAAACAAGAGATGGTTAGAGGTTGCAGACATGATACAGGAGATGTCAGAGGCTGTGGGCATGGTACAGGAGATGTCAGAGGCTGTGGGCATGGTACAGGAGATGTCAGAGGCTGTGGGCATGGTACAGAAGATTCAGAGACTGTGGGCATGGTGCAGGAGATGTCAAGATGTCAGAGGCTGTGGGCATGGTGCAGGAGATGTCAGAGGCTATGGGCATGGTACAGAAGATGTCAAGATGGCAGAGGCTGTGGGCATGGTACAGGAGATGTCAGAGGCTGTGGGCATGGTACATAAGATTCAGAGACTGTGGGCATGGTGCAGGAGATGTCAAGATGTCAGAGGCTGTGGGCATGGTGCAGGAGATGTCAGAGGCTATGGGCATGGTACAGAAGATGTCAAGATGGCAGAGGCTGTGGGCATGATACAGGAGATGTCAGAGGCTGTGGTCATGGTACAGGAGATGTCAGAGGCTGTGGGTATAGTACAGAAGATGTCAAAGGCTTTGGGCATGGTACAGAAGATGTCAGAGGCTTTGGGCATGGTAGAGAAGATGTCAGAGGCTTTGGGCATGGTACACAAAATGTCAAGATGGCAGAGGCTGTGGGCATGGTACAGGAGATGTCAGAGGCTATGGGCATGGTACAGAAGATGTCAAGATGGCAGAGGCTGTGGGCATGGTACAGGAGATATCAGGGGCTGCAGGCATGGTACAGGAGATTTCAGGAGCTGCGGGCATGGTACAAGAGATCAGCAAGAGAGGCAGCCAACAGTGCCCATCATTGCAGCCTGACTGTGCCCATCATTGCAGCCTGACTGTGCCCATCATTGCAGCCTGACTGTGCCCATCATTGCAGCCTGACCGTGCCCATCATTACAGCCTGACCGTGCCCATCATTGCAGCCTGACCGTTCCCATAATGCAGTGTCACCCTGCCCATAATGCAATCTCACTGCAGTCAGTGTCTGTGCCCAGAGGCGTAACTAGAACCTTCAGGGCCCACAAGAAACCATGAAGGGCCCCTGGTGTCCTTTTCTCCCATCACGGGGCCCTTGATTTTGGTCCTGCAGAAGGACCCCTTTTACACAATTGAACTGATTGGACTACCCATTGTTTTGTATGGGGAGGTGGATGTAAACAGACGTGTCCATTTACACCTGCCTGCATCCGCTCCAATGAAAAAAGATGGATGGAGATTCCCCATCCGTCTTGCAGATTGGATGACAGTCAGACCGGTCCATAGAGAACAGCAGTCTGTGACTGTGTCCACTGTGCACAAGTGAAGCAGACATGGACCCGTCATCCGCCTGCTCAGCAGGGATCAGCGGAAAGTTCCCCCACTGAGCAGGTGGATTTGCTTGGCAGAGTCTGCCCATGTGAAAAGGCTCTAAGGGAGAGATCTGTGGACTGTAATGTAAAGGGAAACCGATGTAAGGGCCAGTTCACACCAGACGCAGTTCCATACAGTTTTGTGCGCATTTTCACTGCGCTAAAAATGCATGCACAGTGTTTTCCATGTATTCCAATGGATCTTGATGGCTCTAGTTCACACCATGCAGTCAGTTTCTGGTGCAGAAACTGACCGAAAACTGACTGCATGGTGTGAACTAGAGCCATCAAGAGCCATTGGAATACATGGAAAACACTGTGCATGCATTTTGTGCAGAAAAAAAGCACATGGAACTGTGTCTGGAGTGAACTGGCCCAAAGAGGTACTCTTGGAATCCTGATGTAAGGGGGTATCTGATCACCAAAGCCCCCACATACATCAGAGTCCCCCTTTACATCACAGTCCACAGAGCTCTCCCTTACATAAGTGTGCTCAGAGGTTGGCGAGATGGGGGGGGGGGGGATATTTCCCTTACCAAAGATGAAGGCTTGGGCCCTGGATTGGTCAGCAAACAAGGCCTACTAGCCTGTGCCATACATAGGCTGGCAGACAATGCTGGGGCTTGTAGTGCACCACACAATGGAAACCCTAGTGGGCTGCTGTGTTGGTTGAGGGACTCTGGAGGTGACAACACACTCTGTTCAGCCCCATCAATGACTGACCCACCTGTGTGCTGCTTTCTTTTCACTCACTGGAAAGTTTAATTAGCAAGCAAGGATTTTAGCTGACCTGGAGCTGTGGATCCTCTGTGGGGGGTTGCAGGCAGCATCCATAATACAAGTTGTCCTTTCCTCCACTATCTACCTGCAGGCTGCTCGTTTCTCTTTGGGAAGCATGGAGGAGCTGCTGAGGATTGGAATGTGGGCGGGGCCACGAGGACACACACGGGGGGGGGTTGAGAAGAGAAGATCCTGCTCTCTGTATTTTCTTTTCTCTCCTGTCCAATGTGCGAGGAGGGGGAGGGCGGGCTGTCAGTGTGGGGTCCGAGCAGAGTGACAGAGAATAGACACTCTGCTCATAACTGAAGCCACATTACACTAGCTTTTGCCCCCCCCCCCCTCTCTGCAGACACAAGCTGGTCTAGGAGGAGGAGGGGGGACTTTTCAATCAGAAGCGCGGCTAAAGTTTTCACACTCACAGCTTGCAGACACACAGAGGGAGATACCCGCTGACTGTGAGTGTGATGTGCACAGTGTAGTGGAGGAGGACGAGGGAGCGGAGCGCTGCAGCCACAGATTCACCCCTAAGCAGCCTCAGGGCAGGATTTCATAAAAATCTATTTATTTACCTTGTGCTCCAAGGGTGGTGGTCTTCTCCTCTGCCTCCTCTGCCACGTGACCCTGCAGGAGAAATAGTGGGCGGTGCTGGCGCCGCACGGGAAGATGGAACTGATCTGACGTTCAGTTCTCCTGCTCGGCTCCTCCCCTCCCTCAGTCACATGATCGCTCCAGTCCAGTGAGTGAGTCAGTCCACACAGCGGGTTAGATGCTGGGAAGGAAAGTGCGGCGGCGAGCATGGCGGCCGCAACTCACCGGCGGCCGGCCCGCCGCTGCTTCACTGACATAATGTGACATGCATGACACTGGAGTGACTGCAGCTAGGCATAGGGCAGCCATCCAGCCCTGCACAATTGCAAAGTGCGGCCGCAATGGCGGCCGGCGGCCGCCGCCGTAGCCCACACAGCTGATAAATTTGACTGACAGCAGGCGGCCTACCGGGAATTTTCCCGCTATCCCGGTAGGCCAGTCCGGCCCTGGTCACAGGACTCCTCTGCCCACCACTACACTTCCACGGCCAGCCAGCGTTGCGAGGACGAGCCTCGCGCCTGTTGAGACTGGCGTGCACGTGCAGGAGTGATTGAGCGGTCTGTGAAGAAGCAGAGCGCGCTCACATTCCCTGTCACTTCTGCACATGTGTATGTCCAGGGACAGTCGGGGGATGATCGGTGCAGCAGGGACAGCTGTGAACACCGCGATCCCCCATGCATGGTTTTCATCCGCTGCTTCTCCTTCTCTCCCTCCCGCGGCTTTCACCTGAAAAGCCATGCATGGGGGGATCGCGGTGTTCACAGCTGTCCCTGCTACACAGATCATCCCCGACTGTCCTGCGTGTCTGCCTCCTCCATCGTCCCCCTTATTGTTCTCCTCCCAACAAGCACGGCTTCTGTGCATGTTCATTTATGGGATCAAAAAAAAGCTGTCCCGCGGCAGCACAACCCCCCCCCCCAACAAGTTTGATTGCAGGGTTTTAAAAAACAGGGTCCTGCGGCAGCACCAGCAATCCCCCCCCTAAACAACTTGGATTATAGGGGTTCCGCGGCAGCACACCCCCCCTCGTCCCGGGGCAGCACCCCCCCCGCTAAACCACTTGGATTATAGGGGTCCCTGGTGGAAGATATGCCCTCCACCCCCCCCCCCCTCTCCCTAACAGGGCTGATAAAAAAATTAAATTGAAAAAAATACAACAACTGACACCACAACCCCCCCCCCCCCCCGATATCGTCACGTTCCAGAGCTCCAAGACCACTGACACCGACCACTGTCACCGACTACTACCCCACTGACACTACCCTATTGACATCATCTACTGACACCAACTACTAGCCCACTGACATCGTCCACTGACACCGACCACTACCCCACTGACACCGACCACTACCCCACTGACACCGTCCACTGACACCGACCACTACCCCACTGACACCGACCACTACCCCACTGACACCGACCACTACCCCACTGACACCGTCCACTGACACCGACCACTACCCCACTGACACCGACCACTACCCCACTGACACCGACCACTACCCCACTGACACCGACCACTACCCCACTGACACCGACCACTACCCCACTGACACCGACCACTACCCCACTGACACTGACCACTACCCCACTGACACCGTCCACTGACACCGACCACTACCCCACTGACACCGACCACTACCCCACTGACACCGTCCACTGACACCGACCACTACCCCACTGACACCGACCACTACCCCACTGACACCGACCACTACCCCACTGACACCGTCCACTGACACCGACAACTACCCCACTGACACCGACCACTACCCCACTGACACCGACCACTACCCCACTGACACCGACCACTACCCCACTGACACCGACCACTACCCCACTGACACCGACCACTACCCCACTGACACCGACCACTACCCCACTGACACCGACCACTACCCCACTGACACCGACCACTACCCCACTGACACTGACCACTACCCCACTGACACCGTCCACTGACACCGACCACTACCCCACTGACACCGACCACTACCCCACTGACACCGTCCACTGACACCGACCACTACCCCACTGACACCGACCACTACCCCACTGACACCGACCACTACCCCACTGACACCGTCCACTGACACCGACCACTACCCCACTGACACCGACCACTACCCCACTGACACCGACCACTACCCCACTGACACCGACCACTACCCCACTGACACCGACCACTACCCCACTGACACTGACCACTACCCCACTGACACCGTCCACTGACACCGACCACTACCCCACTGACACCGTCCACTACCCCACTGACACCATCCACTGACACCGACCACTACCCCACTGACACCGACCACTACCCCACTGACATCATCCACTGACACCGACCACTACCCCACTGACACTGACCACTACCCCACTGACACCGTCCACTGACACTGACCACTACCCCACTGACACTGACCACTACCCCACTGACACCGTCCACTGACACCGACCACTACCCCACTGACACTGACCACTACCCCACTGACACTGACCACTACCCCACTGACACCGTCCACTGACACCGACCACTACCCCACTGACACCGACCACTACCCCACTGACACCGACCACTACCCCACTGACACCGACCACTACCCCACTGACACCGTCCACTACCCCACTGACACCATCCACTGACACCGACCACTACCCCACTGACACCGACCACTACCCCACTGACATCATCCACTGACACCGACCACTACCCCACTGACACCGTCCACTACCCCACTGACACCGTCCACTACCCCACTGACACCGTCCACTGACACCGACCACTACCCCACTGACACAGACCACTGGCAGCATCCACTGACATCGTCCACTGACAACTGCCCCACTGACACCGACCACTACCCCAACCCCTTTCCCAAAGCACTGTGAAAAAATATATTTAAAAAATAAAACCCCACCCTCTCATCAATAGTACAAAAATAAATTGTAAAAAAAATAATTAAAAAAATGTAATTGTAAAAATTTATAAAAATAAAAAAAATCCACTGATCCCAAAAAACTTTTTGGAAAAAAAAATAATAAATTGTAAAATAAAAAAATTATCTGTCACTGTCCACTATCCTGACACCATCCTGCACGTACTACCCACCACTGTACACTCCACATTCCTGTGATTTGCATCGCATTGCTGTTCAGATCACATGCGATGTCTGTGCGATGCGATTTCAGCCATACAAACTGTATGGCTGAAATCGCATCACATTCGGACCAAACACGCACAGGGCCCTTTTTTTGGTCTGCACCAGAATCGCATGGGTGTTTACACCTATGCGATCCGATTTATGTCCAAACTGTCAGTTCGCAGTGCGATATGCGAGCTGTAATGGGGGTGTCATTACCATTGTATGACACTCCCAAGCAGTTCGCATATGGCAGTGTGAACTGCCGTGCGAGTTGTGTGCGATGTGGGAACCCGCAGTGGATTCGCAGGGTTCCCGAATCGCACCAGTGTGAACCGAGCCTCAAAGCATACAGCCTACAAATGTCACCTGACTGCTCCCACCAAGGCTGGGTTCACACTGGTGCGATTCGGTAACCCTGCGAATCCACTGCGGGTTGCCACATTGCACACAACTCGCACGGCAGTTCACACTGCCATATGCGAACTGCTTGGGAGTGTCATCCAATGATAATGACACCCCCATTTCAGCTGGCATATCGCACTGCGAACTGACAGGACATAAATCGGATCGCATAGGTGTGAATACCCATGCGATTCTGGTGCGGACCAAAAAAAGGGTCCTGTGTGTGTTTGGTCCAAATGAGATGCAATTTCAGCCATACAGTTTGTATGGCTGAAATCGCACAGACATCACATGTGATCTGAACAGCGGTGCGAATCACTTGCGATCTCGCACAGCATGTGAACCAGCCCTAAGTTCATTCAGCCTTACTGGGTGTAAGTATAAAAAGTGAGAAATCCACCCCTCCCCCACATAACACATCCTGGTAATATAGGAATGTTGCATATGTGATCAGGTGACCTCAGACACACACACTTCAATATAACAATAATAAGATCACTCACGCTCGGACTATCTCCCCTAATCACTTGTCTATGTATATTCTGTATGGCTGTTCCCTGGAGCATTTCATCATGACATTGAACTTTGTCTCACCTCATGTTTTGTAAACATTTAATCAAAACACAGGACAAGCAGAAAATTCTAGGAGAGCTAGAAGGGAGAGGGGAAGGGGAGGGTGATGTGAATTGTGCACTGTTTACAGAAACTGTGCATGGTCTGCAGGCTAGTGCACGAAATATGTAAATAACCTGTCACTCAAAGCATGGGGGCGGAACGGACTTTGCTTTTTATAGGAAAGTCCGTTTTATCCCACTGAACAATAAAAAGAGGATTGCTCAGCGCTGGATTAACTCTGTGTGGCAAGACTGGGCACAGATGATAGGAAATCTTATTCTCTACATTGTGACATAAAAAAAAAAACAATTTGGGTTTACATCCACTTTAACACTAAATCCATTCCTCCACCCATACTGCTCACTGATTGGTCCAGAGTAGGGCGGGGACTGGGTGATAATCTTCCTTCTCTGTGCTGCAGACACAATTTATTTGTACTCAGAGCCTCTTGTGGAACTAGGGGAAGGAAACAGAAGAAAGGTGACCTGGGGTGTGCCGTGGTCAGTATGCCTAAAAGGGGGTAAAAACAAAAGACATTAGGATGAGTATATAAAGGAGGTTTATTGAAACAATACAAATTAATCGGCCAAATGAACAAATGCTTGGGACATCTCAATGAGTGGCTCCGGGATGTACCTGGAGTAACATGATGACCTCCACCTGCCTAACCTTTTAATAATGTAAACCGGGACACCCTGGCGCAATGCTGCAGAAGTGGCCCCAACCCTAAATGAATGACCTGAGCAGGACATGGGATTCAACCCCAGATTCCCTAAGAGGGTGCAACAATACTTTATGAAAAGTGCAGAGGTGAGAGGGGCCCCGTTAACCGTCAAGAGGACTAGCCCTGGGTTCCCCTGATAACTGGGCCATGAGTAAAACCGAAACCGGGCACCAACCAGCCTCAATTCAGCGATGCACTGCGTTATCGCAGTGCATCGCTGGCTGATGATTGGCCAAGCATGCACTATGACCCACATGCTTTGGCCAATCATAGCGCCGTCAGCACAGAGAGACATAATTGGCCAAAGGAAGGATGCCTTTGGCCAATCATGGCTCAGGGGAGTAGGTACACTCCCCACACTATATAAGGCCGCCTGTATGTCGGCCTTGTGTAGTGTGTTGCGGCATTGTGACTTGTGAGAGTCTGAGAGAGGTAGAAAGAGAGAGTCAGAGTGTCATTTCATTTCAGTTAGAGCAGGCAGGCGATTGAGGTAGCTGCAGTCAGTGGCCCAGATTTAAGTAGATCGGCGCATCTTTATGCCGGCGTAGCGCAACTCATATGCGCTTCGCCAACGTAACTTAGAGAGGCAATCACCATATTCTTAGAGCAAAAGCGCCCAACCTTGCGCCGGCGTAACGTAAAATCGTTGGCGTAAGGTGGCGTAATTCAAAGTAGGAAGGAAGTGGGCGTGATCCATTTAAATGAAGTGTGACCCAATGCAAATGAAGTGCCGAACGCACGGCGCATGCGCCGTGACGCGGACGTATGTTCTGCGCCCCTCTGCGCATCCTCACAACTACGCCCGGCGTAAACCCTGAGATACGCCGGCCCACCGCCTACGCCCAGGGCATAAATACGCCCAGACATGCGCCCGTCGAGTGCAAAAGTACACCCGTTTGGTTTTTAGTGGTGTAAGTGCTTTTGCAGTGTGCCATGTCTGCTCCAGTGTCCAGGAAGGATAAGAGCAGGAAGAAAAACTTCTCCCCACAGGAGAGGGCCATTGTGATCTCGGCCATGGAGAGGTATGATGCGCGCCTCCATGGGGCAGAGAGTAAGACCACTAGTAAGGCCAAGAGGGATGAGATCCTGATGAAGATCACCACCCAGGTCAATGCTGTGGGGAATGAGGTAAGGACCCCCAAGGACATAAAAAAAAAAAATGAATGACCTGCGTCGGGTGGTCAAAGAGAAGCTGGGCTCTATGAGGAAGCATGCCAGGAGCACTGGAGGTGGACCAGCCTCTGCTCTTAGCCTGACTCCTGAGGAGCAGGTGGTTGCCCGCTGCCTTCAGAGCGAGCAAGTGGAGGGCTATGACTCCATTGAACCGGCCTTGAGGACAGGTAAGTGAGTTTTATCTCCTATCTGGTGTGTAGCATGTGAGGGGGTGGAAGGGAACATGTGACAAGTGTGTGGGTCCACCAACATGTGAATGTTTTGTGTCATCCACAGATGTGCAGGAGGGAGCGGGGCCATCTGTTGCCGGTGCCCATCCTGCTCCCAGGAAGGCTACCAGGAAGACGAGGGGGGTTCCTGAATTCCTGCCGAAATATTTAACGAGGGAACATTACCGCCAGACCCGCCATATGGGTAATATTGCCGTGGAGATGCAACGGGTGGCAGACAGCCTGGCCTCCTTGGGCCAAATAAATGACGCACTGCTGGATGTCAGTAGCAACAGTGCAGCGACAGTCACCTGCCTGGGGGAGCTGCAAGCCACAATGGCCAACCTTGTGGCAGAGGTAAAGTCCCTGGCAGAGGCCATACAGGGCAATACAGCTGGCATCCAGGAGAAGGGAAGGCAGACGCGGCTGGTGCAGGCAGACACCAATGCCATACTCACCCGCATTGCCGTTGCTTTGGAGGGCAGGGAGAGACCAGGGGATGCTCCTCCACCTGATGCCCCACCCCCCCACCCGAGGTTCCCACCAGACTATTAAGGGCCCGTGGCCCTAGGCCTGGCCCACGACAGGCCAAATGATTTTGTTTGTTATCCTTATATTTGCTCAGATAAGCTTTTTTTTTTTTTTTTTTTTGCTCAGATGAGCTTTTTTTTTTTTTTTGCTCAGTTGATAAGTGTTTTTTTTTTTTTTGCTCAGGTGATGAGCGTTTTTTTATTTTTTTGCTCAGGTGATGAGCATTTTTTTTTTTTTGCTCAGGTGATGAGCGTTTTTTTTTTGTATAATGTATAAGAAAAAACCGGGACGGCCGCACTCCAAAAAATAAAAATTTGTTCCTTTTAATAAAAACTGGTCACAACATGGATATGTCACAGCAAAAAAATCAGGAAAAGGGCTAACGCGTCTCACACTCTCATACAGTGCTTATTCATAGCTGGTTATGCATAGCAAAAGAAGAAATTTATACTCTATTCAACTTAGAAAGCAATTGTGTAGACGCCCTCAAAGCCAATTGTTTAATTGGCCAATCAGGGAAAAGGATAATCACAGGTGTATCACACAGATAGGGCTGAAGGTGTTTTCCACATGTCCACAAACGTGCATCCTATCATCCATTAGCAATAAAAAAGTCCTAGAAATACAGAACTATAACATATAAAATGAATGAGTCAATGTGTGGATGAATGGGTTAATACGTGATTAATATGCATATTATGCAGACAAATGTAAATGAAACCCAAGACTGAAAACACATGAAAAAGATGTGTAGACTAATATGGGAAAATGAAAGAAAAGAAAAAATATAAGAATGAAAAACTGTGAACTGAGGGTCCTATGAAAACGTATGTGAGACAAAAGAGTGTGAAGGAGTGAATGGGATGAGAAAGTGATAGATATGTGAAAGGGGTGAAGTGAGTGAAAAGAAAAAAGGAGAATGTGCAATGTGGTCGGGGGAGGGGGGGCAGGGTGGAAGGGTGGGGGGGAATCGGGAAGAAAGGAAAGGGGAAGAGGGGAAAAAAGGAGGAGGGGAAAGAAGGGAAAGGAGGGGAATGTGTGAATAAGTGAAGCTAATATGTGATGTCACCAAGTGTGAAATATGTGTGCGTGAATGATACCAGAAAAATAATAAAGAAATAATGTGTGTAAGCAGAATGAATGTGTTATTGATGAGTGCAAGAACTTGTAAGTGAAGGTATATTTTGGAAACATATATCAGAAATACCCCGTGAATAGTGCGATAGTGATTAAACTGAAATGAAATTAGAAAGTGAATGTATAAAAAATATAATCAATAGACATTCACCTAATGAAGGTGATAATGCTGTCCTGTGTCGGACTGTTATTAGACTATGTACTCAAATGATGGGTACATGTATGAACTCTTTAGTTTTTTAGTTTTATATTTTTATTTATAATTTTTTTTATTTTTTGTATATCTTTTTAAAGTATTTTTTAGTAGATTATGTAAATTCTCGTTCTTATTATTAATTCCCATTTTTACCATAATCGTTCTTATTTTTGTTTGTGGTTTTTAATATGCTGTGATGCTGTTATGAGAGTGGACTTCAATGAATAAAACAACACGAGGTTTGATTAATGAGCCCATTTTTCTAGCAATAGATAACATATATTATATTGTAACTTGTTGTGGAAACACAGACTAGTGTGCAAGATCTGGGTGCTCTAATTGACAAAGTCACGCAAACCACATGTAGGATAAAAAAAGGGGGGGGGTAAATGATCAATGGAGAGCAAGCACCAGGCTGCGCTCCAATGGACCCCACAAAGCAAAGTCGAGACAATCGCCATCAGACCCCGCTCCCCGCTAAAATGTGCAACCTGCATATCCCATATGCAACCATCGTGACGACAACAATGAGCATTGCATAGAAGCCATGGACAAAACACATACATATCTATCTATAACATAATTCAAACGGGTGTATAAAATGTGTATGTCCATGCAGCACCTACATGATCTATGACCCAGGCTTCACATGTATATATGCATGTAGCAAAATGTTATAATCATAAAGTAGAATGAAAATATATCAAACAAGAAAAGGAAAATATATATATATATATAAAAAACATTAAGTTGGCATAGACTTATGCTCATAGTATGGCGCTCCGAAGATGATAAAAATAAATGTAAAAAATATAAAAAATTAAAATATATATATATATATAACAATAAACACAAAAATGAATGAAAAAAGAGATGTATGGTGTAATACGACACATCTGAAAAACGACAACTACAAATTTTTTTGTAGTCTAAATATTCTCATAGCACTGGACGGTGCATTGACTCTATATTGCGTATAGTCCTTCCATAAATCACTGGACCAGATGTGGACTCTGAATTGTATCCAAACGATGGAGCATAAACGAGGATTGGAAAGAACTAGAGTAGAGTAGAAACAGGACAGAAAGAAAAAAAAGAAGAAAACAAAGGAGAGAAGAAGGAAAAGAAAAAGAGAAAGGAAGGGAAAAGAAAAGGAAGAAGAAAAAAAGAGAAGAAGAAGAATAAAGGAGAAAAAAAAAAAAAAGCAGCAGAACTCTGAACTATATTGCTAGGACAAATCTTATTTGGAAAGTTCATTCATCTACATAAGTTTGAAAGATGAATAAAATACAGATGTCTATATCCCAGTGCATGTATTAAACAGGGTGGAGGGTTTAAAACAAAGGTTATCGTGGCTTGAAATTAGACCTTGAATCATTCACTAGAAATACATTCCATGATAATTAGAACATAGAGGGCCCGATGAAATTGGTGAGCAGTGATGCTCGTTGTCTGTATGGTGGCCCAAATCTACCTATATTGATGTCTGAGAAGATAGACCAAGTTAGAGTAAAATGGAATGGAATGAAATGAAATAGAACGGGACCAATGGTAAGCCACGATATGCACTCTTGTGTAAATGAACAAACAGGCCAATGCCAGTAAAAATGCACATTGAAAGTCAAAAAAGTCAAGAAAATGCACATTCGATAAAGATCCTCCCAATGTGGGTGCCCTGCGAGAGACAGTTTTGAATCCTAAACTTAGGATTTCGCTGTAGGCTGGGTCATTGTATAGAATAGGTAAATACTTGGTGACCGTGTTTTTGATTTTTTGAAACTCCAGGCTGTAAGGAGTGGAAAACACCGGTATGTTGTTAAAGGAGGTCAATTTACGGTTGCTAGATGGACTTTTCAATAGGTTGGCTCTGGGAATGGACCGGGCCACTGAGAGAGCTTTTGTGATAATGTGATCAGAAAATCCTCTATTTTTAAATCTGAGTGCCATTTCATGTGCCTCTCGGTCAAAAGTCTCTGTGTCACTACACAATCGTCTCAGCCTAAGAAATTGTCCATGAGGGACTCCCCTGATGGTGTGCTTGGGGTGTGCTGAATCTGCTCTTAACCACTTGCCCACCAGGTAAATTCTGGCACTTCTCTCCTTCATGTGAAAATCACAATTGTTTTGCTAGAAAATTAATCAGAACCCCCAAACATTATATATTTTTTTTTTAGCAGACATCCTAGGGAATAAAATGGCAGTCATTGCAATACTTTTTGTCACACCGTATTTGCGCATCGGTCTTACAAGCGCACTTTTTTTGGATAAAAATCACTTTTTTGAATTAAAAAATAAGACAACAATACATTTTGCCCAATTTTTTTATATATTGTGAAAGATAATGTTACGCCGAGTAAAATGATACCCAACATGTCATGCTTAAAAATTGCGCCCGCTCGTGGCATGGCGTCAAACCTTTACCCTTAAAAATCTCGATAGGCGACGTTTAAAAAATTCTACAGGTTGCATTTTTTGAGTTGCAGAGTAGGTCTAGGGCTAGAATTATTACTCTCACTCTAACGATCGCGGCGATACCTCACTTGTGTGGTTTGAATACCGTTTTCATATGCGGGCGCTACTCGCGTATGCGTTTGCTTCTGCGCGCGAGCTCGTCGGGACGGGGCGCTTTAAAATTTTTTTTTTGGGTTTTCTTATTTATTTTTATTTAGTTTTATAATTTTTTACACTGAAAAAAAAAAAAAAAAAAAAAATTGATCACTTTTATTCCTATTACAAGGAATGTAAACATCCCTTGTAATAGAAAAAAGCATGACAGGTCCTCTTAAATATGAGATCTGGGGTCAAAAAGACCTCAGATCTCATAATTAGACTTAAATGCAAAAAAAAAAATAAAAAAAAAAAAATGTCATTTTTTCAAATGACAAAAAAAAAATGTTTCTTTAAGAGGCTGGGCGGGACTGACGTTTTGACGTCACTTCCGCCCAGCAGAGCTAGGAGGACGGGTGAAGGAGATTTCTCCTTCAGTCCCGTCCCCGCTCAGCTGCCGGACACATCCGATCCCCTCCGCCGCTACCGACGGCTCCGGTAAGCGGCGGAGGGCGCGGGAGAGCGGCGGGAGGGGGGGGCCCTCTCCCACCACCGATAACGGCGATCTCGCGGCGAATCCGCCGCGGAGACCGCCGTTATCGTGTACACCACCGCCCCCTGAAAAGATGAATATCTCGGTTGTGGCAGCAGCTGCTGCCGTTATCGAGATATTCAACTTCAAAAAGAGGACGTCTTTTTGACATGGGGCGGTGGTCAAGAGGTTAATAAGACAATTCCTGCTGTAGGTTTTCTATATAGGCTGGTGACCACCATTTCATCAGAGCCTGTTAGTTTAACATCTAGAAAATTGATGGAATTAGTACATATCTCCCCAGTGAATCTGAGATTAAGATGATTGTCGTTGAAGAAATCTAGCCAATTCTGAAGATCTGTCTCACTATTGGAAGTGATGAACAGGAGGTCGTCTATGTAACGACAGTAAAAAACTGTATTATTTTTTTGGAGTGCGGCCGTCCCGGTTTTTTCTTATACATTTTTGCATACTATTGCAGTGCCTGCACCCAAGTGTTTGGACTCCACCTTGCAGTTCTCTGGGACCTCTGAGCGGTAAACTTTCTTTCTTTTCCCATGCTGGACTTTACAGTGTGACTGGTGTGTGAATGTGGGGGTGACATTCCTGCCGGCAAAGGGGTGTCACCATGGGTCGTCCGGGAGAAATTATCCCCACGAGCATATGAATGTGGTATGAATGGACAGCAACATAATTGGAGCCTTGGCGCGGCGTTGCTGCTCCCAAGTCCTGCATGGTGGACTTGGGCTAATCCAATGTGAAGTGGATGTGGTGTGTGTGTGAGCTAGGGACCACAGTGGTGTGCATGCGTGCATTGTCCGTGTGCCATGATGAATGTGTGTGTTTAACGTGCAAAGATGCGTTCCACGAGGCAATTCCTGACTGCTGTTCCCTCAGCAGACGGGGTAGCCTCGGGCAGGGGGGGAATGTCTGGTTGGGGGGGTCAGGTCATCACATATGTCAATCTCCAGGCCCTTTCTCATGGCGAAGTTGTGCAGCATGCAACATGCACCGATGATCTGGCACACAAAGTTTGGGGAATACAACAGGGTACCCCCGGACTTATCCAGGCATCGGAAACGGGACTTCAGGATGCCAAATTTGTGCTCCACCACTGCACGTGTGCGTATGTGTGCATCATTGTATCTTCTCTCTCCTCTGGTTTGGGGATCCCGGTATGGAGTCATGAGATGGGGCCCAAGTGCATATGCCGAGTCACCTGGAAGGGAAAAAAGGGATTTTTAATACAGCTTACCTGTAAAATCATTTTTCTTGGAGTACATCACGGGACACAGAGCGGCATATTCATTACTATACGGGTTATATGGAGTACCTTCAGGTGATGGACACTGGTAATCTCAAACAGGAAGTCCCCCTCCCTATATAACCCCCTCCCATATAGTGAGTACCTCAGTTTTGTAGAAAGCAGTGTGCCTCCCAAAATGTTCCCTATAAGAGGGGTGGGAGCTCTGTGTCCCATGATGTACTCCAAGAAAAGGATTTTACAGGTAAGCTGTATTAAAAATCCCTTTTTCTTTCTCGTACATCACGGGACACAGAGCGGCATATTCATTACTATACGGGATGTCTGAAAGCAATGCTTTAATGAGGGGAGGGAGACATCTCCACCAGACAAAAGGATTTAATTCAGAGGTAAACTCAAATAATAAATCCAACTTAGTCAAGAAAATACATTTAAATCAAGGGTGCCCCCGATCCCGAGGGTCTTAAATCGCAGCCTGCAGAACTGCCTGTCCAAAGGCTGCATCTGCACTCCTTCTAACGTCCAACTGGTAAAATGTTGTAAACGTGTGGACTGACGACCAGGTTGCCGCCTTGCATACTTGAGCCATAGAGATCTGATGGTGTGCTGCCCAGGAGGCGCCCATGGCCCTGGTAGAATGAGCCTTTATAGACAAAGGAGGAGGCAACCTCTTCAAGCCGTAGGCCTGACTGATTAACTGTTTAATCCATCTCGCAATGGTGGACTTTGCGGCTGCCTGTCCCTTCTTGGGCCCATCCGTTAAAATGAACAACACATCTGTTTTCCAAATCTTCTCTGTAGCTTTGGGATAGGCCTTCATGGCCCTGACAATATCCAAGGTATGTAGCAACCCTTCCTTTCTAGAAGTGGGTTTCGGAAAGAAGGACGGTAGTACCAAATCCTGGTTTAGGTGAAAACTGGATATAACCTTTGGTAGGAAGGATGGGTGAGGCCAGAGAACCACCCTGTCCTTATGCAGAATGAGATATGGTTCCTTACAAGATAAGGCTGCCAACTCTGACACTCTTCTAGCAGAGACTATGGCGACCAGAAATACCAACTTCCTTGTCAGTAAAACCAAAGGAACTTCAGCCAACGGCTCGAAAAGCTGTTTCTGTAGAGTTGACAGAACAAGATTTAAGCCCCACGGACAAAGCGGTGACTTAACCGGGGGATTAATACCTAAGACCCCCTGTAAGAAGGTTTTAACCAGAGAGTGGGTGGCCAGCGGCCTTTGAAACCAAACTGACAAAGCTGAAATCTGTCCCTTGATTGTGCTTAATGCCAGGTTTTTATCCACTCCTAGCTGGAGAAAACTTAACACTCTATCAATGGTATACCTGCGGGAGTGCCATTTTTTGGACTCGCACCAGCCTACATAGGCCCTCCAAACCCTGTAATAAATTACTCTGGAGACTGGCTTTCTAGCCTTAATCAGGGTAGAGATTACCTGACTAGACAGACCTCTACCCCTGAGAATCAGGGATTCAGCGGCCAGGCCGTCAAATTTAGACGCCGTAATGCAGGGTGGCGGATCGGGCCTTGCGAGAGTGAAATAAACCTTTTGATTTGGTTTATACTTAAGTAGCACAGTTTCTGCTATTAAATGGATCGTGAGACAGATTCGTGAATAAAAATAATCGTGTGTTTTAAAATACACACTTAAAATCAGTACAAGCCCAGTTCTATGTATTCATAGCTTCAAATAAGAGTTCAAAAAGTAGAATTTCAGATGGATAAGATGTGTGCTTCAAGATTGCTTCTCTGTATGCTTGAAAGATGTCTGTGTGTGTGCTTCCTCTTGATGGTGGCTGGATAGGAGAAGTGCCCAAGCTGGCAGACCTTAAGTTTATATCAAAAACATTTCTTTGTCTGAATTTCGCGCTCAAAAATATACCCTCCCAAAGGAGTGGTTTATAATGAAACATGAATACAACATCTGGTTACATCTAGACAGTCTCTATAGGAAGTGGTCTGTTTAAGTTACACACAGAAAAAGGGGGATGGTATGCAGACACATTTTAAAGCACAATCTATATACAGGATGTGAGGGAGAAGAAATCAGTTAACCTAAACATTCTGTCTTAGAATGCGCTTTTAAAACAGACATGAAATACCTCAATAGGAAAAACACAAGATCCCTTAAACCTGAATGCTTCTGGAATTTTAAAACTTGAATTCAAGTGTTACATCAGGAGATCATTAGCTCAAAAAATCTTTCATTCATTCATATTAACCAGGAATATATATATATTCTTAAATTCTATCCGGATAGAATTTTTAGATTTTAGAATATAACATTCCCCTCTGAAATATGACTAATGATCATATTTCCCTAATCATTTATTCAAACATTAATGTCACATATACTCTGACTTTGATCCAATAACTCCAACTGTATTGTCACCTGTAATCGAGTTTGCAACTACAAAACCTAGTCTTCTTTTAAGCTTATTTTGCAACATATCATCACCTTTCTTGATTTCATTTCTGATTTGCTTATACAGTTTTTTCATTCTAAACATTAAAAATAATTGATATATAATGCATAACATAATAAAAATAATAACTATAGGGTGCGATAAAATATTTCCTGCTGCAGAAGTAATTGAAGTTTTTCCCCAAATAGATATACTATTTTTGAATTGACGCCACCAACTACAACCTGCTAAAGCAGACCATTGATGGACAATTTCTTGTAAATGAAATTAAACGATATCTCTGCATTCCTGAGTTCTTTAGCTAGAGCCATTAATAAACCTTGATCCTTTTGAATTACGTTAACCCATTCCCTCCACGGAAACTCATCTATTTGAGACAAATTATATAGTGCCGGACTAACACTAACATTTCTCAATGATAGATGAGATAAATTAGTTCTTATACCGTTTACATTTATGGCCCTTAAATCACCTTCTACACAATACAATCCCCGTTTTAGGTTTTCTGTGTTTGTGCAAGAGGAAAAGAAAGTCTGAACCCTTTCTGTATCTGTCATGATCTGAAAACAAACCTTCCTTTTATCTACAAGAGTAGTTAATTCAGAAGAAGCTTCAACTTTTTCTATTCTAGCTGAACATAACGTATGATTATGATAACAAGAATGAAATATACTTTTATCTTGATTAGGTAAACAAATAACTTTAGACTGAAATTGTAAACATGATGACAAATCTAATTGTTCTAATTCAAAATTATCCTTGTTAAGCGCAAAATCTGTATACTGCAATTTATAAAATAATAATTGAGTATCACTAATTGGTAATCCCAAAACAGTAATTGGAACCAAAATTTGTTCTCTCCCTGCTATAGGAATCATAGAAGAACTGTAACATACATCCTGAATACATCCTAACCATTTATTTACCCATAAATCAGTATGATTTCTTGCATATGCATATTCTCTGGGTAAATTCTGCAATATACCAAGAGGGGTAATTCCACTCTGAAAAGCTTGTGCAATTATTTTAAAATTAGTGGAATATTCTGTTTGAATTTCTAAACATAATCTGGCAATATGTGAATGTTCTTCACTAGTCATTAAATTGAGAGTAATATTCTGAAGATGTAGTATGGATGGACCCATTACATTGGCTGTTTTAATAACCATATCTTCTAATATCTGATTTAAGTTTCTTTGGATCTTAAAACCTTTACTTCCCACTAAACCTGCTGACTCAAGATCAGATTTTAACATGTTAATATCCATACTATTTGCAATGCTGCCAATTATACCTACGCCCCCTAGGGCTCCTTCGACAATACCACGTCTATTTCTGTTATGACTATTGATTCCAAACCATCTTTCAATACCCAATTCCATATTAACCAAATGTCTTTGACATTGTGGAAACCTTGTAGAAATTTTCCATTCTGAAATATTAAAATTCCACAATATAATGACGAATGTTCCCTCTCTCAATAGAGCTCTGGATTGTAAATGGTTAATCTGGAAGGGATTAGCAAGAACTCTGTTTTTACCAACACATAGAGTTTTCCTTGGGGACATGACAATTATACTTGCATTAGCACATTTCAAGGGATAGCCTTCTATTAATATGCAGCATTCATATATACCAGTATCATTTAAAGATACACCTGATTGATGATAAATAAATTTATCATTGATCAATTCACATTACCAAAAATTCCTTTGTGAATTATATTAGTTGTACTGTGGAAAAAACTACCCAAAAAATCACCATTCCTTTTCCAAGTTAACAATGAACTTTGAGGTAAATAAATTTGAGTACTACACCTCAAATTCAATCCATCTTCACCTTCAATAACTTTTAAAGACTGTGGTGACACTTTTATCTCTGGAACAATAATATCTACCACAGTAATGCTAATTTTGACTCGTAATTGAGCAAACTTCCTTATCACTCTAAAATCCCATTTTCTTACAATGTCTCCCTTTTTATCTCCAATTATTTTTAAATGTTTTGGATTTAATATTTGTACAAAACTTTGAAAAAGGTAATAATCCTGTTCTACTGGATAAAATATTTTCCCAGAGCTTATCACATCATTATTGACATCTCCAGACCAAATTGTTGAATCATTACCTTTTACAAATAATGTCCAAAAAGCTCTTTTCAGTATATTACATTCAAAAATCTTGGTTAAATTATTAACCCTATAAAATCCTTGCATTTTAACAAAACTTGTTTTCGACTCTATTTTAACTTCGATTTCCACCTCATTACTATGAATGAAATATAATTCCATACAATGCTCATATCCCTGTCCCACAGCTATATACCCAATCAAATCATCAGCTGTATTGACATTGGTATATCTAAACCTATCCAATTTGTTCTCTACATTAATATCATTGTCCATATTTCTTTTGCTTCTTAATACTGTAATGTCTTTGAGAAAATTGTCAATCCTGTTAACCTCTGCATGGCTGGAACAGTTTGTGATATATTTTACCACTGATAAAAATGTCAATAGAGAAAAAATGAATCCTGTGACGATGACGATGATGATCAACTTTCTTTCTTTAAGATTTTTCATCTCTTTTGTAGTCATCTTTCCTTCTTTGATCAGTTTTTGTAAAAATCATTCCTAGAAAAAAGAAAAGCAGTATCATTTATCTCAAAATATAAATTTTTATCTTATAAAATAACATTATCATCTCATAATATACCATTTCCACTAATCAATGTATATCCATATTTTTGTTGTCTACGTGCATATTCCACTGAATTGAGAGGTCTTTGAACTTACACCATTAATCATCATGTTTTCTCTATTGCCCCTCTGTGCATCGTAGACAAAAAAAAATTCATTGAAAAACCAAATGACATTTTCCTTCCTATCATAAAATTCACAGTGTTGCAGAAGATGCTATACTTCTGACACTACTCAAAAAAAAAACAAGATTAAATTACAGTCTGTTATGTATTCCATTTTGTCCCACTAGAACTTTACTATAAGAAAATCAAACAATTATTCTTTTACCAAAGTGACCTAAACTCTCATGAATGAATTTAGTGAATTCCACCTGAAGGTATAACAAGACACAAAAACCCATTGAAAGTCATGACGCAACATCAACGTTCTCATGAACCATAGAAGATGTTGAATCAACCTGTAGAGGAACAAAAATTACTTTTTCTGTTCTTCAGCAAATTAAGGTATCTGTGTGTCTGCTTCCCTGGCAACAATTAATTAATACCAATTCAGATTGAATCACCATTTCACCATGTAAAAACAGCTTCATTTGCTAAAGTCTCTTAAATAGAAACTTCAATATGATCTGTTACATTTACTGCACAATGCACATCCACTACACTATACAGGTAAAGAAACCATAAATTCTGTCTCTTTGCTAGACCAATTAATATTCCTTAAAATTTCACTTCACTTTTCATGAGCTAAACATTACATATATTCCACTTAAAATCTCTTCTTTCAGAATAGTCTGCAATTCTGCCAAAAAAAATAAAATATTCAACTTTCTGTCGAACTTGCGTCAAAACCTTATTCAATAAACCTTATGCAATACCAAAAATCATAGCCAAAAAGTCATAACCAAAAATCATAAATTCCATGTCGCTCACTAAGGAATATATCTATTTCTTTCTCGTACATCACGGGACACAGAGCGGCATATTCATTACTATATGGGTTATATGGAGTACCTTCAGGTGTTGACACTGGCAATCTTCAAACAGGAAATGCCCCTCCCTATATAACCCCCTCCCATAGGAGGAGTACCTCAGTTTTTACGCCAGTGTCTTAGGTGTTAGTCATGATTTAGCTTGCCTCCGCATCCTTGGGATTAGGTGAGCTAACCGGTTCTGTCCAAAAAAGCCTCAGCGCTAAAGTGGTCAGTAACCGGACCCCAAACCCTTGGGGTATAGCCCATAATGCTTTTCTTTTTAGAGAGCTGGACCCTGGGCCCAGAACTTAGAAACCTTTGGGTGCCTAATGTTTCTGTTGCCAGAGTGCTATATGGGCCCAGGACAGTGGATCCTTCATAGGAACCCAGGGCCTGAAGGTCTAGACATCCCCACCGAGATGGGGGAAGATTGGGCCTCTTGCTTGGCAAAGTCCTGCGGCATGGAGCAGGTAAGTGAGGGGAAAACTTGCGGAACTTGGTTCTTAGCAGGTTTTTTCTGGGGGGTCACAGGGGACATGCCTAAAGTTATGCACTGCATCTGGCAAACTAGTCACATATCATAAAGATAGGATGGCTCTATATGTATATTCCCCATAAGATGTGACCTCCCTTGTAGTGTTGGAAAAGCATTGAGTGGGGCCTGTGTGATATAAAGATATATGTGTGTGTCAGAGAGCTATGCTTACCTGCAAGCCTCCAGGCGATGCTCCATTCAGTCTTCCTCCTCAGAGCCTGCAAAGCAGGCAAAACGCTGACCTCCTCGTGTGTTCCAGGCTGCAGGCTGCAGTTTGCTGGAGCAGAGAGGCTCCCTTCCCCCCAACCCCCCCCCCCCCCCCCTGTCGGGAGGGGCATTTCCTGTTTGAGATTGCTGGGGGGGGAAGGGCGGGTCAGTGGCTTAAGGAAGGGGCGGCCCTTCCTTGTTTGTTCCATTCAATACTTTGGAACTAGGGAGGAAAGACCAGAACGGCAAGCACGGGGCGCCGAGGACACACAGTGGCCAGAAAGAATACTGCAGTCTTCAGAAAGACTGTTTTTCAAGCCTAGGAATAGGCTGTTTCTTTCCATCTCATAGTTTTTCTTGCAATACTACTCAGGGGGACAGAATGTTTTTTCTTTCCTAGATTTGAAAAAAAAAAGATTTTTTTTTGAAAAAAAAAAGAAAAAAAAAAAAAAAAAAAAAGTGTCATCTAGGGGAGAGGAAGCATTTTTTTGTCCCCCAAACAGGTGTTTGGGCATTTAACTATTTATAAGTCCCAGGTACCAATAAGTAGCGGGTGTACCTCGGTATTGTACCATGGCATCAAAGAACAAGGGTACAAGAGGTGGGGATTCCCCCAGAGAGTCTGAGGCCTCGGACAAAGCTATGCCGCTGCTTTCCCCACAGGGAGCCTTGGGGCCATCGGGATCTGGGGCTGGAGCTGACGCGAGTCAGTCCAACCCTAAGATGGTCACGGAGAAGGTATTACTCACCTCTTTAAAAGAGATGCAGAAAAGCATGGGAAAAATGATAGCCGCAGCTATGCGGGGCAGTAAGCGGAATAGATCTCCGTCGCCCGAGCGCGGACCCTCAGAGGAGGAGGTCCTTTCCTCAGGGGAATTGGACGACCTCTTGGACAAGGACCAAGTAGGTTCAGGGATCGAGGATCCGGATACAGAGGAGTCTGGGGCAGTCTCCCTGAGGGAGAGCTGGTGGATTCAAGGATTGTCGGACTTGGTCCATAAGGCATTCAACTTGCCAGTACCAGATCTCCAGGTATCGACGGTTTCAGCTTTGGGCTCACTGAGGGCGCCTCAAAGCAATGCTGTGTTTCCGATCCATCCTCTATTAGAGGGAGTTTTTTTGTTCCAAGATTGGAACAAGCCAGATAAGATCTTCTTACCACCTAAAAGATTCTCTGTCCTATATCCTATGGAAGATAAATTTTCCAAAAGATGGGCTACTCCTGCAGTGGACGCAGCCATCTCATGTGTTAACAAATCGTTAACATGCCCTGTAGAAAGCATACAGGTGTTCAAGGATCCAGTTGATAAGCGCTTGGAAGCACTACTTAAGAACTCCTTCACTACTGCTGGGGCAGTAGTACAGCCAGCTGTGGCTGCGATTGGGGTTGCTCAAGCATTATCGGATCAATTTAAGCAGATGCTTAAACTTATTCCTGCCCAGCAGGCAGAAGAATTTTCGGATGTCCCTAAAGCCATTTGTTTTACGGTAGACGCAATCAAGGATTCTATCCAGCAAGCGTCACGTTTATCGTTATCCCTTATCCATATGAGAAGACTCTTATGGTTAAAAAGCTGGGAGGCTGAGCCCCCATGCAAGAAGCTCCTGGTAGGGTTCCCCTTCCATGGAGGACGACTCTTCGGAGAAGACCTAGATAAATACATTCAGACCATTTCAAACGGCAAGAGTACTCTCTTGCCAACTAAGAAGAAGGTTCAGGGGCCTGCGTTTAAACGACAGTATTCCCCTGGGCAGGGGCCCTCTAATACTAAGCAGTATCAACGGCCTCCTGCAAAAGCAAGCTTCGGCTTCAACAGCAGATCACAAGGACAGGCTGTTAGAGGCAAAAGGCAGTGGTTTCGCAAACCAGCAAAACCAGCCCCCAAGCCAACCTTATGAAGGGGCGCCCCCACCCACGAAGGTGGGGGGAAGGCTGCGACTCTTTTCAGCGATTTGGGAAGCCAGCATTCCCGACGAGTGGGTACGGTCTTCCGTGGCCACAGGCTACAAACTAGATTTCCTAAGGTTTCCTCCTCCTCATTTCCAGGAGTCGAGGATTCCAAACGATCCGGAGAAGGGAGCCGCATTAAGTTCGGCATTAGATCATCTACTTTCCCAGGAGGTAATAGTAGAGGTACCAGTCCTGGAACAGGGGCTAGGTTTCTACTCCAACCTATTCATCATCCCGAAGTCCAATGGAGATGTCAGGCCAATTTTGGACCTAAAGATGGTAAATACATACCTAAAGATCCGCTCATTTCGGATGGAATCCGTGCGGTCAGCAGCTACCACACTCCAAAAGGACGACTTCATGGCGTCCATAGACATAAAGGATGCCTACCTTCATCTTCCAATTTATCAGCCACATCAAAGATATCTACGCTTCATGGTGGCTTCGCGTCACTTCCAATTCGTGGCGCTTCCCTTCGGGTTGGCTACGGCCCCCCGGGTGTTCACGAAGGTCCTAGCTCCAATCCTAGCCAAACTAAGGATCCAAGGGGTCACGATCCTAGCATACCTGGACGACCTCCTAGTCATAGATCACTCGTCTCCTGGCTTGGAGCGAGCAGTGGCCCTCACGGTCCAATACCTCGAGAGGTTCGGCTGGGTCCTAAATCGAGAAAAGTCAGCTTTCCTGCCCACAAGGCAGTTGGAATATCTCGGCATGAGATTAGACACAGAACAACAAAGAGTGTTTCTACCTCTGAGGAAGGTCAAAGCCATCAAGGAATTAATCCTACTGGTTCTAAGCAAGAAGGAACCGACTATTCGCCTATGTATGAGGTTACTAGGCAAGATGGTGGCCACATTCGAGGCGGTACCATACGCCCAGAGCCACACTCGCATCCTGCAGGCAGCCATCCTGTCAGCATGGAGCAGAAGGCCACAGGCCTTGGATATCCCGTTGCCGCTCTCATCAAGAGTCCGACAAAGTCTGTGTTGGTGGTTAGACCCTCAGAATCTACTGAGGGGGAGGTCTTTCAGCCCAGTGGCTTGGAAGATAGTGACCACAGACGCCAGCCTGACGGGCTGGGGAGCAATTTTGGATGGTTGCACTCGCCAAAGTACTTGGGCAACGCCAGAGAAGCAGTTGCCCATCAACATCTTGGAGCTCAGAGCTGCTCGACTAGCCCTCAGGGCTTGGACGTCAAAATTGCAGGGGTTCCCGGTGAGAATTCAATCAGACAATGCCACGGCCGTGGCATACATAAATCACCAAGGGGGAACCAGGAGTCAAGCCGCTCAGAGAGAGGTGAGCTTGATTCTCCTATGGGCAGAGGCTCATGTGCCCTGCATATCGGCAATATTCATTCCAGGAGTGGACAACTTTCAGGCGGACTTCTTAAGCCGCCAGACTCTATTGCCGGGGGAATGGTCTCTGCATCCACAAACCTTTCAAGCACTCTGCCAAAGATGGGGAGTGCCGGACGTGGATATCATGGCATCGAGACTCAACAAGAAGCTAGACGGGTTCATGTCCCGCTCAAGGGATCCGATGGCCTGCGGAACCGATGCGTTGGTTTACCCTTGGCATCAGTTCAAACTTCTTTATGCGTTTCCCCCGCTCCAGTTACTACCCCGCCTGCTGCGCAGGATCTGGGTGGAGCACATACCAGTCATCCTGGTAGCTCCAGCATGGCCCAGAACGGCATGGTACTCACTAATCTTAAGGATGGTAGTGGGAGACCCTTGGACTCTTCCTCTACGGCCAGACCTGCTATCGCAAGGTCCGATCCTCCACCCTGCCTTACGGCATCTAAATTTGACGGCCTGGAAGCTGAATCCCTGATTCTCAGGGGTAGAGGTCTGTCTCAGAAAGTAATCTCTACCCTAATCAGAGCCAGGAAACCGGTCTCTAGGGTGATTTATTACAGGGTCTGGAAGGCCTATGTAGGCTGGTGTGAGTTCAAGCGATGGCTTTCTCGCAAATTCACCATTGATAGAGTTTTAAGTTTTCTCCAGCTAGGAGTGGATAAAGGATTGGCATTAAGCACAATCAAAGGACAGATTTCTGCTCTGTCAGTGTGGTTTCAGCGGCCGCTGGCCACCCACTCGCTGGTTAAGACCTTCCTTCAAGGGGTCTTACGTATTAAACCTCCAGTTAAATCCCCGCTTTGCCCGTGGGATTTAAACCTTGTTCTGTCAAGTTTACAGAAACAACCGTTTGAGCCGTTGGCTGAAATTCCTTTGGTTTTACTGACAAGGAAGTTAGTATTTTTGGTCGCCATAGTTTCCGCAAGAAGAGTATCGGAACTGGCGGCCTTATCCTGTAAGGAACCATATCTTATTTTCACAAGGACAGGGTCGTTCTCCGCCCTCATCCTTCCTTCCTACCGAAGGTTGTATCCAGTTTTCATTTGAACCAGGATTTGGTATTACCATCCTTCTTCCCTAAACCTACTTCCAGAAAGGAAGGGTTGCTGCATACCTTGGATATCGTCAGGGCCATGAAGGCCTATCTTAAAGCTACAAAGAAGATCCGGAAAACAGATGTGCTGTTCATATTACCGGATGGGCCCAAGAAGGGGCAGGCAGCTGCAAAGTCCACCATTTCTAGGTGGATTAAGCAATTAATCACTCAGGCCTACGGCTTGAAAGGGTTGCCTCCTCCAGTATCATTAAAGGCTCATTCTACTAGGGCCATGGGCGCCTCCTGGGCAGCACACCACCAGATCTCTATGGCTCAAGTTTGCAAGGCGGCAACCTGGTCTTCTGTCCACACGTTTACAAAATTCTACCAGTTGGACGTAAGAAGGAATACTGATACTGCCTTCGGGCAGGCAGTGCTGCAGGCTGCAGTTTGAGACCCTCGGATTCCGGGGGCTCCTCTTTTTTGAGTTAAATTTAAAATTTAAGATTATTTTTCTCAACTAAGTTGGATTTATTATGATTTGAGTATTTCTCTAAATTAAATCCTTTTGTCTTGGAGATGTTCTCCCTCCCCTCATTGTGAGCATTGCTTTGGGACATCCCATATAGTAATGAATATGCCGCTCTGTGTCCCGTGATGTACGAGAAAGAAAAAGGGATTTTTAATACAGCTTACCTGTAAAATCCTTTTCTTGGAGTACATCACGGGACACAGAGCTCCCACCCCTCTTTTTTGGGGACCATTTTGGGAGGCATACTGCTTGCTACAAAACTGAGGTACTCCTCCTATGGGAGGGGGTTATATAGGGAGGGGCATTTCCTGTTTGAAGATTGCCAGTGTCAACACCTGAAGGTACTCCATATAACCCATATAGTAATGAATATGCCGCTCTGTGTCCCGTGATGTACTCCAAGAAAAGGATTTTACAGGTAAGCTGTATTAAAAATCCCTTTTTTTTCTTCCCAGCGTGACATTAGAAGTAACAAATGGCTTATTGTACTTTAAATAATATTGTTCTTCTTGTCTTACTTGAAAATTATACCTCCTATGCCTTGACATATTACTCCATCTTACAGAGTAAACTTCATAACGCCTTGGAGACGTTTTGAAATTATGTGACTTCCTGTCACTCACTGACCAACAAAATTTTGCCATATGACCTTTCCTGCGACATAAAGAACATTTGAAAACTTGCTTTCTCTGTGCATATGACGATGGATAAACACATTGCTTCTTAGAATGAACAAACGTAACACATTCCTTGTCACTATTGCCTGAAATGCTTTCAAAAACATTCACTGTGTTTTTAGTAATGTCTGCTGCAATAATATTATCCTGTTTCCCTGCATGTGGTATCTCCTCCATTTTATCTGAGTACTGAGCAAATTCTGTTAATTCCATATCTGACTGCGTTTTTTCACTCCGCTCAACATAATTACATACAGTTCCACAATTTAAACAACTAGCTGCAATAGATGCATTTTCATGTGTTTGCATATTTTCTACATTTCCCTCGGAAATCATTGAATTAAAAACTGTAACTAGTTTCATTACATTACTTAATTTCCTTTTAATTTTAGCTAACGAGAATCTCTCTGCATCAATAGCCAGATTAGATTCTAAACATTGCAAATATAACGACTTCCATAAAACAGAATAACAAATCTGTTTCGATAAACCTTGACATTCATCAGCTGAACATTTAAAACATTCCATGATTTTACTCACCGAATAAGAAGTCTTCCGTGTTCTACGAATCTCTAGGTCATTCACGATAAATCGATACTTCTAGGCTCTCGTCAAACTCTTTCCGTAGTCTCTCTCAGTACTAACATGTTCCCCCTTTCGATATAAGGGACAGTTGTAAAAAAACTGCGACAAAATGAGCGACTGGCTGGCTGATTGTTGACTCCTAGGTTCTCGTCAAACGTTTCAAAAATTACTCAATACTCTACTTCTCTGCCCTCCGATAGCACTTTGAGAAAGTGGTATAAAATTTGAAAATCGTTCATCGAAATGGCTGGCTAGCCAATGAAATAAAGTTCTTAACTTGGCTTATATTTGAATAGCACACTTTCTGCTATTACATCAATCGTGAGACAGATTTGTGAATAAAAATAACCGTGTGTTTAATGTACACACCTAACATAAGTACAAGTACAGTTACAATGTATCAATAGCTTCAAATAAGAGTTCAAAAAGTAGAATTTCAAATAAAAGAGATGTGTGCTTCAAGATTGCTTCTGTATGCTTGCAAAAATGTCTGAGTGTCTCCTCTTGATGGTGGCTGAGGGAGAACTGCCCAAGCTGGCAGACCTTGAGTTTAAATCCCAAAAGGCATCCTTTGTTTGAATCCGCGCCAAAAAATAATCACTCCCAAAGGGTGTGACTTATAATGAAACCTGGTACAACATCTGGTTTACATCTTTGCCAACTTTTACATAGGAAGTGGCTCCTGAGAACCTAATCTAAACATTCTGTACATCTCAAGAATAAATGGCTTGTTTAAGTAAGAAAAGGGGGATGGTATGCAGACATATTTCACAGCACAGTCTGTATACAGGATGTGGCCTAGCTTTTGAACATAATCACTGACATTGGATATGGGGGGTTGCTATACAGCTTAGAAACAGTCATATGAAATACCTCAATAGGAGAACACATTTTAAACAAATACAATTATTTTCTTACAACATTAAACACTTCAAATGAACATATATATATTTCATATTCAAACTTAGAAGTTTTTGGAGTTTCAAAGCTCGAATTCAGCGGATTACATAAGAAAATCACTAGCTCAAACAGTCTCGCATTCATTCATATTAACAAGAATATTCATATTCTTTCAAAAATCCTTCCAGACGGGATTTTTAGAATACAACAGATAGAATAAGTCGGGAAAGTTTGCTCCTCCAATATCGCCTATTACTTCTTTGGAGGGCTTTCCATGGTTCCCTCCTGGGGAAGAGAAGGGTAGTTTAGAGGGGTGGGGAGGAAACTGTTCAGAGGTGGCCCCATTTGGGGAATTGCTTCCCTTACGGGAGTTGGCGCAAAAGCAGGGGGAGGTATCAATGATGGAATGGAAATACCGGCAGTTGACAGGGTTTTTTTTTTGTTGTTTCTGTTGTTTTCGTTTTTTTTTTTTCTCTCCGTACCTCGGGGGGCGCCGGAGGGGGAGGGCCCCCCCCTCTTCTCTTCCGCTTCCTTTTTGTTTGTTTTTTATATAATCTATTCCCCCTCTTTTTCACAGCACTAATTTGGATCACTAAAGAGGAGGAAATAATTAGTCAATTAAGTCAACATAGGAGGATAAGTATAGAGGGCTCCCCTTAAGGAATTTTAATTGGGAGTCATAAAAATGGGAACGGGGGTTTTAAAGAAAGGTTATAGTCACAAAATAAAGGTCACTAAATTAGAAAGAAAAAGAGGACACATCCAAAAAAAATTTCCCCCTCTCTTTTTTATGAGGTGGTCATGAAACCTCTCCCCCTCGCAAGGTAGGGGGGGGAGATAAGGTGATGGGAGGCAAAGAGGCAGGAAACAAGAACTTTTTTTTTTCCCTTTCTCTTTTCTTTTTCCCCCCCTGTCTCCTATTAAGGATTTGGGTGGAAGGGGGTTAAGGGAGGGGGAAGTGGGGTCCCAGGATTCACTAAAGTCACGAAATTAAGGACTATTAAGTTCTGTACAAAATTTCTCTTTTTTTTTGTTAATTTATTTATTTTTATTTTTTTATTGTTTTTAGGGTGGTATTAAATTCCTCCTTTTTTGTGTCGTAGGGAGGTCATAAGTTGATGGGATCTAGGGGGTCACGGGGAGGGAGCGCCTTTCTCTCTTTTTTTTTTTTCCCCCTCCTTCTCTTTTTCTCTCTCCCTGGCGTCCCTCCCTGCCTCTTGTAGGTGGGGAGCGGGACGGGGGGATGGGAGGAGAGGGGGGGCCGATGGTGCCCATGGGGGGGGGAATAATGTAATGTATGTAGGTATTTTTATTTAAATATGTATGGAGATGTCTTTTTGTATTCTTTCTCGTCATTGTTATTTGTTTTTATGTATGTGGTGCAATTTGGAAAATAAAGAAAAGAAGCAATTATAAAAAAAAGAACAAACCTACAGTCCCTGTCTTGTTTGTAACCCAGGGACCGCCTGTATACTGCTGTTCAGAGTATATAGCGCCTGGTGTCCCCCACGCCTTTTATTTTTTTAATTTAGGTGCAGGGTTCCCCTTAATATTCATACAAGACCCAGAGGGCCTGGTAATGGGCTGGGGGAGGGGGGCACCCATGCCATTTTTTTTCAATGATTTTCATCCATATTGTTGGGACCCGACATTACAATAAAGCCGCAAGCAGTTTTACTGTAAATGACTTTTATTCCTTTAGAAATTTCATTTTGTGCAGGGACTATTCTAAACATGGGAAACATGCGCCACTTTAAAGGCATACTATAGACACCCCTGGTACAATATTTAAAGGAATATTTCACTTTTATTGTTTCACTTTAAGCATTAATCACTGCTCCTGAAAAATCGGTCATTTTTAAAACTTTGTTTGCATTGATACATGTCCCCTGGGGCAGGGCCGGGTCCTCAAACACTTTTTAGGACAATAACTTGCATAAAAGCCTTTAAAATTCACACTTTTGATTTCTTACGTTCGAGTCCCATAGACTTTAACGGTGTTGGAAAGTTCACGCAAACTTTCGGTCCGTTCTTGTGTGAACCGTATCGGGGGGTGTTCGGCTCATCCCTACTACCAACCAGTAATCATACATTTCTACAATGCTACCAGTAAAGTAATACTAATGTTCACACACTTCAAAGTACTTCCAAAGCACCTGACCTGAGGCGTTTGTCCTACAAGGGTGGGAAACTTAGGAGTCAACCAACTCTGTCACCAAAGCGGCCTGCACCCTCCCCAACAAAAATAGCCAATAAAAACAATTCTCCTCTATTAATCTAAGTCCCTATGAAATTTAATCTATATTAAAAATATTATCTGAGTACCTGAGTATTTAAAACTCTAACACCAAACTGTTATGCCGCATACACACAATCGGAATTTCCGTTGGAAAAACCTTGGATGTTTTTTCCAGCAGAATTCCGCTTGAGTTTGGCTTGCATACACACGGTCACACAAAAGTTCTTTGAACTTTTGACTGCCAAGAACGCGGTGATGTACAACACTACGACGAGCCAAGAAAATGAAGTTCACTGCTTCCGAGCATGTGCAAATTGTTTCCGAGCATGCGTAGGAATTTTGCACGTCGGAATAGCATACGGACGAATGGAATTTCCAATCTGAAACTTTTTCCGTCAGAGAAATAGAGAACCTGCTCTCAAACTTTTCTTGGCAGAAACTCTGACAGCAAAAGTCTGATGGAGCATATAGACGATCGGAAAAGCTTACATCAGGCTTTTCTTGTTGGAATTTCCGATCGTGTGTACACGGCATATGGAGCACCTTTACCTATAACCACTAGTCCTGACTATTTACCTTTATTATTATCTAATTAGAATTACCTCATCGTCAGCCATTTCCGTTGTTCTCACCCAAAATCTTCTATGCATAGGGAAGAGCGTATATAAATAATTGACAAAACACACGTTGATTCACCATACACTGTTCTTCGGATTTATTCCCTCGGACAGTGTTATATGAATGAAAGATGGGCGTTACCAACCATTTTCCACCAATAAGGGGTACATGTTCACATGACATATTTCCTTTACACATACATTTAACCAATCATAATGTCATCTATTTACCTCTTTACATCTCTGTATCTAAGCAAACTCATATGGATTAGGGTGTCATGTAGGTGGGATGGTCCTCAAAGTGTTGGTCATATATTGAATATTATTAGCCATGCTTATGGATTAGGGTGTCATGTAGGTGTGATGGTCCTCAAAGTGTTGGTCATATATTGAATATTATTAGCCATGGTTATGGATTAGGGTGTCATGTAGGTGGGATGGTCCTCAAAGTGTTGGTCATATATTGAATATTAATGGCCATGGTTATGGATTAGGGTGTCATGTAGGTGGGATGGTCCTCAAAGTGTTGGTCATATATTGAATATTATTAGCCATGGTTATGGATTAGGGTGTCATGTAGGTGGGATGGTCCTCAAAGTGTTGGTCATATATTGAATATTATTAGCCATGGTTATGGATTAGGGTGTCATGTAGGTGGGATGGTCCTCAAAGCGTTGGTCATATATTGAATATTAACCACTTAAGGACCGGACCAATATGCTGCTAAATGCCCAGAGGTGTTTTTACAATTTGGCACTGCGCTGCTTTAACTGGTAACTGCGCGGTCATGCAATGTTGTACCGAAACGAAATTTGCGTCCTTTTCTTCCCACAAATAGAGCTTTCTTTTGATGGTATTTGATTGCCTCTGTGATTTTTATTTTTTGCGATATAAATGGAAAAACACCGTAAATTTTGAAAAAAAATGATTTTTCTTATAACAAAAAGTAAAAAATATCGAATAAACTAAATTTTAGTCAAACATTTAGGCTAAAATGTATACAGCCACATGTCTTTAGTAAAAAAATCACAGTAAGCGTATATTTATTGGTTTTCGCGAAAGTTATAGCGTCTACAAACTAGGGTGCATTTTCTGGAATTTACACAGCTTTTATTTTATGACTGCCTATCTCATTTCTTGAGGTGCTAAAATGGCAGGGCAGTACAAAACCCCCCCAAATGACCCCATTTTGGAAAGTAGACACCCCAAGGAAACTGCTGAGAGGCATGTTGAGTCCATTGAATATTTTTTTTTGTCCCAAGTGATTGAATAATGACAAAAAAAAAATATTTATTTTTTTACAAAAAGTTGTCACTAAATGATAGGGGCCAGATCCACAAAAGAGATACTCCGACTTAAGTGCTGTTCAGTCTGTGTGTAACTTTGGAAACGATCCTCAAAAGGCTTTTTCCAAAGTTAGGCAGAAGATCCGGCATGTGTAATTGAATTACACTGCCGAATCTTAGGATGCAGTACCGCATCCGCCGCTGGGGGCATTTCGAGTCGAAATGCCGTTTCTAGTATGCAAATTAGCACTTAAGGCGATCCACAAAGCTTTCCAGCTTCTTTTTTGCGCCGTAAGTGTTATTTTGCAAGTGTAAAATTAGGGCTGGTTCTACAAAGTGTAAACTAGTCACACCTTGTAAAAGCCCATTCCAGCGACGGCATTTGGTATGCTTTCCCGAGGGAGAACTCCACGGCAATTTGTAAAAACAAAACCGGCATGGGTTCCCCCCCAGGAGCATACCAGGCCCTTAGGTCTGTTATGGGTTGTAAGGAGACCCCCCCTACGCCGAAAAATCGACGTAGGGGGTCCCCCTACAATCCATACCAGACCCGTATCCAAAGCACGCTACCCGGCCGGTCAGGAATGGGAGTGGGGACGAGCGAGCGCCCCCCCCCTCCTGAGCCGTGCCAGGCCGCATGCCCTCAACATGGGGGGGTTGGGTGCTCTGGGGCAGGGGGGCGCACTACGGGCCCCCCCACCCCAGAGCACCCTATCCCCATGTTGATGAGGACAGGACCTCTTCCCGACAACCCTTGCCATTGGTTGTCGGGGTCTGCGGGCGGAGGCTTATCGGAATCTGGGAGTCCCCTTTAATAAGGGGGCCCCCAGATACCGGCCCCCCACCCTAAGTGAATGGATATGGGGTACATCGTACCCCTATCCATTCACCTGTAGGCAAAAAGTAAAAGTTAATAAACACACAACACAAGGCTTTTTAAAATATTTTATTATTCTGCTCCGGAGGCCCCCCCTGTCTTCGTTATTAGCTCAATTACCAGGGGGGGCTTCTTCTTCTTCCGCTCTCCAGGGGTCTTCCGCTCTCCGGGGGTCTTCTCCGCTCTCCGGGGGGGGGGCTTCTCCGGACTCCGGGGGGCTTCTTCCATCTTCTCCCCTCTTCCGCTGTTGACTCGGCGAACCCCGGTTCTTCTGCAGATGTCCGGTGCCTTCTTCTTCAGCGCTGGCTGCCTGCTATCTGTGTGTGTTAGCTCGATTTCAAACAGGTAGCCGGCGCGGTCTTCTGTGACGTCAGGTTCTTCTCTTCTGTTCTTCTCCCCTCTTCCGATGTTGACTCGTCGCCGGTTGTCGCTGCAATGATGGAAGCGCGCCTTGCATCCCATTTATATAGGCATCACCGTCCCATCATGCTCCGGCAGGTACCCACGTGGTGGGTGCCTACCCACGTGCACCCACCACGTGGGTACCTACCGGAGCATGATGGGATGGTGATGCCTATATAAATGGGATGCAAGGCGCGCTTCCATCATTGCAGCGACAAGAGGCGACGAGGCAACATCGGAAGAAAGGAAGAGAAGACCCTGACGCCACAGAAGACCGCGCCGGCTGCCTGTTTGAAATCGAGCTAACACACAAACATAGCAGGCAGCCAGCGCTGAAGAAGAAGGCACCGGACATCTGCAGAAGAACCGGGGTTCGCCGAGTCAACAGCGGAAGAGGGGAGAAGATGGAAGAAGCCCCCCGGAGTCCGGAGAAGCCCCCCCCCGGAGAGCGGAGAAGACGCCCGGAGAGCGGAAGACGCCCGGAGAGCGGAAGACCCCCGGAGAGCGGAAGACCCCCGGAGAGTGGAAGAAGAAGCCCCCCCTGGTAATTGAGCTAATAACGAAGACAGGGGGGCCTCCGGAGCAGAATAATAAAATATTTTAAAAAGCCTTGTGTTGTGTGTTTATTAACTTTTACTTTTTGCCTACAGGTGAATGGATAGGGGTACGATGTACCCCATATCCATTCACTTAGGGTGGGGGGCCGGTATCTGGGGGCCCCCTTATTAAAGGGGACTCCCAGATTCCGATAAGCCTCCGCCCGCAGACCCCGACAACCAATGGCAAGGGTTGTCGGGAAGAGGTCCTGTCCTCATCAACATGGGGACAGGATGCTCTGGGGTGGGGGGGCCCGTAGTGCTCGCTCGTCCCCACTCCCATTCCTGACCGGCCGGGTAGCGTGCTTTGGATACGGGTCTGGTATGGATTGTAGGGGGACCCCCTACGTCGATTTTTCGGCGTAGGAGGGGTCTCCTTACAACCCATAACAGACCTAAGGGCCTGGTATGCTCCTGGGGGGTGAACCCATGCCGGTATTTTATTTGAAAATTGGCATGGAGTTCTCCCTCAGGAATGCATGCCGAGCGACGCTGTAATTTTTTTTTTTTTCCCCGACGCAACTTTTTTAAGCCGTCGCGATCCTCAAAACTCGGCGTAACGTAACTTCGCGCATGCGCAGTACGGCCGGCGCGGGAGCGCGCCTCATTTAAATGGGACTCGCCCCATTTGAATAGGAACGCCTTGCGCCGGCGGAATTTTAGTTACACAGCCTGAAATTTCTAGATAAGTGCTTTGTGGATCAGGCACTTAGGTAGAAACTTTAGGGCCGGGTACACACGGACAAACATGTATGGTGAAAGCGGTCCGTCGGACCGTTTTCACCATACATGTCTGCCAGAGGGCTTCTGTACGATGGTTGTACACACCATCGTACAGAAGTCCGCGCGTAAACAATACGCGGGGCGTGTCCGCGGTGTCGCCGCGTCGATGACGCGGTGTCGCCGCGACAATGACGCGGCGACGTGGGCGGCCCGCCTTTAAAATGCTTCCACGCATGCGTCGAAGTCATTCGACGCATGCGAGGGACGGCGGGCGCCTGGACATGTACGGTAGGTCTGTACTGACGACCGTACATGTCCGAGCGGGCTGAATTCCAGCGGGCTGTTTTAAAACAAGTCCAGGAATATTTGTCTGCTGGGAAAAGGCCCGGCGGGCAAATGTTTGCTGGAATTCGGCCCGCTCGCGCCCACACACGACCAAACATGTCTGCTGAAACTGGCCTGCGGGCCAGTTTCAGCAGACATGTTTGGTCGTGAGTATGGGGCCTAAGGCAGTGTAACTTAAATGGGATTTTTTAAGTTACGCCAGGTTTTTGTGGATCTGGCCCATATTTCTCACACATGCCATGGTCATATGTGGAATTGCACCCCAAAATACATTCTGCTGCTTCTCCTGAGTACGGGGATACCACATGTTTGGGACTTTTTGGGAGCCTAGCCGCGTATGGGGCCCCAAAACCAATCACCGCCTTCAGCATTTCTAAGGGCGCAAATTTTTGATTTCACTCCTCACTACCTATCACAGTTTCGAAGGCCATAAAATGCCAAAATAGTAGACACCCCAAGCTATTTGCTGAGAGGCATGTCGAGTCCATGGAATATTTTATATTTTGACACAAGTTGCGGGAATATGACAAACTGATTTTTTTTTGCACAAAGTTGTCACTAAATGATATATTTCTCACACATGCCATGGTCATATGTGGAATTGCACCCCAAAATACATTCTGCTGCTTCTCCTGAATACGGGGATACCACATGTGTGGGACTTTTTGGGAGCCTAGCCACGTACGGGACCCCGAAAACCAAGCACCGCCTTCAAGATTTGTGTGAGTGAAATCAAAGATTTATGTCCTTAGAAATCTTGAAGGTGGTGATTGGTTTTCGGGGCCCCGTACGCGGCTAAGCTCCCAAAAAGTCCCACACATGTTGTATCCCCATACTCAGGAGAAGCAGCAGAATGTATTTTGGGGTGCAATTCCACATATAACCATGGCATGTGTGAGAAATATATCATTTAGTGACAACGTTTTGTAAAACATTTTTTTTTGTCATTATTCAGTCACTTGGGGCAAAAAAAAATAATATTCCATGGACTCAACATGCCTCTCAGCAAATAGCTTGGGGTGTCTTCTTTCCAAAATGGGGTCATTTGGGGGGGTTGTGTGCCATCTTGGCATTTTATGGCCTTCAAAACTATGAAAGGTAGTGAGGAGTGAAATCAAAAATTTACGCCCTTAGAAAGCCTGAAGGCGAGGCTTGGTTTTTGGGGTCCCGTACGCGGCTAGGCTCCCAAAAAGTCCCACACATGTGGTATCCCCGTACTCAGGAGAAGCAGCAGAATGTATTTTGGGGTGTAATTCCACATATGGGGGGTGTATGCTTTGCGTGTGGGTGTAAGCGTTACTGGCACTAACTAGCTACCTAGCGACACTAATACAGCGATCAGAAAAATGATCGCTTAGCGACGCTGGCAATAGGGGGTGAAAGGGTTAATTCTAGGGGCAATCAGGGGTTAAAACCTTTATTAGAAAATGTATGGGGGTACCTAACGCTATAAAAACCTGGTGGGCGAACCTCAAAAAATAAATAGCTACCTAGCGGCACCAGCGACACTAATACAGCGATCAGAAAAACGATCGCTTAGTGACGCTGGCAACAGGGGGTGAAAGGGTTAACTCTAGGGGCAATCAGGGGTTAAAAACGTTATTTCGAAAATTTAAGGGGGTACCTAACGCTATAAAAACCTGGCGGGCGAACCTCAAAAAATAACCAGCTACCTAGCGGCACTAGCGACACTAATACAGCGATCAGAAAAACGATCGCTTAGTGACACTGGCAATAGGGGGGTTAAAGGGTTAACTAGGGGGGTGATCAAGGGGTTAAAACCTTTATTGGGGGGGTAGGGGGGTACCCTGGACCTAACACTAACTGCCTGTCACACTGACACTAAATGCAGTGATCAGTAAATAAATGATCACTGCAATTTAGTGACAGTGGGCCTAATCCTCAAAAGAGATACGCCGGCGTATCTACTGATACGCCGTCGTATCCCTGTTCCTAACTATGGAACTGATCCACAGAATCAGTTTTCCATAGTTAGACAGAAGATCCGGCATGTGTAAGGGACTTACACTGCCGAATCTTAGGATGCAGTACCGCATCCGCCGCTGAGGGCATTTCGTTTTGAAATGCCGCCTCGGGTATGCAAATTAGCACTTACGGAGATCCACAAAGCTTTTCAGCTTTGTTTTTTCTCTGTAAGTTTTAGTTTGCATACGCAAAATTAGGGCTGCTTTTACAAGGTGTAAAGTTAGTACACCATGTAAAAGCAGACCCTTCTGTCCAGCGATGCTATTTTTTTTTGTTTTGAATTTTTTTTTTTGCCGTATCTTTTTTTTTTTTCCCGACGCAACTTTATTGACCCGTCGCAATCCACAAAGCTCGACGTAACGTAATTTCACGCTATGCACGTCGGGAAAATGACGTCACGAGCATGCGCAGTACGGCTGGCGCGGGAGCGCGCCTCATTTAAATGGGAATCGCCCCCATTTGAAGAGGAACGCCTTGCGCCGGCGGAATTTAAGTTACACCGTTGCAAATTCCCAGGTAAGTGCTTTGTGGATCGGGCACTAACTTGGGAAATTTGCGGTGGTGTAACTTAAATGGAAAAAGTTACGTTACGCCGCCTGGCTGAGGATTTGGCCCAGTGTGACTGGGGGGGTGATCGGGGGGGGGGGGTTTGTGTGCCTATGTGTACTGGTGTCAGTGTAGTGCTTGTGTACTCACTGTGAGATCTCTCCTCCACCGGACGAAAATACCGGCGGGAGGAGCGTGACATCACTTCTTCCTCTGCCTCTGTTTACAGTTCAGGCAGAGGAGGAAGCGGATTGGCTGGGAGCGATCCGGAGGGGGCGGACAAAAACAAATAGCCGCCCCCTCATCCCGGATCGCTCCCAGAGCCACGGGGACCGCCGCACGCAGCGGAAGGGGTCCCGATCGGACCCCCGACCCACGGAAAGGCAGGGACGTACATGTACGCCCATCTGCCTGTACGTGCCATATTGTGGACGTACATAGTCGTGCGGCGGTCCTTAAGTGGTTAATGGCCATGGTTATGGATTAGGGTGTTATGTAGGTGTGATGGTCCTCAAAGTGTTGGTCATATATTGAATATTATTGGCCATGGTTATGGATTAGGGTGTCATGTAGGTGGGATGGTCCTCAAAGTGTTGGTCATATATTGAATATTAACCACTTGCTGACCGGCTCACAGCGATATACGTCGGCAAACTTGCTCTCCTGGGTGAATCGTCATACTCATTCTCGGCGCTCATTCCCACATGATTCATTACAGAACCGATCAGTCTACAGGTCCAGGCCAATGATTTCTGGCCTGGACCTGCTGATTGGTTCTGACAAATGAAATTCTTCCTCTGCCTGTGTAGTGTCAACACAGGCAGAGGAAGTGATGTCATCTCCCCTCGTGGAATCATTTTCGGTTTCAGAGAGAGGAGATAGGACATCTAAAAGTGAGTTGCACCATCACTACACTAACACCAGAACACGTAGGCACACTTTTCACCCCCGATCAACCCCCCCAGTTAACCCTTTTACTTCCTGTCACAGTGTGCCAAGTGCAGTTTTCAGATTTTTCACTGCTCTCTGTATTGGTGTCACTGGTGATGTCAGTTCCCAGCCGGTGTCATTAGTACAGTGACAGTGCACAGTATTATCACTGATCTCTGTATTGGAGTCACTGGTGATGTCAGTTCCCAGCCAGTGTCATTAGTACAGTGATAGTGCATAGTATTATCACTGATCTCTGTACTGGTGTCACTGGTGATGTCAGTGAGTGTCAGTTCCCCCCCAGTGTCAGTTAGTGTCAGATTGTCCGTCACACTTTGGCAGTCCCATTAGAAGTCGCTGATCACCACCATTAGTAGTATAAACAAATAAAATAAATACAAATTCCAATATATCCCATAGTTTGTAGACATTATAACTTTCACACAAACCAGTCAATATACACCAGTTTTTACATTTTTTTTTGTTTATATAATAAAAAAATAAAAGAACGCAGAGGTGATGAAAAAACACTGTCAGAACCATTGACGTATCTCAGCATAGTGCCTACAATTAACACAAATGAATATTTAAAACATATATATTTATTAAACTAAAGATATAAAACCAGGTACAATTGGTGATAAAACAAATAACTGATATACTTCTACAATCAGAGATACATGATGGTTAAATGTTCGGATAATATTTACATTATATGACAAGGTATATTCCCGTGATTTCCACGGACTCGAGGTAAACAGCTTTTGTCTACATTATGTTATCTCTTCTCAATACCAAACAGACATCACCCTAAAACCATCGTACAACTGTTGGCATTTAGCCTTTTAACCACTTGACCACCGCGCCTATTCTGGCACTTCTCTCCTTCATGTAAAAATCACAATTTTTTTACTAGAAACTTAAATCGGTTACCCCTGCTATATGAGGCGCAGGCAATGTTAAGTATGGACTTCTGGACAGCATAGAATTTTCCGTTGTTTACGTAAATCGTTCGGGAATGGGGCTGGGCGTAAGTTACGTTCATTTTCCGTCGTTTATGTAAATCGTTCGGGAATGGGGCTGGGCGTAAGTTACGTCATTTACGTGGGGTCGCGATGATTTTACATAAATCACGCCCCCATCTTCCACATTTGAATTTCGCGGGCTTACGCCGACACATTTACACTACGCCGCCGTAACTTACGGAGCAAGTTGTTTCTGAATAAGGAACCTGGCGCTGTAAGTTACGGCGGCGTAGTGTATCTGAGATAATAGCACAATAACGCTTTATGGCCACTAGATGGAGCCAAGGAAATCAGTGTATGAAATAAAATACATCCAATATTCATCATGGCCGCTCACATTCATTCAACTATTTTTATTTTATACCGACCTCCAAGTGTTTGTGAAATCTTCCACCCCAAAATATACTCAGCCAATGAGAGGTAATGACTCCATTTTTATTTTTATACTGCTATCAATGGCCAACACGGTACAACACTTCATCCATGTCTTTGGTGATCTCTGATCTCCTTATGAACTGTTTCTTACATGATGAAGATCAGCCATGGAGTATATCTGAGGTGTATATCAGGGTGTGCTTCTTCCCCACATGAGAGCTGTGATCTCCAGCAACATTCATATACAAGACATTTCCCGCACTCAAGGCACTAATACACCTCAAGGGTTGTGTGGGATCCCTGATGTACAGGAAGACAGGACTTCAGTGAGGAGCAATTCCCTCACTCAGGACAGGAAAGTGTCTTATCTCCCGTGTGAGATCTCTGATGTGTG
Organism: Rana temporaria; assembly: GCF_905171775.1. Taxonomy (NCBI): domain Eukaryota; kingdom Metazoa; phylum Chordata; class Amphibia; order Anura; family Ranidae; genus Rana; species Rana temporaria. The sequence goes on along the minus strand of NW_024404461.1, from coordinate 1,943,931 downwards.
GAAAGATTGGACTTCTGTGAAAAACATTTCCCACACTCAGGACAGGAATACGGCTTCTCCCCCATGTGAGATATCTGATGTTTGGAAAGACCGGACCTATATGAAAAACATTTCCCACACTCAGGACAGAAATAAGGCTTCTCCCCCGTGTGAGATCTCTGATGTTTGGAAAGATCGGACTTCTCAGAAAAACATTTCCCACACTCAGGACAGGAATATGGCTTCTCCCCCGTGTGAGATCTCTCATGTTTGGAAAGACCGGACCTACCTAAAAACATTTCCCGCACTCAGGACAGGAATACGGCTTCTCCCCCGTGTGAGATCTCTGATGTGTGGAAAGATTAGACTTCACTGAAAAACATTTCCCACACTCAGGACAGGAATACGGCTTCTCTCCTGTGTGAGATCTTTTATGCACATTAAGACTGGATTTAGAATGGAAACACTTCCCGCACTCAGTACAGGAAAATCTCTTCTCTGTTGGAAGGACGGCACCGTCCCTCCCAGTCTGAGGTTCCTCAGGATAAGAGGAATACGATGGTCCGGCACCGTCCCGCACAGTCTGAGATTCCTCAGGATAAGAGGAATACGATGGTCCGGCACCGTCCCGCACAGTCTGAGGTTCCTCAGGATAAGAGGAATACGATGGCCCGGCACCGTCCCGCACAGTCTGAGGTTCCTCAGGATAAGAGGAATACAAAGGTCCGGCACCGTCCCTCACAGTCTGAGGTTCCTCAGGATAAGAGGAATACGATGGTCCGGCACCGTCCCGCACAGTCTGAGGTTCCTCAGGATAAAAGGAATACGATGGTCCATCTACACTGTGTGGTGCCGGATGGACATTTGAGGTAGTCGGGTTTTCTCCTGGACTATACTGTGTGATGTCCTCATCTTCTACTTTACAGTCTGGAGACAAAGTGAGACAATCCTCTGAGGTTTTCCTCATCTCCCGTCCATCTACTAAAATAGAAATAAAGATTATTACTAGACATGAGCTGATTGGTTCCCCTAAACCAGGACTCCGCCCACATCAGGCAGCTTTGTCTCTGAGGATCTTACAATTCCCCCCTCAAGGTAACTAGTAAATGGGTCCTCTGATCTCCTACCAGATCATTTCTTTATTCATGGACCTTAGTCAGAGAGTGAGGAAACAACGAGAAGTGTCTTTTATAGGAGTGACAGTGATGAGGGGATTATAGGATGAGTGTCCCCTCCCTCTCTATCACTCATTGCCATCTTCCCAACACAAGAAGTCCTGCACTTCCTTATTTAGTCCATGATTTAGTCATGAATAACAGCGGGACTGAGCCAGTCAGAGAGTGAGGATGGGGGAGAACAACCAAGATGAAGACTTGACTGATCCTGAAGACCTCCCTCATTGGGTTATTGACTCCTCCCTCATTATCACTTTCTGTTTAAAGTTCCAAAGCTTGAGCATGCTATCACATTATTATCAACAAGTAAAAGTCTGTCCTCCAATCACATCATCAGATATAAAATGTCCAGCTGGTAGGAAATGGGTGTAAGAAAAGAGAATACATATTAGGTGTATATATAGCAGTGGGTAGAGGAGAGAGAGCAGAAGTCAGGACTATGTAATGTACAACATATTGTATAAGATACAACAGATAAGACTATATAGCATCAGAATAATGTAATGTACAATATAGAGTATATAGTGCAGGGGTCAAGAATATGTAATGCACAATATAGAGTATATAGTGCAGGGGTCAGGAGTATGTAATGTACAACATAGGGCTGGATTCACGTAGCACTTACGCCGACGTAAGTGCTACGTTAATTTTAATTGTATTACATTATTTATCTGGGTCTGTTGTTCCAGCATATCCTCTCTTTGTTAATATATACAGGATACTTCTCTTCCTCCCAGATTTACTCCCAGCTATCCAGCAGGGGGTAGTGATATACCTGTCATTCTGTGAATATTATCCTGAATACTCCTTTTTCACCACTGGAGGGAGTATTCCGATTGCAAGTCTAGTATATTTAAAAATATTTTTTGTGTATAATGGGCTTTGAAGCATTTGTTTTTTAATATATACCATTAGCGTTATTATCAACTTAGAAAAATGCTGCTGATTGTTTGTATCATGTTGCCGCTACGGCACTATTTAAGTCACCTCCGTACCAGCCGCCCTCCATCCTATGATTAAGTGACGTTGGGCTGTCACGATACGCGTGAGGACGTGGAGAGCTGCTGGTGACGTCATCCGCTCGCGGCCGCAGAGCGGAGACACATGGTTATACACGCCGAATACTCGTAGCTGTCTGTGAGTGCATATTTGTTTTTTATTCAATAAATCCTTTATGATTTTACACTATGGAGGCTTCCCTTCCTGTATTTTTTATTTGAGAGACATAGTTTTCCCTTATGAGCCGTGGTGTATGGGATTGGATCAGCAGCATGCTGGCTGTGGGAGCAGTACACATAGGCTTTTATACAAGCCTTCTTAAGGTAAGGGGCTGGAACACACTATCTGCCAGACACTGTGGGAAGCCTGACGGTGGTATTTACAAGCACGCATGCACGGTCAGCATCAAGCACTGAAGTTTTGATTTATGGACCTTTTGGAGCACTTTTGCACTTAATAACAATTATTGATTGATCATTTTGCACCAATTATTATTATTTTTATGGTTTGTGCACTGGACACGTTTAATACTACACTGGATTTCGTTTGATCCCTGGGTGGATCATTTGGGACATTTTTTTCACCGTATTATCAATATCATTTTCATGCCCACCTGTGCATGTTATTTATTTATTTTTATTTTGAGGTTATTTGCATCTACTATTTATATTATTTATAGCATTTTTGTGGACATTCCTTCACTATTATTTCACTGAATATTGCACCATGCACTTTTAATGGATGTAGCACTTTATGGATTACCACATATTTTTTTGCATTTAATTATTCATTATTTGCCATTTTATTTTATAACATTTTTATGGTGGTTTTATGTTATATTAACATTGTGCAGAGCCTTGGCACATTTGTTTACCTGTAATAGGTATTTATTATTCACCACTCTCATTACCTCCCACATTTTTTTCTTAATGTTGGGTGGTATTCTTGGACCTATTTAGAGTGGAACATATTAAGACCCACAACAGGTGGCGGATTGACCCTTCAGTCATTTGGATTTATGTATTTCTTTGTTCTGTGGAGAAATATTCAACAGGATTTCTTATTCAATTCTTTAATATTTTAGTTATTTGCAAGCGCCATTACACCCACCCCTGTTTTTAAATGTATAATATAGAGTATATAGTGTGGGGGTCAGGAGTATGTAGGGTACACCATATAGTATATAGTGCAGGGGTCAGGAGTATATAATGTACAATATAAATTATACAATGTAAGGGTCAGGACTCATAATATTGGTATTCAGTAATCAGTGGAAGATGAAATGTTTACATGAGACAAGTTGCAGAGATCCCACACCGCTGCCTCCCATTTTATGAGACTGCACTCAGTGACTTGGGTCTGAGACTATAGACATATCCCTCCACCCGGCACAGACAGCACACAACAGAGCAAATAATCCTGGGAGAATTGTTCTGTCAGAGATCATGCTAGTCCCGGGTATGGGGCAGAAGACCCAAAGCACATACCCCAGGTGCCTATGTAGAGCAACATCTATGGTGAAAATCAAACTTTTGCTGAACCCCAGAATCTCCATACATCCAGTCTAGAGACATAAATTGTGTCTACAGCAGAGAAGGAAGATCATCACCCAGTCCCCGCCCTACTCTGGACCAATCAGTGAGCAGTATGGGTGGAGGAATGGATTTAGTGTTAACCACTTAACGACCGGCCCATAGCCAAATGACGGCTACATGGCGGTTCGTTAATTCTGGGAGGGTGTACATTGACGTCCTCCCAGAATCGCACCCCCTGGGAGGACGTCAATAACGGAAAATGGCCCCTGATAGCGGCTGTTTTCCAAGTGATCGCTACATGAAATGACGGAGCGATCACTTGTTAACAAACCGGCATCATACACAGTGGGAGGGGACGGTGGGAGAGATCGGTGGCAGCAGCACTGTGGGCTGGATCTGTAGTGCCGGCCGCACTCGGCCATACCAGGCCGCACTCGGCCATACCCGGCCGCACTCGGCCATACCCGGCTGTAGTCTGCCATACCCCGGCCGCACTCGGCCATACCCGGCCGCACTCGGCCATACCCGGCTGTAGTCGGCCATACCCGGCCGCACTCGGCCATGCTCTGCTGTACTGGGCCATACCCAGCCGCACTCGGCCATGCTCTGCTGTACTCGGCCTCTGTATGTGGCCGTACTGTGGAAGTCTCACACATGTGGTATCGCCGTACTCAGGAGGAGGAGGAGGAGGAGGAGAATCTATTTTGGGGTGTCATTTTTGGTATGTACATGCTAAGTGTTAGAAATATTGTATAAATGGACAACTTTGCGTTAAAAAAAGTGTTTTAACCACTTCCCACCCGCCGGCCATCACATGACGTCCTTGACTTTGTGCGGGGATATCTGAATGATGGGTGCAGCTACAGACATCATTCAGATATCAGCTTTTTCAGCCGGCGATTCCCTACACCATAAGAATGATCCTAGCGACTGTTCCGCTGCTTGATCGTTCTTACGGGAGGGGAGAGGGGACGTTCCCGCCACCCTCCGGTGCTTCTACCGACTCACTGCTACGATCAAAGCCAGGATCGTTTTTTGGGAGGGGATTTCAGGCTTCCCAGCCTAGAGGTGAGATGTGGAGTCTTATTGACCCCCCATATCTCACTGTAAAGAGGACCTGTCATGCCATATTCCTATTACAAGGGATGTTTACATGAATAGGAATAAAAGTGATCAAAAAATCAAAAAGTTTTGGGGAAAAAGTGTTAAAGTAAAATGAACAATAAAAAATAAAAATAATTTCAGCGCCCCTGTCCCCGTGTGCTCGCAGGCAGAAACAAACGCATCCGTAAGTCCCGCCCACATATGAAAACGGTGTTCAAACCACACATGTGAGAGATCGCTGCGAACGTTAGAGCGAGAGCAATAATTCTAGCCCTAGACCTCCTCTGTATCTCAAAACATGTAACCAGTAAAAAAATAAAGCGTCGCCTATGGGGATTTTTAAGTAGCAAAGTTTGGCGCCATTCCACGAGCGTGTGCAATTTTGAAGGGCGACATGTTGGTTATCTATTTATTCGGCGTAACTTCATCTTTCACACTATGTAAAAACATAGGTTAACGTCTTCAGGGGTGTGAGTTAGCCCAAACGAAACGTACGTCGGCGGCGCCGTAGCCTGGTCATGTGTACTCTGGCTTGCGCCCTAAGCAGGTGAAACGCACGCCGCCACAGAGGTGGAAGAGCCTGTGCTATCCTTACGAGTCTGCAGCCCCAGTGCCAGGATGGGCACCTTTTAATGTAAGCGTCCATTTGGCCTTATGTTATCTTTTTATCCTTTTAAAATAAACGGTTTGCACTATGGAAGCTTTGGTTTTCTGTTTCATATCCCATCTCTGAAACGGAGGACAAGAGGTACTACATTCATTTCCTGTCTATGGCAAGTTGTGTAGGCACCATCCTGTCTGTGATCTTTTTTTAGTTTTTTTTTATAAATAAACTTTATTAAAATACGTTCTTTACATATAACATTTAACATGCCTTGACACTTAAAGGCAGCTCGATACTACCATCCTTTACTATATGGTGGTTTCCAGTCCTCCCCAAACAAAAAAAATGTTGGAGGGAGAACGCAGGAAGACGTTTGTGATTATAAAAAATGTATTATATATATATATATAATACATATATATATTCCTAGTGCTATATACTTGTGATATTTATTATTTATTATGTTCCTCTGTGCCTTCTTATATTTATTTGTCTGTGATTCAGGTTTACCTCTCTTATTGAGGGGTAAACACCCCCCAAAAAAAGGGGTTGTATTTAAAATGTTATATTTATATGTGTCTTCTTATTTATAATTATAGTATTCCCTTCTAAATTATTTGTTTTTGGATCCTCCCCCTTCCCTCCCCCCCAAAAAAAGGGGAAGAGGAGAAAGAGAGAAGAAAAAAATACCCACACGTTCTTCTCTCCCCCCGCCCCAAAATCAAAGTCTTGAAGGGATCTGACATTTAAAAAAAAAATATTCAGTTACATCAGCATCAGGTGCTTGGTAGCTGGTGGTGATCCAAGCCTGATTCATTTTTATGAAGGTCAGTCAATCGACGGAGTCGGTGGAGAGGCGCACCCTGTGATCGGTAACAAAGCCTCCAGCAGCACTGAATGTGCGTTCTGAAAGGAGGACAAGCCAGTAGCTCAATTGCATACTTTGCAAGCTCTGGCCAGTGATCCATCCTCAAGACCCAGTAAGCCAGAGGATTTTCGGTGGGGAAGGTGTCCAAGTCTGATCTTGCCCCTAGGTATTCCCGGACCATGTAAACCAGACGCTGGCGATGGTTGCTGGAACCGGTCATACCTTGGGGCTGCGGACTAAAAAAATTGTCTGAACGCATCGGTCAGACGGCCACCTTCTCCACCGCTCCTTCTGTGACTCACCGAAGCCTCAGCAACACGTTGTCCAGGACCAGGATTTTGTAACCCCCCCAGTCTCTGGGAACGCGTTGCACAGACCTTTCTGCAAGGCCTCCCGAAGATGTTTAATCTTCTGCTCCCTCTGCACCGGCAAGATAAGGTCCGCAACCTTACTCTTGTAATGTGGATCAAGGAGAGTTGCCAGCCAGTAATGATCCCTCTCCTTGATAGCACAAATACAAGGATCCTTCCACAGGCATTGCAGGATCAGGGAGGCCATACAACGTAGGTTTTGCTGAGGCATTCTGTGCGGAGTCCTCTGGGTCACTGAGGACGACATGATCCGCAGACACATCGTCCCAGCCACGTACAAGTCCATGGGTTCTTGGGACTGTAATTGATCCCTTGAAGACTACTGCTGATGCTGAGTGCTAGGCTCCACCTCCATGCTTACACAATCATCCTCCTCATCCTATTCCTGTGTGATAGGTGGGCCCGCAGGAACACTGTCTGGATAAAGGGGGCCTTGAGAGGTAAGGAAACCCTCCTCTTCCCCTGTTTTGACTCAAAAAGTCCCCTGTCCATTATTCCACGCAGCGTGTCCTCCAACAGGTGGACAAGAGGGACAGTGTCACTGATGCATGCAAGGTCACAGCTCACCATCCCCGTGGCCTCCTCAAATGGTGACAGGACAGTGCATGCATCCCTGATCATGGCCCACTGGCGTGGGAAAACAAAACACGCTCCCCTGACCCAGTTCTGCTGCCATATTGGCACATATACTCATTGATAGCCCTCTGCTGCGTGTGCAGCCGCTGCAGCATGGCCAACGTAGAGTTCCACCTGGTGGGCATGTCACAGATTAGACGGTTCTTGGGCAGGTTGTATTCCCTTTGGAGGTCTGCCAGCCGGGCACTGGTATTATATGACCGGCCAAAATGCACACAGAGTTTCCTGGCCTTCTTCAGGACATCCTGTAAGCCCGGGTACCTGCCCAAGAACCGCTGCACCACCAAGCTAAGGACATGAGCAAAACAGGGCACATGGGTCAGTTGTCCCTGTCGCAGGGCAGAGAGGAGGTTGGTGCCATTGTCGCAAACCACCATTTCTGGCTTAAGCTGGCATGGCGTCAACCACCTCTGAGCCTGCCCCTGCAGAGCTGACAGAACCTCTGCCCCAGTGTGACTCCTGTCCCCCAAGCACACCAGCTCAAGCACCGCATGGCATCTCTTTGCCTGTGTACCCCCTTGAACGCCTACGGAGCACCGCTGGTTCTGAGGACGCATCAGCACAGGAAGAGGCCACAGAGGAAGAAGAAGAGGAGGGGGTGTAGGAGAGAGGTGTGTCACAACCAGTAGTAGCATTTTGGAGGCGTGGTGGCGGAACAACCTCCAACACTACTGCACCTTATCCTGCGTCCTTCCCAGCTGCCAGCAGAGTCACCCAATGCGCCGTGAAAGAGAGGTAACGTCCCTGTCCATGCCTGCTGGACCATGAGTCAGCGGTAATATGCACCTTACCACTGACCGCCCTGTCCAGCAAGGCATGGACATTGCCTTCCACATGGCGGTAGAGAGCCAGAATCGCCTTCCGTGAGAAAAAGTGGCGTTTGGGAACTTGCCACTGAGGTACCGCACATTCCACAAACTCACGGAAGGGAGCAGAATCTACTAACTGAAAAGGCAGCAGTTGAAGTGCTAGCAATTTAGCCAAGCTAGCATTCAACCGCTGGGCATGTGGATGGCTGGGAGCAAACTTCTTTTGGCGCTGCAGCAGCTGAGGGAGGGAAACTTGCCTGGTACAATCTGCCATTGGTGTACCGATAGTAGATTGCCCGCAAGTACTTGGCTGTGACACACCTAATTCTACACCTTCAGTCCTATCAGTGCAGGCTTCAGAGAGGACTGAAGGTATAGTGGGGTTAGAGACCCTGATGAGGGGCAAGGGGAGGTTTGCTTGGTGTGGGTCTTTTATGCAAGTTTGCCAACGAACTGCATGATAGGTCGACATATGTCTGGTCAAGCATGTGGTGCCCAAGCGGGTGTTGTTTTGGCCACGTGAGATACACTTGAGACATATGTTGCAAATAGCAGTGGTGCAATCTGATGCACTCATCTCAAAAAAGGCCCACACCAAAGAACTTTTGGAATAACGCTGAGAGACAGCAGTGCCCTGCACATGCATAGCTCTGTGTTGTGATGCAGTTGGTGTGATGACCTTAAGCTGGCCCCTGGAGGGCATCCTGCCTCGTTGGAGACGTGCCTCCTCCTCCTCTCTGGCACCCACATAGAGTCAGTGACCTCATCATCCCCTCCCTCTTCATCACTGTAGAAAACCTGGCAGTATGCTGCAGCTGGGGGAATAAGACTGCCAGATTGCTGTCCTTCTTGGGCACCCCCTCTCTCTGGGCTCACGTTACTGCCTTCCTCTAGCTGTGTACCATCATCGGAGCCTTCGAAACGCTGCGCATCCTCCTGCAGCATGTACCCAACACTGTGGTCAAACAGTACGGGGGACTCCTCAGGAGGACATGGTGGGGCTAGGGAAGGAGTGACTGATGCCATTGAGCAGAGGGAAGATGACACCTTGGCAGCTGCTTTGCCAGACAAAGTACCCTGAGCTTGGGTGAGAGAGGATGAGGACGGCTTGGTCATCCACTCTACCAAGTCTTTGGCATGTTGCTGCTCAACACGGCCAGCTGTCGAAAAAAAAGGACGAGCGTGTCCTAGGTCACGTGCTGATGAGCATGCACCGTGTCCACGACCAACACTGAGTCTGCTTGCCCTCGTGACTCTCTGCCTCTCCTTGTTGTCCTTCCAGACATACTAATGGCCTGCAGAGGACACGGGCAGTACACACACCTCGTAGCTTTAGGTGCACACTGCAGAGGACACAGGCAGTACACACAGGCATCTCTTGTAACCTCCTTTTGAATTCCTCTTCTATGGAGACTGGTATCTGCACCTCTCCCTTCTCTTCAGTTGGTGCTGCTGTGACTTCTGCTGCTGCAGCACCTCTTTGCTGTAGCAAGGTGGCATCCACAGCCGCTATAACCCGGTCTATGATCTCCGGTGGAGGATTAGGACCATACTGTACCAGTCCACGTTTAACAGCCGATCAAAAAAATCTTCCTCGGGTGTCCTGTCTGTTACACTGGGCCTCTCAGCTCTATTCATTTCGACAAGTTCTGCGATAATGCCCCTTTTCTTACGGTTGCTGGCCGGTCTGCCCCGCCTCTCCAGTAAGTCCATGAGGGAAGAGAGCTTCATCCATTCATAGTGTGTCTCCATTGTCCTGTGTCCTTGTAGCCGTCCTTCTGGCGATGGAATCATCCCACTGCTGTGCCACCACTTGTAACGGTCACCACCGTTTACGACCTTCCATCCACCCAAGACAAGACAGCTTAGCCGACACTCTGACAATCCTGCATACACGATCCATTCCCCCAGAATCGAGACGAGGCTCAGCTCTGTACTTGTTCCAAAATGTATGAACGCTTTAATGGTATCCTTAGCTTGCTTATATATCCAGTACAGCATGTTAAAGTTAATCACAGGAACAATGAAATCTCCACCCCCCTCATCACACACTGGGGTGAATTACTAATTAGTATCCAGACATTTCGGCACCGGGCTATAACTAACATGAGCTAATTACTACACCTGAGAACTCACATTCCTTTAGATAATGACATTCAGTGGAGTTAATTACTAATTGTAACAGAATGCATTATCCAGACAGCCTGGCTTGACACGTTCCACGTGACATGCTAATTCAATACACCTGAAAGGAGACTGCTACTTAATCCACATCTTTAGACAGACTTCTGTCTCTGACAAAAAGGTATTTACACCTGGGCATCAATAGGCTTTAAACCGTGTTATCACACAATGAAAAGGTCTTAGGAGCAGAACTGAATTAACACCTCTACAGCCTTATACAATGGACAATGGAATATCTTAGGAGTCTATTGACCTGAGTCCACATGAAATCACCTGTAATATGAACTATCAGTAATGTCCCATCTCATGTAATACATGAATTATGATTTACCAGCCACCCTATGCCCAAAAGAGGCACAGGGTGAACTTAGACCCAAGAGTCCTTAGGGCCGCTGGCACAGGAGTATCCCCCATCCCTCAAAAGTCTCTGGGCGTCACGGGTCATCCCGTTACAGCTTGTACGGGAGATAATTCCTGTACACTGATTAGTCAGTCGATCAGGTACCCTGACCATTTCATGTCACACCTAGAGGCATGTAAAACGCAGCAAACTGGGGCTGATACCGATATCAGGGATTTCATGATTAAGGCTGGTTGGAGCCCGGTTTCGGTTTTACTCATGGCCCAGTTATCAGGGGAACCCAGGGCTAGTCCTCTTTTGACGGTTATCAGGGCCCCTCTCACCTCTGCACTTTTCATAAAGTATTGTTGCACCCTCTTAGGGAATCTGGGGTTGAATGCCATGTCCTGCTCAGGTCATTCATTTAGGGTTGGGGCTGCTTCTGCGGCATCGCGCCAGGGTGTCCTGGTTCACATTATTAAAAGGTTAGGCAGGTGGAGGTCATCATGTTACTCCAGGTACATCCCGGAGCCACTCATTGAGATGTCTCAAGCATTTGTTCATTTGGCCGATTAATTTGTATTGTTTCAATAAACCTCCTTTATATACTCATCCTAATGTCTTTTGTTTTTACCCCCTTTTAGGCATACTGACCACGGCACACCCCAGGTCACCTTTCAGCTTCCTCCCCCTAGTTCCACAAGAGGCTCTGAGTACAAATAAATTGTATCTGCATCACAGAGAAGGAAGATTATCACCCAGTCCTTGGCCTACTCTGGACCAATCAGTGAGCAGTATGGGTGGAGGAATGGATTTAGTGTTAATGGCCCACCTGTGCTGATCTCTGTAGGAGTGTCCTCCTCTATAAATGTCCCCGTTATTCCATCCTCCTCCATAGACTGCTGATCATCCCTCACATACGTCTCTTCTTCTTCTGATTTCACCTCAAATTCTATATCAATTGGATGTCCACTCTAAACCAAGAGAATGAGAGAGAATATCATCTGTAAGATATAATCTTTATAATTGTGACATCACATCTATAAAATCCACACATCCCCCCACAAGTCCATGTCTAGATGTTCCGTCCCACCAACCTTTAAATAAGGAGGGATGGTGTGACCTTCCTGTGTGGAATCCCAGGAATACAGAGGACGGGGACATCTCTCTGGGGGGTCTCTGTAGCTGGATGACTCCACCATGGTGTCCTGGTACAGATCTTTGTGTTCTTTTAGAGACTCTGACTCCTCCATCACCCCATCCTCATCATCCTCCTCTTTTATCTCTTCTTTAATATTGACCAGTGTGGAATCCTGAGGACGGGGACATCTCTCTGGTGGGTTCCCATTACTGGATCCATCTGTAGGAAACACACACACTGACTGAATACATTGTTTCTATGTGTTTATCAGATGATGGGGGATCTAGGTGGAGCCTCCGTACTGCTCTCTCCTTTACAATAAAGTCTCCTCTTACCCGGTGATGTGAGGGGCGGCTGATTGTCCATCATGAGATCCTTGTGTCCTTCTAAATACTCCCCCTCCTCCATGGAGAAATAGACAGTGACATCCTGACACCTTATAGGAACCTGACACACAATGATACAGTCACCATCCAGACACACCCCTTGTCTGGTACTGGATAATGTCCCAGAATCCTCCTCACCTCTCCTGTCAGCAGCTCCATCATCTTCTTGGTGACTTCTAGAATCTTCTCCATGTTGTGTCTCTCGGGTTTTAGGGAGTCACATGGAGGCACTGTGATGGTCATGTGATCACCGGACTTCACAAGAGGAAATCTCTGTATTGGAGAACCAATAGGAATATCATGTTAGAGTCCCAGAATCCTCCTCACCTCTCCGGTCAGGTCTGTATTATTAATAGAGATAAGAGTGATGTCATGTGACCTCCCAGAATCCTCCTCACCTCTCCGGTCAGGTCTGTGTATTATTAATAGAGATAAGAGTGATGTCATGTGACCTCCCAAAATCCTCCTCACCTCTCCGGTCAGGTCTGTATTATTAATAGAGATAAGAGTGATGTCATGTGACCTCCCAAAATCCTCCTCACCTCTCCGGTCAGGTCTGTATTATTAATAGAGATAAGAGTGATGTCATGTGACCTCCCAGAATCCTCCTCACCTCTCCGGTCAGGTCTGTATTACTAATAGAGGTAAGAGTGATGTCATGTGACCTCCCAGAATCCTCCTCACCTCTCCGGTCAGCAGGCAGATGATCTCCAGGGTGAGCTTTAGAATCCTCTCAGTCATGTGACTCTGGTCTTCCTCCATGCTGATTGGTCATGTGATGTATACAGATTTACCTGCAGACCAATAATTGATAAGAGAGAATGATCTGGACTGTACTGGTTGTATAATATTAGGATGGGGGTGTATGGGGGATAATATGAGGGGTTCTATCATGTAAGAACGCCCCCCAGTGGTCTTACACACAGAGGAACATTCAGTTTAGTGTTTGATATGTTTCTGGGATCCTCCTTCCCTTTGGCCTTTCACATTTCCCCACCTATGGGGCCAGAACATTCTCTTTATATTGGAGATGTGGGGGGGATAGGGGTGTGTTATGTAGACATAAAGTTTATGTCTATATAAACCTTCCCCCCCCTATCCTCCCCACATCTCCAATATGAAGAGAATGTTCCGGCGCCATAGGTGAGGAAATGTTCCGACCCTGAAGGGGTTAATCTAGGTCTCCACACTATATATGTGTGTATCATCATCTGCTGGAGATAAAAGACGTCACAGTGACTATGGAGGAAGAGGACGGACATGACGGGGTTACTGGGTGTAAATAGAAAATAAGATCTTATTACCTCCTCTGCTGCCTCTTCCAGCAACGTCTTTTCACTACTTCCTCCCGACTCACCTCTCACCCGGAACTTCCTGTCTGTACCTGACATCACTTCCTGTCTTCCATAGAGACTTCCTGTCTGCCATCTTGTGGAGATCAGAGGAACTGCAGAAACATCTCGTAGTGTGAACACGGCCTTGTGCTGTGTGTGTATGTACTGTATATCCTTATAGATGGGTCATCTCCACTCCCACCAAGGGGGATAGAAATATATTACTGCTCGGGGAGGGAGACATTTTGGCCCCTTTGATTTGGCAGTAACATTGATGTGAGATTTAGTCATGTAGAACATCTGTTATATGGATACAAAGAACCCCAGCTGAGAGTAAAGGGTGAAAATGGCTCCTGATCCCCAGATTTGGGCAATTATGTCCCCAATATAAATAGAAAAAAACCTGCGCTATGTGTAACAACTCAAATACCTCCAGAAATAACTTCTACCGGACTGCTGCTGTAACAAAGGTAAGTCTTCCCTTTATCACCTAGAAGAGCATTATGTGTCACAGCGCTGTCCTATTGTGTGTGCCGCACATCAATTATCACAAATACACTAAAATATGATGGGGCGTGGCACAGCTGCCGAGGTGAGTGGACACTGAGCTCTGTGCTACTGCCGATTATCAGCATATAATCAGCTTTACAGCTCTCCCTCAGCAGCCAGCAATGGTGTGGGGGCTTCCCTGCAGTCTGCTCCTCCACCCGACCAACACTGCAGGGGCACCCGACAACTAGAACGATGACCCGGAGGAATGAAGAAGAGGCCGGGGTACCAGCAAGAGGCAGCCAAGATGGCCAATCCTCTTCCCAAAGATCTCTATTTTACGGATTCCTCGGTGGAGGTCCAGAAGCTGAGGGCCCAATACGATGATGTGAAATGCAGGCTGCACACATTACAAATTCCTTATGCCATGCTGTACCCCGCTAAATTACAAGTGGTGGTGAAAAGGGGAAACCCACTTTTTTCCTCCATGGACACTCCTGCGGGAATTGTTATTTGTGCTTATTTATACGTTCATGTTTTTTTCTTCTTTCAAGTTTTTATGACTGTTTTGCCAATCCTACTGCAGTTTATTGTACATGATTTATCTGCATATGTTGTGCCAATACCACCTGATTACTCACAAGTGCCCTGAGGTTGGATTCTATGACTTGCTGCACTACCCATCCGGTATCCACTACAGTCTGATAGGCGTTTGCCTCTACTGTCTCTTCATTTACCATTGGATATACACCACTAGGGATGAGCCCAACACCCCCCCGGTTCGGTTCGCAGCAGAACATGTGAACAGGCAAAAAATTTGTGCAAACGCCTTTAAAGTCTATGGGACACGAACATGAAAATCCATAAGTGCAAATTTTAAAGGCTTATATGCAAGTTATTGTCATAAAAAGTGTTTGGGGACCCGGGTCCTGCCCCAGGGGAGTGTTTGGGGACCCGGGTCCTGCCCCAGGGGAGTGTTTGGGGACCCGGGTCCTGCCCCAGGGGAGTGTTTGGGGACCCGGGTCCTGCCCCAGGGGAGTGTTTGGGGACCGGGTCCTGCCCCAGGGGAGTGTTTGGGGACCCGGTCCTGCCCCAGGGGAGTGTTTGGGGACCCGGGTCCTGCCCCAGGGGACATGTATCAATGCAAAAAAAACGTTTTAAAAATGACAGTTTTTTCGGGAGCTGTGATTTTAATAATGCTTAAAGTGAAACAATGAAAGTGAAATATTCCTTTCAATTTCGTACCTGTGGGGTGTCTATAGTATGCCTGTAAAGTAGCGCATGTTTCCTGTGTTTAGAACAGTCCCGCAGCAAAATGAAATTTCTAAAGATAAAAATGTCATTTAAAACTACTCGCGCCTGTAATGAATTATTGGGTCCCTGCAATATAGATGAAAGTCATTAAAAAAACAGCGTCCAAATTTTATAAAAAAAATGGCGTGGGGGTCCTCCCTAATTTCCATAACAGACTCTTATCCGAGCATGCAACCTGCCGCAGGAAAATGGGGGTATGAGAGAGCGCCCCCCTCCTGAACCGTACCAGGCCACATACCCTCAACATGGGGAGGGTGCTTTGGGGCCCAACCCCGCCCCCTCTAACATCACGCGATGTCAGAGGGGGTGGGGTCACCAATTTACATCACCGGCTGGCCCCACCCTCAACTATATAACAGCTGTCATCATGAAAAGGCTGCAGTTGGCTGGACACCGCCCATGGAGGCAGAGTTTTTTAAATTTTGTTTTGAAAAAAATCTTGGGTCGTCTGCGCTGTGATTTAAGATGGATGGACATCGCCGGACACTTTTTATTTAAATAAAGGAAGTCCAAGTCTCCTGTCATTTTTACTTTTTTGACACTTTTTTGGTGAATGGGTAGGGGTACAATGTACCCGATACCCATAGGGGGGCCGGGTTCTGGGGGCCCCCTTATTAATCAAATTCAGATAAGCCCCCGCCCGCAGACCCCCACAAGGGTTGTGGGGAAGAGGCTCTTGTCACATCAACATGGGGACAAGGTATTTTAGGGGGGACCCCAAAGCACTCTCCCCATGTTGAGGGCATGTGGCCTGGTACGGTTCAGGAGGGGGGCACTCTATCATCCTCCTTTTCCTATGGCCTGCCGGGTTGTGTGCTCATGTAGCAAGGTGCCACTTGGCAATGTGGCCGAAAGACTACAGTTTATAATTAAGAAGGAACTCAGCTCCCTCCAGTGGTCAATCGTTATACTGCCACCACTTGTTTGGTTTTATGATATTACAACATTGCATTATGGAACTTGAAGTGCAGGGAGATAAAGACTCCATTGCCTTGGGTGTTTGACAGACTACGATGCCCAGAGTGCAACTGTGCTACCCACGGTGTATTGCATCATGCACAGCCTGGGAGAAGCTACTTAAAGGAGGGGGTCCCTGACGCAGTGTTTGGCCTACGTTCCAGGGCAACCAGTGTCGCCTATCCACCAGCACTTTGTGACGAATGCGCGGAATACCAGAGACTGTCAGCTGAGGAGAGGCCGAGAACCGGGAGCATACCGGAGAGGCGAGGCCTCATTGGGTGAGAAGGGCACCTGCCCAATGATATAATAACTGTATCGCAGGAAGGTGGATCTAGTAGACTTACCATTGTTGCTTGGAGGTTAACACGCCACGTGCAGGGATACGTGGTCCAGTTGTGCCAAGGGAGGGTTCGAGCCAACCATATTGGGGTTGATAGGCAGAGTACAGACCAAAAATATAACAAGCAGCTCCTACGGTAGGGTGACCAGACATCCCCGTTTTCCGGGGACAGTCCCCGGATAGAAGACACTGTCCCCAGACCAAGTCTTCCCCGGTTTTGTCCCCGGATTGGATTTGAACAGAGCCTGGGGCAATTTCAAAGACAGTCAGTGCAGAATAAAAAAAAAAAATCAGAATTACCCCCCCCCCCCCTCCGCTCCAACGCACCTACTAGCTTAGGGAGGTGCATTTTTTTTGTTCATTATCTGTGCCCCTTTCTGATGATCATGTGCTTGTCAGACTGGAGGGAATATTTCTTCAGTTTCGGGTGCATGCCCATTCAGCTCCGCTCGCATGTTCTTCTGCCTTGGCTCAAGTCCCGGCCAGCCGCCTGCCTGCTTATCTCCTTGGCTTCCCTGGTGGAGTAATCTTCCTCTGCTCCCCACTCAGTAGCCGGGGCCCGGAGAGTAAGACTTGACAGGCTGTGAGGCAGACGGGGGGGGGGGGGGGGGGCAGAGAGTCACTGATTGCAGCCATTACTAGTAAAAAAAAAATGTCCC
The DNA here is from genome assembly GCF_905171775.1 of Rana temporaria. NCBI lineage: Eukaryota > Metazoa > Chordata > Amphibia > Anura > Ranidae > Rana > Rana temporaria. Next base: position 1,926,704 of record NW_024404461.1, on the reverse strand, counting down.
CGGATTTCATTTAAAAAATGTGGCCACCTTATCCTACGGGGGTAGTGCTACACTCGATAAGTGTCTGGTATGGGTTTTAGGGGAACCCCACACCATTTTTTTCTATTTTGGAAGAGCGTTCCCCTTAAAATACATATCTGAAGGAACTGGTATGGATTTTGGGGGGAGCCCCATGCCATTTTTTTTAGATTTTGGCATGGGGTTCCCCTTAAAATCTATACCAGACCTAAAGGGCCTAGTATGGATTTTAGCGGGGACCCCAAAGCACCCATGTCCCCATGTTGAGGGCATGTGGCCTGGTACGGTTCAGGAGGGGGGGACACTGTCTCATCCCCCATTTTCCTGCGGCCTGCCAGGTTGCGTGCTCGGATAAGTGTCTGATATGGATTTTAGGGGGACCCCACACCATTTTTTTTCTATTTTGGCACAGCGTTCCCCTTAAAATCCATACCTGAAGGGCCTGGTATGGGTTTTGGGGGATCCCTATGTCTTTTTTTATTTGGGCGTGGGGTTCCCCTTAAAATCTATACCAGACCTGAAGGGCCTAGTATGGTTTTTAGGGGAGAACCCAATGCCATTTAAAAAATGGTTCAGGGTTCCCCTTAATACCCATACCAGACCCAAAGGGCCTGGTATTAGACTGGGGGGACACTGGGGGGGCAATACATTACAGTTTTAAATGACATGTTTTCCTTTAGAAATATAATTTTGCTGCTCTCATTCATTACACTATGTACGGCTGCCATGTAAGCAGCCTTACATAATGTGGGGCGTCGACTTAGCCCCCTGAACCATGATTGGCCAAAGGCACCCTGCCTTTGGCCAATCATGGCTCTCACAGGAGAGCGTGCTGTGATTGGCCAAAGCATGCAGGTCAGGTGCATGCGAGATTGCAGTGCTAATCTCCTGCGAACGCCCCAAAATGTTCTTACGTTGGACTAGAACATCGGGCTCATCCCTACACCCGCCCTTATGACTACAGACATGAGTATTACCGCATGGAACATTAGGGGGATAAAAGATACCGTTACATGGAGGACGATAATGGACTCGTTGGCACACTTTGGCACTTCCATAGCTTGTAGGAAACTCATCTGACTATGGATTCTACTCACCGTTTACATTCTCGTGCTTGCCTATTGCATTATCATTCAGTCTTTTCGTCTTTTCATCATATGCTAGAGGTGTCAGTATTCTAATCTCCATTACCCACTTGCCGAGCGCCGCGTGATGATATACGTCGACAGAATGGCACGGCTGTGCATATGGGGGTACAGGTACGTCTCCTATAGGATGCGAGCCATGGGTTGCGAGCGCGCCGCCAGCGTGTTTGTGACCCTATTGGGAGCTCCATGACCGTGCCCGTGGAACCCGCAGACCCAATCGCCGCCGGTGTCCCACGATCGGGTCACAAAGCTGAAGAACGGGGAGATGTCGGTGTAAACAAACCTTTCCCCGTTCTTTCTAGTGACACTGTCAGTGATCGTCTGTTCCCTGTCATAGGGAGCGACGATCAATGACGTGTCACGCCAAGCCACGCCCCCTAACAGTAAGAATCACTCACTAGGTCACACTTAAACCCTTCAGAGCCCCCTACAGGTTAACCCCTTCACTGCCAGTGTCATTTTCACAGTAATCAGTACATTTTTATAGCACTGATCACTGTAAAAATTACAATGGTCCCAAAATGGTGTCAAAAGTGTCCGATGTGACCGCCATAATGTCGCAGTCACGATAAAAATCGACGATTTTTGGGGGATATTTATTATAGCAAAAAGTAAATTTTTTAAATTGTCACTCTATTTTTGTTTATAGCGCAAAAAATAAAAACCGCAGAGGTGATCAAATACCACCAAAAGAAATCTCTATTTGTGGGGAAAAAATGGACATCAATTTTGTTTGCAAGCCACGTCGCACGCCCGCGCAATTGTCAGTTAAATCGACGCGTCACAAAAAGTGGCCCGGTCTTTGACCAGCGAAATGGTCCGGGGCTGAAGCGGTTAAACGAATTGGGAACTAAACAAATTGCACTCGTTCTGGTATCAATGGGGGGAGATTTACTAAAGCTGATGCGCTCAGAATGTGGTGCAGCTCTACATAGTAGCCAATCGGCCTCTAACTTCAGCCTGTTCTATTAAGCTTTGGCAATCAAACCTGGAAGCTGATTGGCTACCATGCACAGCTGCATCAGTTTTACGAAACACCATTGTGTACTTGGACGTGTTTTTAATTTTTTGATGAATTTCTTTGCATTATAATGCAGTTCCATGCAGAGAAAATGCAACATGTTCTACATGCATTTATTTTTATTTTTTCCTGCACTGGAACTGACCACACTAGACCATTAGAACCCATAGAAACTACTGTCCATACGTTTTTGATGCAGTAAAAAAATGCAATGGACTGCATGTGGTGTGAAGCGGCCCTTACACATCATACAAGACAGCAGCAGATGTGTGGGCGGAGTCATTTAGGATCACACCAATGGTGAGAGAGGGTGGGACTGGGAGCCCAGGATGTGAGCTGGGCTCCCAGTCCCATGTGATTTCGTCCAATCAGCTCCCTGATTGGACGAAATCGCTTGTCTATCAAAGTACCTGAGTACTGTGCTGTATTCCCAGCAGACGTGATTGCGACTACGCCGCCATTTCTTCACAGGAGGCAGGCGAGTGTTGTCACCATTTCTGAGGAAGTGACCTGGCAGGATCACCGCCTATTTTATGGGCCTGGAAAGGAGAGTAAAATGACAGATGTACTTTACTCCTGATTAGGGGTGTAACGGATCGTCACCGATCCGTGATCCGAACGGGCCACCCCGTTCGGATCGGCACACCCCGCGATCCGCGGAGCGCTCCGGAGCCTAGGCCTAGGAAAGTCCCCGGCTTCGGCCTAGCTCCGGAGCGATCTTGCTCCACCCAGTCTGCTTGCCAGAGCCCAGCGTGACACGCCTCCCCGCCTCCCCGGGGAGGCGTGTCACGCTGTGCACTGGGCTCTGGCAAGCCGACATGGAGAGGGAATAGTAGCAGAGAAGCACTAGTGTGAGAGGAGGAGGGGGGGGGGGGGGAGAGCACATTTCACGGGTGGATTAAAGAGGAAGCAGGTGAGGCTCTTTGGGACTTGTTAAAAGTACAATCTTGATGTTTTTACAGCTATATATAATTATATATATATATGTGTATATATATGTATATATATATATATATATATATATATAGAGCTGTAAAAACATCAAGATTGTACTTTTAACAAGTCCCAAACAGCCTCACCTGCTTCCTCTTTAATCCACCCGTGAAATGTATGTGTGTATGTGTGTATGTGTGTGTGTGTGTGTGTGTGTGTGTGTGTGTGTGTGTGTGTGTGTGTGTGTGTATGTATGTATATATATATATATATATATATATATATATATATATATATATATATTACACACACACACATTTTTTTTTTTGCGCTGATCCGAAAATGATCCGATCCGTGACTCCTGATCCGAGGATCGATCCGATCCGTGAGTTTTTTGATCCGTTACACCCCTACTCCTGATAACATATTTGTATTTTTTCACTCGCTCTTCTTTTATCTTCTGTTTGACTTTTACAGGAATCGCTAAAATAACCGACTTGCAGAAAAAGCCTCTGGATGTAGCCAACGAGGAAGAAGAACGGGTGAAACCATCACCAATCTCATGGGGGAGGGGAGATATTTAACCCTTACAGTATGTTTCTGTTTAATCATTCCAAGTTTAATGGTGGTCTCCCCCCCCCCCCCCCCCCGAGTGTGATCGATGTATTGTCTATGGAGAGACCCCGTCATGCATGTAAAAAGAGACAGGAAGTCATTTAAAGTGATAGCCCCGCCCCCAGTCCTCGCTGTAGCTGCTGCAGTGGGCGGGGATTTAAAACGTCTGCTCTTTGTGCATTGCTCCGGTGATGAACCAGAGTGACCAATCAGGATCGAACATGCTTCATCCCAGAAGCACTACTTGGACAAGAGGGAGTACGGCACACGTGTCCAACACAAGGCCATCACTTCTCTCCTGCAGCTGTGGCACCCCTCCCCCATTTCAGCAGTCGGCAGCAAAGTGGAGGACAGAATTCCTCCTACACAGCCTGTCCCTCTCTGCCGCCGCAGCACCCCTCGGTCTTCCTTGGTCTCGACATTCAGCCAACTCCAGCCCTCCTCTGGTCCTCCTCCAGACCCTACGCTTGCTTCTTCCCAGCCCAGCAGCACATGGGGGGTGCACTATGATGTAAGGGAGGGTGGGGGGACTCTTGACTGACTTCTGATGGTTGGTGGGGGTGTGCACTAGACTTAGAATCCACCGTGTGCTGGTGTGGCCCCCTATGAAATTCAGCTCCACACCCCTAGTGTACGGTGGTCACCATTTTATTTATTTTTTCTGTACAGGTGAACTTGCACTTTAAATGGTTTCCGTTCACAATTTCCTTTCCATCAATAATTATGTTTGTAGCACTTCCCCCGAAGGAGCTGCTGGTTTAGATTTTGGGGGGCGCGTTACCTCGATTCTCGCTGTTCAGGGTGAAAGGAGAGTCCGAAGAATTTCAATGTCCACACACAATGTACCTCTTTTCTCTTTGGGTTTATTTTGGAGAACTTTAGTAGAAAAGAGGGGTGAGGGGTGGAAGGGAAGGTCGGTTCAGGTGCACAACTTCTGTCCGGAAAGGCTTCTGTTTCCAGCAAACAGTTCTCGTTGCCTCTCTAGCCAGAGTGGGTATTGCTCCCCGGATAGGTCCCTCTCACTGGCCTAGCAGCCGGGATGACACACAAAATAAAGTCCAGTCTCTGCCACAGACCTTCCTTTCTCAGTGAGATACTTTGGTCTGGAATCCTCTGCCACAGGATTCAGCACCCGGATCTCTTTATCTTTTCTCACTAGAACCTTTAGACCCGACAGGCGACACTGTCAGGCCCCTCGGAGTACGGTGCATCCTTGGAGGAAGCTTCCAGGCCTTCTCCTAAGGTACCAGCCTCTTGCATGGTCCTTACCAGGATAGGTCCTCCCCTGGTCTCCTTCATCAAGTGGCTTCCTCCCGCAGGACGGACAGCACAGGATCACCTCTGCAATACGGGCCCCAGTCAGACAACTGGGCCCACCAGACGAAGCCACAGCCCCGGGCCAATGTGGTCCTGGAGTTAGAATTCACAACACGCACCTCCGGCCAGGCGGGCCACGAGGTGCGAATGGACCCCGCATTAATGGCGTCTGTCCATTAAGTACCCCTCCTCAGCATGCACAGCGGGGTAACCACTCCCACTAATTTGTTGCTGAGGGGGACACTCGAAGTACCATGACCTGACTGCTGCCACCCTTGGCCTGGGGTGGTAATAACACCCCCAGACGATCAATGGTGGATCACTCCCAGCACAGCCATGGCTAGAACAGAGGCTAAATTGCCTTTAATCACTCTGGTCTGAGCCAAATAACTTCTCCGACCCCCATTCAATTTGAGGCAGCGCCTGTTCATCAGGAGCACGGCGCTACATGTTTATATAGATTCAAAAATATATATGTTTTATTTATTTTGTATATTAGAAAAATATATCTATTCAAATATACTATATCATTTTTTTTATTTATACAATAGCCTTTTTTTACATTGGAGAGAAGATTTTATATATTTCTAAAAAAAATTGTTTGTTTTTCCCATTTGCAACGTGTCTGACTAGAAAATCAGACTGATCTTTCCTTCCCTCTTTTCCTTCGCTTTTTCCTTCGCCCTTTTCCTTCCCTCTTTTCCTTCGCTCTTTTTTCCTTCGCCCTTTTCCTTCACTCTTTTTAAGACCGGGTATGAGCACCAATACTAAAGTACTCGCTAGGGTTGCACCGGTGCCGATACTAACCATTTGCAAGAGTATCGGTACTCGTGCAAATGCCCCAAACCGATACTTTCAGGCTCTGTACTTTCAGCTGTCAGCAGGAATTCCCCGCTAACAGCTGAAAAGTAAAGAAAAAATGCTGCCAACTATTGGTTGTTAAGGAACGGGGCCGCCGCGTCCTTAACAACCAATCACGTGTCCTTGGGATTTCCCTCCCCGCCTCCTCCTCCCCTCTCGCCAGCTATCACCAGGCTCGGGACCGCATTTCTGTGGAAACTTCCTGCATTCGAGGTGAGCAAGTCCAGCTCCCCCCATTCCACTGTACTCCCCCCTCCTGCCGGGTGAAGCTCTCACATTCAGCTCTGCTCATCGTGGCTCCGCTATTTCTGTCACAGTCCAGTGAGCAGGAGTGAGTCCTGTGTGACCTCCGCACAGATCTGACTTTTCCCTGACAACTGCAAGGCTCTGCACACAGCGAGGCTTCTCTCCGTGCCCGGTGTGTCCATACTCAGCCTGGTGAAGCCCCCTTCTCCCCTTCTCCAGCAAGCAAAGGCACAGACACACGGCCAGCACCACTGCAGCAGATCAGTGTACACATGTACAATGTAGATCGCCAGACCTTGCTTATCCCTCCATGATCGTCCATCTGATCAGGGCTCTCCTCGGCACCATGTACTATTCTGGATTCCCGCCCCCCAGCTACTCCTCGGCATCCCTCCAGCCTGCTGAGAGCTCAAACAGCCGCTGTATGCTCTGCACCGAGCACCCCCCCTCCACAGTTCTCACTCGCACTGGCCGGCCGCACCAGGGGGGTCACTGTGGACAGGCTGGACCACAGGAGTCCTGCAGAGCAATGCCTGAGATATGTCTCATCGGAAGGGGTAGGGGGCCGGGGGAGGCACTTGACCACACATTGGCAAAGACTTGGGAGCAAATAGCTTACTGCAGGGACAGTAAGAGAGTCTTGAGGCGCCCTCCAAAATTATGGACAGTCTTGAGGCGCCCTCCAAAATGATGGACAGTCTTGAGGCGCCCTCCAAAATGATATAGGCTTGAGGCGCCCTCCAAAATGATGGACAGTCTTGAGGCGCTCTCCAAAATGATGGACAGTCTTGAGGCGCTCTCCAAAATGATGGACAGTCTTGAGGCACTCTCCAAAATGATGGACAGTCTTGAGGCGCCCTCCAAAATGATGGACAGTCTTGAGGCGCCCTCCACCGTTCTCACTCATACTGGCTGGCCGCACCAGGGGGATCACTGTGGACAGGCTGGACCACAGGAGTCCTGCAGAGCAATGCCTGCTATATGCCTCATCGGAAAAGGTGGGGGGCCGGGGGAGGCACTTGGCCACACGTTGGCAAAGACTTAGGAGCAAGTGGCTTACTGCAGGGGCAGTAAGAGTGTCTTGAGGCGCCCTCCAAATGATGGACAGTCTTGAGGCGCCCTCCAAAATGATGGACAGTCTTGAGGCGCCCTCCAAAATGATGGACAGTCTTGAGGCGCCCTCCAAAATGATGGAGAGTCTTGAGGCGCCCTCCAAAATGATGGACAGTCTTGAGGCGCCCTCCAAAATGATGGACAGTCTTGAGGCGCCCTCCAAAATGATGGACAGTCTTGTGGCGCCCCATTCTAAAATGTAAAAATGATTCTAATGGTTCTACATAATGTAACAACATCAGGACATCCAACGTTATAAGTGATTTATTCTTACAAAGCAAATAGACTTTTACAAACTGGTACTGACTAGTATCCCATTGTTTCTCTTCTCCCTCAGTTTTTCTCCATCACTCAGCTAATGAGACCCCAAAGCTGATGGAGAGAGGCGGGGGAGGGTCACACAAGGATGATATCCAGGCAACGGACAACCTCCTTATTAGCTCATGATGTCATTGGTCGTTAGGAGGTTGGCAGCTAGAAGGTTGTAATGGTGACAATGAAAACCTGAGGCTTTGTGTAACTAAAAAGCTTCATCCAATCACCGGCTTGTATACAATTTTGGGGCAATTGTTTGGCATTTTGCCAAGGCGTCTCTGAAGAATCCTCAGGGCACACTTGTTGATAAAGGCTGCTCTATGTGATGGTAAAAATACATATTTTTTTAATTGTACAGAATTACATTTAATCCCAGGCACATAATGTTCAGGCCTAAAATGATTCTTTAACTCCTTCCCACCCGGCCTATAGCAGAATGACGGCCAGACGGGGTTCCATTATCCTGACTGGATGTCACATGACATCCAGAAGAATAAGCCGCTCGGGCGCAGGGCGATCATTGGTGTTGTTTGTCACTCTGACAAACCGCATCTCCAGTCTCGGTAAAGAGCCTAATGCCCTGTACACACGATCGGAAATTCCGACAAGAAAACCGTGGATTTTTTTACGACGGAATGTTGGCTCAAACTTGTGTTGCATACACACGGTCACACAAATCTTGTCGAAACTTCCAAAGTCAAGAATGCGGTGACGTACAATACGTATGATGATGAGGAGAGATCAATGAAGTTCAGTAGGCAGTTCGGCTCTCCTGCTTGATTCTGAGCATGTGTGTTTTTTGGGCGTCGGAATTGCATACAGACGATCGGAATCGGAAGCATTTTTTTTTTATTCTTTTTATTAAGCTTTTAAAGATTATATTACATCAACAAAGCCTATCGGGAATACCCAGGCTAAAATTAAAAACAAAAACACACACAATTATAACCTAATAACACAAGGTATATTTACAATTTTTTTTAACAGAAACAAAGAAAAACTAAGGCCCAGATTCACAAATAATTACGTTGCTCCTGGGCAGCGTAACGTATGTGATTTACGTTACACCGCCGCAGGTTTACAGCATTAGTGCCTGATTCTCAGAACACTTACCTGTAAACTTGCGGCGGCGTATCGTAAAAGCGCTCGGCGCAAGCCCGCCCAATTCAAATGGGGCGGGCACCATTTAAATTAGGGGCGTTCCCGCGCCGAGCGTACTGCGCATGCTCAGTCGGGTAAATTTCCCAACGTGCATTGCGCTAAATGACGTCGCACCGACGTCATTTGCTTAGACGTTAACGTAAATGGCGTCCAGCGCCATTCACGGACGTCTTACGCAAACTACATAGATTTCGACGCAGGAACGACGGCCATATTTAACATTGGCTGCGCCTCATAGACCCCAGGGGCAACTTTACGCGTCGCAAAGGCTACGGAAACGTCGTAAATTCTCTGCGACGAGCGTGCGTACGTTCGGGAATCGTCGTAATTTGCTAATTTACATAAGCGACGGGGAAAACGACGTCGGCGACACCTAGCGGCGGGAAAAAAATTGCATTTAAGATCTGACAGCGTAAGAGCCTTACGCCTGTCAGATCTAATGGGTATCTATGCGCAACTGATTCTAAGAATCAGTCGCATAGATACCCGGGGCCAGATTAGGACTTACGACGGCGCAAATGGTGTTGCTCCGTCGTAACGCCTTTGAGAATCTGGGCCTAAATTTTTCCAACATTTTCTGTCTTTTTTTTATTTGTAGCACAACAAATAAAACCCCAGAGGTGATCAAATACCACCAAAAGAAAGCTCTATTTGGAGAAAAAAAATAATTTGGATACAGTGTTGTATGACAAGTGTGAGAGAGCTGAAAATTGGCCTGGGCAGGAAGGGGGTAAAAGTGCCCGGTATTGAAGGGGTGTTTAATGTGGGCAAAAAAAATGCAAAACCATCTCTGGTAGTGAAAGGGTTAAAGGATAAGTTCACAATCGGGAAGATGTTACATGTTCCTGTTCCTGCAGCAGCTCAGTAATCCGAGACATTTCCCGCACTCACTAATACACCTCGAGGGTTGTGTGGGATCCCTGATGTACAGGAAGACAGGACTTCAGTGAGGAACATTTCCCTCACTCAGGATAGGAATACGGCTTCTCCACCGTGTGAGATCTCTGATGTGTGGAAAGACTGGACTTCTCTGTATAACATTTCCCGCACTCAGGACAGAAATACGGCTTCTCCCCCGTGTGAGATCTCTGATGTCTGGATAGATCGGACTTCTTTAAAAAACATTTCCCACACTCAGGACAGGAATACGGCTTCTCCCCCGTGTGCAATCTCTGATGTGTGTAAACACTGGACTTATGTGAAAAACATTTCCCACACTCAGGACAGGAATACGGCTTCTCCCCCGTGTGAGATCTCTGATGTCTGGATAGATCGGACTTCTTTAAAAAACATTTCCCGCACTCAGGACAGGAATACGGCATTTCCCCCGTGTGAGATCTCTGATGTGAGGAAAGATTGGACTTATATGAAAAACATTTCCCACACTCAGGACAGGAATACGGCTTCTCCCCCGTGTGAGATCTCTCATGTGTGGAAAGATCGGACTTCTCTGAAAAACATTTCCTACAATCAGGACAGGAATACGGCTTCTCCCCCGTGTGAGATCTCTGATGTGTGGAAAGATCGGACTTGCATGAAAAACATTTCCCACACTCAGGGGAGAAGCCGTATTCCTGTCCTGTGTGAGATCTCTGATGTCTGGAAAGATTGGACTTCTTTAAAAAACATTTCCCACACTCAGGACAGGAATATGGCTTCTCCCCCGTGTGAGATCTTTGATGTATGGAAAGTTCGGATTGAAAACGGAAACACTTCCCGCACTCAGTACAGGAAAGTCTCTTATTTTTTAGAAGGACGGCACCGTCCCGCACAGTCTGAGGATCCTCAGGATAAGAGGAATACGATGGTCCGGCACCGTCCCTCACAGTCTGAGGTTCCTCAGGATAAGAGGAATAGGATGGTCCGGCACCGTCCCGCACAGTCTGAGGTTCCTCAGGATAAGAGGAATACGATGGTCCGGCACCGTCCCGCACAGTCTGAGGTTCCTCAGGATAAGAGGAATACGATGGTCCGGCACCGTCCCGCAAAGTCTGAGGTTCCTCAGGATAAGAGGAATACGATGGTCCGGCACCGTCCCGCACAGTCTGAGGTTCCTCGGGATAAGAGGAATACGATGGTCCATCTACACTGTGTGGTGCCGGATGGACATTTGAGGTAGTCGGGTTTCCTCCTGGACTATACTGTGTGATGTCCTCATCTTCTACTTTACAGTCTGGAGACAAAGTGAGACAATCCTCTGAGGTTTTCCTCATCTCCCGTCCATCTACTAAAATAGAAATACAAAGATTATTACTAGACATGAGCTGATTGGTTCCCCTAAACCAGGACTCCACCCACATCAGGCAGCTTTGTCTCTGAGGATCTTACAATTCCCCCCTCAAGGTAACTAGTAAATGGGTCCTCTGATCCCCTACCAGATCATTTCTTTATTCATGGACCTTAGTCAGAGAGTGAGGAAACGAGAACTGTCTTTTATAGGAATGACAGTGATAAGGGGATTATAGGACGAGTGTCCCCTCCCCCTCTATCACTCATTACCATCTTCCCAACACAAGAAGTCCTGCACTTCCTTATTTAGTCCATGATTTAGTCATGAATGACAGTGGGGCTGAGCCCCACCAGAGGTCAGAGAGTGAGGATGGGGAAGAACAACCAAGATGAAGACTGGACTGATCCTGAAGACCTCCATCATTGGGTTATTGACTCCTCCCTCATTATCACTTTCTTTTTAAAGTTCCAAAGCTTGAGGATGTTATCACATTATTATCAACAAGTAAAAGTCTGTCCTCCAATCACATCATCAGATATAAATCAAACCACTATGAAATCAGTAAATAGGAAACGGCTCATATAATACCCAGATATGAGGTATAACAGAACTGCTCCGATATTGGTTAATGAACAAAAACAGAACAGAAATGTGAGAGAGGGACTCACCTGAAGTTCTGCTTTCCTTGGAGCTCTGTGTATTTGTGAAGTGTATTGCGCTAACTTATATAAACATTTTACCACGAGTAATCCTGTGAACTTGTTACTCAAAAAACAAAAAATATGTACATGTGTCTATGATTATTAGTTAATGTGCAAACAATCAACAAATATAGCTAGATTCAGAAAGACCGCCTTAACTTTGCGGCGGCGTAGTGTATCGTGTTTACACTACGCTGCCGTAAGTTAGCGAGGCAAGTACATGATTCACAAAGTACTTGCCTGCTAAGTTACGGCGGCGTAGCGTAAATGCGGCGGGCGTAAGCGCGCCTAATTCAAAATAGGCAGAGGGGGCGTGTTTTATGTTAATATGGGTTGACCTGACGTGATTGACGTATTTTAGGAACGGCGCATGTGCCGTCCGTGTACATATCCCAGTGTGCATTGCGGCTAAGTACGCCGCAGGGACGTATTGGTTTCGACGTGGACGTAAATTACGTCCAGCCCTATTCACGGACGACTTACGCAAACAACGTAAACATTTTCTAATTTTCGACGCGGGAACGACGGCCATACTTAACATTACTAGTCCAGCTATTTGATGGAATAACTGTACGCCTGAAAATGCCTTGCGTAAACGGCGTATCTGTACTGCGTCGGCTGGGCGTATGTTCGTGAATCGGCGTATCTAGTGATTTACATATTCTACGCCGACCGCAATGGAAGCGCCACCTAGCGGCCAGCCTAAAAATTACACTTTAACCACTTAAGGACCGCCGCATGTACATTTACGCCGGCAGAATGGCACGGACAGGCACATCCATGTACCTGTACGTCCCTGCCTAGACGTGGGTCGGGGGTCCGATTGGGACCCCCCCGGTACATGCGGCGGTTCCCGTGGCTGTCCGAGCGATCCGGGATGAGGGGGCGGCTGTTCGTCTTTGTCTGCCCCCTCCGGATCGCTCTCAGCCAATTTGCGCGCTTTCCCATGCGTGTCACTTCCCCCTCCTGTGTAAACACAGGAAGAGGGAAGTGATGTGATCTCTCCTCTCGGCGGTATTTTCAACCACCGCTGAGGAGAGATCACATCACACAGTGAGTCTGCACAACACTACACTGACACCAGTACACGCAGGCACATTAACCCCCCCCCCCCCACCCCCCTGTCACAGTGTCACTGAATGCAGTGATCATATATGTACTGATCACTGCATTTAGTGTCAGTGTGACAGGCAGTTAGTGTTAGGTCCAGGGTAGCCCCCGTACCCCCCCTAATAAAGTTTTAACCCCTTGATCACCCCCCTAGTTAACCCTTTCACTCCCTATTGCCAGTGTCACTAAGCTGTATTAGTGTCGCTGTTCCCGCTAGGTAGCTATTTTTTTTTTTTATTGCAATTTTTTTTTTACTAAAGACATGTGGCTGAAAAAATTTTGGCCTAAATGTTTGACTAAAATTTAGTTTATTTGATTTTTCTTATAACAAAAACTAAAAAATATTGTTTTTTTTAAAAAAATGTCGCTCTATTTTTGTATATAGCGCATCAAATACCACCAAAAGAAAGCTCTATTTGTGGGAAGAAAAGGACGCAAATTTTGTTTGGGAGCCACATCGCACGACCGTGCAATTGTCTGTTAAAGCGACGCAGTGCCGAATTGTAAAAACCCCTTGGGTCATTTAGCAGCATATTGGTCCGGTCCTTAAGTGGTTAAAATACGAAGGTGTAAGACACTTACGCCGCTCGTATTTTAGCCTATTTTAAGCGTATCTGGTTACCAGAATACGCTTAAATTTGCGTCGGCGCAGATTCAGACTTAGGCTGGCGTATCCACTGATACGCCAGCCTAAGTCTTTCTGAATCTGCCTAATAGTGTGCAATGAATACCAGTACAGTGCTCTGTACCAATCTATAACATATGAATTTCTCAATCCATCAAAAAAATGTGAAATAAATCCAAAAAGATTTCAAATATGCTACTGTCCACAGCTTGAATGTGCCCCAAGAAAGCAAGAAAAATGTATTTTATACAAAAAAAATCTTGGAGTAGAGGTTTAAGAACCTAGAAAATGTTATGGATAAATAAGAGTGGGGTGAGACACCATGACAATGTTTTTAATAGATTTCTAGGTCCATCTGAATGAGATTACAGAGAAAAGGAGTCACCGCTCCAGGTGGATCTTTAGCAGACAAATCAAGGAACCTCCCAGGAATCCAAGGTGCTGGCAATGCACTAGGCAAACATGGAAATGGATGGACAGCTGCACTTCAAAGGAACTTGAAAAAGTAGTCTTTATTAATAAAAACTGGACATGCAAATCCAAAGATACAGTCACATAAGGGGACAGCCGACGCGTTTCGCACACAGTTAGTGCTTAGTCATGGCGGCTGTCCATCCATTTCCACTTTTTCCATGAATGAGATTACAGCCAAAGCATTGGGAGTGATTGCTGACACACCTGAGAGAGGGAGTGGTTATCCAAATATTTTGAATACCTTAGGGCCAAACTTATATGTTTTACAATATTTTTAATAGTGTTTTTTAATAGTTTTTTTAACAATTAATTGTGAGAGCGGTCCAGCTGTACAAAGGGGTAACTCGGTACACGCTTAAGGATAACTGAGGGGGCTAATGCAATATAATGATTGTGTTAAGTCTCCATAATAACAATAGGGGGTTGCCAGCAGGTTTACACTTGGGGCAATACATACCCACCAGTTGTTAAAATAGAGGTTGTATTACTTCCAGGAATGGGGAGTGCAGTCTTCTAAAGTATAATGTGAATATAAAACCAATGGAACCAAAGCGGGGGAGGGGGAGCTATGTAAAAAATAAAATAAAATGTTGCCAGCAGGTTCGCACCAGCGGCAGCGAATAATAGCCAGTAACTAAAATGGCGGCCAGTTCACTTCCAATAAAATGGAGTTTGGACTTCCGGACGGAAGTTCCAATAGTCAGGGAATTACCAGTAGTCAAAATGGCTGATGTGGTGCTTCCTGTTGTACGAAGCAGATGATAGGATAACAAGTAGCACAGGGAGGTATAAAAAGACTGACGAACACCAATGAGGCAGCTTCCTGACGACGCATTAGGTTGCGAAATGCATAGAGACTGCGGGACCATTGCCAGTTCGTCATGTCCAGTCTGAGTATAACGAGGCTGGGAACGCAGGCGACAAAGTGAGGCATCACACGTGCGGACCAGGACATACTCGTACATTTGTATACTCCTATTTACGGCTGGATTAGCTCTGTGCCGGCTCTCAGGCACTTTTACATGTGAGTGGAATAACTATATATGTTTTAATCATAATAAATTCTTTGATATACTACACCATGATAGTCTTTTATATGTTACATGAGTGGATATAGAACGAGACTACAGCCAAAGCATTGGGAGTAGAGTTGAGCGAACCCGAACTGTAAAGTTCGGGTTCGGTACGGACTTTGGGTTTTTCCCGAACCCGGACCCGAATAATTGGAAAAAGTTTGGGTCCGGGTTCGGAAAAAAAAAAAAATGCGCGGAGGTCCCCGCAAATTCAATAACCAGACCCTTTAGGTCTGGTATGGATATTAAGGGGAACCCCGCCGTCAATTAAAAAAAAAAAATTACGTGCGGTTCCCCCTAAATATCCATAACCAGACCCTTCAGGTCTGGTGTGGATTTTAAGGGGAACTCCACCCCGAATTCCACCCCAAGGTGCTTTGGGGGGCACCCCACAGCACCCTCCCAATGGTGAGGGCATGTGACCTGGTGCGGTTCAGGAGAGGGGGGGGCGCAATCTGTACCCCCCTCTTTTCTGTGGCCGGCCAGGTCAACGTGCTCGGATAACGGGTCTGGTGTGGATTTTAGGGGAAACTCCACGCCATTTTTTTTTTAAATTGATGGCGGGGTTCCCCTTAATATCCATACAAGACCTAAAGGGTCTGGTTATTGAATTTACGGGGACCTCCGCGCATTTTTTTTTTTTAAACCCGAACCCGAACATCCAGGTGTCCGCTCAACTGTAATTGGGAGTGATTGCTGATAAACCTGAGAGAGGGAGTGGTTATCCATATGAACCAAAGGCAGATTTCTGGGTCCATCTGGTGAGTGGCCATTTTATCCGGTGACGGTGTAAACACTATTTGCGGTGAAGGTGGAAACATAGCTGGGCATCACTGCAAGAAATCATCTATTAAGGACTTTCTTAGCACATATACATATATATTTTTTAATTAATTTTTTTATTTTATATATTTTTTTGTATAAAATACATTTTTCTTGGGGCACATTCAAGCTGTGGATTGTAACAGTAGCATATTTGAAATCTTTTTGGATTTATTTCACATTTTTTTGATGGATTGAGAAATTCATATGTTATAGTTTGGCACAGGGCACTGTATTGGTATTTATTGCACACTATTTGTTGATTGTTTGCACATTGACTATCAATCATAGAGACATGTACATATTTTTTGTTTTTTGAGTAACAAGTTCACAGGATCACTCGTGGTAAAATGTTTATATAAGTTAGCGCAATACACTTCACGAATACACAAATCTATATCCAACCTTTTGAGGTTGCACTTTTTATTGCAGCAAGACTTAATAAAAATATTGATATTATCTTGGCGCCGGGAACACACACAATTTTTTCTATTCCTTGGAGCTCCGCCTGTCTCTTAAAGTCCCAGCCCCCTGACTCTATCGGCAAGCTGTATTGGCTGAGAGAAGCAGGCTCCTATCAATCCTTTCCCTTTCCTATGCAGTTCCACACATTGCACTCATTCACATTATCTCTTTGGTGCCCTCTGCTGGCCTTTTCTAAATCGGCCAACGCAATTCCATCCCCAGCCTATAATAATAGTACATTTACCACTTGCCGACCAGTCGCGGTCAGCGGCTCAGCTCGTTACAACGAATCATCATACTGGTATGTCGGCTCCTTTAAGAACCATACCAGGCGCTGGCGCGTGCCCGCTGCACTGCGGGGGTCCCGATGCGTGTGGCAGGCAGTCGCGAGGTCTGCTGTCCATCCACGATCGTGGGCACAAGAGCAAGAACAGGATCTGTGTGTGTAAACAGATCCCCGTTCTGACAGGAGAGGAGAGACAGATCTGCTGTTCCTGGCAATCAGGGGCTGAAGGGGTTAAAGTTCAAACATTTATTTTTCTTCTTAATACTCCATGTTGGTAATATATTCGGGTCATATGTGCAATGGCATTACAGCCGATAGACTTTACAGTTTATTTCTTTTTATTAGATTTTACATTTGCACTTCTGTTTGTCAAAAAGCAATATTTTTGTTTTATTTCTAAAGACGTTCCATATCACAAGGGCTAAATGTGTGTCTGTAGTGCGTGTTCAATCCTTCATACCAGAAATAAGAAGATCTGATTGGATTTTTACTCCAGGAGTATATCATGGGTTTGGCAATTCTAGAGAAATGTCTAAATAATGATTGTGAACGGAGCGAGGGAGCGGCGAGGAGACAGGACACTGTGCATGTCTACCGATGTGTGTGACAGATATTTCTATGGAATAAAGTCAGAGATCTTATAGATCTATACTATGTGGAGAGTTCTTCTTGTCTTGGGTCTGAGACTATACAGACCTATCCCTCCACCCGGCACTGCCAGCAAACATCACAACTAGTAACCCCGGGAGAATTCCTCTGTCAGAGATCTCGCTAGATCCGGGGATGGGGCAGAAGACCTAAGACACATACCCCAGATGACTAAGACAAGCAACACCTATGGGGGGAAAAATGAACATTTTACTAGCAGCTGAACCCCAGAATGTCCATAAATCCATCCTAGATACATGAACTGTGTCTGCAGCACAGAGAAGGAAGATTATCCGAGAGAAATACAGGAATACAGGACGGGGAACACAGCTCAGGAAAGTGAGCAGGGGATTACAGGCTGATATCACCCAGTCCCCGCCCTACTCTGGACCAATCAGTGAGCAGTATGGGTGGAGGAATGGATTTAGTGTTAATGACCCACCTGTGCTGAGCTCTGTAGGAGTGTCCTCCTCTATAAATGTCCCCGTTATTCCATCCTCCTCCATAGACTGCTGATCATCCCTCACATACGTCTCTTCTTCTTCTGATTTCACCTCAAATTCTATATCGATTGGATCTCCACTCTAAACCAAGAGAATGAGAGAGAATATCATCTGTAAGATATAAGCTTTATTATTGTGACATCACATCTAGAAAATCCACACATCCCCCACAAGTCCATGTCTAGATGTTCCGTCCCACCAACCTTTAAATAAGGAGGGATGGTGTGACCTTCCTGTGTGGAATCCCGGGAATACAGAGGACGGGGACATCTCTCTGGGGGGTCTCTGTAGCTGGATGACTCCACCATGGTGTCCTGGTACAGGTCTTTGTGTCCTTTTGGAAACTCTGACTCCTCCATCACCCCATCCTCATCATCCTCCTCTTTTATCTCTTCTTTAATATTGACCAGTGTGGAATCCTGAGGACGGGGCCATCTCTCTGGTGGGTTCCCATTACTGGATCCATCTGTAGGAAACACACACACTGACTGAATACATTGTTTCTATGTGTTTATCAGATGATGGGGGATCTAGGTGGGGCCTCCGTACTGCTCTCTCCTTTACAATAAAGTCTCCTCTTACCCGGTGATGTGAGGGGCAGCTGATTGTCCATCATGACGTCCTTGTAGAGATCCTTGTGTCCTTCTAAATACTCCCACTCCTCCATGGAGAAATAGACAGTGACATCCTGACACCTTATAGGAACCTGACACACACAATGATACAGTCACCATCCAGACACACCCCTTGTCTGTTACTGGATAATGTCCCAGAATCCTCCTCACCTCTCCTGTCAGCAGCTCCATCATCTTCTTGGTGACTTCTAGAATCTTCTCCATGTTGTGTCTCTTGGGTTTTAGGGAGTCACATGGAGGCACTGTGATGGTCACGTGATCACCTGACTTCACAAGAGGAAATCTCTGTATTGGAGAACCAATAGGAATATCATGTTAGAATCCCAGAATCCTCCTCACCTCTCCGGTCAGGTCTGTATTATTAATAGAGATAAGAATGATGTCACGTGACCTCCCAGAATCCTCCTCACCTCTCCGGTCAGGTCTGTGTATTATTAATAGAGATAAGAGGGATGTCATGTGACCTCCCAGAATCCTCCTCACCTCTCCGGTCAGGTCTGTGTATTATTAATAGAGATAAGAGTGATGTCATGTGACCTCCCAGAATCCTCCTCACCTCTCCGGTCAGGTCTGTTTATTATTAATAGAGATAAGAGTGATGTCATGTGACCTCCCAGAATCCTCCTCACCTCTCCGGTCAGCAGGTAGATGATCTCCAGGGTGAGGTTTAGAATCCTCTTAGTCATGTGACTCCGGTCCTCCTCCATGCTGATTGGTCATGTGATGTATACAGATTTACCTGTGGACCAATAATTGATAAGAGAGAATGATCTGGACTGTACTGGTTGTATAATATTAGGATGGGGTGTATGGGAGATAATATGAGGGGTTCTATCATGTAAGAACGCCCCCCAGTGGTCTTACCCACAGAGGGACATTCAGTTTAGTGTTTGATATGTTTCTGGGGTCTGGGATCCTCCTTCCCTTTGGCCTTTAACATTTCCCCACCTATGGGGCCGGAACATTCTCTTTATATTGGAGATGTGGGGGGATAGGGGTGTGTTATGTAGACATAAAGTTTATGTCTACATAAACCTTCCCTATCCCCCCCACATCTCCAATATGAAGAGAATGTTCCGACCCCATAGGTGGGGAAATGTTCTGACCCTGAAGGGGTTAATCTTCATTTCCACACTATATATGTGTGTATCATCATCTGCTGGAGATAAAAGACGTCACAGTGACTATGGAGGAAGAGGACGGACATGACGGGGTTACTGGGTGTAACTAGAAAATAAGATCTTATTACCTCCTCTGCTGCCTCTTCCAGCAACGTCTTCTCTCTACTTCCTCCCGACTCACCTCTCACCCAGAACTTCCTGTCTTCCTGCCTGACATCACTTCCTGTCTTCCATAGAGACTTCCTGTCTGCCATCTTGTGGAGTTCAGAGGAACTGCAGAAACATCTCGTAGTGTGAACACGGCCTTGTGCTGTGTACAGGCATACCCCGCTTTAAGTACACTCACTTTACATACACTCGCGAGTAAGGACATACCTGCAAGTGTATGTAAAGTGCCTTACAAGCACTGTACGGACATTTTGCAGCCGCTGTAGAAGGAGCTGAAGCTCCGAGAGCATACCCCACCCTGTTCCAGTGTGCTCCTGACACCCCTACTACAGCCCCTGAGACCTCAACTACAGCTCTTGACACCCCCACTACAGTCCCTGACCCCCCACTACACCCTAGAAGTGAAAAAGGGTATTGTTTCACTTTAAGTACATTTTCATTTTACATACATGCTCTGGTCCCGTTGTGTACTTAAAAGTGGGGTATGCCTGTATGTACTGTATATCCTTATAGATGGGTCATCTCCACTCCCACCAAGGGGGATAGAAATATATTACTGCTCGGGGGAAGGGGGAGGAGACATTTTGGCCCCTTTGATTTTGCAATAAAATTGATGTGAGATTTAGTCATGTAGAATAGACATGTGCACGGAATTTTTTTTTGTTTTTTTTTGTTCTGTTTCGTATCGTTCCGTAGGTTCATTTCCGTTCGTTTTTTGTAAGACGCCCGTTTTCTTGTTCGTTCCCGTTCGTTTTTCGTACAACGAGATTTTTTCGTATTCCGATCGTTTCGTATTTTCGTTACCGTTTTATTTTCGTACATGCGGGATGGTTCGTTATTCTGTTTAATTCATGTTCGTTACTTGTTAGACAATAATTTTCGTGAATTTTCGTCAATGATTTGCATTCTGTGTTTTGGATTCCTTTTTCTGTTTGTATTTTCGGTCGTGTGTTCGTGTGACATCTATGACAATTTGTTGTGGATGTCATGTGGGCATGCGACTGAAGATACGAACAGAAAAAGGATTTTCGTCATTTTGTACTTTTGTAAATATATCGCGGGATTCGCGGCACTTTCAACACGCGGCTCATCCATATTAACGATTGTTAAGCCCCATACACTTGGTCAGACTTTTTTAACAACAAACATAAAAACTATCGTTTTCCGTTCGTTCTCCGAAAATTTGTTCGTTTTTAAACTCCAGCAGAAAACCATTTTTGGGTTCAAAAGTCTGGCCAACTGATCTCCCTTCAGATGAAAATCCACAGAAGAGCACAAAAGAGAAGCTGCTTCACTAACTACACTCACTGCCCATTTAAAAAAACGAAAATTACATCTGTGGCAAAAGATTTGCATTCTGTTGAATCCAAAATACAAACAGAAAAAAGGAATTCAAAATACAGGGTGCGGGTCTTTTGTTGTGGATGTCGTGTGAGCATACGACTGGGGGTGCGAACAGAGAAGGGATTCAAACAAAATACAGAATGCAAATCTTTTGTTGTAGGTGTCATGTGGATATGCGGCTGAGGATACGAGCAGAGAGGGGATTCAAACAGGATACAGAATGCAAATCTTTTGTTGTAGGTGTCATGTGGACATGCGGCTGAGGATACGAGCAGAGAGGGGATTCAAACAGGATACAGAATGCAAATCTTTTGTTGTAGGTGTCATGTGGACATGCGGCTGAGGATACGAGCAGAGAGGGGATTCAAACAGGATACAGAATGCAAATCTTTTGTTATAAATGTAATTTTCGTTCTTTCGCCGTTTTTGTTTTGTCGTATTTTCATCAGATCGTTCGTTCGTATTTGCGGTTGTTCGTTATGCGGCTCATTCGTAATCCCGTCGTCTTCGTATTTTGGTGCTTTAATTTTTTCGTATGTACACATTATTCTGCGGGTACGAAAATGAACATTTCCGTACGAAAATAACAATCGTACGAACGGGAATGCACATATCTAATGTAGAACATCTGTTATATGGATACAAAGAACCCCAGCCGAGAGTAAAGGGTGGAAATGGCTCCTGATCCCCAGATTTGGGCAATTATGTCCCCAATATAAATAGAAAAAAACCTGCGCTATGTGTAACAACTCAAATACCTCCAGAAATAACTTCTACCGGACTGCTGCTGTAACAAAGGTAAGTCTTCCCTTTATCACCTAGAAGAGCATTATGTGTCACAGCGCTGTCCTATTGTGTGTGCCGCCCATCAATGATCACAAATACACTAAAATATGATGGGGCGTGGCACAGCTGCCGAGGTGAGTGGACACTGAGCTCTGTGCTTCTGCCGATTATCAGCATATAATCAGCTTTACAGCTCTCCCTCAGCAGCCAGCAACGGTGTGGGGGCTTCCCTGCAGTCTGCTCCTCCACCCGACCAACACTGCAGGGGCGCCCGACAACTAGAACAATGACCCGGAGGAATGAAGAAGAGGCCGGGGGTACCAGCCAGAGGCAGTCAAGATGGCCAATCCTCTCCCCAAAGATCTCTATTTTACGGATTTCTCGGTGGAGGTCCAGAAGCTGAGGGCCCAATACGATGATGTGAAATGCAGGCTGCACACATTACAAATTCCCTATGCCATGCTGTACCTCACTAAATTACAAGTGGTGGTGAAAGGGGAAACCCACTTTTTTCCTGCGGGAATCTATTTGTGCTTGTTTATACGTTCATGTTTTTTTCTTCTTTCAAGTTTTTATGACTGTTTTGCCAATCCTACTGCAATTTATTGTACATGATTTGTCTGCATATGTTGTGCCAATACCACCTGATTACTCACAAGTAGGGATGAGCTTCGTGTTTGAGTCGAACTCATGTTCGGCTCGAACATCGTATGTTCGCCGTTCGTCGAACAACAAACGTTATAGGCCGTTTGCGCCAAATTCGAATGGCGTGTCACAGCCAATAATTCACTGCGCCATCGCAGTGCATTGCTGGATGATGATTGGCCAAGCATGCACTATGACCCGCATGCTTGGCCAATCACAGCTTGCAAAAAACGGAGAGCCATAATTGGCCAAAGCCAGGGTGGCTTTGGCCAATTATGGCTCAGGGGGTTTAGCACATGCCCCACACTATATAAGGCCGCCTCCCTGGCAGCCTTGTGTAGTGTGTTACAGAGAGAGAGAGAGAGTAATTTTTTTGAGTTATATAGAGCAGACAGGCAGGCTAGTCAGTTAGAGTTACAGGGCCAGATTCAGAAAGAGATACGACGGCGTATCTCCTGATATGCCGTCGTATCTCTGAGTGCGCTCGGTCGTATCTATGCGCCTGATTCAGAGAATCAGTTACACATAGATATCCCTAAGATCCGACAAGTGTAAGTGTCTTACACCGTCGTATCTTAGGCTGCAATTTCACGCTGGCCGATAGGTGGCGCTTTCGTTTGTTTAAGCGAGGAATATGCAAATTACTATTTACGTCGATTCAGAAACGAACGGCCGCCTGGCGCTTTTTTTTACGTCATTTGCGTTCGGCTTTTTCTGGCGTTAAGTTACCCCTGCTATATGAGGGGTATGTGCGGCGTATCCTATGTTAAGTATGGCTGTCGTTCCCGCGCCGAGTTTTGAAATTTTTGCATCGTTTGCGTAAGTCATTCGCGAATACGGCTGGACGTAATTTACGTTCACATTGAAAGCAATGACGTTTTGCTGCGGATTTTCGAGCATGCGCACTGGGATGTTTTCACAAACGGTGCATGCGGCGTAAAAAAAAAAGTCAAATACGTGGGGTCAAGCCAAATTTATATAAAACACGCCCCCTACAACCCCATTTGAATTACGCGGCCTTACGCCGCAACATATACGTTACGCCACCGTAACTAAGGGCGCAATTTCTTTCTGAATACAGAACTTGCGCCCAAAGTTCTGTATTCAGAACCGGCCGGGAACACATACGCCATTGTATCTGAATCCGGCCCACAGTGTGTAGAGGATATATATGCATCCCAGGTGTTGTGTATATATATTTATACACTGTATTGAGTTTAGCTAGATCCGCTCTTCCTAGTATACCGATAGGCAGGCAGGTGATTGTGCTAGCTGCAGTATTTTCATGTGGTGTACTGTCTGTGTCCTCTTCACAGTGTGCACCTAAAGCTACATGGTGTGTGTACTGTCCGTGTCCTCTGCACAGTGTGCACCTAAATCTACGTCAATAGATTTGCTGGTGTTCTCATATTAATTCCTACAGGCAGGGATCATCAAGTATTATCAGTATTTGTGCAGCTACATCTACCTGTAGGCCGTTAGTATGTCTGGAAGGACAACAAGGAGAGGCAGAGAGTCACAAGCTGATAAAAGAGGGCAAGCAGGTTTTGGGTTTAGAGGCAACAGTGCTGGTCATGGACACGGTGCATCCTCATCAGCACGTGGCCGTGGGACACGCTCGTCCTTTTTATCGGCAGCTGGCCGTGTTGAGCCGCAAAACAAAGACAAATCTCCTGCGCTCCGGTATTTTTTGGAAAAGTGTTTGAAGAGATGGTGAAACTCAATTACAACTCAATTAAAAGGTATCTTCCAAAGTCTTGCAGCCCTCCTCTGAATCGTTGGAATTCATAGAACTAAAAGAGACAAAAAGAGGAAACCGGAGGGCGCACCGACCTAGTGTGATACTGATTGGTAGATTTTATTAAAATAGTAAAAACAAATCATAATACTCACAAAGGGAGTGTTAAAAACAGGCCTTGAGTAACAATGCAGCAAAGAACCAACACCAATGGCATAACACAATATT
Source organism: Rana temporaria (assembly GCF_905171775.1). NCBI lineage: Eukaryota > Metazoa > Chordata > Amphibia > Anura > Ranidae > Rana > Rana temporaria. The sequence continues at coordinate 1,902,354 of NW_024404461.1, read as the reverse complement.
GTTTCGATCCGTGACCGTGGCTAGGGCTGACACGTTTCAGGGGAGAACCCCTTTCCTCAGAGCTTGGTGGTCTGCAGTGCTTTCACCAAGCTCTGAGGAAAGGGGTTCTCCCCTGAAACGCGTCAGCCCTAGCCACGGTCACGGATCGAAACAATATCGTGTTATGCCGATGGTGTTGGTTCTTTGCTGCATTGTTACTCAAGGCCTGTTTTTAACACTCCCTTTGTGAGTATTATGATTTGTTTTTACTATTTTAATAAAATCTACCAATCAGTATCACACTAGGTCGGTGCGCCCTCCGGTTTCCTCTTTTTGTCTCGTGTTGAGCCGCAACATGCCGACGACTTGGTAGAGTGGATGACCAAGCCATCCTCATCCTCTCACCCAGGCTCAGATTACTTTGTCTGGCAAAGCAGCTGCCAATGCGGCCTCTTCCCTCTGCTCAATGGCATCAGTCACTCCTTCCCTAGCCCCACCATGTCCACCTGAGGAGTCCCCCGAACTGTTTGACCACAGTGTTGGGTACATGCTGCAGGAGGATGTGCAGCGTTTTGAAGGCTCCGATGATGATACACAGCTAGAGGAAGGGAGTAACGTGAGCCCAGAGAGAGGGGGTGCCCAAGAAGGGAAGCAATCTGGCAGTCATGTTCCCCCAGCTGCAGCATACTGCCAGGTTTTCTACGGTGATGAGGAGGGAGGGGATGATGAGGTCACTGACTCCACGTGGGTGCCTGATAGGAGAGAGGAGGAGGCACATCTCCAACGAGGCAGGATGCCCTCCAGGGGCCAGCTTAAAGCGGGGGTTCACCCGTACATAAAACTTTTTCCCCCTAGATGGATGCTCGTTTTGTCTAGGGGAATCGGCTAGTTGTTTTAAAATATGATACGAGATGCATCTTCTCCGCCGCTTCCGGGTATGGGCTGCGGGACTGGGCATTCCTATTTTGATTGACAGTCTTCCGAGAGGCTTCCGACGGTCCCATCCATCGCGTCACGTCACGATATAGAGGGGTATGAATACTTTTTCCTGTCTCTGTGTATAGAGGGGTATGAATACTTTTTCCTGTCTCTGTGTATAGAGGGGTATGAATACTTTTTCCTGTCTATAGAGGGGTATGAATACTTTTTCCTGTCTCTGTGTATAGAGGGGTATGAATACTTTTTCCTGTCTCTGTGTATAGAGGGGTATGAATACTTTTTCCTGTGTATAGAGGGGTATAAATACTTTTTCCTGTCTCTGTGTATAGAGGGGTATGAATACTTTTTCCTGTGTATAGAGAGGTATGAATACTTTTTCCTGTGTATAGAGGGGTATAAATACTTTTTCCTGTATATAGAGGGGTATGAATACTTTTTCCTGTCTGTATATAGAGTATATAGAATTTTTTTTGTTTTTTTTTGGTGATTGGCTCTGATGCAAAAGAAGGGCGGAGAAAGTATTCTCGAATATTCGGAAATAGAATATTTCACAACATTTTTTTTTTGATAAAATATTCCGAATATTCTATTTCCGAATATTCGAGAAATGAGTTTGGAGGTTAGAGGAAAGGGAATTATATTCGGCAGAGTCTTTAAAGCTAGAGAGTTTTTCCCTTAAAGCGGAAGTAAACCCATCTATTCGATAGTTTAAAAAAACAGTTAACATTCCCGGCATGCCGGAAATGCTAGATGTCACATTTGCTTGTGCTCTCAACCAAAACTGTCAAACCATCCAATGGCTGGTTTCATAACTGATCATATGTGCAACATCGTGGCAGTTGCAGATTAAACAGAAGCCAAGATGGCAGCTTCCTTGGCTGAAAACAATAGGAGGGTTTACTTCCACTTTAACTCCTTGATTTCTCTGTCAAGCGCCGAGAGTCTGGCCTTTTTCTGAGTTATAAGAAACTCTAGAAATTTAGTGCCCACCTCGTTAAAATAACGATACCAGGAGTCTAAGTCCAGATCGCCTTGTTGGGGTTGGACCTCCCACCTCAAACTCCTGGGAACCATACCCTCAGTTATGTATTGACGTAAGAAGGGAGGAGGACGCCGTCTATTGTGAGAGACCATCCTCCCTAGTCCTATGGGCTAGGTATATAGACGACGTCCTCCTCCTATGGGATGGTTCACAGGAATCTTTGGAGGATTACTTCCAAGTTCTGAATATGAACGATCGGGGTATTTCATTTACCTACGACAGTAGTCCCAGTAAAGTCACCTTTCTTGACCTAGAGATTGAGCTTGTGTCCAGGAAATTTAAGTTTAAGACCCACTTTAAAGGTACTGACAGAAACAGCTTCATTCCTACGGACAGTTGCCACCATAGATCATGGTTAAAGTCGGTCCCTCAGAGCCAATTTTTGCGTATACGCAGAAATTGTACTGATGATGATATGTACTTCTCACAGGCAGCAATGCCTAAAGAAAGATTTATTGAGAAGGGTTATGACATATCTTCTATCGACCTGGAGTTACAAAAAGTGGCACTAATAGAATGCGAGACTCTTCTAAAAGACAAAGAATTACGTGTAAGTGATGATTCATACAAGTTCTCTATGGTAACTTCTTATTCAAACCAGCATTGAGATGTTAAAAACATCATTAACAAGCATTGGGACATACTCAAAAATGATAAGGTGTTGGGTCCCAATTTGCCCGAACAGGCTAAAGTCATCTTTAAGGGGGCTCCAACATTGAGAAACAGCATTGCCCCCAATGTGGTCGATCCTCCTGAACGTTTCATTTTCTTTCAGGACATGAAGGGTTATTACCCCTGTAAGAAATGTAGGGTTTGTCATTTTAATACCAATGGAAGATCTAAAACGTTGGAATTCAGATCCACGAGCACAGGTCGCCAATATCCTATTAAAACATTTTGTACATGTGCGACTACGCACATCGTATACCTTGTCACCTGCCCGTGCGGGAAACAGTACGTTGGTCGCACCATACGTGCCTTTTCCGTACGGGTAGGTGAACATGTGGCGAAAATCATTGGCGGAAGTACTAAACACACAGTCCCTAGACACTATAGGGAATGCCATGATTGCAACCCTATGGGTTCCCAGTTTCTCATCATTGACAAATATGTGGCACCTTGGAGGGGAGGAGCCAAGACCAGAGGGGTGTCTCATCTTGAGGCCTATTGGATTTACGAGTTGCGCACTTATGTCCCACACGGCCTCAATGTTGAGTGGGACATAAATGCGTTTATCAACCAATCTTGATTTATTGTTGTAACTCATTTCTTATCCAATAGTGGCTCTACTTATATTTACATTTTTTAATTCCCCTCCTTTTAAAATTCGGATCTTTTTTAGATTTTTGACATTTAATCATGTCATTTCTTGTCATTTTATTTTTATTTTTCATTTAGACTTTCATTTGTTTTCATTACAATGGAATTCTAATTTTTAACCAATTTTTTATTGCTAGATAAGTGTCTTCATATGGTTGGGTACGATTATGTTTTTTTTTTTTTTTTTTACCTTTCTATTTTTGTTTATAATTCGGATAGACTATTTCTTATGGCATCCTAATTAATATATGTCTATACCTGATTATATATTTTTTCCCTATACCTCATTTGTCTTTTTTGATCTATAATAAGACATTTCATATTAGTGGTGCTCTTTTTGCATGAGGGACCATGAACGAGTATTGTTTAAATGTTCTTCGTTCTGACCAGTTTAACATTGGCTAATAACTTTAAACATTTTTGTGGTTTCCATATATTGGCCCACAGAGAGTATTTGACTCATTCAAGGCAGTATTGCGTTCCCCCCACCCCTCCCCCTCTCTTTTTTTCAATAATCTGTAGCGCACGTTAATGTCGCCATCCTACATGGGACGAGTCCACTCATGCATGTGTCTCTGCCCTTTCCGTACGGTGCACTCTGCTGTACCAGTCCTGGCATGCACGATGCCGTTACGCATTCAATCTGAGGCGTGGAGCGCATGGATGGAGCGCACGCAGGCGGGTACACTAGCCAGCGTCATACATCCAAGTCGAGGCGTGGAGCGCAAGGTTGGAGCGCACGTCGGCTGGATGGACGCATATGTCCGTCCATCTCTATGACGGACGTGTTTTAAGCATCCCATTGGCTATAGGAAAGCCGGATTTTTCGTTCCAGCCTCTTTACCTTCTTAGTGAGGCTTGGAGCGCACGCCGGCGCCATTTCCTCTGCATACCCGGAAATTAGATCGGGGCAATCAGGATTCCATGTGTGGAGCCACTATTGAGGTAGGGGGTGTTCTTTCTTATATAAGGGTTCTCTGTGCAGTATGTCAGCACCCCAGATGATGATCGATTAGATCGAAACGCGTCGGGAACCTGCTGACATTGCTGCTTATCGTTTTATGTCTGTTACAATTGCTGAAAATGTGAGTGTAAAATTTTAATCTTTGCTGTCAAGTAAACAATTAAAGCAGATTTACACTATGTGCATCCTTGCCTTCTTTCTTATTCCTTCCCTTGAATCGAGTGTTTGAACCTTCCATATGGATCTGAGTTTTTAAACATTACAAGCTGATCTCAAGTCGTGTCTTTTCCTGGTACAAACCACTACCTGCATTGGACTTCACCTTCCTGCTGTGAACTGGATACCATCAATTACAAGCGTGTATGACCCATTAGGTATAAGCCTATTTTGGGTCCACTGATTCCGGTAAGCCTCCATTCATTTCGGTGGTGGATTCACTTCATCTTATATCTGCGAAGACCAGTCACGTTTATTTTTGCACAGTCACTAATTTTCTGAACTGTTTTCAAGTTTCTCAAATTTTTAGAGACTTTTTATCTATAGCGCTACATTTTGTCTTTATAGAATCAGGGAATAGTAAAGGAAGAAATCCGATTGGTCAGGAAAATGACGTGTCTAGAATGTGGAGGCGGAGTCATTATTAATTTGTGTACAATACAATACACAACGTGTTCCATTATTATAACAAAGTATTGTAGAAAAGATCACACCATAGAAAATGGGGGAAAGGAGAAAATAAACCCGGATATGAAGGTGACATTTGTGTACGAGGAACACCTTAACAATCACCACCATTTTATTCTCCAGGGCCTCTGCTATCAGAAAATATATGTTTGGGGGTTTTATCTAATCTTAAAGCGGTCCTCCACCCTAAAGTGGAGTCCCGCTGATCGGAACCCTCCCCCCCTCCGGTGTCACATTTGACACCTTTCAGGGGGGAGGGGGGTGCAGACACCTGTCTAAAGACAGGTATTTGCACCCACTTCCGGCCACACGCTACGGGCGAAAGACGGGCATTCCGTCACATCCCGTCTGTCGCCCGTTGTGTGCTGGGAACACTCGGCTCCCAGCACACAGCGTGTGAGCCAATCGGCGGGCGCAGCGCGACTCGCGCATGCGCCGTAGGGAACCGGGCAGTGAAGCCGCAGCGCTTCACTTCCTGGTTCCCTCACCGTGGATGGAGGGGGGAGCAGCAGGGTGACGAGCGATCGGCTCATCCTCTGCTGCGATCACCGCTGGACTCCAGGACAGGTAAGTGTCCTTATATTAAAAGTCAGCAGCTGCAGTATTTGTAGCTGCTAGCTTTTAATATATTGTTTTAGTGGCACATCCGCTTTAAGGCCCAAAATCTGCATTTTACCATGTTTTACCATGTGTGCAAAAATAATGGAAAACCAGCTCTGGCAGTGAAAGGGTTAATGTGAGCTAGATGGGATCACTCTGCTGTCACTCTGCTGTGGTCACACTCTAATCATTAGAGCTCCCCCTAGCTGCCTGGTAATAACATTGCTAGGAGGTCTATTCATTTATCTGCTCCATACTTCCCATCTTTATATAAACGTCTCCTGACATTTAGGGGACTAGTCATAAATAATTGTACAGCAATTTTCCGGGTGAAAATACATGTACATTCCTTCTGTGTGAATGAGGGGAAAATGGAGTTTAATTGGCTATTTGCTGGTCGAATCATTTCCATTGATTTAAAATAGAAAATACTACATTTGCCACTAGCTGGAGATAATTTCTATTGTACTTAGCGCCATCTAAAGTCCAAACATAGACTAACCATTGAATTAAAATGAGAAATACGAACAGTGTTGTCTTATTTAGGTTCTATCCTTCAGTGTGTACTGTACTGATAAGTGTATGGCCCCATACACACGAGAGGATTTATCCGCAGATACGGTCCAGCGGACCGTTTCCACGGATAAATCCTCTCAAAGATATCCGCTGATTTCGATGGGATGGAGTGTACACACCATCCCATTGAAATCCGCGCGGAAATCCTCTGGCGATGACGTGTCGCGCCGTCGCCGCGATTATGACGCGGCGACGGGCGCGACGCTGTCATATAAGGAATTCCACGCATGCGTCAAATCATTACGACGCGTGCGGGGAATCCCTTTGGACGGATGGATCCGGTAAGTCTGTACAGACGAGCGGATCCATCCGTTGGGATGGATTCCAGCAGATGGATTTGTTGTGCAGCACAACAAATATTCGATCTGCTGGAATCCATCCCAGAGGAGATTTCTCCGCGGAAACAGATCCGCTGGCGTGTACACACCATAGAATCTATCCGCAGAAACCCATTTGCTGGGATTTATCTGCGGATGGATTCTATCGTGTGTACGGGGCCTATGAGTATGATCTCAGGTATTAGTATGAAGACATGTCTGATGAAGGGAAATAAGACGTCTGTTTCTCAAAGAATTTATTGGACTAATGTGACAATCATTCATCCAGCTGTTACAATTTCTGGCTGTGATCTAACACAGTGATTTCCTATGATCATCAGCTCCATCTAGTGGCCATAATCGGGTATTTTTCCTGAAATACCTCAATTAGTGCAATACTGCATTATGGTCACTAGATGGAGTCAAGGAAATCAGAGTATGAAATAAAATACGGCCAATATTCATCACAGCTGGGTGAATGCCGGTCATAAACGTTCAACTATTTTTTTTTAATTAGACCTCTAAGTTTTTGTGAAATCTTCCACCACAAAATGTACTCAGCCAATGAGAGGGAATGACTCCATTGTTATACTGCTATCAATGGCCAACACAGTACAACACTTCATCCATGTCTTTGGTGATCTCTGATCTCCTTATGAAGTGTTTCTTACATGATGAAGATCAGCCATGGAGTATATCTGAGGTGTATATCAGGGTGTGCTTCTTCCCCACATGAGAGCTGTGATGTCCAGCAACATTCATATACAAGACATTTCCCGCACTCAAGGCACGAATACACCTCAAGGGTTGTGTGGGATCCCTGATGTACAGGAAGACAGGACTTCAGTGAGGAACATTTCACTCACTCAGGACAGGAATACGGCTTCTCCCCCGTGTGAGATCTCTGATGTGTGTAAAGATGGGACTTATCTGAAAAACATTTTCCACACTCAGGACAGGAATGCGCCTCCTCCCCCGTGTGAGATCTCTGATGTGTGGAAAGATGGCACTTCTGTGAGAAACATTTCCCACACTCAGGACAGGAATGTGGCTTCTCCCCCGTGTGAGATCTCTGATGTGTGGAAAGATTGCACTTCACCAAAAAACATTTCCCACACTCAGGACAGGAATACGGCTTTTCCCCCGTGTGAGATCTCTGATGTCTGTAAAGACTGGCCTTCAGGGAAAAACATTTCTCACACTCTGGACAGGAATACGGCTTCTCACCTGTGTGAGATCTCTGATGTGTGGAAAGATTGGACTTAACTGAAAAACATTTCCTGCACTCAGGACAGGAATAGGGCTTCTGCCCCGTGTGAGATCTCTGATGTGTGGCAAGATTGGACGTATCTGAAAAACATTTCCCGCACTCAGGACATGAATATGGCTTCTCCCCTGTGTGAGATCTTATATGCACATTAAGATCAGATTTAAAGCGGAAACACTTCCCACACTCAGTACAGGAAAACATCTTCTCTGTTGGAAGGACGGCACTGTCCCGCACAGTCTGAGATTCCTCAGGATAAGAGGAATACGATGGTCCGGCACCGTCCCGCACAGTCTGAGGTTCCTCAGGATAAGAGGAATACGATGGTTCAGCACCATCCCGCACAGTCTGAGGTTCCTCAGGATAAGAGGAATACGATGGTCCGGCACCGTCCCGCACAGTCTGAGGTTCCTCAGGATGAGAGGAATACGATGGTCCAGCACCGTCCCTCACAGTCTGAGGTTCCTCAGGATAAGAGGAATACGATGGTCCAGCACCGTCCCTCACAGTCTGAGGTTCCTCAGGATAAGAGGAATACGATGGTCCGGCACCGTCCCGCACAGTCTGAGGTTCCTCAGGATAAGAGGAATATGATGGTCCGGCACCGTCCCTCACAGTCTGAGGTTCCTCAGGATAAGAGGAATACGATGGTCCGGCACCGTCCCTCACAGTCTGAGGTTCCTCAGGATAAGAGGAATATGATGGTCCGGCACCGTCCCGCACAGTCTGAGGTTCCTCAGGATAAGAGGAATATGATGGTCCGGCACCGTCCCGCACAGTCTGAGGTTCCTCAGGATAAGAGGAATACGATGGTCCGGCACCGTCCCGCACAGTCCGAGGTTCCTCAGGATAAGAGGAATACGATGGTCCGGCACCGTCCCGCACAGTCTGAGGTTCCTCAGGATAAGAGGAATATGATAGTACGGCACCGTCCCTCACAGTCTGAGGTTCCTCAGGATAAGAGGAATACGATGGTCCATCTACACTGTGTGGTGCCGGATGGACATTTGAGGTAGTCGGGTTTTCTCCTGGACTATACTGTGTGATGTCCTCATCTTCTACTTTACAGTCTGGAGACAAAGTGAGACAATCCTCTGAGGTTTTCCTCATCTCCCGTCCATCTACTAAAATAGAAATACAAAGATTATTACTAAACATGAGCAGATTGGTTAAACTACACTCGTCCATTCATCAAATGTATAAATAGTTTTCTCGTGGGTTATTAGGAAAATAATAATTTAATATTTACTGGCAGAAATATGAAAGTCCAGTAGGACTCAAAATTGAAGTGAACTATTGCAAATGAAAACCTTTCAGAAAATTACCTTATATATTTGTTTGCTTTATTGTATTTGTATCTTTTTGCCTGACGAAGAGGTCCTGCGTGGCCTCGAAACGTTGCTCTTTTTGACATAATAGATATGCATTAAATCTTTGGACGTTATGATTCCTGGTGTGCTGGCGAGTATATATATATAAGATACATATAATGAACGGCGCATGCGCCGTCCCGTTGACGCAACCCAGTGCGCATGCTCAGAATCACGTCGGAACTACTCCCTAAGATACGCCGGATCACTGCCTACGGCGTGGACGTAACCTACGCCTAGTCATATTCACTTCCTACGTAAACTACTCGACTTGTGTTCCCTGCAGCAGCCATTTGCATGGATGCTGCTGACTTACACCTGCTTTATGGGGCATAACTTTGCGCCGGACGTAAGACTTTACGCGCACTGCGTCGGACGGACGTACGTTCGTGAATCGGCGTATCTCCCTTATTTGCATATGTGAATAGAAAATCAACATGTGCGCCAAATACGACCAGCGTAAATATGCGCCCACGATACGATGGCGTGGAAAGTTATGTCGGTCGGATGAAGCCTATTTTCAGGCGTATCTTGGTTTTTAAAGTCCAGCGCATAGATACGCCGCGTAAGTGTAAATATGTGCCGTCGTATCTGTAGATACGTCGGCGTAAGTGCTTTGTGAATCCGGACCCTTATGTTTACATGAGACAAGTTGCAGAGATCCCACACCGCTGCCTCCCATCTCCTGAGACTGCACTCAGTGGACGGGATTCAGAAAAGAGATACGACGGCGTATCTCCTGATACGCCTCGTATCTCTGAGTCCGGCCGTCGTATCTATGCGCCCGATTCATAGAATCAGGTTATGCAAAGATATCCCTAAGATCCGACAGGTGTAAGTGTCTTACACCGTCGTATCTTAGGCTGCAATTTCACGGTGGCCGCTAGGTGGCGCTTCCGTTTGTTTACGCAAGGAATATGCAAATTAGTATTTACGTCGATTCAGAAACGAACGACCGCCCGGCACTTTTTTTTTACGTCGTTTGCGTTCGGCTTTTTCCGGCGTAAAGTTACCCCTGCTATATGAGGGGTATGTGCGGCGTATCCTATGTTAAGTATGGCCGTCATTCCCGCGCCGAGTTTTGAAATTTTTACGTCGTTTGCGTAAGTAGTTCGCGAATACGGCTGGACGTAATTTACGTTCACGTCGAAAGCATGACTATTTGCCAAAGTCATTTGGAGCATGCGCACTGGGATTCAGTCGCGGCCGGCGCATTCGCAGTTCGTTCGGCAAGGGATGCGCATCATTTAAATGATACACGCCCCCTACCCGCCGAATTTGAATTCCGCCGGGTGATTTACGCTACGCCGCTGCAACTTTACAGGTAAGTGCTTTGTGAATAAAGCACTTGCCTGAAAAACTTGCGGCGGCGTAACGTAAATGAGATACGTTACGCCAGCAGAAAGATCCGCTGATCTTTCTGAATCTGGCCCAGTGACTTGGGTGTGAGACTATACAGACATATCCCTCCACCCGGCACAGCCAGCAAATAACAGAGCAAGTAATCCTGGGAGAATTGTTCTGTCAGAGATCATGCTAGACCCGGGTATGGGGTAGAAGACCCAAAGCGCATACCCCAGGTGCCTAGGTCTAGTAATGACTATAGTGAAAATTAACATTTTGCTGCCATCTGAACCCCAGAATCTCCATAAATCCAGTCTAGAGACATAAATTGTGTCTGCAGCACAGAGAAGGAAGATTATCCGAGAGAAAAACAGGAATACAGGACGAGGAACACAGCTCAGGAAAGTGACCAGGGGATTACAGGCTGATATCACCCAGTCCCCGCCCTACTCTGGACCAATCAGTGAGCAGTATGGGTGGAGGAATGGATTTAGTGTTAATGACCCACCTGTGCTGATCTCTGTGGAAGTGCCGTCCTCTAGAATTAGCCTCATTATTCCATCCTCCTGATCATCACTCACATAAGTTTCCTCTTCTTTTTTCACCTCAACTTTAGGATCTCTCAGGTTTCCACTCTGAATATAGAATAAAAATGACATCAATGGTAACAATGCAGATAATGTACAGATCCTAATGATACTACCAGTGATTGTTCCTCATCTACCTGATGATGGTGGGGGATGGTGTGACCTTCCTGTGTGGAATCCCGGGAATACAGAGGACGGGGACATCTCTCTGGTGGGTTCCTGGTATTAGGTGGCTCCATCATATCCTTGTGTCCTTCTGAAAACTCCTCCATCACTCCATACTCCTCATCCTCCTCTTTATACTCTTCTTTAACATCAATATTATCATCCCCGAGGTTTCCACTCTGAATATATAATAAAACATTCATTGTAACAAACATGCTGTGTATAAATCAGAACTACCAATAATTGTCACTCATCTACCTGATGATGGTGGGGGATGGTGTGACCTTCCTGTGTGGAGTCCCGGGAATACAGAGGACGGGGACATCTCCCTGGTGGGTTTCTATATCTGGATGACTCCACCATGGTGTCCTGGTACAGATCTTTGTGTTCTTTTAGAGACTCTGACTTCTCCATCACCCCATCCTCCTCTTTTATCTCTTCTTTAACCTCAACTTTAGGATCTCTCAGATTTCCACTCTGAATATAGAATAAAAATGACATCAATGGTAACAATGCAGATAATGTACAGATCCTAATGATACTATCAGTGATTGTTCCTCATCTACCTGATGATGGTGGGGGATGGTGTGACCTTCCTGTGTGGAATCCCGGGAATACAGGGGACGGGGACATCTCTCTGGTGGGTTCCTGGTATTAGGTTGCTCCATCATATCCTTGTGTCCTTATGATAATTCCTCCATCACTCCATACTCCTCATCCTCCTCTTCTTTAACAAGGAAAGTTATACAAATATAAAAACACTATAAAAGATACATAAAACAGATGCAGGAGCAATTGTATTCAGCTGGAAAATCATTTTTAATTTCAATCTGGACATTTTTTTTTAAATCGCCCCCCTTCGGGTTCACAGTCTCATACCCCAAAATCCAGTCCCTTTCAGACTCCTATTGTGAGACTCATCATAGTGTCTCTGGAGGGGCGCTGATCATTCCTGTGTAAAATCTTACAGAAATCTTCCCTAATCCCGACCTTTAATTATCATTTCATTCCCCCCACATACAATGTCTGGAACCGACATTTACTGACATCAATAACTCCCCTCGTGGTACAGACCATAAATTCCCTCATTGTAATATACGGGGTTATTCTACATGTAGCACTACCCCCGAGGAGCTGCTGGTTTGTTTTGGGTGTCATGTTACCTCGTGGCTCCTCTGCCGTCTAGGGGTGTATGGTGAAAGTAGTAGTAACGGAATGTTCACGACAGGTGTCTTTTTCTGTGCTCTTTATTACCCAGCCGGGTAAAAACAATAAAACTTGTGGTGAAAAGTAGAGATTTAGCAGAAGGAGAAATAGCAGATTCAGGCGTAGCAATAAGGAAACAGTCCTGCTCCCACGTGTAACGTTTCTTTCGCCACTCCAGCCTGAGTGGGTATAGTGTACCTGGACAGGCCTCTCTCACTGACCTGGCAGCCAGAGTATCACTCAGAACTTAAGGGAAAAGTCTCTGCCACAGACGCTCCTTAGAATTGAGATAGCGGAGATAATCCTCCTCAATAGACTTTACACCTGGATCTCCTTCAGGTAGTTTGCAGTTAGGTTACCGACTGATAGGTGACCAACGTCCAGCCTTTCAGTACCCGGTTACCTTTATCCCCGGTGGATGGTCAAGACCCTACTGGATTGCCAGTCTCTTTTGACTCTCCTCAAGCCGGACACCCCACCGAACAGCTTCCTCTCAAAGGAACAACGCTTGGGATCTTCTCAAGATTGGGGACCCAGTCGATCACTGGGGCCCGGCCACAGCTCAAACGTTCCGGATCAACGTGGTCCCAGAACCATGAACACTGCGTGGTACCCTCACCCAGGCTTGGAAGGCCATTTCGCCGGGGCGCCGTGACATGGTAACCTTAAAGGTGGGTGCCACGCTGGAAAAAGACCCAGATTAATGGTGTCTGTCTCATAAATACCTTCCTTCAGCATGCATAGCGAGGAAAACTCCCCCTGATTGGCCGCTGTGGAAAAGTACCCAAACCTCAACTCCACTGCTGCCACCTGTTATCCTGGGGTGAGCTCAGCACCCCAGAAATGACAGAATGAGCCCACAGCACAGCTGAAACAGAGACCCAAATTTAAACAAATCAGCCTGGTCAGAGCTAACTAACTCTCTGACCCCCTCTAAATTTAAACTAGCACCGGTTCTTAGAAGTAACCAGGCGCTACACACATTTCCACACTATATATGTGTGTATCATCACCTGCTGGAGATAAAAGACGTCACAGTGACTATGGAGGAAGAGGACGGACATGACGGGGTTACTGGGTGTAAATAGAAGATAAGATCTTATTACCTCCTCTACTGCCTCTTCCAGCAACGTCTTCTCTCTAATTCCTCCCGACTCACCTCTCACCCGGAACTTCTTGTCTGTAACTAAACATCACTTCCTGTCTTCCATAGAGTCTTCATGTCTCTATGATATAAGTGAGTTCACCATCTTGTGGAGTTCAGAGGAACTGCAACAATGAGAAACATCTCGTAGTGTGAACACGTCCTTGTGCTGTGTGTGTATGTACTGTATATCCTTATAGATGGGTCATCTCCACTCCCACCAAGGGGGATAGAAATATATTACTGCTCGGGGGAGGGGGGAGGGGAGAGACATTTTGGCCCCTTTGATTTTGCAGTAAAATTGATGTGAGATTTAGTCATGTAGAACATCTGTTATATGGATACAAAGAACCCCAGCTGAGAGTAAAGGGTGAAAATGGCTCCTGATCCCCAGATTTGGGCAATTATGTCCCCAATATAAATAGAAAAAAACCTGCGCTATGTGTAACAACTCAAATACCTCCAGAAATAACTTCTACCGTACTGCTGCTGTAACAAAGGTAAGTCTTCCCTTTATCACCTAGAAGAGCATTATGTGTCACAGCGCTGTCCTATTGTGTGTGCCGCCCATCAATTATCACAAATACACTAAAATATGTGGAGACATTCATATATAAAGTGCTAGGGGCCCCAATAATATTCTCTGCAGATCTACTGCTTCCACTTTACACCTACTTCATTCATCTTATGGTGTTTATCAATAAATGAAGTAATCTGATCCATGTGCAAATTCATATACAACATAAAGTGCTTTGTGCTCAGGATGATGTTCCCTGCAGATCCACTGCTTCCACTTTACACCTACTTATTTAATCTTATAATGTTTGCTGCTTTATTAAACAAATTCAAAACCTGTGTAAATTCATGTAATCATACAATATTTTGATCTCAATATCGTGTTCTCTGCAAGTCCACTGCTTCCACTTTGCATCTATTTCACTTAACTTATTAAAAAATCACTGAAACGTTGATAAGGTGTGAAAGTTCTCGGTGCTCCAAACTGTGCCAGCTGTAGTGTAGCCACGGCCTTCTTCCTCCTCTTACACACGGGATGGTGAGGGCTGTCAAAGATCGATTTCCTTTCAAAACAGGAGAAGCTTGCAATGATTTGCTGGCCCAAACCCTTGTAACAAGGAGAGACACACACACACTGGCATGCAATGCCAAGCTGCGGTTTCCAAAGCGAGCAAAGTCCTTTCTTGTATTAAGAGAGGTATGGACTCCAGAGACAGAGATATAATTTTTCCCCTGTACAAATCATTAGTAAGACCTCATCTGGAATATGCAGTTCAGTTTTGGGCACCAGTTCTCAAAAAGGATATCGGAGAACTGGAGAAAGTGCAGAGAAGGGCAACCAAACTGATAAGAGGCATGGAGGAGCTCAGCTATGAGGAAAGATTAGAGGAACTGAATTTATTCACTCTTGAGAAGAGGAGAATAAGGGGGATATGATCAACATGTACAAATATATAAGGGGTCCATATAGTGAACTTGGTGTTGAGTTATTCACTTTACGGTCAACACTGAGGACAAGGGGGCACTCTTTACTTCTAGAGGAAAAGAGATTTCACCTCCAAATACGGAAAGGTTTTTTCACAGTAAGAGCTGTGAAAATGTGGAACAGACTCCCTCCAGAGGTGGTTCTGGCCAGCTCAGTAGATTGCTTTAAGAAAGGCCTGGATTCTTTCCTAAATGTACATAAAATAACTGAGTACTAAGATTTGTAGGTAAAGTTGATCCAGGGTAAATCCGATTGCCTCTCGGGGGATCAGGAAGGAATTTTTTCCCCTGCTGTAGCAAATTGGATCATGCTCCGCTGGGGTTTTTTGCCTTCCTCTGGATCAACTGTGGGTATGGAGTTGGGTGTATAGGATTGTACTGTGTTTTTTATTTTGTTTTTTTATTTTATTTTTTGTGGTTGAACTGGATGGACTTGTGTCTTT
Organism: Rana temporaria; assembly: GCF_905171775.1. Lineage (NCBI taxonomy): Eukaryota > Metazoa > Chordata > Amphibia > Anura > Ranidae > Rana > Rana temporaria. The sequence goes on along the minus strand of NW_024404461.1, from coordinate 1,886,907 downwards.
TTTCAACCTGACTAACTATGTAACACACACACACACACACACACACACACACACACACACACACAGCTCTCTTGCTTGTTAAAATGGAGAAAAGGGGCTGAGCTCCAGCCAGGCATCAGCTTTAATAGCCTCATGACATCACAGGGCATACAATTGATTGGTTCACATAAAACAGACACACCCACCAATCCTCCCACTCACCCTCGGACCCACCCATTCACCCTCCCCTCCTGTGGGCACATGTCCATGTCTTTGTCCAGAAATGAATACACAGGATTTCCCGGCCAGCTTTGCAAGGATCTGACCATGTATGGTTCCTGAGTAAATAGGCATGAACAGTTCTTTTGTTACGATGTACAAAGTTCCTTCTGCCATTCAAAAGACAAGGGTTTCCTTTCACAAGTACAAAACAGTTCCAGAGAGTATGTAGAAGGGGGATGGGGAGGCTTGAACACATCTGTTCTTGATAAAAGTCATTTTGTATAATGCTGGATTCATACCTTTAAAAACCATTATATATCATTCCCTATAAACTCTTTAACCAGTTCCCGACCTCCTCATGTACATTTACGTCGGCAGAATGGCACGGACAGGCACATGTACGTACCTGTACGTCCTCTGCTAGACGTGGGTGGGGGGTCCGATCGGGACCCCCCCCCCCGGTGCATACGGAGGTCGGGTCCGCTCTAGGAGCGATCCGGGACGACGGCGCGGCTATTTGTTTTTAGCCGCTCCGTCGCGATCGCTCCCCGGAGCTGAAGAACAGGGAGAGCCGTGTATAAACACAGCTTCCCCGTGCTTCACTGTGGAGGCGCATCGATCGAGTGATCCCTTATATAGGGAAGACTCGATCGATGGTGTCAGTCCTACAGCCACACCCCCCTACACTAGTAAACACACACTAGGTGATCCCTAAATGTTACAGCGCCCCCTGTGTTTAACTCCCAAACTGCAACTGTCATTTTCACAATAAAGAATGCAATTTAAATGCATTTTTTGCTGTGAAAATGGCAATGGTCCCAAAAATGTGTCAAAATTGTCCAAAGTGTCCGCCATAATGTCGCAGTCAAAAAAAAAATCGCTGATCGCCGCCATTACTTGTAAAAAAAATAAAAAAAATAAAAATGCAAAAAAACTATCCCCTATTTTGTAAACGCTATAAATTTTGCGCAAACCAACCGATAAACGATTATTGCGATTTTTTTTACCAAAAATAGGTAGAAGAATACGTATCGGCCTAAACTGAGGGAAAAAAAAATTTTTATATATGTTTTTGGGGGATATTTATTACAGCAAAAAGTAAAAAATATTGAATTTTTTTTAAAATTGTCGCTCTATTTTTGTTTATAGCGCAAAAAATTAAAACCGCAGAGGTGATAAAATAGCACCAAAAGAAAGCTCTATTTGTGGGGAAAAAAGGACGCCAATTTTGTTTGGGAGCCACGTCGCACGACCGCGCAATTGTCTGTTAAAGCGACGCAGTCCCGAACTGTAAAAACCCCTTGGGTCTTTAGCCAGCATATTGGTCCGGGGCTTAAGTGGTTAAGGAAAATAAACCTTTGTTGTGATACATATATTTCACACATGCATATAATTAATATAAAATCCAATATAACTTCATAAAAAGATATAAGGAAAAAAAAAAGAAATTAAGATAATATAAAAAGGATAAGACATTTCTGTTGTTCTAATAACTAAAATTAAACTTAACTCAAAAATAGGCATATTATTATAATCTATCACAGGGCACCCCCTTAGTGGTGCTTCCCCACTCACCAGAGCAATATGACTCCCAGCTTTTCATCTACCAGAGTCACCAACATCCTTCACACTCTCCTCACCTCCGATGGATCCTCCTCGCTCACTCCTGCAAGTCTGCTGCGGTTTCTCTCAGTCTCCCTCCTAGACTCGGCTTCCTCCTCCAACCACTGTTCCAGCAGGAGCTCCGCCTCTTCATACACACTCAGGGCTCCGCCTCTTCATATACACTCAGAGCTCCACCTCTTCATACACTCAGAGCTCCGCCTCTTCATACACACTCAGGAGCTCCGCCTCTTCATACACACTCAGGAGCTCCACCTCTTCATACACACTCAGGAGCTCCACCTCTTCATACACACTCAGGGCTCCGTCTCTTCATACACACTCAGGAGCTCCGCCTCTTCATACACACACAGGGCTCCGCCTCTTCATACACACACAGGGCTCCGCCTCTTCATACACACTCAGGAGCTCCGCCTCTTCATATACACTCAGGACTCCACCTCTTCATACACTCAGAGCTCCGCCTCTTCATACACACTCAGGAGCTCCGCCTCTTCATACACACTCAGGAGCTCCACCTCTTCATACACACTCAGGAGCTCCACCTCTTCATACACACTCAGGGCTCCGTCTCTTCATACACACTCAGGAGCTCCGCCTCTTCATACACACACAGGGCTCCACCTCTTCATACACACTCAGGAGCTCCACCTATTCATACACACTCAGGGCTCCGCCTCTTCATACACACTCAGGAGCTCCGCCTCTTCATACACACTCCGGAGCTCCACCTATTCATACACACACAGGGCTCCGCCTCTTCATACATACTCAGAGCTCCGCCCTTTCCTTACACACTCAGAGCTCCACCCCTTCATACACACTCAGAAGCTTTTTACATTATCATGAAATTGTTGTAACTGAAAGACAGAAATTTATCAATTCACAGGGAACCCCTAGAAGCCTTTGGAGGATCCCTGGCTGATAAAGGCTGGACTAGTCAGTAATATATTTCTCTCCCCCTTGGTGGGAGTGGAGATGACCCATCTATAAGGATATACAGTACATACACACACTGCACAAGGCCACTTCAATATATTTCTCAGGACTGCAGTTCCTCTGAGCTCCACAAGATGGTGATCTCACTTCTATCAGAATGACAGACAGGAAGTGATGTCAGGCACACACAGGAAGTTTCGGGTGAGAGGTGAGTCGGGAGGAAGTAGTGAGGAGACATTGTTGGAATCGGCAGCAGAGGAGGTAATAAGATCTTATCTTCTATTTACACCCAGTAACCCCGTCATGTCCGTCCTCTTCCTCCATAGTCACTGCGATGTCTTTAGAGGGGCCAGTGGGAGTAGAAAATGTCCAGTGGAAGTAAACAATGTCCCATCATTGGTGTCAGTGGAAGGAATAGTGCCCCATTGTTGATATCAATGAAAGGAATGGTGCGCTATCATTAATGTCAGTGGGATAATTAATTACCCATTGTTGGTGTCAGTGGGATAAATAATACCCCAAAGTTAGTGTCAGTGGATGGAATAGTACCCCGAGGGCTAGATAAAGGCAAGCAAAAGGCCACATTGGTCCCCGGCCACAGTTTGGGGACCGCTGGTCTATACTAAATAGATTTTACCACTTCTATTAGTGGGGGGAGTGGCAGTGTATGGCATTGGAAGATATCGCATCCAGGTACATGTGAATGGACAAGTTGGTGACAAGATACACAGCGGGTCCAACCAAAAAAAGTGCACAGTGAGACCTATCTAGTAATAGAAGGTCCATCCATTGTGGTGAGTGTCATCCATGTGGGGTCACCTGGAAGTGGTCACGTGTTTATCTGTTACTAATGGCAGAGCACCTGTTCACCTACCTCTTGTTTTTCAAGCAACTAATATTTGAAGGGGACTTTTTGATTCTTTGGACATTAGTTGTGTTTTCTGGTGTTATTAATTTCTTTATTTTTTACATGTGGCAAACTGTTTAATAATCTTTATTTATATTTTTGGCAGCGCAGGAGTGGGAGTATTTAGAAGGACACAACGATCTCTACAAGGACGTCATGATGGACAATCAGCCGCCCCTCACATTACCGGGTAAGAGTAGACTTTATTGTAAAGGAGAGAGCAGTACGGAGGCTCCACCTAGATCCCCCATCATCTGATAAACACATAGGGCCAGATTCACAAAGAGATACGACGGTGTATCTACAGATACACCATCGTATCTCTGACTTACACTGGTCCTATCTATGCGCCTGATTCATAGAATCAGATACGCATTGATAGGGCTAAGATCTGACAGGTGTAACTGTGTTACACTGTCGGATCTTTTTTCAATTTAAAAATGGCGCCGGGGGCGTTCCCGCTGATTTACCTTGTATAATATGTAAATCAGCGAGATACGCAAATTCACGAACGTACGCAGACCCGACGCAGTCTTCTTACGACGTTTCCGTAGCGGCGTACCCGTCGTATACTTACCCCTGCTTTTATCAGGCTCAGCCAATGTTAAGTATAGCCGGCGTTCCCGCGTCGAATTTGAATTTTTTAACGTTGTTTGCGTAAGTCGTTCTAGAATACGGATGGACGTCGTTTACGTAAGCGTCGAAACCACTGACGTCCTAGCGCCGTCAGTGGGAGCAATGCACGCTGGGAAATTCCCCGGACGGCGCATGCGCATTTAAAGCGGCGCGGGAACGCGCCTGATTTAAATAGTACACTCCCCCTAGCCGCGGAATTTGAATACCGCCGGGGGATTTAGGATCCGCCGCCGCAAGTTTGGAGGTAAGTGTTTTGTGAATTAGCCACTTGCCTCTCAAACTTGCAGGAGCGGATCTTAAATCACGTAGATCGAGCGGATCTATAGATCCGCTGATCTACGTGAATCTGGCCCATAGAAACAATGTATTCAGTCAGTGTGTGTGTTTCCTACAGATGGATCCAGTAATGGGAACCCACCAGAGAGATGTCCCCGTCCTCTGTATTCTCGGGATTACACACAGGAAGATCACACCATCCCCCACCATCATCAGGTAGATGAGGAACAATCACTGATAGTATCATTAGGATCTGTACATTATCTGCATTGTTACCATTGATGTCATTTTTATTCTATATTCAGAGTGGAAACCTGAGAGATCATAAAGTTGAGGTTAAAGAAGAGATAAAAGAGGAGGATGATGAGGATGGGGTGATGGAGGAAGAACACACCATCCCCCACCATCATCAGGTAGATGAGGAACAATTATTGGTGGTTATGATTTATATACAAACATGTTTATTATAATGAATGTTTTATTATATATTCAGAGTGGAAACCTCGGGGATGATAATATTGATGTTAAAGAAGAGTATAAAGAGGAGGATGAGGAGTATGGAGTGATGGAGGAGTTTTCAGAAGGACACAAGGATATGATGGAGCCACCTAATACCAGGAACCCACCAGAGAGATGTCCCCGTCTTCTGTATTCCCGTTATTATTCCACACAGGAAGGTCACTCCATCCCCCACCATCATCAGGTAGATGAGGAACAATCACTGATAGTATCATTAGGATCTGTACATTATCTGCATTGTTACCATTGATGTCATTTTTATTATATATTCAGAGTGGAAACCTAAGAGATCCTAAAGTTGAGGTTAAAGAAGAGATAAAAGAGGAGGATGATGAGGATGGGGTGATGGAGGAGTCAGATTCTCTAAAAGAACAGAAAGATTTGTACCAGGACACCATGATGGAGTCATCCAGCTACAGAGACCCCCCAGAGAGATGTCCCCATCCTCTGTATTCCCGGGATTCCACACAGGAAGGTCACACCATCCCCCACTGTTACAAGGTCGGTGGGGCGGAGCATCTAGAACATGGACTGGAGGAGATGATGTGTGGATTTTGTATGTAAGTTTATATCTTACAGATGATATTCTCTCTCATTTTCTTGGTTTAGAGTGGAGATCCAATCGATATAGAATTTGAGGTGAAATCAGAAGAAGAAGAGACGTATGTGAGGGATGATCAGCAGTCTATGGAGGAGGATGGAATAACTGGGACATTTATAGAGGAGGACACTCCTACAGAGATCAGCACAGGTGGGTCATTAACACTAAATCCATTCCTCCACCCATACTGCTCACTGATTGGTCCAGAGTAGGGCGGGGACTGGGTGATATCAGCCTGTAATCCCCTGGTCACTTTCCTGAGCTGTGTTCCCCGTCCTGTATTCCTGTATTTCTCTCGGATAATCTTCCTTCTCTGTGCTGCAGACACAATGTATGTCTCTAGACTGGATTTATGGAGATTCTGGGGTTCAGCTGGCAGCAAAATGTTGATTTTCACCATAGGGTTTGCTTGACCTAGACACCTGGGGTATGTACCTTGGGTCTTCTGCCCCATGCCCGACTCTAGTGAGATCTCTGACAGAACAATTCTCCCGGGTTACTTGCTCTGTTATTTGCTGGCTGTGCCGGGTGGAGGGATATGTCTGTATAGTCTCAGACCCAAGACACTGAGTGCAGTCTCAGGAGATGGGAGGCAGCGGTGTGGGATCTCTGCAACTTGTCTCCAGTAAACATTTCATCCGCCACTGATTACTGAATACCAATATCATGAGTCCTAACCCCTGCACTATATACTCTATGGTGTACATTACATACTCCTGACCCCTGCACTATATACTCTATGTTGTACATTACATACTCTTATATTATCTCTGAACAAGAACGGTTGGAGAGCCAGTTTAGGGCCAGGACACATTTGAGTAGATGCAATGACAATTGGCAGACTCTGAGACTTCTATAGGTAGACTGCTATACAGTGGAAGGCCTCCAGCCGCACACCACTTCTGTATAGGTAGGACCGCTGTCTCCTATGGTAACAAATCTTGTTACAGTCACTAACGCTAGTTCTACATAACTCTTGGTAACACAGAATAGTTCTCTTCTTCTCACACAGTCTCTCACTGCAGATCTTCTCTCCCTGAGCTCCCGGTCTCTCACTAGTAGGGATGAGCTTTATGTTCGGCTCGAACATGAGTTCCACTCGATCATTGGCTGTTCGCCCGTTCATCGAAAAAAAAAAAAAACATTATGGGGCATTTGCGCCAAATTGGAGCGCCGCGTCATGCACCATAATGTACTGCGAGATCGCAGTTCATTGCTGTGTGATGATTGGCCAAAGCATGCACTATGACCCGCATTCTTTGGCCAATCCCAGCGCCATCAGCAAAGAGAGCCATAATTGGCCAATCATGGCTCAAGGGGACTAAGTCCACGCCCCACACTATATAAGGCCGCATGCACGTCGGCCCTGTGTAGTGTGTTGTTGGCGTAGACAGAGTGTCATTTAGATTGAGCAGGCAGGTGATTCAGTTAGCTGCAGTGCATTTAATATAAATATATATATATATATATGTATACACAGTCTCCTACACACACATATATATATATATATATATATATCCACTGCATCCAGTGTAGCTAGATCTGACTGCAGGCCGTTCCTGGTGTACGTTTTCTAATATACTTTCAGGCAGGCAGGTGATTCAGTGACCTGCAGTCCAATAAATTATATATATATATATATATATATATATATATAGTCTCCTACATATATATATCCACTGCATCAAGTCTAGCCAAAATCTCCTTTTTTTTCGACGTTGAGCCACAACATGCAGAAGAGTTGGTGGAGTGGATAACAAAGCCGTCCTCATCCTCTGTCACCCAGGCTCAGAGTAGTTTGCCTGCCAATGCAACTGCCACAGCGGCCTATTCCATCGGCTCCATGTCATCAGTCAATCCTTCCCTAGCCCCACCATCATGCACAGAGGAGTCCCCCGATCTGTTCTACCACAGTGTTGAGTACATGCTGCAGGAGGATGCGCAGCGTTTTAAAGGCTCTGATGATGGGACCCAGGTTGAGGAAGGGAGTAACGTGAGCCTAGAGAGAGGGGGGGCAAGAAGGACAAGAAACTGGCAGTCATGTTCCCCCAGCAGTAGCATACTGCCAAGTTTGCTCCAGTGAGGAGGAGGGAGAGGATGATGAGGTCACTGACTCTACTTGGGTGCCTGATAGAAGAGAGGAGGAGGAGGAACATCTCCAATGAGGCAGAATGCCCTCCAGGGGGCAGCTTAAGGGCAGCACACCCTATTGCATCACACTGCAGAGCTAAGCATGTGCAGGGCGCTGCTGATTCTCCGCATATTTTAAAAAGTTCTTTGGTGTGGGCCTTTTTTGACACACGTGCAACAGATCGCACCGTTGCTGTTTGCAACATTATGTCTGAAGCGTATCGAGCGTGGCCAAAACAGCAACCGCTTGGGCAACACATGCTTGACCAGACATATGACGACCTCCCATGCAGTCTGTTGGCAACAGCACCTAAAACACCCACATGAAAGAAGAAGGCGGACCTCTCCTAGCTCCTCATCAGCTGGGATCTCCAACCCCACTATACCCTCAGTCCTCTCAGAAACCTGCACTGAGAGGAATGAAGGTGTAGAATAAGGTGCCCCAATATCCGATTGTAGCAGGCAAATTTCCCTACCCCTGTTGCTAAATGGTAGAAAGAAATATGGTCCCAGCCATCCACATGCTCAGCGTCTGAATGCTAGCTTGGCTAAATTGCTAGCACTGCAACTGCTGCCTTTTCAGCTGGTAGACTCTGCCCTCTTTTGTGAATTTGTGGAATGTGCGGTACCTCAGTGGCAGGTTCCCTAACTCCATTTTTTTTCACGGAAGACCATTCCGGCTCTCTACCAACATGTGGAAGGCAATGTCTTGGCTTTGTTTGACAGAGTGAAAAATATGGAGTAATGCCTGGATCAACCGATTATAAATACCTTACAAAGAGGTAGTATATATAAATCTACATATAGTTCAGTGCATCTATCCAAGTCTCACTCACATAGAATACTATGTCAATGCAGTTCTGATGGCCTAGAAAAATCTAGCAAAAAAGTGAGAAAATAAAGTTCTCTCAAAGTAGACCAAAACAGACCACTATGGATGGTACAATGAACTTTAATCATTGAAAAACACACAGCAATAGTTCATCAAAATGGGGTGACAGATATATGGGTTGGTTTACACAATTAAAAAATAAGACAACGTTGTCTAATTGGTTTAAAAACAGGGGAATCGCAGCTGAGCCAGAGCTTGCACAATATGCAATTGAGCTACTGGTCTGTCCTGCATCCAACGCATTCAGCGCTGCTGGAGACATTGTAACCGATCACAGAGTGCGCCTGTCCACAGACTCTGTTGATCGGCTTACCTTCATAAAAATGAATCCGTCTTGGATCACCAGCTACCAAGCACCTGATGCTGATGTAACCAATTGATTTTTCTATGGATGTGGGAACCCTTGAAGACTGCTTATGCTGAGTGACTATCCTATTATGCTGAGTGACTATCCTATTCCTCCTCAATGTTCATGTTGATAGCTTCTAAGAATATTTTCAGTTCATGGCACTACCACCACTGCCTAAGGCCCAATTTTTCTGCCCCTGTATACACGCCCCTGTTAATTACAATTTTTGATCTAATATTTCACAGCAGGGCCCTTTCCTGCACCCACCAAGAGTAACGGTGAGGACTTACTGTGTTCTGGTACCACCAACACCTAAGGCACGATTTTCCCCTACTTTCAAACATCTGACTTACAAACGACTCCTACTTACAAACGGAGGGAGACAACAGGAAGTGAGAGGAAATCTACCCCTAGGAAGGGAAATTCTCTCCTGTAAGAGTTGATATGGGAAAAAGGTGTCTCCTCTCCACTGATGCTTTATCACCAATCCGTGTTTCCCTAATAACCCCAAATTTTCTAAATCCAATTGTCATTGGGACAGAAAGTGAGGTGAAATCTTCTGAACACGGGGCACAGACAGCAAAACAAATGTTACAGGGGTGATAACCTTTCCCTATGTTTCCCAAAAAGCTTAAAAATAGATTTTTTTTGGCTGGAGCTACACTTACAAAATGTACCAGTTACAAATTACAAACAGATTCAACGTAAAGGGTCACTAAAGGAAATTTTTTGGAAATGACTGTTTATTGGGTATAGAGACATAAAAGTTAACTGATTCCTTTTAAAAATGATTAAAAATTGAATTTAATCTATCATATAATGTGCCTCTAGTTTCACTTTCGATTTTAAAGGTACATACATGAAGTTCCGGGTGAGAGGTGAGTCGGGAAGACTCACAGAGCAAAAACAAACAAATCCAGGGCAGTGTTTTGTTTTTAAAATGAATCTGATTGGTTCTGAGGAGTTTTAGACACACAGTAATGACAGCTTAGACCACCGTGAAAATCTCCCAGTACTGTGGTTATAAGGAAACGGGCAACCAGGAAGTGTGGAGATCACAGCAGAATTACAGCTACTTCAAAGCAAAAACGAACAATGAGGACATGAAACCAGGACTGCAGTAAGGTAAAGGAAGCTATTTAGCTAAAAAAAAAAATTCCTTTAGTGACCCTTTAAGAACAAACCTCCAGTCCCTGTCTTGTTTGTAACCCGGGGACCGCCTGTATACTGCTGTTCAGAGTATATAGAGCCTGCGGGCACTTTTGATTTTTCACGTTCGGGCCCCATAAACGTTTACGGTGTTCTAATGTTCACACAAACTTTCGGTCCATTCGCTTGTTCTGCCGCAAATCGAACCCGGGAGGTGTTAGGCTCCTCCCTACTCACTGGACTTCCAGATTTAGTGGCCACTGAATCTCCTGAGCTCTTCTGCAGCTAACCCGCTGTATATTCCTCAAGCGTCACCCCCGCTATCCTGCTGGGGCCCTGGCTTGGCACTTACTGATGCTCCTCAAGCGTCACCCCCGCTAATCTGCTGGGCCCCTGGTTTGGCACTTACTGATGCTCCTCAAGCGTCACCCCCACTATCCTGCTGGGCCCCTGGCTTGGCACCTGCTGAAGCTTTCCCACTTCTTCACTGTCCCAGGCTGGTGAGAAGATTGCTCTGGTACTGGCTCCAGCTTACTAACTGTAGTCTCCGGTAACAAGGTGGATGGTCCCTTAGTGGCGACAGCTTCCCCTCCACCTCCGACCACAACTGGTTCCCCGTTCGGCTGAATCTTTACTCTCAGTTGAAATCCAATCCTGCAGTCCCAACCCTGCGCTGCTTCTCTTGCTCCTGGATAGGCCTCAGGCTTCCGGCCTAAAAACCCGGGCGACATAACACACGTCCACCCAGACAGCCGTCCAGATGGTACAGAACCCTGATCACCTGACTCCACCCAAATAAATAGGCTCTCCCAGCAGGCCAAGGGACCAAAGAAACCCCTGCAAATTGGTTGAGACACCCCATCTATTCATAATCCGACCTTGCTACACCCTTGTCTATCTAGTGCCACCTAGTGACAGAAGAGAAAAGGTGCAGCCATCCAAAGTTAGAGAGGAATCAGTAGATCTCCTAACAATAAGCAAGGATAACTACCACCTGGGAAACTCAATTTTTTTAGCCACCCTTCCTAAACACCAGGGTGCTACATGTTCATTACATACTCCTGACCCCTGCACTATATACACTCTATGTTGTACATTACATACTCCTGACCCCTGCACTATATTCTCTATGTTGTACATTACATACTCCTGACCCCTGCACTATATTCTCTATGTTGTACATTACATACTCCTGACCCCTGCACTATATACTCTATGTTGTACATTACATACTCCTGACCCCTGCACTAAATTCTCTATGTTGTACATTACATACTCCTGACCCCTGCACTATATACTCTGTTGTACATTACATTCTCCTGACCCTCGTCCTATAATCCCCTCATCACTGTCACTCCTATAAAAGACAGTTCTCGTTGTTTCCTCACTCTCTGACTAAGGTCCATGAATAAAGAAATGATCTGGTAGGAGATCAGAGGAGCCATTTACCACTTACCTTGAGGGGGGAATTGTAAGGTCCTCAGAGACAAAGCTGCCTGATGTGGGCGGAGTCCTGGGTTAGGGGAACCAATCAGCTGATGTCTAGTAATAATCTTTGTATTTCTATTTTAGTAGATGGACGGGAGATGAGGAAAACCTCAGAGGATTGTCTCACTTTGTCTCCAGACTGTAAAGTAGAAGATGAGGACATCACACAGTATAGTCCAGGAGAAAACCCGACTACCTCAAATGTCCATCCGGCACCACACAGTGTAGATGGACCATCGTATTCTTCTTATCCTGAGGAACCTCAGACTGTGCGGGACGGTGCCGGACCATCGTATTCCTCTTATCCTGAGGAACCTCAGACTGTGCGGGACGGTGCCGGACCATCGTATTCCTCTTATCCTGAGGAACCTCAGACTGTGCGGGACGGTGCCGGACCATCGTATTCCTCTTACCCTGAGGAACCTCAGACTGTGCGGGATGGTGCCGGACCATCGTATTCCTCTTATCCCGAGGAACCTCAGACTGTGCGGGACAGTGCCGGACCATCGTATTCCTCTTATCCTGAGGAACCTCAGACTGTGCGGGACGGTGCCGGACCATCGTATTCCTCTTATCCCGAGGAACCTCAGACTTTGCGGGACGGTGCCGTCCTTCCAACAGATAAGAAGTTTTTCTGTGCTGAGTGTGGGAAGTGTTTTGGCTTCAAAAGCAGTCTTTATAAGCATAAAAAATCTCACACAGGTGAGAAGCCTTTTTCCTGTTCTGAGTGCGGGAAATGTTTTTCATATAAGTCACATCTTTCCGCACATCAGAGATCTCACACGGGGGAGTTGCCTTTTTCCTGTTCTGAGTGTGGGAAATGTTTTTCAGAGAAGCCCAGTCTTTCCGCACATCAGAGATCTCACACGGGTGAGAAGCCTTTTTCCTGTTCTGAGTGCGGGAAATGTTTTTCACAGAAGTCCAATCTTTCCAAACATCAGAGATCTCATACGGGGGAGATGCCATTTTCATGTCCTGAGTGCGGGAAATGTTTTTCATATAAGTCCCATCTTTCCGCACATCAGAGATCTCACATGGGGGAGAAGCCTTTTTCCTGTTCTGAGTGCGGGAAATGTTTTTCAGAGAAGTCCAGTCTTTCCAGACATCAGAGATCACACACGGGGGAGATGCCTTTTTCCTGTTCTGAGTGCGGAAAATGTTTTTCAGAGAAGTCTAGTTTATATACACATCAGAGATCTCACACGGGGGAAAAACCATATTCCTGTCCAGAGTGCGGGACATGTTTTTCAGAGAAGTCCCATCTTAACAAACACAAGAGAACACACACGGGGGAGAAGCCTTTTTCCTGTTCTGAGTGCGGGAAATGTTTTTCAATGAAGTCCAGTCTTTCCACACATCAGAGATCTCACACAGGGGAAAAGCCTTTTTCCTGTTCTGAGTGCGGGAAATGTTTTTCAATGAAGTCCAGTCTTTCCACACATCAGAGATCACACACGGAGGAGAAGCCTTTTTCCTGTTCTGAGTGCGGGAAATGTTTTTCAGTTAAGTCCAATCTTTCCAAACATCAGAGATTACACACAGGGGAGAAGCCTTTTTCCTGTTTTGAGTGTGGGAAATGTTTTTCCGTGAAGTTGACTCTTTACAGACATCAGAGATTTCACACGGGGGAGAAGCCTTTTTCCTGTTCTGAGTGTGGGAAATGTTTTTCAGAGAGGTCCCATCTTTCCACACATGAGAGAGTGCACACGGGGGAGAAGCCGTATTCCTGTCCTGAGTGCAGGAAATGTTTTTCAGATAAGTCCAGTCTTTCCAGACATCAGAGATCTCACACGGGGGAGAAGCCTTTTTCCTGTCCTGAGTGTGGGAAATGTTTTTCAATGAAGGCTAATCTTTCCACACATCAGAGATCACACACGGGGGAGAAGCCTTTTTCCTGTTCTGAGTGTGGGAAATGTTTTTCAGTGAAGTCCAATCTTTCAGCACATCAGAGATCTCACACGAGGAAGAAGCCATATTCCTGTCCTGAGTGAGGGAAATCTTCCTCACTGAAGTCCTGTCTTCCTGTACATCAGGGGTCCCACACAACCCTCGAGGTGTATTAGTGAGTGCGGGAAATGTCTTGTATGTGAATGTTGCTGGACATATGTGGAAGAAGCACACCCTGATATACGGGTGAAACTCGAAAAATTCGAATATGGTGCAAAAGTTCATTTATTTCACTAATGCAACTTAAAAGGCGAGACTAATATATGAGAGAGACTCATTACATGCAAAGCAAGAGGGTTCAAGCTGTGATTTGTCATCATTGTGGCTTCCAGCTCATGAAAACCCCAAATCCACAATCTCAGAAAATTCCAATATTCCATGCAATCAATAAAACACGGATTGTACAGAGAACGATATCGCACCTCTGAAAAGTAGAAGCTGCGTATTAATTGTGTGAAAATAGTGCAGCGCTGCGTATCTATAAATCTTATAGAAACAAATAATTATACATTCCATAAAACTATTTATGAAAAAATAAATAAATGATAAAAAAACAGTTCATATGGAGGTTTCCAAAGCTGTCACCGCTGTGAAAAATCCTATTTCAATGGATCCAATATTCAGTGCGCACCCCCACCTGCTAAAATGCATGCTCACCTCAAGGGTGAGTATAAAACTCATAGACAGATCACTCCTCGTGTCCGATCACGATCCGTCCACTTTACCAATGGTAGTAATTCCTACAGTCTCCAGACTGCACCTCTGTGTGGGGAATCAACGTATAAATTGTCTCCAAACACCACCTTCCTCCATTCACTTATTAATAATCAATTCCACTTCTATATCCCGGGGGCAAGGACATGAAAGAAAAAACACAAGTACCATAGTGCTCTCTGCTTCTGAATTTATTATAAAAGCCCCCCCTAAAAAGTTACACAGGAACAAAAATTGTCTCTGGACAGCCGCACTCTGAACAAATTGTCGCCTTTATTAAAAGAAGCACAGCACTACAAGTCACAGCAAAATAAAACCCGACTGCTGACGCGTTTCGCACTGAAACTAGTGCTTAGTCATAGCGAGAGTCCCCTAAAAAGTTACACTTACAAGAAACAACAATAAAAACAGCAAGTATCAAATCACCAGCTCATTCACCGCCGATCTAGACCCACGGCGCTTCGCCTGACATCACAGATAGGGCTCCTCTCTTCTAAACGCATGTCGGCCTCTCATTGGCCTTTGTCAGTAGATGGGTGGGTCAAATGAGGTGAAACCTTATATACCTGCCTGTTGCCTAGGCAACCCTTCAGGCATCACCAGTCTGTGAGGACACGCCCTCTTCCTGTGACTACAGAGCTGACATTCATAGAGCTGGAGAGCGTGTCACCCGAATCTGCAAACCAGCAGGGCGCTCTCACTCGATCAGACCGCTGAGCTCCGTGGTAATGTCCCGTTACAATCTAATCTCCACATGAGTGTGCGATGTATCGCCATATACATACAATAAAAAACAAGTCTAAAATAAAATGAAAAGATGTTCCTATGTGATAAAACCCGAGGGTTTCTAATGTTAAAATATCGCAGCTTCTGCTGTTTAAAGGCTTTACTTTGCATTCTGGATGAATGACGAATCGTGAGACAAATTCGTGAATTAACGTGAATAAAAACTGTGTGTTTTAACCACTTCCCGACCGCCGCATGTAAATGTACGTCCACAGTATGGCACGTACAGGCACATGGGCGTTCATGTCAGTCCTGTCCTTCTAGCGGGTGGGGGGTCCGATCGGGACCCCCCCCCCCGCTACATGCGGCGGTCGGGTTCGCTCGGGGAGCGATCCTGGACGACGGCGCGGCTATTTGTTTATAGCCGCTCCGTCGCGATCGCTCCCCGGAGCTGAAGAACGGGGAGAGCCGTATGTAAACACGGCTTCCCCGTGCTTCACTGTGGCAGCGCATCGATCGTGTCATCCCCTTTATAGGGGAGACACAATCGATGACGTCAGTCCTACAGCCACACCCCCCTACAGTTGTAAACACACACTAGGTGCACCCTAAATCCTACAGCGCCCCCTGTGGTTAACTCCCAAACTGCAACTGTCATTTTCACAATAAAGAATGCAATTTAAATGCATTTTTTGCTGTGAAAATGACAATGGTCCCAAAAATGTGTCAAAATTGTCCGAAGTGTCCGCCATAATGTCGCAGTCACGAAAAAAATAGCTGATCGCCCCAATTAGTAGTAAAAAAAAATAATTAATAAAAATGCAATAAAACTATCCCCTATTTTGTAAACGCTATAAATTTTGCGCAAACCAATCGATAAACGCTTATTGCGATTTTTTTTTTTACTAAAAGTAGGTCGAAGAATACGTATCGGCCTAAACTGAGGGAAAAAAATGTTTTTATATATGTTTTTGGGGGATATTTATTATAACAAAAAGTAAAAAATATTGAATTTTTTTCAAAATTGACACTTTTTTTGTGTTTTTATAGCGCAAAAAATAAAAACCGCACAGGTGATCAAATACCGCAAAAAGAAAGCTCTATTTGTGGGGAAAAAAAGGACGCCAATTTTGTTTGGGGGCCACGTCGCATGACCGCGCAATTGTCTGTTAAAGCGACGCAGTCCCGAACTGTAAAAACACCTTGGGTCTTTAGGCAGCATTTTGGTCTGGGGCTTAAGTGGTTAATATACACACTATAAAGGATAATGTAATGGTAGGGCCCGTGGGACCCAGAGGCTCTTGAAGGGTGTGGGGTACTTCTGTTTCAGCCTCACCAATGATTCTTGTGTCTAGGGACATCCTATGTCCACTAGGGGCATAGGATGACTGAGAACTGATATCTCGGATTACATGAGATGGGACAGTAATGATAATCCACAATATATTCAGAATATCTAGAACTATTACTGGTTGTTGATTCTGAACTCAACAGGTTAATTGAAAGACGTCACCACACTTCAGCTACCTGGCTGTAGTGTACGATAAAAGCTTGCTGTGATTGCATTCTATTGTCTATTGTGCAAATTAAGTCTGCTACTGTGGTGATGTGGATTGGAGCTTGGTAGACAGTCTGGCTTCTAAAGACCTTTTCATTGTGTGATGCTAATTAACACTGTTTTGTGTGAATTTCTATTGATGATAATGTGTGTTGTGAATTAGCACAGTCTAAAAGGTCAGATGTCTGACTTGCCAGCTGTAGGTAATTAGAATTGGAGTCAGAATGTCTGACTAAAGGAATGTGTATTGTATAAGCAGGTGTCCATCTTAAAAGATGTGTATTGAGGGGGGCTCGTTAGTACCCATTGTATGATGTTGTGGGTGTAGTTGAGTCATTGTTACTGACTGTATATAAAGATCCTGATTTTCCCATTAAAGTATCTATCCGTTTGGAACCAGAGAACAGAGCTGTGTGTGTCTCGTAATTCTGGGGGAAATCCAATGGGTCCTGTCTGCCGGATTGTGGAGTGTCGATAAGCTGTCGTGGGTTGGTGGAATGGAATATCGTAAACGCCGTTAACCCCTGACCATTATAAATAATAAGTACAGTTACAGTACATTCATAGCTTCAAATAAAAGTTCAATACATAAAAGAAAGTTCTTCGAGAACATGTGCTTTAAAGATGGCCGATTAGCCCTGTGTTTGCTGGAGAAAATTGTCTGTGTGCTTCTGAAGATGGGGGAAGGGTAGAAGAGAGGGAGAAGCTTTCCACCCAAGCTTTTTATAAACTTCAAGATCATTTCTTTGACTTTCCCGCCGAAAAGTAAAGCGCTCCTCCTACATCACTCCCCAGAATGGAGGGGATGACGAGGAGGAATATGAGGCTTACCATAGGAAGTGGTCTATTTCCTAATTACTTACAGACACAGGAAATGGGGGAAGGGATTCGTCTGCCTTCGAATGCAACTTTCAAACAGAACATCAGTCATATGAAATACTTTTTTTTTTTTTTTAAACATAAGATATTTACAAAATGAATAAATATGTCTTCACAGCTTCTAGAAATTGATAACTGGGTTCAAATGTCACATCAGGAGATTATTAACTCAAAGCCCAACATCCATACCATTTATAGGAATTCATATTCTCAATAATATTTTATAACCAAATCAAATTTTAGATATTAAGAATATAACACTATGTATATCTTTATCTTCGGGGACAAATTCTATCTTTATTAGGACCTTGTGACCATTCATTAAAAATGTATAGAAAACATAAATATGTATGAATCAATCACATATATGAAAAATCAATTGTACACCTAAAAATACCACATGTAACGGGAGGGCCCGTGGAATCCAGAAGCTCTTGCAAAGTATGAGCCAGGAAATAATGGACATTTCTTGGATTGCTTTAACATGGGTCTGTAATCCACAATATATTCCAGGATATCTGTATGAACTATTTACAGGTTGTTGATTCTGAACTCAACAGGTTAATTGAAAGAGTGACTCATTCAATGTGGGAACACAGACCGTTAGGTGTTAATGTCGTCTGTTGTCATGTAAATGAATCTAGGATGGCCCTGAAAGAACCTGTCATTGTGTTGTGCTAATTGACCCTGTATTGTGTGAAGTTGATGATACATGTGTATTGTGAGTTAAACAGACAGTCTAAAGGTCAGATGTCTGACTTATCAGCTGTAGTTAATTAGACCAAGAGCTGGTGCCAGAATGTCTACTAAAAAGATGTGTATTGGGCTCATTGTGTCGTGTTGTGGGTGGAGTTGAGTCATTGTTCATTTTTGGTTACTAACTGTATATAAGAGTCTGATTTTCTCATTAAAGAGTCTATTTGTTTTGAACCTCAAACAGAACTGTCTCTCGTTTCTGGGAGAATCCGTATGGGTCGTGTTCGCCGGATTGTGGAGTTTCGATAGCTGTCTTGGGTTCGGAATGGAATATCTTAAACGGCTTTAACTCCTGTCCCATTTGGGGTTCCGTTACACCACATTTGGCCATTAGATGGCGCTAAGTACCATAGAAATTATCTCCATCTAGTGGCCAAATGCAATCATTTCCATTTTAAATTAATGGAAACCGTTCGACCAGCACAGCAAATATCCTAATAACATTCATCTTTCCCCCATTCACACAGAAGGAATGTACATGGACTTTCCCCGGGGGAATTGCTATGCACATATTTTATGAATAGACCCCTAAATGTCAGGCGACGTTTATATAAAGATGGGAAGTATGGAGCAGATGAATGAATAGACCTCCTAGCAATGTTATCACCAGGCTGTAGCTAGGGGGAGCTCTAATGTGTGAGCACAGCAGAGTGATCCCATCTAGCTCACATTAACCATTTCACTGTCAGATGTTTTTGCATTATTTTGGGCCTGAAGATTAGAAAAAACCCCCAAACATATATTATCTGATAGCAGAGGCCCTGGAGAATAAAATGGTGGTGATTGTTAAGGTGTTCCTCGTAATTTAGCTGTTAGTGAACATAATGAATACGAATTTATCCGAAGTTACGAATTACCCGAAATAACAAATGCTGCATCTAAACGAATGGAACGTAATGAATTAATAATAATAACAACAAAAAAATCTTTGTTTCTGTAATAAAATTGTGTAAATGAGTACGTTTTCTCCTTCACTGATGAGATGGCACTGGTGGGCACTGACAATGGGCACTGATAGGCAACACTGATGGGCACTGAAGGGTATATATGAGTGGCACTGATTGGCATATCCCTGGTGGTCCAGGGTAGCATACCTGGTAGGCATCCTTGGTGGTCCTGGGTGGGGGGCTGCACTGATAAACAATCAGCACAGACCCCCCTGTCGGGAGAGCAGCCATATGGCTCTCCTCTACTCTCGTCTGTCCGATGCGAGTGAGGAAAAGTCAATAAGCGGCTCTTTCTGTTGACGCTGTGATCAGCCGTGATTGGACACAGCTGATCATGTGGTAAAGAGCCTTCATTAGAGGCTCTTTATCGAGATTGGTGTTGCGGCGTGTCAGACTCACACACCACAACAGACATCACCGGGCAGTGTGCCCCGTATGGCAGGCGATCGCGGCTTATCCTGCTGGACATCATATAATGGGCAGTCAGGATAACTGAACCACTTCCCGGCCGTCATTTTGCTATAGGCCGGGTGGGAAGTGGTTAAAAGGTAACCCTGAATAATGGGGGGCCTAGAGTGCAGTGGTCAGGAGTATATCATATACAGTGGTCAGGAGTATATCATATACAGAGATCAGGAGTATATCATATACAGAGGTCAGGAGTATATCATATACAGGGGGTCAGGAGTATATCATATACAGTGATCAGGAGTATATCATATACAGGGGTCAGGAGTATATCATATACAGGGGTCAGGAGTATATCATATACAGAGGTCAGAGTCTTCTACTGACAATAATTAGAGAGAAAAGTCTCTCCTGTACGGTTCTCTCCTTGACATATCGTAGAATGAAGCCGTATTGTTCTTTCAGTGTCATCATCCCGTGTTCTGTCCATTTCCACACCGACACCAACATCTCCTCCACCATCCCGCTGTATTTGTTGTCTCACCATGTTTCCAATGATGGAGATCCAGAGACTGACCGGAGTCTTCTTCTCCATGTCACCAGACCACCTCTTCCTCTACTATTGGGGTGCTGGGCCTTTCTATGACTACTCAGGACCCCCAACCTCTTCTATATGTAGCACTTCCCCCGAAGGAGCTTCTGGTTTAGATTTGGGCCTGCCGTTACCTTACTGTTCACAACACTCGTCATAGGGGTCCCTCTTGAAGAGTTATTCACAAATGTCCGCACCAACGCTTAATTTCTTTTTCTTCAAGGGTTTTATTAAACAAGGTTCATCAGAGGGGTGGAGCGATAGGGGAGATTCAGGTACCTTGCTTGTGGATCACGGGTACAGTCTTAGATCCAGAGGACAAATCGGTTCCACACTGGATTCAGCAACAACCGGATAGGCCTCTCTCACTGACCTAGCAGCCGGTGCGAAGCTCGTTCAAAGTCTCTGCCACAGACTTGATGAGTGTCACTGAGTCGTCACACAGTCCTCTGCCACAAGATCGTGTAACCACACACTCTGCAAAGCTCCAAAGAAAGCACACAGTCCACGGTGCCAGGATCTTTCAGCCAGGCCGGCAGCACAGTGAGGTAAATTGGCCAGGATGCTGTTACGGAACCATGAACCAGACGTACAACAAGAGATAAGTGAAAATAAGAAGGCTTTATTGAAAATCAAGCTGTAAAGCAAAAGTCCAACGGATGGTGAAACCAGAGGTCAGGAACCAGAAGAGTAGTCAGACGAAGCCAGGATCAGGAACCAGCAGGGAAGTCAGACGAAGCCAGGATCAGGAACCAGCAGAGAAGTCAGACGAAGCCAGGATCGGAACCAGAAGCAGCAGCAGTCTTAGAAGCATGTGCACACAGGAGGACCAAGCAAGGAACTGAAGTCACAGACCTCCTATATATGTGAGCCAGGTATCCAGCTCCTCCCAGTGGGAAGGAGGAGCCGCAGGGTGGGAGGCTACAAGAGACCTAGAAACCAAGATGGCCGCCAGCACATGTCAAACGAAGGAGACAGGAGAGAGGTAAGACCATGACAGTACCTCCCCCTCAAGGGCCCCTCCTCCGCGGTGCAAAAAACGGTTTCTGAGGGAAGCGTGCGTGGAAGGCTCGGAGCAAGGCAGGAGCATGGACATCTGCGGAGGGAACCCAGGAACGCTCCTCAGGACCATAACCACGCCAGTGGACCAAAAACTGCACCCGACCGCGAACCAGGCGTGAGTCCAGGATATTGCTCACCTCATACTCCTCATGATTGCCCACTTGGACCGGACGAGGCCGAGGAACCGAGGAAGTGAAGCGATTGCACACCAGTGGCTTCAACAGGGAGACATGAAACACGTTGGAGATCCGCATGCCAGGTGGAAGCGCAAGGGCATAGGCTACCGGGTTTACCCTGCGAAGCACTCGGAAGGGACCAACAAAGCGAGGAGCCAGCTTGGGAGTGGGCACTCGAAGGTTGAGGTTGCGGGTGGACAACCATACACGGTCTCCGACCTGGTAGGAAGGAGCAGGTGCTCGTCTGCGATCAGCCTGGAGTTTCTGGCGCTGCGCAGAGACCTCAAGGGACCTCTGGATCTGTACCCAAGAAGCACGTAGAGCAGAAAGGTGATCCTCCACAGCCGGAATATCCTGGGGAGAGAATGCCTCCGGTAACACGGCAGGTTGGAACCCATAATTGGCCATGAAGGGAGACGTCCCAGAGGAAGAGTTCACAGCCGTGTTCCTGGCAAACTCAGCCCAAGGCAGGAGGTCAACCCAATTGTCCTGGTGATCGGAGACATAGCAACGAAGGAACTGCTCCAAGGCCTGATTGGATCGTTCTGCGGCCCCATTGGACTGAGGGTGGTAGGCCGAGGAGAAGGAGAGATGAATCCCCAACTGGGAGCAAAAGGCGCGCCAGAACCTGGACACAAACTGACTCCCCCGATCCGACACTATCTCTTTGGGCAAACCGTGCAACCGGAAGACCTCCCGGGCAAAAATCGTGGCCAACTCTTGTGCAGAGGGTAACTTCTTGAGAGGAACACAGTGGCACATTTTGGAAAACCGATCCACAATCATGAGAATGACCGTATGGCCTCGGGATGCAGGGAGGTCCACAATGAAATCCATCCCCAGGTGTGACCATGGGCGCTCCCCGGTGGCTATGGGTTGCAGCAGGCCCAACGGAAGGTGCCGAGGGGACTTACTTTGGGCACAAACAGAGCATGCCGCTACATATGCGGCGATGTCGGAACGTAGGGAAGGCCACCAGAACAGACGTGAAACAGCCCAGGACAGCTGATTCTTACCAGGATGCCCCGCGGTCTTGGAGTTATGGTAGGTTCGCAACAACCGAGTGCGCAACTCCTCAGGCACAAAACATCTGCCGTTGGGTGTCCCAGAGGGAGCACCAGACTGAGCCGCCAAAATCTGCTCACCAAGGGGAGAGGTCAGGCTGGTGCGAATGGCGGCCAGGATCTGATTCGGAGGTATGACCGAAGTCGGTATAGATTCCTCCCTGGACAGCTCGGAGTACTGCCGTGATAAGGCATCCGCCCTGATGTTCTTGGAACCAGGTAGGTAGGAGACCACGTAATTAAAACGTGACAAGAACAGAGCCCATCTGGCCTGACGTGGTGTCAATCTCTTGGCCTCAGAAAGGTAGGTCAGATTCTTGTGGTCCGTCAGGATGAGAACCGGAACCACCGAGCCCTCGAGCAAGTGCCTCCACTCTTTGAGAGCCTGCACTATGGCCAATAACTCCCTGTCACCAATCTGATAGTTGCACTCCGCGGATGACAGTTTCCGGGAGTAAAACCCACAAGGAAGCAGCGGACCCTCTGGTGTCCTACGCTGAGACAGAAGGGCGCCTACTCCCGTCTCGGACGCGTCCACCTCGAGGACAAAGGGCAACCCAGGGTTGGGATGAGACAGAATCGGAGCTGACACAAAGGCGGATTTTAGGGCCTCAAAAGCCCGGATGGCCTCGAGCGGCCAGACCTGGGAATTACTGCCCTTCCTGGTCAGATCCGTGAGAGGCTTGGCCAGCATGGAGAAGTCCCTGATGAACTTCCGATAATAATTGGCGAAGCCCAAAAAACGCTGCAAGGAACAAAGACCACTGGGCTGAGGCCACTGTAAGACAGCCGAAACCTTCTCAGGATCCATGGAGAACCCCTCAGCGGAAATGATGTAACCTAGGAAGGTTACCTGGGATCGGTGAAATTCGCATTTCTCAAGCTTACCGAACAGCTTGTTCTCTCGTAACCGTTGCAACACTCGTTTGACATCCAGAATGTGAGCCTCCCTGGATTCAGAATATACCAAGATGTCATCCAAATAGACCACCACACACTGCTGCAACAGGTCACGGAAAACATCGTTGATGAATTCCTGAAAGACTGCGGGCGCATTGCACAACCCAAAGGGCATAACCAAGGATTCATAATGACCGGTCCTGGTGTTAAAGGCGGTCTTCCACTCATCGCCCGCCTTGATCCTTACCAGGTTATATGCCGCCCTCAGGTCGAGTTTGGTAAAGACCGTGGCCCCTTTAAGGCGATCGAACAGCTCGGAAATCAAGGGTATCGGGTAAGCGTTCTTGATCGTGATGCGATTGAGACCCCTGTAATCGATGCAAGGCCTCAACTCACCGCCCTTCTTTTTCACAAAGAAAAATCCAGCCCCTGCCGGGGACGAGGATTTGCGAATGTGACCACGGGACAGCGCCTCCATCACGTACTCCTCCATGGCCTCATTCTCCGCAACCGACAGTGGATAGACCTTGCCGCGAGGAGGAACGGCACCAGGTTGTAACTCAATGGCACAATCATATGGGCGGTGCGGAGGTAGGGCAACTGCGCGTACCTTATCGAATACATCCCGGTACTGCTCGTATTCAGGAGGCAACAGAGAGTCCGAGGAAGTACACAGCAACTTGACAGGCCCATGGATGCACTTAGCCCCACACTGTGGTGACCATGAGAGGATCTCGGCCGATCTCCAGTCAAAAGTCGGATTATGCTTCTGGAGCCAGGGGTACCCCAAGACCACCGAGTAGTGTGGAGACGAAATAACTTGGAAGCAGACCGACTCTCTGTGAGCGGCACCAATGGCTACCCCCACTGGAAGGGTCTCATGAGTCACGTGTGACGGTTGGAGGGGTCTGCCGTCTATCGCCTCTAGAGCCAGCGGGGAACCTCGAGCCTGTAGAGGAATGGAATTGGCGGCAGCGAACTCACTATCAATGAAAAAACCACCAGCACCAGAGTCCACCAACGCCTGGGTCGTCACCGAGCCCCCGACCCAGGAGAGGACAACAGTGATCAGTGGTTTATCAACACGGGAAACCGGGGACGAGGAGACTCCACCCAAGATCTGCCCCCGACAGGATCTCAGGTGCGAGCGTTTCCCGGACGGTTCGGACATGCCAACCGAAAATGCCCATCGAGACCACAGTACATGCATCGGCCCTCGCGTCTCCGGAGTACCCTCTCCCCCTCGGACAAGCGAGCAAACCCCAGCTGCGAGGGTTCACCCCCAGACAAGTCAACCCCAGGAGGCGTGGGAGGAGAGGGAGGCACGGGTGGGACAGCAAACTTAGGCGCCAAACTGTTAGGAGGCCTCCGCAGGCACTCCTTAAAGGAAGGTCTCTCCCTGAGTCTGGTGTCAATCAAAATCAGGAAAGAAATAAGAGCCTCGAGCTCCACTGGTAGGTCCTTAGCTGCAACCTCATCCTTCAAGGCATCCGAGAGACCATGAGAGAAAGCAGCGACCAGGGCCTCATTATTCCAACCTACCTCTGCTGCCAGGGTACGAAACTCAATGGCGTATTCGGCTACGGATCGTGAACCCTGTCTGACGGACATAAGGAGCTTCGCAGCAGAGGCGGCGCGAGCCGGCACATCGAATACCTTCCGAAGAGAAGCAACAAAACCGGAAAACTCGGCAACCACCGGATTGTTGTTCTCCCATAAAGGACTGGCCCAGGACAAGGCCTTGTCAGAGAGCAGCGAGATCAAGAACCCCACCTTTGATCTCTCAGTGGGAAAGGCATGTGGCAGCAACTCGAAATAAATGCCCACTTGGTTAAGGAAACCTCGGCACTGAGTTGGCTCTCCCCCAAATCGCTGTGGAAGGGGGGCAGAACCGGACATACCCCGAAACACCGCAGGCGCAACATCAGGTGTCGGGGTAGACTCTGGCGCAACAACCGGAGCGGCAGTAGGAGCGGGCCCAGGAGCGACAACCGACCCATCGGCAACGGGAGCGACATGAACCGTGCGTTCAAGCAGGGTTTGCAACGCCACGGCGAACTGACCCAACAGGGACTCCAGCTGATCAAGTCTGGCAACCAGCGTGGGTAGCGAGGATGGCTCTGTACCGTCAAAATTCATGGCTTGGTCCTAATGTTACGGAACCATGAACCAGACGTACAACAAGAGATAAGTGAAAATAAGAAGGCTTTATTGAAAATCAAGCTGTAAAGCAAAAGTCCAACGGATGGTGAAACCAGAGGTCAGGAACCAGAAGAGTAGTCAGACGAAGCCAGGATCAGGAACCAGCAGGGAAGTCAGACGAAGCCAGGATCAGGAACCAGCAGAGAAGTCAGACGAAGCCAGGATCGGAACCAGAAGCAGCAGCAGTCTTAGAAGCATGTGCACACAGGAGGACCAAGCAAGGAACTGAAGTCACAGACCTCCTATATATGTGAGCCAGGTATCCAGCTCCTCCCAGTGGGAAGGAGGAGCCGCAGGGTGGGAGGCTACAAGAGACCTAGAAACCAAGATGGCCGCCAGCACATGTCAAACGAAGGAGACAGGAGAGAGGTAAGACCATGACAGATGCGTCCTCCAATTGAGCCCCCAATTGTTCGGCTTCTTCCTGCAGGCAAGACAGCACAGGACCACCCCTGGACCAGTAGGCCCCAAAAACTCCTGGGCCTACTCTCAGTTGTGGAGTCTCGGGCGAGCAGGCCCCAAGACTGGACCTTGACTCCTGGTGACAGCGACACCCACAGTCAAGTGGAAGATGTGCAACACAGCAGAACTCGAACAGAAACCCACAATTTGGCATAATATTCTGAGCCAACTACAGCTCAGATAACTAAATTTACAAAATAGCGCCTACTCAACAGGAGCTACATATAGGATTGTGAAGATTTCTATCCTATTTACTAAGAAGCTGAAGAAGATGTCCATGATGTAGATGAGGGTTACTTATAGTATGGGCAGCATTACCCTTCACTCTGTCACCAAGACCTAGTCTGGCAATGCCCAGAATGATACCAATTAGTCTCTGACCAATCTCACGGTTTGGATGGAATTTCTCCTTATATCAGTGGTCAGTGTAGTGGTCCCTTACATTGGTGACCAATGGGAGAAGGAACCTCTTATATGTCATCATTGGGAAGACTGCCCTCCTTACAGATGATTGATGTCAGTTGTTACTGAGAGACAGAAATTGTCCATTGCTCAAGGAACCCCCAGAACCCTTTGGAGGAACCCTGGCTGAGAAAGGCTGGACTAGGCAGTAATATATTTCCCTCCCCCTTGGTGAGAGTGGAGATGACCCATCTATAAGGATATACAGTACACACAGCACAAGGCCGTGTTCAGACTATGGTGTCCTTTTATGAAAGTGAGATCAGCAGCGATCCCGATTCTCACCGCTGATCTCAGGTCATACCAGGGGAGGGGGGGGGGGGGGGCAGGGTGGAAATCTCCCCCCGGGTTGGTGACACTATGCACAGCCACCGGCCGCCACTACCAAATGCTGTTTTTGCAGAGCAGGAATATGCCTGCTGGAGCTCTGTTAACACAGGTCACTGCCCCCGCTCACCTCCCACTGTGCAGCCGTGCCTGTGTCAGCTCCGAGGTAGATGGCTGCAGAGCTATGTCTCGTCTCACACATAGCTCAGCCTCAGCGCACACCAGCGCTGACATCCCCTTCTCTCTCTGCAAAGACATGAGGAGAGATAGAGCTCATATGCCCCTCCTTCTTCTGAGTCTGCCCTGCCCACACTCCCCGGGCATGTGTGGGCACTGGACAGGAAGTTTGAACCCAAAAAAGCATCAAACCTCCATCCTGGTAAGCTCACCCTCTCTAGTCTCTCCTGCCTCTCCTGGCTACCAGTGTATAAAAAAGGGTGCTCTGACTCTGATGTAAGGGGGGCCTCTGTGCAGACTCTGATGTAAGGGGGGCCTCTGTGCGGACTCTGATTTAAGGGGGGCCTCTGTGCAGAGTCTGATGTAAGGGGGGCCTCTGTGCGGACTCTGATGTAAGGGGGGCCTCTGTGCGGACTCTGATGTAAGGGGGGCCTCTGTGCAGACTCTGATGTAAGGGGGGGCCTCTGTGCGGACTCTGATGTAAGAGGGGGCCTCTGTGCGGACGCTGATGTAAGGGGGGCCTCTGTGCAGACTCTGATGTAAGGGGGGCCTCTGTGCAGACTCTTGTGATCATGAAAAATCTTATACTGTTTTCCTCAATCCATAACTTTTCCACGCTCTATGGGCCACTTGACTGGACTTGCCCCCCAGGCCTAAGGCTGCCAGCCCTCCCCTGGGTCATACACAGTTTATGAAGCTGAGGTAATCAGCGGAGAACATGTTCTCTCCACCGATTATCTCAGCACAGTGAGAATCTGTAACTGACTGTCACAGAAACGGAAAGCAGTTTATGAAGGTGCGATCTCAGCACCTCACTGGCGATCTGTGACAGAATTCTCACTTTCTGATTCACCATCTCAGAGGTGGAGAATCCGAGAGAGAAGCCGAAGCTGGCTGAGTATTGTGGAGGAAGAAGGAAGTCTTTTGTCCTCCATGCTTCACACACAAGCAGCTATACAGTCAGATCCCATCTTCCCCCCAATACACCCCCCAAAATGAGCAGGTTAGGAATTTATAGTGTATATATATGTATACACATCATCATATAGCATATATATATATATGTGTGTGTTTATTTCTATGTGTGTATATATATAGATACACACACACACACATATATATATATTAGTCTACCTGCATTAAAATGTTAAAATGCTATTAAAGTCATTTTTATATAATTTTTTATTTATTAGTAAAAAAAATTGTAAACCCTAAAATATGGTTTTACCCATGGACTGTTCTATTACAGTTATACAGGGTTTATATTTGTATACTTTATTAAAATGTAATGATTATAAATGTATTTTTCATTGATATGAATGGTGTATAGCTGCATTACATATGTGGGATTCCATTCATTTCCTATACACCATTCACATGTAAATAGGCACATGTATGAGCTTTAAATATTGATAAAAACAATGTTTTTTTAATAATTAGGTTAATGTATATTGTTTGGTGGGAATGTAACTTTATTATTTTATTAATATGTGGTGTATAATGTGTGCTGATTCGTGTTCAACTTTTTCTGTATTTTTCACTTCCTCATACTGTAATCCCGCTACATCACGCGAGATTACAGTGAGAGAAGCAGTTCTCAGGAGTTTCCAGCCGTTTGTAGATCGCTCCTCATCTCAACATGAGAATCGATCTACAAAGCTTCATAAACAGGCACTCAGAGGAGAGCGATCTCCCCAGAGAATGCCTGAGAACTGAATAGCGGTATTTTACCGCACTTTCATAAAAGGACACCTATGAGACGTTTCTCTGGGCTGCAGTTCCTCTGATCTCCACAAGATGGTGATCTCACTTCTACCATAGAGAGAAGAAGTCTCTATGGAAGACAGGAAATGATGTCAGGACAGACAGGAATTTCCGGGTGAGAGGTGAGTCGGGAGAAAGTAGCGAGGAGACATCGCTGGAAGAAGCAGCAGAGGAGGTAATAAGATTTTATCTTCTATTTACACCCAGTAACCCCCGTCATGTCCGTCCTCTTCCTCCATAGTCACTGTGACGTCTTTTATCTCCAGCAGATGATGATACACACATATATAGTGTGGAGACCTAGATTAACCCTTTCAGGGTCAGAACATTTCCCCACTTACAAGGCCGGAACATTCTCTTAATTTCAGTTTATACTAACAGATTATATGATAATACGGGTTGGGGGTTTTAGTTAGAGGTGGACTTATGATACTTGATTTTGATTTTATAATCTTTATGGAGGAGGAAATAACTATTCCTGATGTCTGTGAAGGTTCAACACAAGGGATGTGTCTGGATGATGACTTTATCTTTGTAAGTATCAGGTGATGTCCCTGTCTATTTCCCTATGTAGGAGTATTTAGAAGGACACAAGGATCTCTACAAGGACGTCATGATGGACAATCAGCCGCCCCTCACATCACCGGGTAAGAGGAGACTTTATTGTAAAGGAGAGAGCAGTACGGAGGCTCCACCTAGATCCCCCATCATCTGATAAACACATAGAAACAATGTATTCAGTCAGTGTGTGTGTTTCCTACAGATGGATCCAGTAATGGGAACCCACCAGAGAGATGTCCCCGTCCTCTGTATTCCCGGGATTCCACACAGGAAGGTCACACCATCCCCCACCATCATCAGGTAGATGAGGAACAATCACTGATAGTATCATTAGGATCTGTACATTATCTGCATTGTTACCATTGATGTCATTTTTATTCTATATTCAGAGTGGAAACCTGAGAGATCCTAAAGTTGAGGTTAAAGAAGAGATAAAAGAGGAGGATGATGAGGATGGGGTGATGAAGGAAGAACACACCATCCCCCACCATCATCAGGTAGATGAGGAACAATTATTGGTGGTTATGATTTATACACAAACATGTTTATTATAATGAATGTTTTATTATATATTCAGAGTGGAAACCTCGGGGATGATAATATTGATATTAAAGAAGAGTATAAAGAGGAGGATGAGGAGTATGGAGTGATGGAGGAGTTTTCAGAAGGACACAAGGATATGATGGAGCCACCTAATACCAGGAACCCACCAGAGAGATGTCCCCGTCCTCTGTATTCCCGGGATTCCACACAGGAAGGTCACACCATCCCCCACTGTTACAAGGTCGGTGGGGCGGAGCATCTAGAACATGGACTGGTGGAGATGATGTGTGGATTTTGTATGTAAGTTTATATCTTACAGATGATATTCTCTCTCATTTTCTTGGTTTAGAGTGGAGATCCAATCGATATAGAATTTGAGGTGAAATCAGAAGAAGAAGAGACGTATGTGAGGGATGATCAGCAGTCTATGGAGGAGGATGGAATAACGGGGACATTTATAGAGGAGGACACTCCTACAGAGATCAGCACAGGTGGGTCATTAACACTAAATCCATTCCTCCACCCATACTGCTCACTGATTGGTCCAGAGTAGGGCGGGGACTGGGTGATATCAGCCTGTAATCCCCTGGTCACTTTCCTGAGCTGTGTTCCCCGTCCTGTATTCCTGTATTTCTCTCGGATAATCTTCCTTCTCTGTGCTGCAGACACAGTTTATGTCTCTAGACTGGATTTATGGAGATTCTGGGGTTCAGCTGGCAGCAAAATGTTGATTTTCACCATAGGGTTTGCTTGACCTAGACACCTGGGGTATGTACCTTGGGTCTTCTGCCCCATGCTCGGGTCTAGTGAGAACTCTGACAGAACAATTCTCCCGGGTTACTTGCTCTGTTATTTGCTGGCTGTGCCGGGTGGAGGGATATGTCTGTATAGTCTCAGACCCAAGACACTGGGCCAGATTCATGTACAATGGCGCATCTTTGGACCGGCGTAGTGCATCTTTTTTACACTACGCCGGACCAGCGTGGAGAGGCAGGTAGGGTATTCACAAAGCACTTGTGCCTAACTTTGCACCGGCCTAACTTAATTTCCTTGGCGTAAGTGGAAGTGGGTGTGACCTTATGCAAATGATGTTCTGAACGTGGAGCAGTGATTTACGCCCGGCGTATCTTGAACGGAGCATGCTCAGTACGTTCGTTCCCTTCTGAGCATGCTCACAACTATGCCGGCCGAACTTACAGAGATACGCCGGCCCAACTTACGCCCAGCCGATGCAAATGTACATCCAGTTTTATTCCCCCCCCAGGGAAGGTACTTTTGCTGTGAGATGGCTGCTCCCGTTCCCCACAGGCAGAGGAGGAAAAAAAACTTTAACACCCAGGAGATGTCAGCCCTCATAACAGCAATGGAGACTTATGACCAGGGCTGCCATCAGGGGGGTACAGGCAGTACACCTGTAAGGGGCCCGGGGGTGCCCAGATGGGAACCCCCCTTTTTTTTTTTATAAAAAAAAATATATTTTTTTAATATTTTTATTTATATTTTTTTGATGGACAAGAAGGCCTGGCTTGCAGTCTCTGCACTAATTCATTTCAAAGGTGTTCTATCGAGTTGAGGTCAGGACTCTGTGCAGGCCAGTCAAGTTCCTCCACCCCAAACTTGCTCATCCATGTCTTTATTGACCTTGGTTTGTGCACTGGTGAGCAGTCATGTTGGAACAGGAAGGGGCCCTCCCCAAACTGTTCCCACAAAGTTGGGAGCATGAAATGTCTTGGTATGCTGACGCCTTAAGAGTTCCCTTCAATGGAACTAAGGGGCCAAGTCCAACCCCTGTAAACAACCCCACACCATAATCCCCCCTTTTATCAAATGATTTGGACCAGTCCACAAAGCAAGGACCATAAAGACATGAATGAGTGAGTTTGGGGTGGAGGAACTGGACTGGCCTGCACAGAGTCCTGACCTCAACACCTTTGGGATGAATTAGAGCGGAGACTTGAGCCGGGCCTTCTTGTCCAACACCAGTGGCTGACCTCACAAATACACTTCTGGAAGAATGGTAAAACATTCCCATAGACACCCTCCTAAACCTTGTGGACGGCCTTCCCAGAAGAGTTGAAGCTTTTATAGCTGCAAAGGGTGAGCCAACCCAATATTGAACCTTACAGGCTAAAGGATCGCACACACGATCGAATATTCCGATGGACGTGTTTTGTCGTATAATCAAACCGTCTGTACGCTCCATCGGACAAAAGAGCAGAAAAACTACGTAGTTTCGTGAATGTTGGCTGAAAAAGTTCTGCCGTCTGTATGCAGAACAAGTTCACGGCCAGTGCCTTTCGGACAAAAAAATATATATATATATATATATATAATTATTATTATCATTATTATTATTATTAAAGGGCCCAGAGGTCCCGGATGGAAAGCCCCCTTTATTTGGTCATTTATTTTTATAAAAAACAGGGGGGTTGCCATCCGGGACCTCTCCAGCTGACTTGAGCAAGACTGGTGCAAAGTTACCCCTGCTTTATGAGGGGGTAACTTTGCGCTGGAATTTCCAGTTACGCTCACCGGGAGTAGCCTGCGCCGGTCAAACATAGTTTTGTGAATCGGTGTATCTTCCTCATTTGCATATTTAAAACCAAAAAACCATGGCCACGCCAGATCCGTCCAGTGTAAAGATGCACCCACGCCGCTCCGGCGTAGAAAAGTTACGCCGGTAGGAAGAAGTCTATTTTGAGGCGTATCTAGTTCTGTGGGTACGGTGCAGAGATACGCCGGTGCACATTTAGACTTACGCCGCGCATCTCGAGATACGCCGGCGTAAGTGCTACATCTCAGGAGATGGGAGGCAGCGGTGTGGGATCTCTGCAACTTGTCTCCAGTAAACATTTCATATCATGAGTCCTGACCCATCACTATATACTCTATGTTGTACATTACATACTCCTGACCCCTGCACTATATACTCTATGTTGTACATTACATACTCTTTATTATCTCTGAACAAGAACGGTTGGAGAGTCGGTTTAGGGCCAGGACACATTTGAGTAGATGCAATGACAATTGGCAGACTCCGAGACTTCTATAGGTAGACTCCTATACAGTGGAAGGCCTCCAGCCGGACACCACTTCTGTATAGGTAGGACCGCCGTCTCCTATGGTAACAAATCTTGTTACAGTCACTAACGCTAGTTCTACATAACTCTTGGTAACACAGAATAGTTCTCTACTTCTCACACAGTCTCTCACTGCAGATCTTCTCTCCCTGAGCTCCCGGTCTCTCACTAGTAGGGGTGAGCTTTATGTTCGGGTCGAACATGAGTTCCACTCAAACATTGGCTGTTCACCCGTTCATCGAAAAACGAACATTATGGGGCGTTCGCGCCAAATTCGAGCACTGCGTCATGCAGATCGCAGTGCATTGCTGTGTGACGATTGGCCAAAGCATGCACTATGACCCGCATACTTTGCCCAATCCCAGCGCCGTCAGCAAAGAAAGCCATAATTGGCCAAAGGCAGGGTGCCTTTGGCCAATCATGGCTCAGGGGGACGAAGTCCACGCCCCACACTATATAAGGCCGCATGCATGTTCCCTACCCCTGTTGCTAAATCGTAGAAAGAAATTTGGTCCCAGCCATCCACATGCTCAGCGTCTGAATGCTAGCTTGGCTAAATTGCTAGCACTGCAACTGCTGCCTTTTCAGCTGGTAGACTCTGCCCCCTTTTGTGAATTTGTGGAATGTGCGGTACCCCAGTGGCAGGTTCCCAAATGCCATTTCTTTTCACGGAAGACCATTCCGATTCTCTACCAGCATGTGGAAGGCAATGTCTTGGCCTTGTTGGACAGGGCGGTCAGCAGTACTGTGCATATTACCACTGACTCATGGTCCAGCAGGCATGGACAGGGACGTTACCTTTCTTTCACAGTGCACTGGGTAACTCTGCTGGCAGCTGGGAAGGATGCAGGACAGGGTGCAGTATTGTTGGAGCTTGTTCTGCCACCACACCTCCAAAATGCTAGTGGTGGCTCTCTCCCCCACCCCCTCCTCTTCTTCCTCTATGGCCTCTTCCTCTGCAGATTTGTCCTCCTGAACCAGCAATGCTCTGTAGAAGTTTAAGGGGCTACGCAAGCACTCAGGCAAAAAGATGCCATGCAGTGCTTAAGTTCGTCTGCTTAGGGGACAGGAGCCACACTGGGTCAGAGATTCTGTCAGCTCTGCAGGGGCAGGCTCAGAGGTGGTTGACGCCACGCCAGCTTCAGCCAGGAATGGTTGTAGGCACCAACCTCCTCTCTGCCCTCCGACATGGACACTTGACCCTTGTGCCCTGTTTTCAGGAACTTTACCAGAACTTATCCACCCTTCGCAGAGGGAGCAGAGGATGAAACATCTTTGGGAGGCCTTGCAGAAAGGTTTGTGCAATGCGTTTCCAGAGCCTGGGAGGTTACAATGTTTTCCTGGTGCTGGACAACATGTTGCTGAGGCTTCGTTCAGTCAGAGGAAAAGCGGTGGAGAAGGTGGCCGTCTGACCGATGCCTTCAGACAATTCTTCAGTCCGCAGCCCCAAGGTCTTATCGGTTCCAGCAACCGTCGCCAGCGTCTGAATTACATGGTGCAGGAATATCTAGGGGCAAGATCAGACTTGGACACCTTTCCAACAGAAAACCCTCTGGGTTACTGGGTCTTGAGGATGGACCACTGGCCAGAGCTTGCACAATATGCAATTGAGCTACTGGCCTGTCCTGAATCCAGCGTTCTTTCTGAACGCACATTCAGTGCTGCTGGAGGCTTTGTAACCGATCACAGAGTGTGCCTGTCCAACAACTCTGCTGATCGGCTCACCTTCATAAAAATGAATCGGTCTTGGATCGCCAGCTACCAAGCACCTGATGCTGATGTAACCGATTGATTTTTCTATGGATGTGGGATCCCTTGAAGACTGCCTATGCTGAGTGACTATCCTATTATGCTGAGTGACTATCCTCCTCAATGTTCATGTTCAAGCTATGAATAAGCACTGAGATACAGTGCAAAACGTGTCAGCTTTTTTGTTCTGTTTTTGGCCGTGGCATGTATTTTGTGATCCATTTTTAATAAAAGGAGAAGTTTTTTTGGAGTGCGGCTGTCCCAGCCCTTTCTTGTATTCAAACCTGCATCCTGATTGCATTGCCTGCACCCTAGGTTTGGACCATAGGAACTTGATTATCTGGTTCTCTTTGAGCGGTTACCCTTTCTCTATCCTCAATGTTCATGTTGATAGCTTCTAAGAATATTTTTGTTTCAGGGCACTGCCTAAGGCCCAATTTTTCTGCCCCTGTTTAACAGACACGTAATTGCAATATCTGATCTAATATTTCACAGCAGGGCTCGTTCCTGCGCTCAACAAGAGTAACGGTGAGGGCTTACAGTGTTCTGGTACCACCAACACCTAAGGCCCAATTTTCTGCAAAGTGTATAGTATATACAGGCGATCCCTTACTTTCAAACATCTGATTTACAAACGACTCCTACGTACAAATGGAGGGAGACAACAGGAAGTGAGAGGAAATCTACCCCTAGGAAGGGAAATTCTTTCCTGTAAGATTTGATATGGGAAAAAGGTGTCTCCTCTCCACTGATGCTTTATCACCAATCCTTGTTTCCCTAATAACCCCAAATTTTCGAAATCCAATTGTCATTGGCACAGAAAGTGAGGTGAAATCTTCTGAACACGGGGGACACAGACAGCAACATTTCTCCAGTCATCTTCCAGGACGGCACACCTGAGATGACGGTCTCACCTGACAGGAAACACAATCAACAACAGAGTTTAAAAGGCCCCACCTTTCCCTCTGTCCCTCAGTTATTGATTGTGTTTCCCAACAGATGGCAGCAAAACATTTTATTTTTTTCTTAGCAGAGGCTAAGGTCTGGGACCAAGGTCCCCCCCCCCGGTGTTGTCTGGCCTAAGAGCAGTCAGTGGGGACTGCAGAGGCAGATGATGGCTTTTAGCTTTGCGACCAGGGGGGTTTCCCCATAGATTCATTCTCAGGGAGATAGGTTACAACAAGAAGTACTCCCTGAGAATACTGGTGGCGCTGGACCCGGTGAGGGGGTCTAGGCTTTCCAGGGACCATGTAAATCCTGCTCCGCTCCTCCTACCTGACGGTCTGGAGGAGCCGCGCGGACGTCTGAACGGTGCCTGTCATTGGTTCCAAGTGGAACTAGGTCGCAGGAATCTTTGCCGGGCGCGGTACGGGCTCCGGCGTCCTCGGGCACTCAGTGCGCAGGTCCGGAAGCCTGGAGCGGCGCGGGCAGATGACGTCACTTCTGCGCGCTGGGCTGCGCTGGAATAGTGGCGAGCGCCGGTTTCTTTCCACACTGCAGTGCGGTAAACGGAGCAGGGGTCCACGGCCCTGCGTCCCCCCGGCCGACGGAATCCAAGGAAGAGAAGCATCCTACTCTTGGACACGGCGGGACTGCCCTAAGGCAGTATGGACGGAGAAGAGGGTCCGGTTCCGGCAACACAGGTCGCCACAGGGGGTGAGTGACCTTTTGCTGATGGGGGGGAAGTGTTGCTGGGGTGGCCCTATTTACACTCTCCCCCAGGGGGTAGCTATGGGTAGTAAGGGTCCTGTTTTTTATCTGTTTCAGAGACCGACAGCCCTGCCCAGGAGACCACCAGCATGTCTAGGGGTAAATCCTCCAACAAGTCCAAGCGCTGTGGGTACTGTGGGGAGAAGCTCCCGCAGGATCATACTAAACCCTTCTGCTACAAATGTATTTATAAATTAGCAGGCAAGGGGTCAGCGCAAACCATGAAAGAGTGCAGAGCTTTACAAACTGAAATGCTCGCTGCTCTCCAATCCTTTAAAACCACGGTAGCAAACAGAGAGGTAGCTCCTGTAGGTACAGAGAATTCCTCATCTGTTGTAGAGACCCAAACTAGTCTTACAGAGGGATCTCAGGGACCATCTCTAACCTATGCAGAGTTAGAGTTGGAATCCTCAGCTCAAAGTTCTCAGGAAGAAGGGGAGGATTCGGATCAGAGTAGCCTAGAGGATATCAGAGCGGTTGGCTATCTCTTCTCTGCAGAGGATATGGAAGATCTCCTCAAAGCGATTTATGCCTCTGAGGTCATCCAGCTACCAGCCACGCAGGTCTCAGTTCAAGACAGATTCTACAGGGGACTCGGTAAAGCCCGATCCAAATCCTTTCCTGTACACCAATCTCTTAAGGATATTATTCTAAGAGAATGGAAGGAACCTGAGTGCGGAGTCTTAAGACTTAAAACCTGGAAGCGTAAGTGCCCCTTTAAAGCAGAGGAAGAGGATAAATTCTTCAAAATTCTGCTTTTGGATGCCTCTTTGGCTCAGGTATCCAAACACTCGGATTTATCTTGTAGAGATTCCGGCAACATTCGGGACCCAATGGATAAAAAGTTCGAAACTTTGTTGCGCAGAGCTTGGGTTGCTAATGCAGCCGCTATGGGCCCTGCATTGGCCTCCGCATGCGTTGCTAGAAATGCGGACGCATGGGTCCACAGACTAATGGACCATGTAGCGCAGGAGAGTAAATCCAAAGAGGTGTTAGACTCCCTGGAGGTGGTTGGAAAAGTAGTAGCCTATTTAGCAGATGCTGCAGTAGAAACAGTCAGAACTACCGCCAAGTCGGCAGCCCTTCTTAATTAAATAAAAAGACATGGGATGGAGATTTTACATCCCAGTCGCGCCTCTGTGGGATTCCCATTGAAGGATCCCTGCTCTTTGGTTCTGATTTGGTGCAGGTTCTGGATCGTTCCACAGAAAAGGGGAAAAAATTCCCTGAGTTCCCTGGGTTCGGCGGTGAGGCCGGTTTTGGCTGGGACTCTGGTGTCACAGACTCTGACTGAAAGGGCGATGCTCCTGCTGCAGGAGCTGGAGGCACAGGATGCTTCCGAGACCTGTAAGGACCTGGCTGAACGGTTGGTTCAGGGTCTGATGTTCGTCTGTGAGTCGGTTCTGGATACGCTCCCCTTGATTTCCAGGGCCTCCGCCTATGCGGTGGTACTACGCCGCCTTGTGTGGCTGAAATGCTGGTCTGTGGACCAATCCTCAAAAAAGGCCTTGGTGGATTTACCCTTTAAGGGTGAGCGGCTTTTTGGGTCATCCCTGGATGACATCATTAAGGATGCCACGGGTGGTAAGAGCACGCTGCTTCCACAGTCTGGGAAGGGCAAGGAGCCTCGCCGTAGGCAAGGGTCCTCCTTTACTACCCCCCAAGCGTTTTTTTTGTGCGCCCAGCACGGCGGGTAAAAATCTGCAAGGCGCTGAGGCCCCGCTGCGGGGCAGAGGCGCGCCTGGTACCGTAAGCCTGCGGACAAACCTGCTTCTGCATGAAGGTCTGCCCCCGCCCGTGTCTCGGGTGGGGGGCCGACTTCGCAAATTCACAGCTCGGTGGAGGTCTCTTCTTTCCGACCGTTGGGTTTGCAACGTAGTTTCTTCGGGGTACAAGATAGAGTTTCTCTCTTGTCCACCAAACGGATTCTTTCCTTCCAACCTCCAGCTTCCTCCTGATCGCCGGCTGGCTCTGGCGGGGGCTGTCCAGGATCTTCTCGTCAGGGGAGTGATTGTGCCAGTTCCCTCACAGGAACGGTTTATGGGGTTTTTCTCCAATCTGTTTGTGGTCCCCAAGAAGGAAGGGGTCCGTCCAATTTTGGACCTCAAGGCCCTCAATTGTTTTGTCAAGGTACAAAAATTCAGGATGGAGTCGATTCGCTCGGTGATAGCGGCACTCCATCAGGGGGACTTCATGGCGTCCTTGGATATCATGGACGCGTACCTGCATGTTCCCATTTGCACAAAGCACCAGAGATTCTGCGCTTTGCGGTCGGGGTGGACCACTTTCAATTTGTGGCCCTCCCGTTCGGCCTTGCATCGGCACCACAGGTTTTTACCAAGGTGCTCGCCCCGATACTGGCCCTGCTAAGGCAGCGAGGAATCGCTATCGTGGGATATCTGGACGACCTTCTCCTGAGAGCTTCCTCAGGCTTAGAGTTAGAGGAGGACGTGTCTATCACGTGTCAGACTTTCCAAGAGTTCGGCTGGCTTCTGAATATCCAGAAGTCAGTGTTAGTTCTGTCCCAGAGACTGGAATACCTGAGGCGCCGGTTTTCCTCCCGACGGAGAAACTGAAGTCCCTGCGATCTGCTGTGCAGCAGTTGTCGGCCCAGAAGTGGTTGTCTCTTCGATTCTCCATGAGAGTTCTGGGTCTGATGGTGGCCTCTTTCGAGGCGGTCCTGTATGCCCAATTCCACACCAGGGAGCTACAGAGGGAAATTCTGTCTCGTTGGGACAAGCTCCTGTCATCTCTGGATTCCCAGATTCAGTTGACCCATCTGGTCAAGTCTTCCCTGGTGTGGTGGCTGACGTCTCCGGTGCTTCGGACCGGGAAGTCATTTCTACCGTGCTGCTGGACAGTGGTCACGACGGATGCCAGCCTCTTCGTTTGGGGCACCCAGTCAGCCCAGGGGCGCTGGACTCCTCCAGCCTGCCGATCAATATTTTGGAGCTCCGAGCGATCAAGCTGTGCCTTGCCAGGTGGTCCCTGGATCTGCAGGGCCGACCGTTCAGGATCCAGTCCGACAGGGCGAGGCCGTGGTGTACGTCAACCATCAGGGGGGCACACGGAGTTCAGCTGCGGCGACGGAGGTCGCCCACATCCTTCGGTGGGCCGAAAGGTCCGTTCCGGTTCTGTCGGCCGTGTACATTCCGGGGGTTTCAGAATTGGCAGGTCGACTACCTGAGTCGCCAAAAGCTGGACCAAGGAGAATGGTCACTTCACCCGAAGATGTTTCACAGCCTGTGCCAAAAGTGGGGCACTCCAGACGTGGACCTTCTAGCGTCCCGTCTCAATCGGAAGGTGCCACGGTTCGTGGCGAAGTCGAAGGACCCGTGGGTCACTATCGTCTAATTTACGCCTTCCCTCTTCTGAAGCTTCTTCCTCGCCTGCTGCGCAGAATGGAAGCCGTAGGGATTCCGACAATCCTGTTCGCTCCAGGCTGGCCGCACCGCTCCTGGTACGCGGACCTGGTGCTTCTGGTGGCAATCGCCCCCTGGCGTCTACCCCTGAGAGAAGATCTTCTGTCGCAGGGTCCGATCTTCCATCCTGTTTTGCAGTCGCTGGCTTTAACGGCGTGGCTGTTGTGAGCCAGGTGTTGTAGGATCGGGGCCTGTCAGGCTCGGTGGTTTCTACCATGCTGTGTGCACGGAAGTCTACTTCACGTAGGGTTTCCCATCGTACGTGGAAGAACTGCGTCTCTATGTGTGAAGAGATGAATAGGCACCCCCGTGCATATGTGGTGTCCCGGATTCTGCTGTTTTTTTTTTGTTTGTTTTTTTTTTACAGCGGGGGGTGGATCAGGCTCTCGCCTTGAGTGCGGTTTTGGGTCAGATTTCAGCTCTGGCTGTTTACTTTCAGCGACTATTGCCAGCGCACCCCTTGGTGCGCTCGTTTGTGCAGGGGGTCCGGCATGTGGCCCCTCCTGTACACCCTCCACTGCTCCCATGGGACTTGGATTTGGTCCTCTCGGTGCTTCAAGATGCCCCCTTTTGAGGATGTTCGGAAGATCCCTTTGTTGACTCTGTCACAAAAGGTGTTTTTTTCTGGTTGCTATTACATAGATCAGATGGGTGTCTGAATTGGCGGCCTTGTCCCGCAAGGCCCCCTACTTAGTCAGATGAGGTGGTGCTGCGACCGCAGCCTTCTTTTCTCCCAAATGTCGTTTCGGCCTTTCACATTAATGAGGACATTGTTCTTCCATCCTTATGTCCTCAGCCGAAGAACCCGAAGGAGGCCACTTTACATTCCCTGGATGTAGTTTGGGCTCTTCGTGTGTGTTTATATGCTACGGCTCCGTTCCGGAAGTCGGACTCACTGTTTGTGTCAGTGTCGGGTCCTGAAAAGGGTCTGGCGGTCTCGTCGGCCACCATTTCTAGGTGGATCCGTCAGGTTGTGCTTCAGGCCTTTGCCCTGAAGGGGCGGGCGCCTCCCTTTCAGGTTACGGCGCATTCGACCAGGGCGATCGGTGCCTCTTGGGCTTTCCGACATCAAGCCTCTGTGTTACAGGTGTGTAGGGTGGCGACCTGGTCGTCGGTCCACACTTTTCAAAGTTTTACAAGGTGGATGTGAGTGCATCTTCTGATGCCTCCTTCGGCCGCAGGGTGTTACAGGCGGCAGTTTAAGGTTGGAGTTCCTCCGTTGAGTAACTCCGGTTTTTGTTTGGGGTGTAAGCTTGATTGCTGTGTTGTTTTTCCCACCCTTTGAAATTTTTGACACTGCTTGGGGACGTCCCTAAGGTCAAGGCTGCTGTGTCCATCCATGAACGGAAGAGAAAATAGGATTTTTGTACTCACCGTAAAATCCATTTCTCTGAGCTCATGGACGGACACAGCACCCACCCCTCCTTTGTTTGTACTGCTTGATACGAACTGAGACTGCTAGAGCAGGGTGTGGGTTATACCCGGGGGGCCACGCCCCCTGGGAGAAGCTGCACTGAGGAAAGTGTTGTTAACACTTAAAGTGCTTTTTTTCTGCCCAAAGTCTCCTGAAGGAAGCGGATATAACCCTAAGGTCAAAGGCTGCTGTGTCCGTCCATGAACTCAGAGAAATGGATTTTACGGTGAGTACAAAAATCCTATTATTGCTGTTCAGAGTATATAGGGCCTGGGGGCCCCACGCCTTTCCTTTTTTTAATTTTGGGTGTGGGGTTCCCCTTAATATCCATACACAACCCAAAGGGCCTGGTAATGGGCTGGGGGAGGGGGCTACCCATGCCGTTTTTCTCAATTTTCATCCATATTGCTGGGACCAGACATTACATTATAGCCGCAAGCAGTTTTAAATGACTTTTATTCCTATAGAAATGTCATTTTGTGCAGGGACAGTTCTAAACACGGGAAACACGCACCACTTTACAGGCATACTATAGACACCCCCCCCAGGTACGATATTTAAAGGAATATTTCACTTTTATTGTTTCACTTTACGCATTATTAAAATCACTGCTCCCAAAAAAACTTCAGTTTGTAAAACTTTTTTCTCTTATCGTCCATGGACGGACACAGCTCCTTAAATCTTGACAAGTGGG
Organism: Rana temporaria; assembly: GCF_905171775.1. Classification (NCBI taxonomy): domain Eukaryota; kingdom Metazoa; phylum Chordata; class Amphibia; order Anura; family Ranidae; genus Rana; species Rana temporaria. Next base: position 1,844,901 of record NW_024404461.1, on the reverse strand, counting down.
TTATGTTCCCTGTTTACAGGAGAGGACTAGGCACAAACATGTTAAAAAGTTAAATACATGTTACATTAACAGAGTTGAACAGCCCCGCCCAGGGGGCGGTCCCTCCAAACATAACCCTCCTCACTTCAGCTTGCAGCCTCAGTTTCGTTCTGCCTAGCAAGGAGAAGGACGTATGGCTCCCTTTGGGCCCAGCGCCCTGAGGAGAAATTTTATTTTATTTTACTTTTTCTTGAAGAATCTTCTTTCAATTGTCGGCTGAGAGACAGGCTGGATATTATAGATACTTGTAGTCTTCTCAGTTCGGCCAGCGAGCGTGAGCACACCTTTGCAAAGAGGCTTGGTCTGCCACGCCATACCCCATGACTCCTGGGGGGCCCGGTGAGCTTTGCTCCGAGGTCCACATATGACTGGGCTGTGGTGTTGTCTCACTCACAGTGGACCGGGCCGACAGCTACCTCCATTTCGGTTGTAGTTCTGTCAGGAATGCGTCAGCGAGTCCTCGCTTGGACGGGTAAGTACAGTACCTCCTGCTTCGGTGGGTTGGTAAGGCTGGGCATTCCTGGGGTTCGGGGGTCCCTTCTCCTTACTTCCCTGCTCCTTTCCCTTGCTGCATTGCTAACATTGCCGCCGTCAGGGGGGAGGGGGCCTTCCTGAGGGGACTGTGTTATCTGGCCTGTGTTTTTTCTTTTTTGTATTGGGCTTTCCTGTGAGGTAAAAAGCCCTGTGATGAGCACAGATGTTTATGATTATACTTCAGCAGACGCTGACTGATTGGTGACACCTGTAACGGTTTTGCTTTTTATGCTGTATCTGTGTCTTATCCTTAAATAAAACAGCCCTAGGAGGCTTTTCCTGTTTAAACACAGGTCCCTGCAGAAGTTACCTCACGGTTCTTTTCCTCTCAGAGGCATTGCTGGGCAGTCTCCTCCTGAGGGAGTCCCCTGGTCAGCGCAGCAAGTGGGTGAGGGGCCCTGAATAGGGCTCTAGGAGCTTTTGTCTATTTGTATGGACAGGTGTGCATATTATAATACACACTATGTAAATATTGGAGTCAGTATCTGGGTCCTTCCCCACATGCTGGTGGTGGCAGCAGGTGTTAGCACTTGGGATTCCCACAGAGTTTTCATTGTTAGTCCTGGACACAGTTTGTGCCAGGGTGGGGGTGGACTGCGGGCGGGCGGTAAAAGAGTGCCCCCTTCCCCCGTTATCCCCTGGGGAATGCTCTGTTATGAAGCCATGGACCAGGTACCTAGTTAAAAAAAAAAAGCTGAATAAGGCATTTATGGGTGCGCTTTGTACTGCTGCAAGGGACTCTCCTAAGCTGCATAGTGCAGCTGGGTTTCCGCTGAGGGCTCGGTCTTTTTTGGATCACACAAATCAGACCGCTGTGTAGGTTTTTTCCTTCTGCTCCCTTCTTTGATAATTTCTGAGATGCGGAATGAGAAAAGCCGCTGAGGGCTTTTGTAGTCCCTCACTGCTTGTATGGATCTGACTGATAGAAGATCCGAAGTACTGACCCGTTCCATGTTTACCATGCTGGGGTCTGGCTTGCTGCCTATTGTGGCCACTACACTGGGGTCTCAGTTGGTGCTGGCACCATTTTTTGGGAGGTTTTTCAATTACATTGAAAACTCCCATTGGCGCCCATTTTGTCGTAGCCGCGCTATGGCGCAGCTTCCATTTTCCAGTAATCCTGACCCCTAGTGCTGTATACAACTCACAGAGTGAGCATTTTGCACCAGACAGTGGAGGAGCACTGACTCTCTCCTGAGATTATTAGGCTAGCGGACCAGCTGGTCCAGGACCTCATATAGGTCTGTGATGCTTCATTGAATGCTGCGCCCTTGTTATCCAGGGCGTCTGTTTCAGAATGGTTTTATGCACACGGTGGTGTAGTGCTTAACTCCATTACTTGGCAGCAAGAGAGTCATTGGTTCGAATCCGGACACTGACGCCAATCTGCCTGGAGCTTGCATTGTCGCTCCCTGTGTCTGCGTGGGTTTCCTCCTGGTACTCCGGTTTCCTCCAAAGACGTGTGCATACACCTACATAATATACATACACACTATGTGTGTGTATTATTTAGGGGCAACCCTCCCAGGCCGTCAAAGGCCCAGCTGGGGGACTAATCTGTCCCTGGGAGCGTAAGCTGATCACGCTGGCACCCAAATCCTGCCAATGTATGTAGCCTTCCCTCCCTGTCTCTAGGTGGGAGGGGTGGCTTGCAGGTTCACAAGTCGGTGAAACCTCCCTGCTCTCCGACCAGTGGGTCTGCGAGGTGGTCTCTTCGGAGTACTAGATAGGGTTTCCTCCTATCCACAGAACAAAGTTCTTTCCTCGTGTCTTCCTCTCCCGGCCTGTCGGTCTGCCTTGGGCAGTGTGAGATTTGCTAAGCTGCGGGGTAATCTTACCTTTCCTGCAGGACGAGAGTTTTGGGGTTTTCTATGGGCCTCAGGCCCTAAATACCTTTGTGAACGTCGGATAGTTCCGCATGGAATCCATTTGTTCGGTGGTAGCTGCGCTTCATCCGGGGGATGTCCTGACGTCCTCGGACATCAGGGACGCATACATGCATGTCCCGTTTTGCTCATGTCACAGTGTTTTCTTCTGTGCTTCGTGATGAGAGAAGGGTCTCTGTCAGCCTGTGGCCCTCCCTTTTGATCTGGCGTCAGCACCATGGGTTTTCAGCTAGGAGCTTGCACTTATCCTAACTTTGTTGGGACAGCGAGGCTTTGCCTCATTGGCTACTTGGACGACTTTCTTCTGAGAGCAGCTTCTGTCTCCGACCTAGTGGATGGGTTATTCCCATTCAGACCCTCCGAAGATTCGGGTGGATGTTAAACGTTTAGGCCAGAAAGTGTAGCTCAGTGGCAGCAAGCCTGCCCTCCATGTGTGCGACCCAGGGTTCAAATCCTGGGCATGCTAGGTTCCGACTCAGCGTTGGAGTATCTAGTGTTGATCCAGACTTGGTGGCAAAGGTCCTTCTTCTTCCCCTGGAGAAATTGCAGACTCTTCAGTCTGCGGTGAAGGTATTGGCATCACGTAATTGGTTTTCTCTCCGGGCGCCTGCTGGTTCGGGGCCTGTGGGTAGCCTCCTTCAAGGTGGTACTGTATGCTCAGTTCCACACCCTGGTTTTCCAGGGGAAATACTGTCCAGGTGGTAAAAATCTCTTGTCTCTGAAATCATTAAATTCCTGTGCGCCACCTAGTCAGAGTCTCTCTGAGTTGGTGACAGAGATCCCCGACTCTTCGGTCCAGGAAGTTGTTTCTTCCTTCCAGTGGTCGGTGTTTACGACGGATGCCAGCTCACGGGTTGTGAACCTGGGGGGTTCACAAAACTGGGGGGGTCCAGTCGGCCCTTATTCGCTGGACTTGCGTGGACCTACGGCCACACCTCCCTGAATGTGTCTGGTCTCGGTAGCTACCCAGGGTCGGGCCTGGCTAGTGCCTGGTGGGAGACCGCCTGGGAATACCAGGTGCTGTCTACTGTTCATTCTCCTACTATCTTAGGCGATCAGGCTATGCTTCTCCTTGTGGTCGACCGATCTGGTTTCAGCCGGACAACGCCACGGCCGTGGCTTCGGTCTACCATCAGGTATGCCGGCAGGCGGACTACTGGAGTCGCCAGATGCTGGAACAGGGCGACTGGTCTTTGTGCTTGGGGTGTTTCGGCTCCCTTGCAGTAGGTGAGCCTCACAGGGCATGGATCTCCTGGCTGCTTGTCTCCGCCGCAAGGGTGTCAAAGTTAGTGGCCAGGTCTAGTGATCTGGTACAGACGCGTCAGTCGCGCTGGTGGCCCTGTTTTGTCTGTATCAGTGATTTTTTGCCATTCCTCCATGGTAGATGCTTCCTCGGCCGCTCCACAGAGTGGAGGCTGAGGAGATCCCGATGATTCTAATCACTCCAGATTGACCTCGGCGTCCTTGGTACGCTGATATCGGGCGCCTGATAGCGGTGGCACCCTGGCGGTTGCCAGGGCAGGAGGTTCCTCTGTCTCAAGGTCCCATACTTCCACCTGTTGTACAGTCACTGACTTGCTCAACATGGTTATTGGAAGCCAGACTTTAGGTGACCGGGGTCTGTCTGACTCGGTCATCTCAACAGGGCACCGTAGTCTTCTTCCGGAGGATCTACCGTCGCACCTCTCTTGGTGCTGTTTTTTAAAGCTTGGAGTGGATCTAAAAATTGCTTAAAGCACCGTTTGGGGGCAGATTTCAGCCTTGGCTGTGTTCTTTTAGTGGCCTTTTTGCGGCCCGTTCAATGGTGGGTCCCCTTTTTTTGTGTGCAGGGGGTTTGTCATATACTTTCCCCTCTTGGCCCATCTCTTCCCCCATGAGTTTTGACTCTGGTGCTCTCGGTTCTTCAGGAACCTTCCTTTTGGAAACATCAGGGAGATTTTCTCTTGACACTATCTCAGAAGGTGGCCCCTTTAGTGGCCTTTACCTCTGTTAGAGGGGTTTCTGAGTTGGCAGTCTTGTCTTGCAAGCCGCCATGCTTGATCCTCCATAAGGATTAGGTGATGGTGCGCCCGCGACCTTCCCTTCTTCCGAAGGAGGTTTCGGCCTTTCATACTTTAGGTACGCGCTTTGCGGGTATACCAGCCTACTACGGCTCCGTTTTCAGAGCTTCTGACTCTCTTTTGTGTCGGTGTCTGGTCCACAAAAGGACCTGGCGGTCTCGTCGACCACCATTTCTCAGTGGATCAAGCAGGCCGTCATACAGGCCTATGCTCCTAAGGGGCGGGCCCCCCGTTCCGGTCACGACCAGGGCAATTGGTGCTTCCTGTTTTTTTTTTCCGACATCATGTATCGGTCTCACAGGTGTGCGAGGCGGCGATTTGCTCGTCCGTTCACGCTTTTTCCAGAATTTACATGGTTGCTGTGAGTGCATCTTATGATGTTTTTTTTTCAGCCGCTAGTTTTTGCCGGCGGCTGTTTAAAGTTGCACCTCCTCTGTTGAGGGGCTCTGCTTGTTTTGGGGTGAAGTTAAAATTGGTTTTACTGATAGATTTCCCACCCCTCGTTTTTTGACACTGCTTGGGGACGTCCCACTTGTCAAGATTTAAGGAGCTGTGTCCGTCCATGGACGATAAGAGAAAATAGGATTTTTTTGTACTCACCGTAAAATCCTTTTCTCTGAAGTCCATGGACGGACACAGCTCCCACCCCTCCTTTTTAGGTTTGTACTGCTTGTTACGAACTGAGGCTGCAAGCTGCAGTGAGGAGGGTTATGTTTGGAGGGACCGCCCCCTGGGCGGGGCTGTTCAACTCTGTTAATGTAACATGTATTTAACTATTTAACATGTTTCTGCCTAGTCCTCTCCTGTAAACAGGGAACATAACCCACTTGTCAAGATTTAAGGAGCTGTGTCCGTCCATGGACTTCAGAGAAAAGGATTTTACGGTGAGTACAAAAAAATCCTATTTTTGCATTGATACATGTCCCCTGGGGCCCCAATCACTCCCCTGGGGCAGGACCCGGGTCCCCAAACACTTTTTATGCCAATAACTTGCATATTAGCCTTTAAAATTAGCACTTTTGATTTTTCACGTTCGTGTCCCATAAACGTTAACATTCGTTCCGTTCGCTTGTTCTGCCGCAAACCGAACCAGGGGTGTTAGGCTCCTCCCTACTCACTGGACTTCCAGATTCAGTGGCCACTGAATCTCCTGAGCTCTTTTACAGCTGAATCACTGTATTTTCCTCAAGTGTCACCTCTGCTGGGCCCCTGGCTTGGCACTTACTGATGCTCCTCAAGCGTCACCCCCGCTATCCTGCTGGGCCCCTGGCTTGGCACTTACTGAAGCTCCTCAAGCGTCGCCCCCGCTATCCTGCTGGGCCCCTGGCTTGGCACTTACTGATGCTCCTCAAGCGTCACCCCGCTATACTGCTGGGCCCCTGGCTTGGCACCTGCTGAAGCTTTCCCACTTCTTCACTGTCCCAGGCTGGTGAGAAGATTGCTCTGGTACTGGCTCCAGTAACAAGGTTGATGGTCCCTTAGTGGCGACAGCTTCCCCTCCACCTCCGACCACAACTGGTTCCCCGTTCGGCTGAATCTTTACTCTCGGTTGGAATCCAATCCTGCAGTCCCAACCCTGCGCTGCTTCTCTTGTTCCTGGATGGGCCTCAGGCTTCCGGCCTAAGAACCCGGGCGATATAACAAACGTCCGCCCAGACAGCTGTCCAGGTGGCACAGAACCTCGATCACCTGATTCCACCCAAATAAATAGGCTCTCCCAGCAGGCCAAGTGACCAATGAAACCCCTGCCAATTGGCTGAGACTCCCCATCCATTCATAATCCGACCTTGCTACACTCTTGTCTATCTAGTGCCACCTAGTGAACAAAGAGAAAAGGTGCAGCCATCCAAAGTTAGAGAGGAATCAGGAGATCTCCTAACAATAAGCAATGATAACTATCACCTGGTGAACTTACTTTATTAGCCACCCTTCCTAAACACCAGGGTGCTACATGTTCATTACATACGCCCGACCCCTGCACTATATTCTCTATGTTGTACATTACATAGTCCTGACCCTCGTCCTATAATCCCCTCATCACTGTCACTCCTATAAAAGACAGTTCTCGTTGTTTCCTCACTCTCTGACTAAGGTCCATGAATAAAGAAATGATCTGGTAGGAGATCAGAGGACCCATTTACTAGTTACCTTGAGGGGGGAATTGTAAGATCCTCAGAGACAAAGCTGCCTGATGTGGGCGGAGTCCTGGTTTAGAAGAACCAATCAGCTCATGTCTAGTAATAATCTTTGTATTTCTATTTTAGTAGATGGACGGGAGATGAGGAAAACCTCAGAGGAGTATCTCACTTTGTCTCCAGACTGTAAAGTAGAACATGAGGACATCACACAGTATAGTCCAGGAGAAAACCCGACTACCTCAAATGTCCATCCGGCACCACACAGTGTAGATGGACCATCGTATTCCTCTTATCCTGAGGAACCTCAGACTGTGCGGGACGGTGCGGGACCATCGTATTCCTCTTATCCTGAGGAACCTCAGACTGTGTGCAACGGTGCCGGACCATCGTATTCCTCTTATCCTAAGGAACCTCAGACTGAGTGCGGGAAATGTTTTTCAATGAAGTCCAGTCTTTCCACACATCAGAGATCTCACATGGCAGAGAAGCCTTTTTCCTGTTCTGAGTGCGGAAAATGTTTTTCATATAAGTCCAGTCTTTCCAAACATCAGAGATCTCACACGGGGGAGAATCCCTTTTTATGTTCTGAGTGCGGAAAATGTTTTTCATATAAGTCCAGTCTTTCCACACATCAGAGATCTCACACGGGGGAGAAGCCTTTTTCCTGTTCTGAGTGCGGGAAATGTTTTTCACAGAAGTCCCATTTTTCCAAACATCAGAGAGATCACACGGGGGAGAAGCCATGTTCCTGTCCTGAGTGCGGGAAATGTTTTTCACAGAAGTCCCATTTTTCCAAACATCAGAGATCTCACACGGGGGAGAAGCCATATTCCTGTCCTGAGTGCGGGAAATGTTTTTCACAGAAGTCCTATCTTTCCACACATCAGAGATCTCACACGGGGGAAAAGCCCTTTTCCTGTTCTGAGTGCGGAAAATGTTTTTCAGTGAAGTCCAGTCTTTCCATACATCAGAGATCTCACACGGGGGAGATGCCTTTTTCCTGTTCTGAGTGCGGGAAATGTTTTTCAGTGAAGTCCAGTCTTTCCACACATCAGAGATCTCACACGGGGGAGATGCCTTTTTCCTGTTCTGAGTGCGGGAAATGTTTTTCAGTGAAGTCCAGTCTTTCCACACATCAGAGATCTCACACAGGGGAGAAGCCATATTCCTGTTCTGAGTGCAGAAAATGTTTTTTAATGAAGTCCCATCTTTCCACACATCAGAGAACTCACACAGGGGAGAAGCCTTTTTCCTGTTCTGAGTGCGGGAAATTTTTTCAATGAAGTCCCATTTTTCCGCACATCAGAGATCTCACACGGGGGAGAAGCCTTTTTCCTGTCCTGAGTGCGGGAAATGTTTTTCACAGAAGTCCAATCTTTCCACACATCAGAGATCACACACGGGGGAGAAGCCGTATTCCTGTCCTGAGTGAGGGAATTGTTCCTCACTGAAGTCCTGTCTTCCTGTACATCAGGGGTCCCACACAACCCCTCGAGGTGTATTAGTGAGTGCGGGAAATGTCTTGTATGTGAATGTTGCTGGACATGTGGGGAAGAAGCACACCCTGATATATGGGTGAAACTCGAAAAATTCAAATATGGTGCAAAAGTTCATTTATTTCACTAATGCAACTTAAAAGGCGAGACTAATATATGAGAGAGACTCGTTACATGCAAAGCAAGAAGGTTCAAGCCGTGATTTGTCATCATTGTGATGATTGTGGCTTCCAGCTCATGAAAACCCCAAATCCACAATCTCAGAAAATTCCAATATTCCATGCAATCAATAAAACACGGATTGTACAGAGAACGATATCGCACCTCTGAAAAGTAGAAGCTGCGTATTAATTGTGTGAAAATAGTGCAGCGCTGCGTATCTATAAATCTTATAGAAACAAATAATTATACATTCCATAAAACTATTTATGAAAAAATAAATAAATGATAAAAAAACAGTTCATATGGAGGTTTCCAAAGCTGTCACCGCTGTGAAAAATCTGATTTAAATGGATCCAATATTCAGTGTACACCCCCACCTGCTAAAATGCATGCTCACCTCAAGGGTGAGTATAAAACTCATAGACAGATCACTCCTCGTGTCCGATCACGATCCGTCCACTTTACCAATGGTAGTAATTCCTACAGTCTCCAGACTGCACCTCTGTGTGGGGAATCAACGTATAAATTGTCTCCAAACACCACCTTCCTCCATTCACTTATTAATAATCAATTCCACTTCTATATCCCGGGGGGAAGGACATGAAAGAAAAAACACAAGTACCATAGTGCTCTCTGCTTATGAATTTATTATAAAAGCCCCCCCTAAAAAGTTACACAGGAACAAAAATTGTCTCTGGACAGCCGCACTCTGAACAAATTGTCGCCTTTATTAAAAGGACAGCACTACAAGTCACAGCAAAATAAAACCTGACTGCTGACGCGTTTCACACTGATACTAGTGCTTAGTCATAGCTAGAGTCCCCTAAAAAGTTACACTTACAAGAAATAACAATAAAATCAGCAAGTATCAAATCACCAGCTCATTCACCGCCGATCTAGACCCACGGCGCTTCGCCTGACATCACAGATAGGGCTCCTCCCTTCTAAACGCGTGTTGGCCTTCGTCAGTAGATGGGTGGGTCAAATGAGGTGAAACCTTATATACCTGCCTGTTCAGGCATCACCACAGTCTGTGAAGACACGCCCTCTTCCTGTGACTACAGAGCTCACATTCATAGAGCTGGAGAGCGTGTCACCCGAATCTGCAAACCAGCAGGGCGCTCTCACTCGATCACACCGCTGAGCTCCGTGGTTATGTCCCGTTACATCGCACACTCATGTGGAGATTAGATTGTATCGCCATATACATACAATAAAAAAACAAGTCTAAAATAAAATGAAAAGATGTTCCTATGTATATCTTTATCTACCGGGACAAATTCTATCTTTATTAGGACCTCGTTGTCCATTCATTAAAAATTATTATAGAAAACATAAATATGTATGAATCAATCACATATATGAAAAATCAATTGTACACCGATCCTAAAAAATAATAATAATAATATATAAAACTACGGCTTGTCCAGGATTTGAACACGGGACCTCTCGCACCCCGAGCGAGAATCGTACCCCTAGACCAACGAGCCAAGTTACCCCTCCCACATTTCATGAGCGTATATCACTTTATAAACATATTACAATCAATCATTAATAAAATCTAGAGTGAATGTCGATCGGCGGTGAGTGAGCTGGTGATCTGATACTTGCTGTTTTTATTGTAAGTGTAACTTTTTAGGGGGGCTTTTCTAATAAATTCAGAAGCAGAGAGCACTATGGTACTTGTGTTTTTTTCTTTCATGTCCTTCCCCCCCGGGATATAGAAGTGGAATTGATTATTAACCACTTAAGGACCTAGGCCTGATTTTCAGACTTTGTCCTTTCAAGATTAAACATTTTTTTTTGCTAGAAAATTACTTAAAACCCCCAAACATTATATATATTTCTTTCTAACACCCTAGAGAATAAAATGGTGGTGATTGTTAAGGTGTTCCTCGTACACAAATTTCCCCTTAATATCCGGGTTTATTTTCTCCTTTTCCCCCATTTTCTATGGTGTGATCTTTTGTACAATACTTTGTTATAATAATGGAACACGTTGTGTATTGTATGGCTCCGCCTCCACATTCCAGACAAGTCATTTTCCTGACCAATCGCATTTCTACCTTTTTACTATTTCCTGATTCTATGACTGTAATCTGTTTAAAAGTAAAAATTATAATAAAAAAATGTATTGAAGAGAAAAAAAAGTAGTGTGTGTCGGTGGAATGAGAAGAATTGCTGGTGGTGTTGTCACCTGTCACAGCCGTCACACCTGGTTTCCCGGCCAATGCACCAGATAAATGTTGCAGCAAAACGGCTCTTTGAGTTCTGGGAAACCAGGAATGGACTCCGGACACGGACTCCAGGAAAACAAACCTTTTATTTCACCAGGGAAAGGAGCGACTCACGCCAGGATGCCAAGTGGCCTCTTATAGGCGTTTACAACATATAGATTTCCTCTTGTATAGACATTCCTTGGAACTTCGTAAAACATCTAAAAGCTTGTTAGCGAGTGACTTCTGCGGCTTCTCAGTTATCTGTCTAATTTATCATCTATGAAGCCCAATCAGGATAACTGAACCACTTCCCGGCCGTAATTTTGCTATAGGACGGGTGGGAAGTGGTTAAAAGTCTTCACAGGTCATCAGGTTAAAAGTAACCCTGAATAATGGGCCTAGAGTGCAGTGGTCAGGAGTATATCATATACAGTGGTCAGGAGTATATCATATACAGAGGTCAGGAGTATATCATATACAGGGGTCAGGAGTATATCATATACAGGTGTAAGGAGTATATCATATACAGGTGTCAGGAGTATATCATATACAGAGGTCAGGAGTATATCATATACAGTGTTCAGGAGTATATCATATACAGAGGTCAGGGTCTTCTACTGACATTAATTAGAGAGAAAAGTCTCTCCTGTACGGTTCTCTCCTTGACATATCGTAGAATGAAGCCGTATTGTTCTTTCAGTGTCATCATCCCGTGTTCTGTCCATTTCCACACCGACACCAACATCTCCTCCACCATCCCGCTGTATTTGTTGTCTCGCCATGTTTCCAATGATGGAGATCCAGAGACTGACCGGAGTCTTCTTCTCCATGTCACCAGACCACCTCTTCCTCTACTTTTGGGGTGCTGGGCCTTTCTATGACTACTCAGGACCCCCAACCTCTTCTATATGTAGCACTACCCCCAAAGGAGCTGCTGGTTTAGATTTGGGCCTGGCGTTACCTTACTGTTCACCACACTCGTCCCTCTTGAAGAGTTATTCACAAATGTCCGCACCAACAATTAATTTATTTTTCTTCAAGGGTTTTATTAAACAAGGTTCAACAGAGGGGTGGAGGGATAGGGGAGATTCAGGTACCTTGCTTGTGGATCACGGGTACAGTCTTAGATCCATAGGACAAATCGGTTCCACACTGGATTCAGCAACTACCGGATAGGCCTCTCTCACTGACCTAGCAGCCGGTGCGAAGCTCGTTCAAAGTCTCTGCCACAGACTTGATGAGTGTCGTCCAGTCGTCACACAGTCCTCTGCCACAAGATCATGTAACCACACACACTCTGCAAAGCTCCAAAGAAATCACACAGTCCACGTGCCAGGATCTTTCAGCCAGGCCTGCAGCACAGTGACGTAAACTGGCCAGGATGCGTCCTCCAATTGCGTCCCCAATTGTTCGGCTTCTTCCCGCAGGCAAGACAGCACAGGACCACCCCTGGACCAGTAGGCCCCAGAAACTCCTGGGCCTACTCTCAGTTGCGGAGCCTCGGGCCAGCAGGCCCAGAGACCGGAAAATACTGCTAATGCATCCCTGAGGCCAGAAGGGCTATCCGGTCAGAATGGCGCCCGCCAACCACGCCCACTGGGCTGCTTCTGAGAAGGAGGCACTCAATACACCCAGCCCATTGCCATTCCAACCTTGACTCCTGGTGACAGCGACACCCACAGTCAAGTGGAAGATGTGCAACACAGGTGAACTGAACAGAAACCCACAATTTGGCATAATATTCTGAGTCAACTACAGCTCAGATAACTAAATTTACAAAAAAGCACCTACTCAACAGGAGCTACATATAGGATTGTGAAAATTTCCATCCTATTTACTAAGAAGCTGAAGAAGATGTCCATGATGTAGATGAGGGTTACATATAGTATGAGGAGCATCACCCTTCACTCTGTCACCAAGACCTCGTCTGGCAATGCCCAGAATAATACCAATTAGTCTCTGACCAATCTCACGGTTTGGATGGAATTTCTCCTTATATCAGTGGTCAGTGTAGTGGTCCCTTACATTGGTGACCAATGAGAGAAGGACCCTCTTATATGTCATCAGTGGGAAGACTGCCCTCCTTACAGATCATTGATGTCATTGTCAGTTGTTACTGAGAGACAGAAATTGTCCATTGCTCAAGGAACCTCTAGAAACCTTTGGAGGAACCCTGGCTGAGAAAGGCTGGACTAGGCAGTAATATATTTCTCTCCCCCTTGGTGGGAGTGGAGATGACCCCATCTATAAGGATATATACAATACATACACACACAGCACACTACGAGACGTTTCTCGGGGCTGCAGGTCCTCTGAGCTTCACAAGGTGGTTATCTTCTCACTTCTACCATAGAGACAGGAAGTCTCTATGGAAGACAGGAAGTGATGTCAGGGACAGACATGAAGTTCTGGGTGAGAGGTGAGTCGGGAGGAAGAATCAAGGAGACATCTTTGGAATCGGCGGCAGAGGAGGTAATAAGATCTTATTTTCTCTTTACACCCAGTAACCCCCGTCATGTCCGTCCTCTTCCTCCATAGTCACTGTGACGTCTTTTATCTCCAGCAGATGATAATACACACATATACCTCCCAACTGTCCCTGATTTGGAGGGACTGGCCCTCATTTACAACAAAGTCCCTCTTTCCTCCTCATGTGTCCCTCATGTTGGTCTGATCTCCCACTTCCACTCTTAACACCTCTGTAGGCTCCCCCAGAGACTGCAGACATGATCCAGAAGATGGTCAGAGACTGTGCAGACATGATACAGGAGATGGTCAGAGACTGTGCAGACATGATACAGGAGATGGTCAGAGACTGTGCAGACATGACACAGGAGATGGTCAGAGACTGTGCAGACATGATACAGGAGATGGTCAGAGCCTGTGCAGACATGACACAGGAGATGGTCAGAGACTGTGCAGACATGATACAGGAGATGGTCAGAGAATGTGCAGACATGATACAGGAGTAGTGTTGCTCACGAATATTCGCATTGCGAATATTCGACTCGAATATAGCATATTCGAGTAATCGCGCTATATTTCGAATTTCGCGGTGAATATTCGCAATTCCGAATATTCGATTTTTTACAATTTTATTTTTAGAACAGATCACATCCTAGATATCTCCATCGACGTCTAAAAGCATTGCTGGTATGATTAGAGACCCTGGGCCGAGTAGCTGAAGCGTTCATTGAATTTTGCCAAAAAATCGCAATGCTATTATTCGGCAATCGCAATATCGCGCGATTATTTTCTTCGCCCCTATCTTCCGCATCAGAGCGATTTTTACAGTTTCATTTTTAAAACAGATTACATCCTAGTGATCTCCATAGACGTCTAAAAGCATTGCTGGTATGATTAGAGACCTTGGGCCGAGTAGCTGAAGCGATCATTTTATATTGCCGAATATTTGCAATGCGAATATTCGGCAATAGGAATATTGCGCGATTATTTTCTCCGCCCTTCTTTTGCATCAGAGCCAATCAGAGTTCTCCTACCACAGTTGTCATAGGTTTGCAACCAATAGGAACCTGCCTGCACGGACATTAGATAAGGTCACTCCCAGCACCATTTCATTGCAGATTCAGAAGCTGGCTAGAGAGTGTGGAGGCTGTTTCTGTGTTCCTGTGTCTGTGTTCCTGATTGATTGATCTATCATCATCAACATAGTGCTGCATTGCTATTTAGTGATTCCAGTGCATATATTCCAGTTTATCAACTGCTTTTTTCAAAGCAATAGACCCAAGAGCTTTTTTCAAAGCTACGTTTTGTGCTGTGTTGTTCATCTTGTGTTACTGTTTGATCTTGCAGCTTCGCTTTTCAGTGATATTTGCTAGTGATTTCAGTGCACATTTTGCTTAGTTTTTCTTAAAGAGCTTTTCTAAAAGCTAAGTTTTGTGTTGTTCAGGTTAGTTAGATTTCTGTGTAGTAAGTGTACACACTGTTAGTGTACATTTATTTCATCTAGCTTAGCTTAGTGTGTGTTTAGTGTCTGTGTTTTGTGTTAAAAAAAAAAAAAAAAACTTTAGTTAGTGTTTGTTTAGTGCATTTTTTTTTATTTTGTAGTCCTTGTCTTTGGTGTACTAGTTTTATTATAGTTTAGTAGCTGTCTGTGTACGTCTTTGTCTGCGTGCCTGTCTTGTAAAAAAACACATAAAAACACATTTTCCTCACATCTTCCCCCCCCAATAAAGTTTACCCCCCCCCCCCCACACACATCAGCAATCATGAGCGGGATCCGTGGCCGTGGCAGCAGGGGTGGGGGAGTTACTCCCAGTGCTGGGTCGCTGCCAGCATGGGGTACCTCTCGTGCCCCTACTAGTGGTAGAGGATCGGGTGCAAGGGGAGTCCGCCTGATCCGGGAGTTCTTTCCATCGGGCAGCCGCCCGATATTGCCATCTCAGGCTGAAGTAGTGGTGGACTACATGGGGCACAGCAGTGCCACTGAGTCGTCGGTCCCGACTCCCAGTAGTACCACCATTACACCGGTGCCTGTAGTACCCCCCCCCCCAGCCCCCAAGAGTCCAGCATCTTACTGTTCGACAGCGACAGTGAGAGGGATCTCTTGGGGGAGGCCATGCATCAGGCAGACCTCCAGCTCTGTCCTGATGGTCAGGACCTTTTTGAAGGGATGGATGAGGAGGATGGGATACCTGCTGGCAGTATCCCAGAGACATCCCTTCAAACTGGTGCTGCTGTTTTGGTGCAGGAAACAGCAGCACCTAGTCAGACCCAGGCGTGGGTGAGGGGACAGCGGAGCCAGGCTAGAGGCTCCATGTCAGTTGGTTCCCTCAGACCAACACATCTCAGCCCTTGGTCTGACATCTCTGGGGGCGAAGAGGGTGACCCATCATGGTTGCCATCTGACGCGTCTGCTCACTGTGTCAGTGATGACGGGGAAGGTAGGCACCCTGGTGAAACGGTGCGCCAGGTCACCACCAGGGAGACCATCGTCAGGGTCTCCACTGGTGATGGCAGCAGGAGGTGTCAGGAGCAGCAGCAGCAGGCAGCTCCACCTGTGCGCACCGAGTCCCAGCAGGTGCAAGTCAGCGTCACCCCATCTGACAGGAGGGCGGCGCTGAAGTCACCTGTCTGGAACTACTTCACCCTGGTGGCAGACAACCCTACCGTGGCCGTCTGCCGGATTTGTAAAGTGAGGGTGAAGAGAGGGAAGTGTTTGGCTCGGGTGGGTACCACAGCCCTGAACCAGCACCTGAGGATAAACCACTGGGGGGTGTTTCACGAGATGAAGCGTGGTGGTGGTAGCAGCGCCACCACCACAAGTGAGCAGGGTACAGCAGCCCCTGCCACAGCTTCATCTCTTTCCAGCAGGTCATGCCCCCCCGCTCCCTCTAGTAGAGGTACTGGTACCGGCAGCCAGACCTCTACTTCCACAGCACCCTCCGCGTCTGTGTCCCGCACTGCCGTCCGGCGCCAGGCGTCGATTTCAGACGCCTTTGACCGCACCACTCCCTTCCCCCCTGGAGACCGCGTGTGCGTTCCCTCAATGGGCTCCTGGCAAGGGTTATTGCCCAACATCTGCTGCCCTTCAACATAGTTGACAGCAACCCCTTCAGGCAGATGTTGGAGCAGGCCCAACCCCAATGGCGTGTCCCCAGCCGCCATTTCTTTGCCAGGACTGGTGTCCCTGCCCTACACCAGCACATTGTGCAGAATGTAACCCTGTCGCTGGATCACGCTGTCAGCGACAAGGTTCATCTGACAATGGATGGCTGGACCAGCAGGCATGGGCAGGGGCGCTACATCAGCTTCACGGCCCATTGGGTTTCCCTCCGAGGCGTCGGTGAGGGATCGCCGCCCCAGGGTGTCCAGGGGAGAACTGCTGGTCTCCCTCAAGCCACTGTCTCCGCAGCTGCTGAGCCTCCCAGCAAGCGCCCCCGTAGCTACTCAAGTGTGGGGCACGTGCGCTGTCAGGCCGTGCTCCAGCTTGTTAGTTTAGGGGACCGGAGACACACTGGAGAAGAAGTGCTGAAAGCACTTCAGGCTCAGGTCCAGAAGTGGCTGACACCCCGAAGGCTCCAGGCAGGTATGGTTGTCTGCGATAACGGCAGCAACCTACTCGCCGCCCTCAGTGCTGGCAGTCTGACCCACGTGCCCTGTCTGGCACATGTCCTCAACCTGGTGGTGCAGAAGTTCCTGCGCACTTATCCCGGGTTGAGTGACATTGTGCCAAAGGGGCGTAGGATTTTCAGGCGCTCCCCAACCGCTACCGCGTCCCTGTCCGAGTTGCAGCGGAACTACAGGCTGCCCCTTCACAGGCTGATTGTGGACAGTGTGACGCGGTGGAACTCCACCCTCCACATGCTGAAGAGGTTGTGGGAGCAGCGAAGGGCGGTGAGGGAGTACCTGATGGACCTACGCACTGAGAGGGCTTCACCACAACTCCCTTTCATCGCCTGTGCGGAGTGGGGGCAGATACAGCAGGTCTGCCAAGTGTTGTCCTCCTTCGAGCAGGCGACCAAGATGGTCAGCAGTGAGCATGTCGGCCTCAATAACGTGCTGCCAATAATGTTCATGCTGGAGAGGACACTAGATCGCCTGCTCGAAGCTGGGGAGAGTGCCTTGGTGGAGCAGGAGGAGGCAGCAATGCTCCACCGAGACCAGGGCCAGGACGAGGAGGAGGAGGATGATGATGATGAGGAGGAGGTGGTTGCTGGTGTCGTCCCGGAGTCAGGGCCTGGTCAGGAGGGAGAGCCGGTGTTGGGGGCACCGATAGTCCGGGGGTTGGGCATCTCTGAGCGTGACCAGCAGCGCCTCAGGGATGAAGAGTCGGACCTCATTGACCTGGGCAGCAGTGAGGAGTCACAGCGGGCTGTGCTCTTCCCCATGGCTGCCCACATGCTGAGATGCCTCAGGAGGGACCCCCGGGTTAAGACCATCAAGGCGAGGGATGATTTCTAGATGGCCACCCTTTTGGATCCCAGGTGCAAGGGGAAACTGGAGCAGTTCATCCCAGCCAGCCGGAGGCAGCGCCGGATGGAGGAACTGCAGGCAGGCATTGTCAGCCGGTTGGAGCAGGCAACTCCCCGGCCTCCAGTTGTCCCCCCTCATCTCACCCAGCAGCTGGCTGCACCCAGCAGCAGCCGAGCAGGGGACCTAATGGATGAGATGAGGATGTTCTTCCAAACCGAGCGACCCAGTACCAGCAGCAGCAGCAGTCACCACCAGCGGCTGGCCCACATGGTGGCAGACTACATGGCGTCCGTCGGTGCTTCTGACAGTATGAGCACCGACGACCCCATGGAGTACTGGGTTGCCAGATTGGACACCTGCCGCGAGCTCGCTCAGTATGCGCTGGAGTTATTGTCTTGCCCCCCCTCCAGCGTACTATCTGAGCGGACATTCAGCGCGGCAGGTGGAGTGGTCACGGACAAGAGGACCCGTCTGTCCACAGACTCCGTGGACAGACTCACATTCATAAAGATGAATGAGTCCTGGATCGGCGGTGACTTTCTGGCACCCGTCGTCGGTTCAGGGCGCTGAAGGGTCCCTTGTGATGCATTCCCTGATGGAGCCCCGGACCTGATGTATTTACAGTGCTGAATATAACTATTTTAACACCTGAGAAAATCAATGTTAATATTTGGTACAGTAGGCTTTCTTTGCAATTACAGCGGTCAAACCTTTCTTGTAGTTTTACACCAGCTTTGCACACACTGGAGGAGGGATTTTGGCCCACTCCTCCACACAGATCTTCTCTACATCAGTCAGGTTTCTGGGCTCTCACTGAGAAACACGGAGTTTGAGCTCCCTCCAAAGATTCTCTATTGGGTTTAGGTCTGGAGACTGGCTAGGCCACGCCAGAACCTTGATATGCTCCTTACAGAGCCACCCCTTGGTTATCCTGGCTGTGTGCTTTGGGTCATTGTCATGTTGGAAGACCCAGCCTCGACCCATCTTCAAAGCTCTAACTCAGGGAAGGAGGTTGTTGCCCAAAATCTCGCAATACATGGCCCCGGTCATCCTCTCCTTAATACAGTGCAGTCACCCTGTCCCATGTGCAGAAAAACACCCCCAAAGCATGATGCTACCACCCCCATGCTTCACAGTAGGGATGGCGTTCTTGGCATGGTACTCATCATTATTCTTCCTCCGAACACGGTTAGTGAAATTATGACCAAAAAGTTATATTATGGTCTCATCTGACCACCTGACTTTCTCCCATGACTCCTCTGGATCAGACAAGACACCTATGTCAGCAGTTATTTCCCACTCTATATACTCCTATTACCACTGCTGTTCATCATGGCACCTCCTGCCCAAGTGATATGACTCTGTATCAACTACTACTGCTAATACTACTACTGCTGCTGCTGCTGCTGCTCAGTCAAGACACCTATGTCAGCAGTTATTTCACACTCTATATACTCCTATTACCACTGCTGTTCATCATGGCACCTCCTGCCCAAGTGATATGACTCTGTATCAACTACTACTGCTAATACTACTACTGCTGCTGCTGCTGCTGCTCAGTCAAGACACCTATGTCAGCAGTTATTTCCCACTCTATATACTCCTATTACCACTGCTGTTCACCATGGCACCTCCTGCCCAAGTGATATGACTCTGTATCAACTACTACTGCTAATACTACTACTGCTGCTGCTGCTGCTGCTCAGTCAAGACACCTATGTCAGCAGTTATTTCACACTCTATATACTCCTATTACCACTGTTGTTCATCATGGCACCTCCTGCCCAAGTGATATGACTCTGTATCAACTACTACTGCTAATACTACTACTGCTGCTGCTGCTGCTGCTCAGTCAAGACACCTATGTCAGCAGTTATTTCACACTCTATATACTCCTATTACCACTGCTGTTCATCATGGCACCTCCTGCCCAAGTGATATGACTCTGTATCAACTACTACTGCTAATACTACTACTGCTGCTGCTCAGTCAAGACACCTATGTCAGCAGTTATTTCACACTCTATATACTCCTATTACCACTGCTGTTCATCATGGCACCTCCTGCCCAAGTGATATGACTCTGTATCAACTACTACTGCTAATACTACTACTGCTGCTGCTGCTGCTGCTCAGTCAAGACACCTATGTCAGCAGTTATTTCACACTCTATATACTCCTATTACCACTGCTGTTCATCATAGCACCTCCTGCCCAAGTGATATGACTCTGTATCAACTACTACTGCTAATACTACTACTGCTGCTGCTCAGTCAAGACACCTATGTCAGCAGTTATTTCACACTCTATATACTCCTATTACCACTGCTGTTCATCATGGCACCTCCTGCCCAAGTGATATGACTCTGTATCAACTACTACTGCTAATACTACTACTGCTGCTGCTGCTGCTCAGTCAAGACACCTATGTCAGCAGTTATTTCACACTCTATATACTCCTATTACCACTGCTGTTCATCATGGCACCTCCTGCCCAAGTGATATGACTCTGTATCAACTACTACTGCTAATACTACTACTGCTGATGCTGCTCAGTCAAGACACCTATGTCAGCAGTTATTTCACACTCTATATACTCCTATTACCACTGCTGTTCATCATGGCACCTCCTGCCCAAGTGATATGACTCTGTATCAACTACTACTGCTAATACTACTACTGCTGCTGCTGCTGCTGCTCAGTCAAGACACCTATGTCAGCAGTTATTTCACACTCTATATACTCCTATTACCACTGCTGTTCATCATGGCACCTCCTGCCCAAGTGATATGACTCTGTATCAACTACTACTGCTAATACTAATACTGCTGCTGCTGCTGCTCAGTCAAGACACCTATGTCAGCAGTTATTTCCCACTCTATATACTCCTATTACCACTGCTGTTCATCATGGCACCTCCTGCCCAAGTGATATGACTCTGTATCAACTATTACTACTAATACTACTACTGCTCCTGCTGCTGCTGCTCAGTCAAGACACCTATGTCAGCAGTTAATTCACACTCTATATACTCCTATTACCACTACTGTTCATCATGGCACCTCCTGCCCAAGTGATATGACTCTGTATTGTCAATGTCTACTACTACTACTACTGCTCAATCAAGACACCTATGTCACTAGTTATTTGCCACTCTATACTACTATTACCACTACTGATGCTGCTGCTGCTGTTCATCATGGCACCTCTTGCCCGAGTGATTTGACACTGTATTGTCAATGTCTACTACTACTATTGCTGCTCAGTCAAGACACCTATGTCCCAATTTTTTGGTACACTATTGACTACTATGGCCACTACTGATGCTGTAAAGTCTTCCCCAAGTGTTTTGATGCTATCTAGTACTATTACCACTACTGCTTGTAAATCCTGCCTGTGTGATACTTAGTGGGAATGCTTTAATAAGCATTCCCAGTATGGATACCCGTAAATGTATTAATCTTAATTAGTGTGAATGCTTTAATAAACATTCCCAATATTGATATCCTTAAATGTATTATTCTTATTATTCCTTACCTTTTTTGGCTCTGCGTAACTTCGGCATACTTTCAGCTATTGAGACCATTCAACTGTAAAAATGTTCGTCTCGTTCAGCTAATGATGGGACTTCAAGTTTTTTTGGACTATTTATACTTTTATAAATTTTAAGCTTTTAGACCCTTTTTTTTTAACATTGAAGTCAATGAGAACATCCTTTTCCCCTTTGAAATCACATGCCCTGCCAAAAGTTTCAGCTCCTTCATACTTTCACTTACAGACACTAAACAAACTTTAAAGCGGTCACAAAATATTTAGCTATCCGGCTATGACTTTTCAGATCGATATCTTTTACAATTTTTGGTGAAAACGCAATTTACGTTTGGCAAATTTTTTAAGAAAATGCAATCGGTTATAATGTAATCCTATGGAGGGGATTTAGAGTGTGTCATGTGACCTTAACATTGGAGATCTTTGTAATTAAAAATATCTTTAAAAAAAGGGGAAACAAATTGCTCTCACGCCCACAAGATCTACTTTTCATACGCAATTTATATATCAAAACGTAGCTATGCTTGTCTGGTTTCAGGCAATGTGATCAGTTTTGTGATACGTATTTTAGTTTTAGTTCTTGGAGCTTCTATAGGACAACAGCCTGAAATCTTCTCTCATAGACTCTCATGTTAAATTATCTAAAAAATGTTTCTGCAAAACACACAAAGACGCTCTTTTCTAAATCGCTGGCATGGCCACATTTTTAAGTTTATCTACATAAATTTCATATCGATGCGTTTACAAGGGCCGTGTATTTCAAACGGTGTAGTCGTTGTATCAATTGCATGTACGTTTGAGGATTTATTAAGCTTTGTTTGGAGGCTTAAATCATGTATTAGATCTGTGAATTAAAAGCGTTTGTAATGTTATTTCTTTCCATAAATAACTTTCCTGACCTCAGTGCAATATTCCTCCTCACTGACCTGGGGGGGAGGGGAAACCTATTGAGGGGGGAGGGGCGACCAGGAAGTCAGCATACTCTATACTTTGCAGATAGAGAAAGAAGCTGTGTGTCCTAAAGATAGTGTAGTGGTTATGGTGAATGTCTTTGGCAAGGGGCTCACCAATTAAGCTATTCAGCATTCCCACTCGCATTTTCCTCAGGAAATGCATTGTCTAGTTATATTATATTTTAATACTCCTGCTGCTGCCTCCATGCTGAGTAAAGCTTCATGACCTCTCTGGCACAGCGGATCCACCAACAGCCTCCGCTACAAGCTACCAGACCGGACTACCAGACCGGATCTAAACAGCAAGTGTAACTATAACAATGAACCTTATGTTAAACCCTGTTTTGCGGCATTTATACTGCAACCATTGGGCTGACTGCAAGAGCTCATCTGCATTCTCTCTCTTTCTTGCTCTCCCTCTCTCTCTCTTTGTATATATATATATATTGTTGCTTTTGTTATGTTCATTTTTCAACAGTTTATTTTGTGTTCGTCGTGTCTGTGTCGTGTGCTTTAGTTTGTCCTAGGTTAATGTTAAATAAAATAATAGTATAAAATGTTTTTGCTTATTATGAAGTTAAATGTGTTGATGTTGATTTGTTTGATGTGAAGTTAGATGTGTTGAAAAACCTACAACTCTATCTCAAAAAGAAATGAAACATTTCCAAAAAATACGTTTTTTTAATACAAAAATAAATTTAAATATAGCTCTCAATCCGTTTCTGAATGCGGTGCATTTCCGCAATCTGACCCGATAGCTGCTGCTCTAGCAGAGCATTTTGTTGGGTGAGGTAGCTCATCTTCCGCTGGTTCTGAAGGATCTTCTGGTGCGTCTTTTCGATGAGTCTGTTTTGCCTCCTCATATCTCTTGATGCTTTTAGGATATAATAAAAAAACATTTGGATTTCAAATAACGTTACCAAATAAATAAATATTTTTTTTTGCTTATTAATCAATCATTATCATGTGTATACACTTGTTATGTGTCTAACACATCCCGGGAGTGCAGAATTATTAGGCAAATGAGTATTTGGACCACATCATCCTCTTTATGCATGTTGTCTTACTCCAAGCTGTATAGGCTCGAAAGCCTACTACAGATTAGGCATATTAGGTAATGTACATCTCTGTAATGAGAAGGTGTGTGGTCTAATGACATCAACACTCTATATCAGGTGTGCATAATTATTAGTCAATTTCCTTTTCTTTGGCAAAATTGGCCAAAAGAAGGATTTGACAGACTCTGAAAAGTCCAAAATAGAGAGATATCTAGCAGAGGGATGCAGCACTCTTAAAGTTGCAAAGCTTCTGAAGCGTGATCATCAAACAAAAGAAGCGTGTGGAAAAACAAAGGTGCAAAATAACTGCCCATGAACTGAGAAAAGTTAAGCGTGCAGCTGCCAAGATGCCACTTGCCACAAGATTGGCCATATTTCAGAGCTGCAACATCACTGGGGTGCCCAAAAGCACAAGGTGTGCAATACCCAGAGACATGGCCAAGGTAAGAAAGGCTGAAAGACGATGACCACTGAACAAGACACACAAGCTGCAACGTCAAGACTGTGCCAATAAATATCTCAAGAAAGATTTTTCTAAGGTTTTATGGACTGCTGAAATGAGAGTGAGTCTTGATGGGCCAGATGGAAGAGCCCGTGGCTGGATTGGTAAAGGGCAGGGAGCTCCAGTCCAACTCAGACGCCAGCAAGGTGGTGGTGGAGTACTGGTTTGGGCTGGTATCATCAAAGATGAGCTTGTGGGGCCTTTTCGGATTGAGGATGGAGTCAAGCTCAACTCCCAGTCCTACTGCCAGATTATGGAAGAGACCTTCTTCAAGCAGTGGTACAGGAAAAAGTCACCATCCTTCAAGAAAAACATGATTTTCATGCAGGACAATGCTCCATCACACGTGTCAAAGTACTCCACAGCGTGGCTGGCAAGAAAGGGTATTAAATAAAAAAAAGTAATGACATGGCCTCCTTGTTCACCTGATCTGAACCCCATTGAGAACCTGTGGTCCATCATCAAATGTGGGATTTACAAGGAGGGAAAACAGTACACCTCTCTGAACAGTGTCTGGGAGGCTGTGGTTGCTGCTGCACGCAATGTTGATGGTGAACAGATCAAAACACTGACAGAATCCATGGATGTCAGGCTTTTGAGTGTCCTTGCAAAGAAAGGTGGCTATATTGGTCACTGATTTGTTTTTGTTTTGTTTTTAAATGTCAGAAATGTGTATTTGTGAATGTTGAGATGTTATATTGGTTTCACTGTTAAAAATAAATCATTGAAATGGCTATCTATTTATTTTTTGGTTAAGTTGCCTAATAATTCTGCACAGTAATAGTAGTCACCTGCACACACAGATATCCCCCGAAAATAACTAACACTAAAAACAAACTAAAAACTACTTCCAAAAAAATTCAGCTTTGATATTAATGAGTTTTTGGGGTTCATTGAGAACATGGTTGTTGTTCAATAATAAAATGAATCCTCAAAAAATACAACTTGCCTAATAATTATGCACTACCTGTATACTTCTAGCATCAATACCATATTATGGTTCTACAATCTGACAGGTGCGCTTTATATGTTGTCCATTTTTATATCTACATTTTGTTGTTGAAATGTTATTAATCATTGTGCACATATTTACCTTCCTGAATGAGGCTCACAGGACCGCTCTCTTCCTCCTGCTCTTCTGCTTGAGAAGTTGGGGTGGTGGGGGGGGGAAGCTCCTCAGCTTGCTCCTCAACAGGAGCTGGGGTTGGGGAGTGGGAGGGCCCTGGCTGCTCCTCCTCATGCATCTCCTCCTCTGCCGCATCCTCCTCTGCCGCATCCTCCTCCTCCTCATCGGCCTGGCGCCTTCTGCGCTTGGCGCGGACAACTGGCATTGGAGCTCCTATAATAACACAATGTTCATATATTATAAAAATGTTTTCTAATGACGTATGCAAATTCAGTGTACTCTGGTGTATTGTATATGAATACAAATTGATTTATATAGACAGTTAACCAATGGGACAATGTTATATTAAAGGGTCTTGTGGGCACTACAGGGGACTGAGCGTGAGCTGGGATGCAACCATGTTAAAATGAGCTGTTTTTGTCTACTTTGTTTTGTTCAGACCATCTCATGTTAAAAAAAGGGCCTGATGGAGCACACGGGATTACTATAACAACCCCACTCCTAACACAGGAATTTAGTGGTAATCTATATATATAAAACTCAACGTGTGTGTGTGCATAAATGTATGTATGTATGTATGTATGTATGTATGTATGTTCCAGCATCACGTACAAACGGCTAAAGATATTTATATGAAACTTGGCACACAGGTTACTTATATGTCAGCCACAAACATAGGATAGGTGGTTTAAACCTTACCCACCCCCACTTGCCATGGTCGGGGTTTTTCTTTAAAGTCCCATGCAAAGCAATGGGAAAATTATGTTCCCACATAACTTCTGTGTTCCTGTCTGCTGTCCCATGTCTTTTTTCAACAGTACTATGAATACCTTGGCCGGTGGTGATATATGTTAGCACAACATGGCATCTTGGTTAACAACATCTGACCTTACATGAATTACATATGACCTTACATAACTGTCACCAAAGGAGCTGCGGTGGCTCCACGCGATTGCCACTGCACTGACAACTGATTCACCTCTGCAGCTAGGGGTTCGGATCCCGCTCTCGGCTACCTGTGAATTGAGTTTGGTGGTCTCAGCCCCGCCCCTGGTGGGTGTGCTATGCGAGGTTGGGTTGGGAGGACCCCCTCACACCCGCCATTGCCAACCGGGGCATGGAGAAAGGTGGCAGATTGCCTCTGGGGGAGGCCTCCCAACTCCTGCAGGCCGGCTCCTCTCTCTTTCGAGTTCACGCACAAAATACACTTTTTAAAAAAAAAACATAACTGTCAACAATAACTTACCTGGATGATATTTAGCCCGAAGACGTCTGACCTGAACCATTTGGCGCCTCTTCAGGTCAGACCACTTCTTAACAATTGCCTTGTGGTCATGTTGGCCGCCAAAGTCAGCGATTAGGGCGCTGACCACAGCCCTTTTCTCTGGCTGCCTCCGCAGCTCATCGTATCCTGTTTCCAGGAACTTCTGCAAGATGAAGAACAAAGTATATTGTAATACTTCTGTTGACAGCCTTATGGATATATGACGTAAATGTATGCTATTCAACAATTGGAAGCATTCTCGCCTTATTAATCAATGACAGGGGTAACATGAAAGATTTTATATCCTGCCATTTCGGTCGCCACCTTTTTTGCATAAATATAGCAGCCATTATCATTTGCATAATTATGAATATATTATTAACAACACAGGATACACGTATAGGGGAGATATGCGTTGCTAACTCTTTTCCCTGTCAGGAGCCTAACGCCCCAGGGGGTCAGAGACGGGACCTTTTTCGGAGGACCACTGACGTATGTACCCGTCGCAGTTTTTTGTGATGTCACTCTTTAGGTGTGTGCACATTTTTCACTGCATCCGGGTGGAGTTTTTGGGTTGTGTTTTGCACGCCACAGGCTTTTCAACAGAAAATAACCAGCTGGAGGCAGAATGGTTGCAAAACACTACGGGTTTGTTACCTAACTCTGGGTTTCAAGACCAGTCCACCTCCAGCTGTTGCAAAACTACTACTCCCATCAGCCACGGTCTGTCAGTGCATGCTAAGAATTTTACTTTTGCTGCATCTAGGGTGCCACAGTTTAGAGACCCGTGCATAAAGGCCTGAAAAATGGGGGCCTGCAGAACTTACAATACTAGAAGTGCCAGCATTCCCAGGCATGCTGGAAGTTGTAGTTCTGCAACATCTAAAGGGCAATATGTATTCGAACGTCCTTGGGCCTTGAGGACACTGAAGTCAGGACGTTCGCATACGTCCTATGTCCAAAAATTTTTTAAATTCATTATGCTAAATAACAAGGAAAAGTGCCTAAATACACATTTGCCAACCAGGGTGTCTGCAGCTGTCCAGGCATGCTGGGACTTGTAGTTTTGTAAAAGCAGGAGACACATTTTTTGTGAAATACTAATATATGATCATATATACTAACTTTTAAACTAGACTAAAATGCTGGGCTGGGCTGGGACTTGTAGTTTTGTAAAAGCAGGAGACACATTTTTGGTTAAATACTAATATCTGATCATATATACTAACTTTTAAACTAGACTTAAATGCAGTTGAAGATGATGAAATAACAGTGGTCAAAATACTTACACAAATCAGCAACTTTTCCTCAGACTTAGTGAAATTGCTTCCAACCATGTTGCTGTGTGATTGCGCTGCGATCATAAGTTGGAAACTGGCAAGGCTCCAGGAAATGGTCGCGTGTTGTTCGCGTGTTGATTGCGCTGCTTGGACCGAGATGGGTCCATATGGCTTCGGCTGTATGGACCACAGTAACTCTTTTCCCTGTCAGGAGCCTAGGAGCCTAACGCCCCGGGGGGTCAGAGACGGGACCTTTTCGGAGGACCACTGACGTATGCAACCGTCGCAGTTTTTTGTGATGTCACTCTTTAGGTGTGTGCAAATTTTTCCTTGCACCGGGTGGAGTTTTTGGGTTGTGTTTTGCACGCCACAGGCTTTTCAACAGAAAATAACCAGCTGGAGGCAGAATGGTTGCAAAACACTACGGGTTTGTTACCTAACTCTGGGTTTCAAGACCAGTCCACCTCCAGCTGTTGCAAAACTACTACTCCCATCAGCCACGGTCTGTCAGTGCATGCTAAGAATTTTACTTTTGCTGCATCTAGGGTGCCACAGTTTAGAGACCCGTGCATAAAGGCCTGAAAAATGTGGGCCTGCAGAACTTACAATACTAGAAGTGCCAGCATTCCCAGGCATGCTGGAAGTTGTAGTTCTGCAACATCTAAAGGGCAATATGTATTCGAACGTCCTTGGGCCTTGAGGACACTGAAGTCAGGACGTTCGCATACGTCCTATGTCCAATAAAATGTTAAATTCATTATGCTAAATAACAAGGAAAAGTGCCTAAATACACATTTGCCAACCAGGGTGTCTGCAGCTGTCCAGGCATGCTGGGACTTGTAGTTTTGTAAAAGCAGGAGACACATTTTTTGTGAAATACTAATATCTGATCATATATACTAACTTTTAAACTAGACTAAAATGCAGTTGAAGATGATGAAATAACAGTGGTCAAAATACTTACACAAATCAGCAACTTTTCCTCAGACTTAGTGAAATTGCTACCAACCATGTTGCTGTGTGATTGCGCTGCGATCATAAGTTGGAAACTGGCAAGGCTCCAGGAAATGGTCGCGTGTTGTTCGGGCAATTGCGCATGCGCGATCGAAAAATCGCAATCGCAATATGTATTTTGGTTAAAATATCATACATATTCGATTTCAGAGTGCTGCTACAGCAGTTTTCGAAATATCTGCAATAAATTTCGCATTCGCATGTTGCGATATTTCGATAAAATATCAGGAATATTCTGAGCCAATCAGAGCGCTCCTCCAGCATATCTCGAAATTGCGCAATAAATATCGCATTCGCATGTTGCGATATTTCGATAAAATATCACGAATATTCTGAGCCAATCAGAGCGCTCCTCCAGCATATCTCGAAATTGCGCAATAAATATCGCATTCGCATGTTGCGATATTTCGATAAAATATCACGAATATTCTGAGCCAATCAGAGCGCTCCTCCAGCATATCTCGAAATTCCGCAATAAATATCGCATTCGCATGTTGCGATATTTCGATAAAATATCACGAATATTCTAAGCCAATCAGAGCGCTCCTCCAGCATATCTCGAAATTCCGCAATAAATATCACATTCGCATGTTGCGATATTTCGATAAAATATCACGAATATTCTAAGCCAATCAGAGCGCTCCTACCGCAGTTATTAAAAAAATCGCAATTATTTTCGCATTCGCAATAGCGAAAAATCGCATTCAATTAATTTCGATAAAATATCACGAATATTCGAATTTAGCGAATATATCTCGAATATTCGAATATATATTCGAGATATATCGCGAAATCGAATATGGCATATTCTGCTCAACACTACTGGTGACGTGTGGTGCTTCGCTATTATCTTTTCCTGACTCTATTATCACTGGCAATATAGATATATATATACTTTTTTCTTTTTCCTGCCTTACTATTTAGGCATACCCGTAACCACTCGCCATTTTTCTATATTGGCGAAGACGGGCCACCTCTCAACACCTTTGATTTATCTATATGGGTATGTGGCATGTCCCTACACTTCCCTCACATTGACCCCTTTTTGCACCGGTGGTTTGGCAGTCTGTGGCAACCTGAGTCATCATTTTTTATGGTGCTTTCACGCACAAGACACACTATCTATTTCTATTCACAAAACATACAATGATAAATTAAAATCTGAAACCAATAATAGTCTATGTTTTTCCTTCCAGAAAGTTTTCTTTTTAAGCTCCTGAAGAAGCAGTAACATGCGAAACATGTAGAGCCTATGTATCAAAAATACGCCAACTGAAGTTTACGTCTGTTCACCAACTGTTGTTGTTGTCCCTTGTGGACTATTTGTGGTTTTTGTACAACCCCTCTGGGTTATTAGCATTTTAGAGATATTCTATGCTTACTAATGTTTTTAATATAGCCAATTATATGTTTTTTATATTGTTTTTCTATATTGTAATTGTTGATTCAATTACCCAGATTTCTGGGCTTGTATCAATAAAAAACTTTTTTACATCCTATGTTGACCATTGGTGCCTATAAAGTCCATTATTCCTTCAAAATTAAAAATCTCTACTTATGCTAGGACGTGGCACCGCAATACCTTAGGACACCCATAGTCCATCCTATGGTTGGTGTTCCTTCATTTCTTTCATTCCAATCTTCTGTTCAGACACAGAGCTCCTCCCTAATGCAGATTATTGTCAGTGTGTGGAAGTAATTGGTGTCTGTGAGATAAAATAAGCCCCATTGTTGGTGTCAGTGAGATAAAATAAGCCCCATTGTTGGTGTCAGTGATAATAAATAAGCCCCATTGTTGGTGTCGGTGATAATAAATAAGCCCCATTGTTGGTGTCGGTGATAATAAATAAGCCCCATTGTTGGTGTCAGTGAGATAAAATAAGCCCCATTGTTGGTGTCAGTGATAATAAATAAGCCCCATTGTTAGTGTCAGTGAGAATAAAGTGTAACCCCAGCCCAGCATTGGTGGTCAGTGGTGGTACTTACCTGATCACACACTCCCGCTGCCTCTCTGCTGATGTCGGAGTTCTACTATCACTGTCAGAAAGGAGATCACTGCTCCCCACAGTCTGGTATAATTGCAGTGCCTGGTGATGGGACCCAGAGAGTGTTCCGGCCGTCATCCCCTCACTGACACTCCGCACTCTGAGTCCTGGAACCTGTGAGATGAGGACATGAGGGGACAGAGGAATAAATCCCGGGACTGTCCATCATCTGGAAGCAAGGCTGTAATCACATTATGAGATATTTCTCTGGGCTGCAGTTCCTCTGAACTCCACAAGATGGTGATCTCACTTCTACTCAAACAGGAGTATCCAATAGGAGACAGACAGGAAGTGATGTCAGGTACAGACAGGAAGTTCCAGGTGAGAGGCGAGTCGGGAGGAAGTAGAGGGAAGACATTGCTGGAAGAGGCAGCAGAGGAGGTAATAAGATCTTATCTTCTATTTACACCCAGTAACCCCGTCATGTCCGTCCTCTTCCTCCATAGTCACTGTGACGTCTTTTATCTCCAGCAGATGATGATACACACATATATAGTGTGGAAATGTAGAATATCCCCATATATTACAATGAGGGAATTTATAGTCTGTACCACGAGGGGAGTTATTGCTGTCAGTAAATGTCGGTTCCAGACATTGGGCTAGATTCAGGTATGGGCGCGCATAGTTACGGCGGCGCAGCGTATCGTATTTACGATACGCCGCTGTAAGTTTGAGAGGCAAGTGCTGTATTCACAAAGCACTTGCCTTCTAAGTTACTGCGGCGTAGCGTAAATGGGGCCGGCGTAAGCCCGCCTAATTCAAATGTGGAAGGGGGGGAGTGTTTTATGTTAATGTGTGATGACCTGACGTGATTGCCGTTTTTTACGAGCGGCGCATGCGCCATCCGTGTACATATCCCAGTGTGCATTGCTCCCAAGTACGCCGCAACGACGTATTGGTTTCGACGTGAACGTAAATTACGTCCAGCCCTATTCGCAAACGACGTAAAAAATCGAAGTGGAAACGACGTCCATATTTAACATTGCGTGCGCCTCATAGAAGCAGGAGCAATGTTATGCCGAAAAAGACTTACGCAAACGACGTAAAAAAATACCGCCGGGCGCAGGTACGTTTGTGAACCGGCGTAACTAGGTAATTTGCATACTCTACGCCAAAAACGGCGAAAGCGCCACCTAGCGGCCAGCGTGAGAATGCACCCTAAGATACGACGGCGTAAGAGACTTACGCCAGTCGGATCTTAGGCTAATGTCGGCGTATCTTGCTTTCTGAATACAGAAAGAAGATACGCCGGCGCAGCTTTGAATTTACGCGGCATATCTATAGATTTTATTGTTCCTCTCCACGGAAATCTTTAGTAAAAGGCAATATTTAAGTTTATTTTGCAAAGCAAATATACAAAAATCAAATACTTTTGACAGGGTACATTCTCTGTACTGCGACGCAGCGCATAAATACACTACATATCAATACAGATGCAAGCATACAATTAAATTACATTCATTCAACCCATTCTGCGGTATGATGCCTGATGTGCTGCGCAGAGTTGTGAAACCCCGAAACATCACATCGTGCATGACGCCGCATTACCCTGAAAACAGTAGTTCAAAAAAACGTGTCAAGAAATGTCAATGTCAGGGGGAAGGGGAAATCTTTAGACGTCCTCTTCCTCCTTAAAGTCTATCAAGGTATAGTCTCTCAGCAGACTGAGGGTCAGTCTGCGACAGTCCTCAATGGACATCCTCTGCCGGTGGTGTACGCGGCGGTTCCTGGCGTACCATAAAGCGTCTTTAAAGCAACACAGCACCCGCCAGGCACTGTCAATGTCCTCCTGTGAATGAGTTCCACAGAAGAGTCCGTTTAACACACCAAAGTGTGTAATAGCAGTCTGTGGTACAAAGTCTTTAAGTTCAGGTTCCAAGGCCGTCAACAGGCCCTGTGCAAAGGGGCACTCCCAGAAAACATGATATGATGTTTCCTCCTGGATGATACAAAAGGGGCAGTGCGTGTATCTGCCCAGGTGTCTGGCATGCAAGAATGTCCTGAGTAGCAATCCCCCTTGGATTGCCATCCATGCCTGATCTTTGTGCCTGTTGGTGAGTCTCTTTGAAGAAACATTCCTCCAAACCACTTTGCAAGTGGCTGAAGGGAGGCCTGGAATTGACTCCAAGATGTCCGATGCTCTGATCAACTTGTAGATAGTTTTTGGCTTCCACAAGTCGGGCTTAACTCCATGCAGTCCCAGCTCCTTGATGAACTTGAAAGTGTCCAAGTAATACCATGGAGCTTCCCAGTTGTAGGGGATGGAACTGTCCCATTTGTCCCATCCAAGAGACTTCCAAAGAGGCAGGAGGAAAAAACGGGACATGGAGTTACCGCCAGAGTCCACAGTTCTGTCAACCAAAGTCCTGCGGATGCAGTTACAGGCAAAGAACACCCTCAGTAATGTGGCGATGTCAGGCACGCCCTTACCGCCCTTGAGAGGTTCCTTGAACATAACAGTCCGCTTTACTCTGTCCATTTTGGAGCCCCAGATGAAGTGAAACACCGCCCTGGTGATGGCCTTGCAGGTGTTGTCCTGGGGGGGCCAGGCCTGGGCGAGGTACTGCAACACAGGGAGAATCTCGCTGCGGAGTACCAGTGTTTTCCCTCCGATGGTAAGTACTCTGTTGCTCCAAAGTCCAAACTTCTGTCTCATCTTAGCCAGTCTTTCCTCCCAGGACTTCAGGGCTGCGCCCTCCGCTCCAAACCAGACTCCAAGAATTTTGATACGCCGGCGTAAATCAATGCTGAATCTAGCCCATTGTATGTTCTGTATCAGCACCGGTTGTACCTGTGACAAACTTACACCTGGCGGATCTTAGGGAGATCTATGCGTAACCTGATTCTATGAATCAGGCGCATAGATACGACGGCCGGACTCAGAGGTACGACGGCGTATCAGGAGATACGCCGGCGTATCTCTTTTCTGAATCCGGCCCCCAGTCTGTAGGGATGTATGCAGCAGGTTGAATGGTGACTTTAACAGACAGTTTACTCAATGAATAAAGACTCCAGAGGTGTTTTCCAATGCTTCTTTATGCTTCAAAGTAACAAGGATATAAACATAGAGGCTTTTCCATAGGTAAATTTCCAATGAAGATACACAGCTCTCACACTCTGCAGAGTTTTCAAGCAACTAAGCAAAAATGGGGTTTAGAGCAGGAAATGGAGGGTGGGAACAACCAAACTAGCCAGAACAGCAGGGGGGTAAGGATCATACCAAATAACATAGTAACATAACATGTAATAACAACTGCTAGACAGTAAGCTGCGTGACAGCACATTGTATGTGGGGGGAATGAAATGATAATTAAAGGTCGGGATTAGGGAAGATTTCTGTAAGATTTTACACAGGAATGATCAGCGCCCCTCCAGAGACACTATGATGAGTCTCACAATAGGAGTCTGAAAGGGACTGGATTTTGGGGGTATGAGATGTGAACCCGGAGTGGGGGAGGGGGGCAATTTTATCAAAAAGACGTCCAGATGGGAATCAAAATAGATTTTTCAGCTCAATACAATTGTTTCGGCTGGACTGAATATTGATATTGAGTAAGGATGAGCTCTGGCGTGTTCGCATAGAACATGTGCAGAGCCCGCCAGGAAGTGTGCACGGCGCTGCGCTAATCACAGCCAGGGAGACGGTAAGAAAATCTGTGCGCCACGGTTGGACCTACTCGAGGGTAGGACCAAATTAAATCATAATTTACAATAAAATATATATATATACAGCTGCTCCCCAAATCAGGTGACTGAAGCAATATGGAACATGTGAGGGAGGGGGCGCTATGTCTAACAAATAAGTAAACATATATAAACATAAATAAACATAGTGATAAATGAATAATAGTCCAAAAATTAATACTTCCAAGTAGTGCTAGTGAAAAATAAAAAATAAAATAAAAATTGTTATAAGTGGTCAAAGAATATATATATATGAAAAATTGTTGAAACTCTAAATAAATAACAAGTGTTCTCAAAAGTCCATAGGAAATTATTTATCCTTAAAGTGAGATCTGTGCCTGGAGAAAAACAGTTGAAGCCTTCACCAAAAGAATAACGTTCACCCGACGTGAATAAATAGATTGGCTCCTTACCAACTTAAGTGGACCCTTTAATTAAAAAGAGGTCAAATCGGCTTTGTTACACAATAGTAACCATGGAATGAGCAGATGAAGACTGAACAGGCAAGGACATCCCGATCAACAGTAAGACAAGTGGCAGATCTCACATCCCATCCAAAATACAAAAGAAAGATCGCAATAGTATATTATCCTTTTATTTAAAAAGTAATAAAAATGACAGGACAGCCAAATGGCCTCTTACTTGGTAAAGTGCCAAAGTCCCGGCACTGAGGCTACTGCGCGTGTATCGATTGTATCGAATGTGGCAAAGAGCGGGTCCGCGTGTGTATCTGTAGGTGGCGTGCGTTCCAGCTCTCCCAACAGGACCCGGAAGTAGCGTGCGTCAGCGTAACCAGTATGCGCCTTGACGTACGTTTCGATGTGAAATCGTCATCAGGAAGCGTCACTGGTCACGTATCGAAAGGGTCTAAATAGCCCTGGGACGAATCTAAGTGGTTGGAACGGGACCAATCGTAGCCTCAGTTCCGGTCTCAAGCTCAAACATAAAAACTTTATTAAACAAACAGAGTTCAATGACACTGAAATACTCTGTGATAAATAATAGCAGTATTAAAAGGAAAGGAATCATTTTCTATATGTATCATAAACGAATAAATGTCTATGTCGCAATATGGGAAACCCATGATATAATATGTAATTAAGAAATAGTTTTAAAAAATAGTTTTAAAAAATATTTTAAAATCATGTATACTGGTACTGTGCATGATACAACAACAAATACATAGAAACTCAATGCTAATAGATCATATTATTCATTGCTGAGAAAGCAGTTGAGATCTAATTCGATGTTTAAACCCAACGGCTGCATCGTTTGTAAACAATGCAGCCATTTGGTTTCATTCTGGGAAACTTCTTGGGTAAGGTTTGTCCCTCTCCAATGTGTGGAAATCCTATCAATACCATAGAAAACAAGCAGGCTGGGATCTCTGTCATGGCATTCATCAAAATGTCGAGAGACACTATGATTGGGAAATCCTTTAATAATGTTTGCCACGTGTTCATTGATCCTGATTTTTAATTCCCTGGTGGTTCTGCCCACATATTGTAATGAACAGGGACACTCGAGAACGTAGGTCACGTATCTCGAGTGACAGGTAATCAAAGGTTTTATGGTGAATTCTTGTTGGCTTACATTGGATTTAAATTTTAATTTCTTCTTACCATGTCTATTCGTGATTTTGCATGATCTGCACCTCGTGCAGTAGAAAAAACCGGGACTATCAAGAAACGTGAGAGGTTTTTTGGGGGGGTCTGGAACATTAGGAGATATAATATTACGAAGACCTGGAGCTCTCCTGTAAATAAATCTAGGATTGGCAGGTAAAATTTTGGCCAAATCGTGGTCTTTTAATAAAATGGGCCAATGTTTCTTAAAAACTTTTTCTACATTTTTATAATCACGATGGAACCCTGATATAAATGGAAGATCATTCTGAAAAGCTTTCTTGGGTTTAGAAATCAGTAAAGATTCTCTATCCATCTCCGATACCTGGTGTTTAACAAGTAAGAGGCCATTTGGCTGTCCTGTCATTTTTATTACTTTTTAAATAAAAGGATAATATACTATTGCGATCTTTCTTTTGTATTTTGGATGGGATGTGAGATCTGCCACTTGTCTTACTGTTGATCGGGATGTCCTTGCCTGTTCAGTCTTCATCTGCTCATTCCATGGTTACTATTGTGTAACAAAGCCGATTTGACCTCTTTTTAATTAAAGGGTCCACTTAAGTTGGTAAGGAGCCAATCTATTTATTCACGTCGGGTGAACGTTATTCTTTTGGTGAAGGCTTCAACTGTTTTTCTCCAGGCACAGATCTCACTTTAAGGATAAATAATTTCCTATGGACTTTTGTGAACACTTGTTATTTATTTAGAGTTTCACCAATTTTTCATATATATATATTCTTTGACCACTTATAACAATTTTTATTTTATTTTTTATTTTTCACTAGCACTACTTGGAAGTATTCATTTTTGGACTATTATTCATTTATCACTATGTTTATTTATGTTTATATATGTTTACTTATTTGTTAGACATAGCGCCCCCTCCCTCACATGTTCCACAGCCAGGGAGACATTTCACGATCCCTGCAGCCAAGCATCGGGACAATGTCTCCCTGGCTGTGATTAGCACAGCGCCGTGCAGACTTCCTGGCGAACACGCTGGAACTCATCCTTAATATTGAGCTGTTTGCTTTTGATTCATCAGTTTTATGCGTTTTTATAGTATTTTTATATTTTGTTACCACATATTGATGATTATAAATAAAGTTTTGTTTGAATTTAGTGATATACAGTATGATGATATAGAAGTTATATTAAGTTATTTTGGGCTATAAATGGTTAAGGAATCTGGGTGGGGGGTAGGATTGATTTTTAGGACCTCTTCATCTGGCAATCGCCCTCCTGGACAAAGATTGGCGTTTTCCAATTCAAACGCGTTGGATGTCACCAGGTTAGGAGAGGCGCCCTCTCTGTTTACATAAAAGGGTATCCGGCCCGCCATCCAATGGGGTATCTGCAGCCGGGACTCTGGCGGGGGATTAGCACTTCTGCTCCTAATGCCAGTATTCCCCATTTACTGCTATAGAGGCGTCTTTTGGTTCACAGGACCATGAACTCTTTGGGACTACAGAGCCCAGCACACCTAGTCATCTACATAATTTGTTATCAGAAAGTTTTATTGGAATTATCGTGTTGTGGATTCAGATATTTTGTCCATAGTGCAAGCGCTGCCCCAACATTTATTATTTGTAGATTAACCCCTTCAGGGTCAGAACATTTCCCCATTTATGGGGCCGGAACATTCTCTTCATTTTGAAGATAAATTCTAGTAATATGGTCCTCTAAACAAACAGCACTGACAATAAAGAGACAAAAACGTGAATAAAAAGAAAAACAACTACGCTATACAAACAACAAATGAGTGAACCGTGAGCGGCTAGCACACAAACAAACAAAGTAAAAGGCAAATTGTATAAAAAAAGTGCAACGCTAAAATGAAGGGGTCAATGACATAAATCTTGACCAATAATATGTAATGATAACACAATAAAGTCCAAATGGTGAAACTCCAAACAACTTGATGGATTGCTCCAGCTGGTAAGTAGTGCACAGTTCAAATCAATAAAGTGAATGGATAATTATCTCATATGATTGTCTGAAGTCATCATCCAAATCATCAAAAGTAAGGTAAATGGGTACTCTTACCGACTGGTGTGGACTTACATGTTCATACAAACAGCAAGTCTAGAAGGCATCGTGATCTCAACAGACCTAGGGACTCAGCACAGATGGTCACTCCGGACAGTCATGGCTGTATCAATCCTATTCAAACGAATACCTCCAATCCAGGAACCAGGCGGATGTGATTAAGTAATGCAGGTCAGATGGCCAACCTCAATGAACAGGTAGGACAAGTATGGAAATAAAAAGAAGAGTGCTCCAGATGGTGCAAATCAAACTAAACCATGGAAGGTTTTATTTGAAAGATAAAATAAAAATACATAAAATCACGTGAAAATAAAAAGCAGTATGGGGTGCTAACATAGCGGTACCCCATGCGTTTCGGCTAAAAGCCGAAACGCGTCGGTTACTGCTATGTTAGCACCCCAATCCACAACTTGTGGCAGGTGTCGTGGCAAGTTGACACTCCACAACTTGTGGCAGGTGACGTGGCAAGTGGATATTCCACAACTTGTGGCCAGGTGACGTGGTCAGGTGACATGGCCAGTGGACATTCCACAACTTGTGGCAGGTGACGTGACCAGGTGATGTGGCAAGTGGACAATCCACAACTTGTGGCAGGTGACGTGACCAGGTGATGTGGCAAGTGGACAATCCACAACTTGTGGCAGGTGATGTGGCCAGTGGACAATACACAACTTGTGGCCAGGTGACATGGCAAGTGGACAATCCACAACTTGTGGCAGGTGACGTGGCCAGTGGACAATCCACAACTTGTGGCCAGGTGACATGGCAAGTGGACAATCCACAACTTGTGGCAGGTGATGTGGCCAGGTGACATGGCAAGTGGACAATCCACAACTTGTGGCTAGGTGACGTGGCCAGGTGACGTGGCCAGTGGACAATCCACAACTTGTGATAAGTGGACAATCCACAACTTGTGGCAGGTGACGTGGCCAGTGGACAATCCACAACTTGTGGCAGGTGACGTGGCCAGTGGACAATCCACAACTTGTGGCCAGGTGACATGGCCCGGTGACGTGAGAAAAGTGGACAATCCACAATTTGTGGCAGGTGACGTGGCCAGTGGACAATCCAAAACTTGTGGCAGGTGGCGTGGCCAGGTGATGTGGCAAGTGGACAATCCGCAGCTTGTGGCAGGTGATGTGGCAAGTGACACTCTAAATACAAGTACACTACTGCTCTCTCAGCTGCTACTCACTCTGGTCTCACAAAATGGCTGAAATGGTTAAATAATACAGTTTTTTGAGCTTAGGGAGGGTCTTATGATGTTTCTTAACTAAACGCTTATAAACGCAAACGCGGTAAAACGCCACAAAATTTGTGGCAAACGGCGTTTTTAGCCTTTAAAAACGTGTGTTTAGCAGAGTTTGCACCGGCATCCCGTGTGCATGGGGCCTTAAAGAACTTCTGAGAGCAAGTGAAGGAAACCTTCACCTCACCATCTCACTGGTCAGGAAATATGTTCCAGGAAACAAAATAGACCAAGAAAACAAACACCTCCCCTGCTGTCCTCCCCCTTCAGACATTGTGCTGCCATTGGATAAGAGAACAGACTCCTCCCATATAACTCTCTACTCCACTAGCAGCATCCTCTTTCTATCCAATCCAATCCCTTCTCTTACTTTAGAGAGTGACATCAATCCTGTCAGTCAGCAGGCTGCCAGAGATTGGAGACTTGCAGACACAGTTCTGGCAATTATCCTGATTAGCAAAAGTTAGCAATTTCCCCTTCCTGGACATCATGATGACTCGACATTGTCCTCACAGCACAGCCTCAGAGCAATCAAGTCAAAGGGAGGATCATATTTATCATTCCTTGTCTGCGGATCTAAAACTAATCAAATCCAGTTCAGAAACCAAACAAACCCAACAGAGAAAAGGGAATTTCT
Organism: Rana temporaria; assembly: GCF_905171775.1. NCBI lineage: Eukaryota > Metazoa > Chordata > Amphibia > Anura > Ranidae > Rana > Rana temporaria. The sequence continues at coordinate 1,805,394 of NW_024404461.1, read as the reverse complement.
GATTCGATAGGCCAAGAGGGTCCTGGACCTCAAAAATGTAGCAAACACTAAACAGTCCAAAATAGATGTGTTCCAATGGGGGCAGTAGTACTTAAATGTACAGTAGTACAAATGTACATGTCCTATTACCCCCCCTCACATCCACATCCTATTATTGTGTGACCAATACCATCCAAATAATTCTTACTTTCATTTCCCAAAGTTATCCGTCTACAAGGAGACCTGTATAGATCAAATGATGGCACCAATGAAGATGGAGGAGGACCGGAGTCACATGACTGAGAAGATACTAAACCTCACCCTGGAGATCATCTACCTGCTGACCGGAGAGGTGAGGAGGATTCTGGGAGGTCACATGACATCACTCTTATCTCTATTAATAATACAGACCTGACCGGAGAGGTGAGGAGGATTCTGGGAGGTCACATGACATCACTCTTATCTCTATTAAAGGATCACTAAAGGATTTTTTTTTTTTAGCTAAATAGCTTCCTTTACCTTACTGCAGTCCTGGTTTCATGTCCTCATTGCTCGTTTTTGCTTTGAAGTTGCTGTAAAACTGCTCTGATCTCCACACTTCCTGGTTGTCTGTTTCATTTTAACCATCGTACTGGGAGCTTTTCACGGTGGTCTAAGCTGTCATTACTGTGTATCTAAAACTTAACAGAACCAATCAGATTCATTTTAAAAACAAAACACTGCCCTGGATTTGTTTGTTTTTGTTCTGTGGGTCTCTTTACTTCACAGAAACATGAAACCAGTTTAAAACCAAAAGTGAAACTAGAGGCACATTATATGATTGAATTTATTCTATTTTTAATAATTTTTAAAAGGAATCCGTTAACTTTTATGTCTCTATACCCTGTAAACAGTCATTTCATCAAAAAAAATGTTTTTCCTTTAGTGACCCTTTAATAATACACAGACCTGACCGGAGAGGTGAGGAGGATTCTGGGAGGTCACATGACATCACTCTTATCTCTATTAATAATACAGACCTGACCGGAGAGGTGAGGAGGATTCTGGGAGGTCACATGACATCACTCTTATCTCTATTAATAATACAGACCTGACCGGAGAGGTGAGGAGGATTCTGGGAGGTCACATGACATCACTCTTGACATCGCTGCAAATACAAAGACTAAACAATTTTTTTTTTTTTTTGAGTCCTACTTACCCGTTTCCAGGTCGTATTTAGGACCTGTCAATCAAAATCCCCCGCAGGGAATGGGCGTGTAAGTCCATTCTCCCCCGTCCTGTCACTCGAATTGTGGCACTCCTCTGTCGACGCGCTGTACTCTAATCGCGCGACATCTCGGCACAACGGGGCGTGAACTTCTTACGCCGGCCGTTGTTATGGCAACCATGCAGTGTTGATGGCGACACTCGCCGTCAACACTGCACATGCGCGGGATCGAGCGGTGAATGCTGGGAGGCCAGCATTCGCCCTCTCCCGGAAGAAGACCCTGTCGGCTTCAGTATGCCCACAGGTAAGATGGAAACGTCCATCGCCTCGGGATCAAAAATATAATATAAAGAAAAACAGCGTATAGCACGGCTTAAGGAGTGGGACACCCTGTTAGTGCGGGCTTAAAGGTAAGTGTAACGGCTACCCATGTAGTGAGAGGGTCTCAGCCGTTGGAGACATCCTTTTCCCTGGCAAACTGCGATATGCAAGTACCGCCGGTATATCCCATCGAACGCCCTTCCAAGAAACGAGACGGGCTATGTTTGCAGAGTCAAGCAGACTGACTTTATTTGGCATATTTCACCTGCTTATATCTGCTTACAACTGTTACAAGAACAATGACAGTTTCCGCCCCCCCCCCCCTTCACCCAGTAGGGGGCTTCAACACAGACCCCCTGAAACAATGACATCTCCTTGAATTAATCACTTGACCAGTCTCTAGACGCTTCGGCACCGCAAACCACTTAACATTTTCTGGCCAGGCACATTCCTTTCTCAATAGAATTCAATTAACCTTTAAAACAATTATCACTCACACATAATCCCCATCAGCATACACCTCACAGGGGGGCTGTTACCTACACAAGAGAGAGTTCATTAGCTATGCGAAGGGAACATTAGCATTCAGCAATGAAAGAGACTTGTCCAATTAACCCTTCGAGCTCAGACTACAATGTGGTACATCCAATTGTGACAAGCCATGCAGTTCCTTGTAGTCCTCCCTGCATGAAGATTATAACTGTCCCGGCAGCATGCATATGTCCGTTACAGTAAGAGCTGGGGATTAGACCAGAAAAAACAACAACGATATCCCGCGGAACCACCGCTTTAATAAAACAGAGACCTGACCGGAGAGGTGAGGAGGATTCTGGGAGGTCACATGACATCACTCTTATCTCTATTAATAATACACAGACCTGACCGGAGAGGTGAGGAGGATTCTGGGAGTCTAACATGATATTCCTATTGGTTCCTCAATACAGAGATTTCCTCTTGTGAAGTCAGGTGATCACATGACCATCACAGTGCCTCCACGTGACTCCCTAAAACCTGAGAGACACAACATGGAGAATATTCTAGAAGTCACCAAGAAGATGATGGAGCTGCTGACAGGAGAGGTGAGGAGGATTCTGGGACATTATCCAGTAACAGACAAGGGGTGTGTCTGGATGGTGACTGTATCATTGTGTGTGTCAGGTTCCTATAAGGTGTCAGGATGTCACTGTCTATTTCTCCATGGAGGAGTGGGAGTATTTAGAAGGACACAAGGATCTCTACAAGGACGTCATGATGGACAATCAGCCGCCCCTCACATCACCGGGTAAGAGGAGACTTTATTGTAAAGGAGAGAGCAGTACGGAGGCTCCACCTAGATCCCCCATCATCTGATAAACACATGGAAACAATGGATTCAGTCAGTGTGTGTGTTTCCTACAGATGGATCCAGTAATGGGAACCCACCAGAGAGATGTCCCCGTCCTCTGTATTCCCGGGATTCCACACAGGAAGGTCACACCACCCCCCACCATCATCAGGTAGATGAGTGACAATTATTGGTGGTTATGATTTTATACACAGCATGTTTGTTACAATGAATGTTTTATTAAACATTCAGAGTGGAAACCTCGGGGACTATAATATTGTTGTTAAAGAAGAGTATAAAGAGGAGGATGAGGAGTATGGAGTGATGGAGGAGTTTTCAGAAGGACACAAGGATATGATGGAGCCACCTAATACCAGGAACCCCCCAGAGAGATGTCCCCATCCTCTGTATTCCCGGGATTCCACACAGGAAGGTCACACCATCCCCCACTGTTACAAGGTCGGTGGGGCGGAGCATCTAGAACATGGACTGGTGGAGATGATGTGTGGATTCTGTATGTAAGTTTATATCTTACAGATGATATTTTCTCTCATTCTCTTGATGTAGAGTGGAGATCCAATCGATATAGAATTTGAGGTGAAATCAGAAGAAGAAGAGACGTATGTGAGGGATGATCAGCAGTCTATGGAGGAGGATGGAATAACGGGGACATTTATAGAGGAGGACACTCCTACAGAGATCAGCACAGGTGGGTCATTAACACTAAATCCATTCCTCCACCCATACTGCTCACTGATTGGTCCAGAGTAGGGCGGGGACTGGGTGATATCAGCCTGTAATCCCCTGGTCACTTTCCTGATCTGTGTTCCCCATCCTGTATTCCTGTATTTCTCTCGGATAATCTTCCTTCTCTGTGCTGCAGACATAATTTATGTCTCTAGACTGGATTTATGGAGATTCTGGGGTTCAGCTGGCAGCAAAATCTGATTTTCACCATAGATGGTACTAGCTGGGGAATATACAGTGGAACCTTGGTTAATGAGTAACGTGTTTAACGATCGTTTTGAAAGACGAGCAACTTTTTTTTTAAATCCTGACTGTCGTCTCTCAAAACAAGCAGAATTCAAGCTAATTGGGCGTGCAGTACTGCATTTGGCCAAAGGTGCGGCTTTGGAAATACTTGGAATCAGTCGGAAATACTCCGGCACCCCCCACCGCTGGCCACATGCGGTATTGCATGCAATAGAAGTCAATGCAGACCAAATTATCTTCGTTTCCATTGATTTCTATGGGGAAACTCGATTTGATATGCGAGTGCTTTAGATTACAAGCATTCTCCTGGAACGGATTTTTCTCGTAATCCATGAACTTAGGATCTTCTGCCCAGTGTACGAATTTAGCAAGATCTCTGACAGACAATTCTCCCGGGTCACTTGTTCTGTTGTCTGCTGGCTGTGCCGGGTGGAGGGATATGTCTGTATAGTCTCAGACCCAAGTCACTGAGTGCAGTCTCAGGAGATGGGAGGCAGCGATGTGGGATCCCTGCAACTTGTCTCATGTAAACATTTCATCCGCCACTGATTACTGAATACTATTATTATGAGTCCTAACCCTTACACTGTATAATTTATATTGTACATTACATACTCCTGACTCCTTCACTATATACTGTACTCTATGTTGTACATGACATACCCGTAAACCTTGCACTATATACTCTGTTGTACATTACATACTCCTGACCCTGCACTATATAACATGGAAAAGAATGGTAATAGCGCTCTCTGCAGGGACAATTCAATCCATATACCAGGCCCACTCACAGGTGCCAAGGCTCGATGTGTCCTTACACACTCCAATGCAACAGTCCTGCACTATATATTCTGTTGTACAGTACCTACTCCTGACCCCTGCACTATATACTCTATGCTGTACATTACATACACCTAACCCTCACACTATATGGTGTACAAAACATACCCCTAACCCCTGCACTATATACTTTTTTGTACATTACATATATACTCTATGGTGTACATAATGTACTCCTAACCCTTACACTATATACTCTATGTTGTACATCACATACTCCTGACCCCTGCACTATATACTCTGTGTTGTACATTACATCATTCTGATACTATATAGTCCTATCTGTTGTATCTTATACAATATGTTGTACATTACATAGTTCTGACTTCTGCTCTCTCCCCTCTACTATACTATATATACACATAATATGTATTCCCCTTTGTTACACCCATTTTCTACCAGCTGTACATTTTATATCTGATGATGTGATTGGAGTACAGCAGGAACCAATCAGCTCATGTCTAGTAATAATCTTTGTATTTCTATTTTAGTAGATGGACGGGAGATGAGGAAAACCTCAGAGGATTGTCTCACTTTGTCTCCAGACTGTAAAGTAGAAGATGAGGACATTACACAGTATAGTCCAGGAGAAAACCCGACTACCTCAAATGTCCCTCCGGCACCACACAGTGTAGATGGACCATCGTATTCCTCTTATCCTGAGGAACCTCAGACTGTGCGGGACGGTGCCGGACCATCGTATTCCTCTTATCCTGAGGAACCTCAGACTGTGCGGGACGGTGCCGGACCATCGTATTCCTCTTATCCTGAGGAACCTCAGACTGTGCGGGACGGTGCCGGACCATTGTATTCCTCTTATCCTGAGGAACCTCAGACTGTGAGGGATGGTGCCGGACCATCGTATTCCTCTTATCCTGAGGAACCTCAGACTGTGCGGGACGGTGCCGGACCATCGTATTCCTATTATCCTGAGGAACCTCAGACTGTGAGGGACGGTGCCGGACCATCGTATTCCTCTTATCCTGAGGAACCTCAGACTGTGCGGGACGGTGCCGGACCATCGTATTCCTCTTATCCTGAGGAACCTCAGACTGTGCGGGACGGTGCCGGACCATCGTATTCCTCTTATCCTAAGAAACCTCAGACTGTGCGGGACGGTGCCGGACCATCGTATTCCTCTTATCCTGAGGAACCTCAGACTGTGCGGGATGGTGCAATCCTTCCAAAAGAGAAGAGGTTTTCCTGTACTGAGTGCGGGAAGTGTTTCCGTTTTGAATCTGGTTTTAATATGCATATAAGATCTCACACAGGGGAGAAGCCGTATTCCTGTCCTGAGTGCAGGAAATGTTTTATACAAAAATCAGACCTTGTCAAACATCAGAGATCTCACACGGGGGAAAAGCCGTATTCCTGTCCTGAGTGTAGGAAATGTTTTTCACACAAGTCCAGTTTTTACACACATCAGAGATTACACACGGGGGAGAAGCCGTATTCCTGTCCTGAGTGCGGGAAATGTTTTTCAGTGAAGTTCAATCTTTCCAGACATCAGAGATCTCACACGGGGAAGAAGCCATTTTCCTGTCCTGAGTGTGGGAAATGTTTTTCATTGAAGTCCCATCTTTCCAGACATCAGAGATCTCACACGGGGAAGAAGCCATTTTCCTGTCCTGAGTGTGGGAAATGTTTTTCACTGAAGTCCCATCTTTCCAGACATCAGAGATCTCACACGGGGGAGAAGCCATATCCCTGTCCTGAGTGAGGGAAATGTTCCTCACTGAAGTCCCATCTTTCCAGACATCAGAGATCTCACACGGGGGAGAAGCCGTATTCCTGTCCTGAGTGAGGGAAATGTTCCTCACTGAAGTCCTGTCTTCCTGTACATCAGGGGTCCCACACAACCCTCAAGGTGTATTAGTGAGTGCGGGAAATGTCTTGTATATGAATGTTGCTGGACATCACAGCTCTCATGTGGGGAAGAAGCACACCCTGATATACACCTCAGATATACTCCATGGCTGATCTTCATCATGTAAGAAACAGTTCATAAGGAGATCAGACCATGCATTCCCTGATGAAGCCCCGGACCTGATGTATTTACAGTGCTGAATATAACTATTTCAACATCAGAGAAAATCAATGTTAATATTTGGTACAGTAGGCTTTCTTTGCAATTACAGCGGTCAAACATTTCTTGTAGTTTTACACCAACTTTGCACACACTGGAGGAGGGATTTTGGCCCACTCCTCCACACAGATCTTCTCTACATCAGTCATGTTTCTGGGCTATCGCTGAGAAACACGGAGTTTGAGCTCCCTCCAAAGATTCTCTATTGGGTTTAGGTCTGGAGACTGGCTAGGCCACGCCAGAACCTTGATATGCTCCTTACAGAGCCAATCCTTGGTTATCCTGGCTGTGTGCTTTGGGTCATTCTCATGTTGGAAGACCCAGCCTCGACCCATCTTCAAAGCTCTAACTCAGGGAAGGAGGTTGTTGCCCAAAATCTTGCAATACATGGCCCCGGTCATCCTCTCCTTAATACAGTGCAGTCACCCTGTCCCATGTGCAGAAAAACACCACCAAAGCATGATGCTACCACCCCCATGCTTCACATTAGGGATGGCGTTCTTGGCATGGTACTCATCATTATTCTTCCTCCGAACACGGTTAGTGAAATTATGATCAAAAAATTATATTATAGTCTCATCTGACCACATGATTTTCTCCCATGACTCCTTTGGATCAGTCAAGACAATTATGTCAGCAGTTATTTCACACCCTATATACTCTTATTAAGACTGCTGTACATCATGGCAACTCCTGCCCATGTGATATGACTCTGTATCAACTACTACTGTTAATACTACTACTGCTGCTTCTGCTGCTGCTGCCGCCCAGTCAATACACCTATGTCAGCAGTTATTTCACACTCTATATACTCTTATTAAGACTGCTGTACATCATGGCAACTCCTGCCCATGTGATATGACTCTGTATCAACTACTACTGTTAATACTACTACTGCTGCTGCTGCCGCCCAGTCAATACACCTATGTCAGCAGTTATTTCACACTCTATATACTCTTATTAAGACTGCTGTACATCATGGCAACTCCTGCCCATGTGATATGACTCTGTATCAACTACTACTGTTAATACTACTACTGCTGCTTCTGCTGCTGCTGCCGCCCAGTCAATACACCTATGTCAGCAGTTATTTCACACTCTATATACTCTTATTAAGACTGCTGTACATCATGGCAACTCCTGCCCATGTGATATGACTCTGTATCAACTACTACTGTTAATACTACTACTGATGCTTCTGCTGCTGCTGCCGCCCAGTCAATACACCTATGTCAGCAGTTATTTCACACTCTATATACTCTTATTAAGACTGCTGTACATCATGGCAACTCCTGCCCATGTGATATGACTCTGTATCAACTACTACTGTTAATACTACTACTGATGCTTCTGCTGCTGCTGCCGCCCAGTCAATACACCTATGTCAGCAGTTATTTCACACTCTATATACTCTTATTAAGACTGCTGTACATCATGGCAACTCCTGCCCATGTGATATGACTCTGTATCAACTACTACTGTTAATACTACTACTGCTGCTTCTGCTGCTGCTGCCGCCCAGTCAATACACCTATGTCAGCAGTTATTTCACACTCTATATACTCTTATTAAGACTGCTGTACATCATGGCAACTCCTGCCCATGTGATATGACTCTGTATCAACTACTACTGTTAATACTACTACTGCTGCTTCTGCTGCTGCTGCCGCCCAGTCAATACACCTATGTCAGCAGTTATTTCACACTCTATATACTCTTATTAAGACTGCTGTACATCATGGCAACTCCTGCCCATGTGATATGACTCTGTATCAACTACTACTGTTAATACTACTACTGATGCTTCTGCTGCTGCTGCCGCCCAGTCAATACACCTATGTCAGCAGTTATTTCACACTCTATATACTCTTATTAAGACTGCTGTACATCATGGCAACTCCTGCCCATGTGATATGACTCTGTATCAACTACTACTGTTAATACTACTACTGATGCTTCTGCTGCTGCTGCCGCCCAGTCAATACACCTATGTCAGCAGTTATTTCACACTCTATATACTCTTATTAAGACTGCTGTACATCATGGCAACTCCTGCCCATGTGATATGACTCTGTATCAACTACTACTGTTAATACTACTACTGCTGCTTCTGCTGCTGCTGCCGCCCAGTCAATACACCTATGTCAGCAGTTATTTCACACTCTATATACTCTTATTAAGACTGCTGTACATCATGGCAACTCCTGCCCATGTGATATGACTCTGTATCAACTACTACTGTTAATACTACTACTGATGCTTCTGCTGCTGCTGCCGCCCAGTCAATACACCTATGTCAGCAGTTATTTCACACTCTATATACTCTTATTAAGACTGCTGTACATCATGGCAACTCCTGCCCATGTGATATGACTCTGTATCAACTACTACTGTTAATACTACTACTGCTGCTTCTGCTGCTGCTGCCGCCCAGTCAATACACCTATGTCAGCAGTTATTTCACACTCTATATACTCTTATTAAGACTGCTGTACATCATGGCAACTCCTGCCCATGTGATATGACTCTGTATCAACTACTACTGTTAATACTACTACTGATGCTTCTGCTGCTGCTGCCGCCCAGTCAATACACCTATGTCAGCAGTTATTTCACACTCTATATACTCTTATTAAGACTGCTGTACATCATGGCAACTCCTGCCCATGTGATATGACTCTGTATCAACTACTACTGTTAATACTACTACTGATGCTTCTGCTGCTGCTGCCGCCCAGTCAATACACCTATGTCAGCAGTTATTTCACACTCTATATACTCTTATTAAGACTGCTGTACATCATGGCAACTCCTGCCCATGTGATATGACTCTGTATCAACTACTACTGTTAATACTACTACTGCTGCTTCTGCTGCTGCTGCTGCCGCCCAGTCAATACACCTATGTCAGCAGTTATTTCACACTCTATATACTCTTATTAAGACTGCTGTACATCATGGCAACTCCTGCCCATGTGATATGACTCTGTATCAACTACTACTGTTAATACTACTACTGCTGCTTCTGCTGTTGCTGCTGCCGCCCAGTCAATACACCTATGTCAGCAGTTGTTTCACACTCTATATACTCTTATTCCTACTGCTGTTCATCATGGCAACTCCTGCCCAAGTGATATGACTCTGTATCAACTACTACTGCTAATACTACTACTGCTGCTGCTGCTGCTGCTGCTGCTCAGTCAAGACAACTATGTCAAAAGTAATTTCCCACTCTATATACTCCTATTACCACTGCTGTTCATCATGGCACCTCCTGCCCAAGTGATATGACTCTGTATCTACTACTACTACTACTACTGCTGCTGCTGCTGCTCTGTCAAGACACCTATGTAAAAAGTTAATTCCCACTCTATATATACTCCTATTACCACTGCTGTTCACTGATACCACTGATAGTTAATTTATCCCTTAACTACCCCCATTTGTGAGGGTCGGGGTTTTCCTTTAAAGTCCCATGCAAATCAATGGAAAATGTATGTTCCCACATAACTTCTGTACGCCTGGAGATATTTCAATAATACCCGCTATACATATTACTTATATGCCAAATAAAAATATATAACAGTTAAATTAACCCTTACCAACACCCTTATATAAAAGATGGGTATATTTATATTACTATGATTTTCCTCCCCAAAAGGTTAAGATAGGAAGACCGGGCAACGCCGGGTATTCAGCTAGTAATAGTATAAAATGTTTTCGGTTATTATTAAGCTAGATGTGTTGATGTTGATGTTGATGTGTTAGATGTGAAGTTAGATGTGAAGTTAAATGTGTTTAAAAAACTAACAATTTCAATAAGAAATGAAACCTTTGCAAAATATAACATTTTTTATTAAAAAAAAAAAAAAAAAAATTAGGACATTAACTTCTGAAGCTCTGTCACCTCATCCATGTTTTTCGCCAGTTGTTGCACCAGTTGTTGATTTTGGCGCATCAAAAACAGTATCTGCTGCTCATTTGCCATTACTCTCTTCGTGAGGTTTTTCATGGCAGCTTGTTTCACCTCTAGCTTTTTTAGAACTGTTAGGATATAAGAAAAAAACATTTGGATTTCAAAGACCGTTACGAAAGATTATTTTCAGCCATAAAAATAATAAAGTCTGACTTAAGAGACTCTATGAAAGAGGATCTGGCAGAGGCAATTCTCTTCCTTAGAACTCTACATTGCATTTATTTGCATTTGCTAAGCCTAGAACTACATTTCAAGATTAATATAAACCATTTCTAGGTTTTTCATATTTTTTTTTTGGGTTCATTATAGATAAGCTTTGTTTTGGTTCTAAAACAGCCAAATAATGTGGTCTGTATTTTTGAACTGTTAAAGATCATGTTCCTGATGTTTAAGCCTGCTGCTACTATCCAGTCACTTGATTGTTTTCATTGTGTTTGTCTTTTGCTTAAACTGTGCAATACAGTAGACTGTTGGCTTCCCAGCCAGTAGTCCTGTGGTAGTTTGCGTTTCTTTCCCTCAAGGAATCTATAAAATACATTCGCATATTAATACAGAGGAGTCGGAGTCGGGGAGTCGGGGAGTCGGGGAGTCGGAGTCTGAAGTACATAAAACTGAGGAGTCGGAGTCGAAAAATTTATCTACCGACTCCACAGCCCTGCTTTAAATGCTGTCCATTTTTAGAGCTACATTTTATTGTTGAAATTTTATTAATATATGTGCACATATTTACCCTCCTGATTGACGGTATAATTAACCGTCTCATCCTGCTCCTCTTCCTCGTCACCCACTACTCCACCAGAAGTTTCGGGGGGGGGGTGCAGCTCCTCCTCTTGCTCCTCCACAGGAACTGGGGGTGGTGATGTGGATGGCCCTGGCTGCTCCTCCTCATCCCTCTCCTCCTCTTCCACATCCTCCTCCTGCTCCTCCTCTGCGGCCTGTCGCCTTGTGCGCTTGGGGCGCACAGTTGGTAGCGGAGCTCCTATAATAACACAATGTTCATATATTATAAAAATGTTTTCTAATGACGTATGCAAATTCTGTGTACTCTACTGTATTGTATATGAATACAAATTAATTTATATAGACAGTTAACCAATGGGACAATGTTATATTAAAGGGTCTTGTGGGCACTACAGGGGACTGAGCGTGAGCTGGGCTGCCACCATGGTAAAATGAGCTGTTTTTGTCTCCTTTGTTTTGTTCAGACGATCTCATGTTAAAAAAAAGTACTTGATGGAGTACACGGGATTACTATAACAACCCCACGCCTAACACAGGAATTTAGTGGGAATCTATATATATAAAACTCAACGTGTGTGTGCATGTATGTATGTATGTTCCACCATCACGTCCAAACGGCTAAAGATATTTACATGAAACTTGGCACACAGGTTACTTATATGTCAGCCACAAATATAGGATTGGTGGTTTAACCCATACCCACCCCCATTTGCCTTGGTCAGGGTTTTTCTTTAAAGTCCCATTCAACTCTATGGGAAATACATGTTATTTCATAACAGCTGTAGATATTTCGATAACACTTGGTCACATGTTATCTATACGTCCACTTAAAGTATAGGATCGTTAATTTATCCCTTAACTAACCCCATTGGTGAGGGTCGGGCTTTTTGTTTAAAGTCCCATGCAAAGCAATGGGAAAAGTATGTTCCCACATAACTTCTGTGTTCCTGTCTGCTGTCCCATGTTTTTTTCCAACAGTACTATGAATACCTTGGCTGGTGGTGATATATGTTACAACAACATGGCGTCTTGGTTAACAACATCTGACCTTACATTAATTACATATGACCTTACATAACTGTCCCCAAGGGACCCGGGCTGGCTCAACGCGATTGCCACTGCGCTGACAAGCCATTCACCTCTGCAGCTAGGGGTTCGGATCCCGCTCTCGGCTACATGTGAATTGAGTTTGGTGGTCTCAGCTCGGCCCCCGGTGGGTGTGCTATGCGAGGTAAGCCTGCGCTTAGTATGCCCACCTCCCTCCCACAAAAACCACCACACTTACACACGCACTCGCAATTGGGTTAACATGCACGCACTCTGACCATGCGGTCTCTAAAAAGAGAGGCGAAGGACTAACGGGGCTGGTTGAGCGGGCAAATCCTCTCACTCCCTTATAGGGAGTCCCTCTGCCCCGTGGGGCTTCGAAGCGGAGCAGGTAGGACGGTCTGTGTGGGAGGACCCCCTCACACCCGCCATTGCCACCCGGGGCATGGAGAAAGGTGGCAGATTACCTCTGGGGGAGGCCTGCCTACTCCCAACTCCTGCAGTCCGGCTCCTCTCTCGAGTACACGCACAAAATACACTTTAGGGAAAAAAAAACATAACTGTGACCAATAACTTACCAGGATGATATTTATTCCGGATACGCCTGACCCGGTTCATCTGGCGCCTCTTCAGGTCGGACCACTTTTTGAGGATCGCCATGCGAGTGTGTTCTTCGCCTAGTTCCTCAATCAGGGAGCTTATAACTCCCTGTTTTTCTTGCTGCCTCCGCAGCTCATCGTATCCTGTTTCCAGGAACTTCTGCAAGATGAAGAACAAAGTATATTGTAATACTTTTGTTGACAGCCTTATGGATATATGACATAAATGTATGCTATTCAACAATTGGAAGCATTCTCGCCTTATTAATCAATGACAGGGGTAACATGACAGATTTTATATACTGCCATTTCCGTCGCCACCTTTTTTACATAAATATAGCAGCCATTATCATTTGCATAATTATGAATATATACTAACTTTTAAACTAGACTAAAATGCAGTTGAAGATAATGAAATAACAGTGGTCAAAATACTTACACAAATCAGCAACTTTTCCTCAGATACAGTGAAATTACTTCCAACCATCTTGCTCTGCGATTGCGTTGCGATCATAAAGTTGGAAACTGGCAAGGGTCCAGGAAATGGTCGCGTGTTGTTCGCGTGTTGATTGCGCTGCTTGGACCGAGATGGGTCCATATGGCTTCGGCTGTATGGACCACAGTAACTCTTTTCCCTGTCAGGAGCCTAACGCCCCGGGGGGTCAGAGACGGGACCTTTTCGGAGGACCACTGACGTATGCAACCGTCGCAGTTTTTTGTGATGTCACTCTTTAGGTGTGTGCACATTTTTCACTGCATCCGGGTGGAGTTTTTGGGTTGTGTTTTGCACGCCACAGGCTTTTCAACAGGAAAAAAACAGCTGGAGGCAGAATGGTTGCAAAACACTACGTGTTTGTTACTTAACTCTGGGTTTCAAGACCAGTCCACCTCCAGCTGTTGCAAAACTACTACTCCCATCAGCCACGGTCTGTCAGTGCATGCTAAGAATTTTACTTTTGCTGCATTTAGGGTGCCACAGTTTAGAGACCCGTGCATAAAGGCCTGAAAAATGGGGGCCTGCAGAACTTACAATACTAGAAGTGCCAGCATTCCCAGGCATGCTGGAAGTTGTAGTTCTGCAACATCTAAAGGGCAATATGTATTCGAACGTCCTTGGGCCTTGAGGACACTGAAGTCAGGACGTTCGCATACGTCCTATGTCCAAAAAAATTTTAAATTCATTATGCTAAATAACAAGGAAAAGTGCCTAAATACACATTTGCCAACCAGGGTGTCTGCAGCTGTCCAGGCATGCTGGGACTTGTAGTTTTGTAAAAGCAGGAGACACATTTTTTGTGAAATACTAATATCTGATCATATATACTAACTTTTAAACTAGACTAAAATGCAGTTGAAGATGATGAAATAACAGTGGTCAAAATACTTACACAAATCAGCAACTTTTCCTCAGACTTAGTGAAATTGCTTCCAACCATGTTGCTGTGTGATTGCGCTGCGATCATAAGTTGGAAACTGGCAAGGCTCCAGGAAATGGTCGCGTGTTGTTCGCGCAATTGCGCATGCGCGATCGAAAAATCGCAATCGCAATATGTATTTTGGTTAAAATATCATACATATTCGATTTCAGAGTGCTGCTACAGCAGTTTTCGAAATATCTGCAATCAATTTCGCATTCGCATGTTGCGATATTTCGATAAAATATCAGGAATATTCTGAGCCAATCAGAGCGCTCCTCCAGCATATCTCGAAATTGCGCAATAAATATCGCATTCGCATGTTGCGATATTTCGATAAAATATCACGAATATTCTGAGCCAATCAGAGCGCTCCTCCAGCATATCTCGAAATTCCGCAATAAATATCGCATTCGCATGTTGCGATATTTCGATAAAATATCACGAATATTCTGAGCCAATCAGAGCGCTCCTCCAGCATATCTCGAAATTCCGCAATAAATATCGCATTCGCATGTTGCGATATTTCGATAAAATATCACGAATATTCTAAGCCAATCAGAGCGCTCCTCCAGCATATCTCGAAATTCCGCAATAAATATCGCATTCGCATGTTGCGATATTTCGATAAAATATCACGAATATTCTAAGCCAATCAGAGCGCTCCTACCGCAGTTATCAAAAAATCGCAATTATTTTCGCATTCGCATTAGCGAAAAATCGCAATCAATTAATTTCGATAAAATATCACGAATATTCGAATTTAGCGAATATATCTCGAATATTCGAATATATATTCGAGATATATCGCGAAATCGAATATGGCATATTCTGCTCAACACTACTCATCATCCCTTCCCTCCTCGTCACTGGAGCAAACTTGGCAGTATGCTGCAGCTGGGGGAACATGACTGCCAGTTTCTTGTCCTTCTTGGGCACCCCCTCTCTCTAGGCTCATGTTACTCTCTTCCTTAACCTGGGTCCCATCATCAGAGCCTTCAAAACACTGCGCATCCTCCTGCAGCATGTACCCGACACTGTGGTCGAACAGTTCGGGGGACTCCTCTTTGCATGATGGTGGTGATAGGGAAGGATTGACTGTTGACATGGAGCCAATGGAATAGGCTGCTTTGGCAGCTGCATTGGCAGACAAACTACCATGAGCCTGGGTGACAGAGGATGAGGACGGCTTTGTTATCCAATCCATCAACTTTTCTGCATGTTCTGGCTCAATAACACGGCCAGCTGCAGGAAAAAAAGACAAGCGTGGCCCACGGCCACATGCTGAGGATGCACCGTGTCCACGACCAGCACTGTTGGCTGTAGACACAGAACCTGCTTGCCCTCTTTTAGTGGCCTGTGAGTGTCTGCCTCTCCTTGGTGGCCTTCCGGACATGATGTAAATTTTGTTTTGCAACAGCACACTACACTGTATTAGATACTGTGTACACCACCAGAAAAGTAGTAGCAACTGCACTATGGATGCACTGTATTCACCACCAGAAAAGTAGTAGTAACTGCACTACGGGCACACTGTGTTGTGTACACTACCAGAAGTGTAGTAGCAAGTGGACTATGGCTGCACTGTATTGTGTATGCCACCAGAAAAGTAGTAGCAACTGCACTAGGTGTGCACTGTATTGTGAACTGTGTACACCGCCTGAAGTATATTAGAAAAAGTACACCAGGAATGTCCTGCAGTCAGATATAGGCTACACTGGATGCAGAGTGTATGTGTATATATATATATATATATATATATATATATATATATATACACACACACACAGGAGACTGACTGAATATATATATATATATATATTGAATACACTGCAGCTAACTAAATAACCTGTCTGCTCAATCTAAATCACACTATCTCTCCATCCACGCCAGCATCACACTACACAGGGCCGACGTGCATGCAGCCTTATATAGTTTGGGGCGTGGACTTAGTCCCATTGAGCCATGACTGGCCAAAGGCACCCTGCCTTTGGCCAATTATGGCTCTCTTAGCTGATGGCACTGGGATTGGCCAAAGTATGCGATCTCACAGTGTATTATGGGGCATTAAGTGGCAGTCGAATTTGCAGCGAACGCCCCATAATGTTACTTTTTTGACAAACGTGCGAACACCCGATGTTCGAGTCAAACTCATGTGGCATATACAGCTCACAAGCCATGACTAAGCACTGACTGCCAGTGCGAAACGCGTCGGCCATACTGAATGTTGTTGGTTTGCAGTGACTGTATGTACAGTTGAAATAAAATACATCTCTTTTTTAAGTGATTTTGGAGTGCGGCTGTCCAGTTTTTCGTTCTTTCCATTTTTTGCTATCATTAGCATTGCCAGCACCTTGGTGGTTCAACAGCCCTTGATTGCCTACGGGGCTCACCTGGAGCGGTGAGAATCTTGTCTGTACAGCTCACAACACCCTTCTGGAACTCGGCTGGAATACTCTCCTTCCATTCTATCAGGGCATATGTGCAGTCTTCTTCAAACTCATGTTTCAGGTCCAAGAGGTAAGACCCCTTTTCCAGAGCGACCTTCCTCATCAACTGCCGTACCTCCCTGTCAAATCACCGGACTCCTGGTAATCTCAGAACTATGGTTTGCTCTGGCCGACTCCCATACTCCTCACTCCACTGTGCGGCTGTGGCTGAGTCCATGGTCTCCTCCACTCTGGACACATCATCTGAGATGGGGTATCTCGTGGGACCTCCAAATGTAGCCGTACCCCCATGGGGGCTGCTGATTGACTCTATACCCCACTGGCCACCCCGACTCTGCAGACCCTCTCTTACCTCTGACACCTTGGGTTCCATTGTAAAATACCACATTAGTAATGAGAAACTCAGACTAAGTCACTGAACCACTCAAAGAACGTTTACTATGGTAAAAGATAACACAACGGAATGGTACGATTAAACACTGAATGAACACAGGTTATGATTGACAGAGGTATTTGTTCAATACAATGATATCATACACTTGTACCCAGTAACAACCTGATGAGGGTATATGTGAACAGGTACACAGGAGATAGATCTTCAATACCTTTTCACACATGTATTGAATACCTTCCCACTGAGGCCTCAGCACACAGACCAATGCACTAAGAGAATGCACAACAGTGAATACAGTAATACAATACAAGTTCTAACTATATCTCACTAAATGGCTCCCCCTAGGTTGCAGCTCAGAGCACTTCTCCAATGTAGAGCAGTAAGCTTTGTAAAGGAATAAAGTGGTGAATGTTCCTCAAGTTCCAGTTTGTCTTCAGCTAGCTTATTTTATACTGCAGTGTTGAGTTGTGTAATTCTTTGTCATCCAAGAGAAACAGAGGGAAAGCAATGACTGTAGAAATATGAGGCTATGGATTCCTTAGCTGAAGAACTATTCCCACTTGTAATTCCTTTAATATGTGAGTAATACAGTACTGACCTTACAGCATGGGGGAAAGGAAAGCAAGGCCCCAAAGTCTGGTTGTAAGATGCTCAGGTGCAGCAGATCCACAGCCGTGGAACTACAGGTCTCAGCAGCAGTCTGTAGGAAAGAAACTCACTCAGTGATACTGCAGTCACTACTTAGATAGGCAGGTGCCCTCTCACCACTGTGGATCCCAGCTGCCACTCCAGATGGGCAGGAAGGCAGATGGCCCCAAACACTCCGAAGTGCAGGCCGATCCACCCGCTCGATTAGCAGGGCTGTCCACAAGGATCCCTTTGGGGGCAGTCAATCCGACTCTCCGCTGTAGGCCGCAGTCTCTCACTCCTGGTCACACACACAGACCTCCTGCTAGCAATTGAATGGCGTCCAGAGAGGCCAAAAACAGGCCACGCCTGTCCTTTTATCTCTCTACCGAACAGGCTGTTCTGTAACTTGGCATTGTGGGTCTGTGACCTGGCATTGTGGGTCTAGTAGTTCCCAGACTGATTTAACAACATGAGTCACTTCCTCATCAAACTACATATCCCACAATGCATAACTGTTTGCTTCTTAAAAAGAAGGAAGATTCTGATAGAGTTCAGCGGTCACTAGAGGGAGACAAACCCTTACTAAAGGAACAATAAACTACTCAACATAATAACTTTAGTAGCAACCCCTGGCTACTAATGTCTTAGCGGAGGGGGGGGGGGGGGATACAGTTTTTTGTGCTTCTTTTAATATTTTGTTTACATTAACTGGCCAACCAGCAAATCCCCTGTATACAGCTGAATAAGCCTGGTGGGTGTACATCACTGGGTATTCGAAAACTTGTGGTAACCAACCTCCTATCAACCAACCTGAGCAGGAAGCTGCCACATTTAGAGGCGGTAGTAATACTGCAGCCAGAAGTTGCAATTGGCTGAACACCTATTTAGTTCATCCATTCGCCATCCGCCTAAACAAGCCAAATTATGTTCAAACATGGGTTCCGTCCACACCCAGAGCTCTAGTTTTAGTGGTCTGTTTATTGGTCCCTTACAGTGGTGACCAATGGGAGAAAGACCCTCTTACATCTGTGGTCAGTGTAGTGGTCCCTTACATTGGTGACCAATGACAGAAGGACTCCCTAATATCAGTGATCAGAGGATAAGGACATTCTTACATCGTCATCGGTGGGAAGACTGCCCCCCTTGAAGTCAGTTGTTAGAGAGACAGAAATTGTTCATTGCTCAAGGAACCCCTAGAACCCTTTGGGGAACCCTGGCTGAGAAAGGCTGGACTAGACAGTAATATATTTCTCTCCCCCTTGGTGGGAGTGGAGATGACCCATCTATAAGGATATACAGTACATACACACACAGCACAAGGCCGTGTTCACACTATGAGATGTTTCTTGGGACTGCAGTTCTTCTGAGAAACGCAAGGTGGTGATCTCACTTCTACCATAGAGAAAGGAAATCTCTATGGAAGACAGGAAGTGATGTCAGCTTCAGACAGGAAGTGATGTCAGGTATAAATATAAAGTTCCGGGTGAGAGGTGAGTCGGGAGAACAAAGAGGGAAGACATTGCTAGAAGACGCAGCAGAGGAGGTAATAAGGTTGTATCTTCTATTTACACCCAGTAACCCCGTCATGTCCGTCCTCTTCCTCCATAGTCACTGTGACGTCTTTTATCTCCAGCAGATGATGATACACACATATATAGTGTGGAAACCTAGATTAACCCCTTCAGGGCCAGAACATTCCCCATAGAGAATTCTTTTCATTTTGTCGAGGGGTCTGTATTAGAGACCCCTTGACATTTTGGGGCGGGGGGTTCTATAGACAAAGGGTTAGATGCGCCCAGATGCTAAAACCCATTACAAATGCTAAAAGGAATGTTCCTTTATGTGTAATCCCACTGGGGGAGGGGCTGTTCTTACATGATAGAATCCCTCATATTACCCCCCATATACCCCCATCCTAATATTGTACAACCAGTACAGTCCAGATTATTCTCTCTTATCAATTATTGGTCTACAGGTAACCTGTATACATCACATGACCAATGAGGATGGAGGAGGCCCGGAGTGACATGACTGAGAGGATACTAAACCTCACCCTGGAGATCATCTACCTGCTGACCGGAGAGGTGAGGAGGATTCTGGGAGGTCACATGACATCACTCTTATCTCTCTTAATAAAACACAGACCTGACCGGAGAGGTGAGGAGGATTCTGGGAGGTCACGTGACATCACTCTTATCTCTATTAATAATACACAGACCTGACCGGAGAGGTGAGGAGGATTCTGGGAGGTCACATGACATCACTCTTATCTCTATTAATAATACACAGACCTGACCGGAGAGGTGAGGAGGATTCTGGGATTCTAACATGATATTCCTATTGGTTCCCCAATACAGAGATTTCCTCTTGTGAAGTCAGGTGATCACATGACCATCACAGTGCCTCCATGTGACTCCCTAAAGCCTGAGAGACACAACATGGAGAAGATTCTAGAAGTCACCAAGAAGATGATGGAGCTGCTGACAGGAGAGGTGAGGAGGATTCTGGGACATTATCCAGTAACAGACAAGGGGTGTGTCTGGATGGTGACTGTATCATTGTGTGTGTCAGGTTCCTATAAGGTGTCAGGATGTCACTGTCTATTTCTCCATGGAGGAGTGGGAGTATTTAGAAGGACACAAGGATCTCTACAAGGACGTCATGATGGACAATCAGCCGCCCCTCACATCACCGGGTAAGAGGAGACTTTATTGTAAAGGAGAGAGCAGTACGGAGGCTCCACCTAGATCCCCCATCATCTGATAAACACATAGAAACAATGTATTCAGTCAGTGTGTGTGTTTCCTACAGATGGATCCAGTAAAGAGAACCCACCAGAGAGATGTCCCCGTCCTCTGTATTCCCGGGATTCCACACAGGAAGGTCACACCATCCCCCACCATCATCAGGTAGATGAGGAACAATCACTGATAGTATCATTAGGATCTGTACATTATCTGCATTGTTACCATTGATGTCATTTTTATTCTATATTCAGAGTGGGAACCTGAGAGATTCTAAAGTTGAGGTTAAAGAAGAGATAAAAGAGGAGGATGATGAGGATGGGGTGATGGAGGAGTCAGAGTCTCTAAAAGAACACAACGATCTGTACCAGGACACCATGGTGGAGTCATACAGTAATGGGAACCCACCAGAGAGATGTCCCCATCCTCTGTATTCCCGGGATTACACACAGGAAGGTCACACCATCCCCCACTGTTACAAGGTCGGTGGGACGGAACATCTAGAACATGGACTGGTGGAGATGATGTGTGGATTTTGTATGTAAGCTTATATCTCACAGATGATATTCTCTCTCATTCTCTTGGTTTAGAGTGGAGATCCAATCGATATAGAATTTGAGGTGAAATCAGAAGAAGAAGAGACGTATGTGAGGGATGATCAGCAGTCTATGGAGGAGGATGGAATAACGGGGACATTTATAGAGGAGGACACTCCTACAGAGATCAGCACAGGTGGGTCATTAACACTAAATCCATTCCTCCACCCATACTGCTCACTGATTGGTCCAGAGTAGTGCGGGGACTGGGTGATATCAGCCTGTAATCCCCTGGTCACTTTCCTGAGCTGTGTTCCCCGTCCTGTATTCCTGTATTTCTCTCGGATAATCTTCCTTCTCTGTGCTGCAGACACAATTTATGTCTCTAGACTGGATTTATGGAGATTCTGGGGTTCAGCTGGCAGCAAAATGTTGATTTTCACCATAGGGTTTGCTTGACCTAGACACCTGGGGTATGTACCTTGGGTCTTCTGTCCCATGCCCGGGTCTAGGGAGATCTCTGACAGAACAATTCTCCCGGGTTACTTGCTCTGTTATTTGCTGGCTGTGCCGGGTGGAGGGATATGTCTGTATAGTCTCAGACCCAAGTCACTGAGTGCAGTCTCAGGAGATGGGAGGCAGCGGTGTGGGACCTCTGCAACTTGTCTCATGTAAATATTTAAGTTTCCACTGATCACTGAATACCAATATTTTGAGTCCTGACCCTTACACTGTATAATTTATATTGTACATTACATACTCCTGACCCCTGCACAATATGTACTCTATGTTGTACATTACATCATTCTGATACTATATAGTCCTATCTGTTGTATCTTATACAATATGTTGTACATTACATAGTCCTGACTTCTGCTCTCTCCCCTCTACCCACTGCTATATATACTGTGAACTTTTGGGGTTGTTTGGCTCTGCAGGATTAAGTGCGTAAACCGGTAACGTTGAACAAAAAGGTTTTTTTTTGTGACCAAATCAAAAACAACACTTTCTTCAGCACACAGGGAAAAACATTAAAGTAAAAGTCCGCTTGTCTCCAGCATAAACAAAAAAGTCTGTTTTTCTTCAGCACAGTAATAAATCAAAACAAAGGCACATACGGTTTTAGGCAGAACTTCCAGTCCTTGCTGACCCTTTACCAGCTTCTCAGCAGTACACAGCTTCTGCAGACAGATGCACTCCCATACACCTCCACACCCTCTATCCCCTCTATCAGCACTTCCTGTCTTTTAAGCTGATTTCCTGGAAGTTCTTAACCCCCTGTGTGCTTGGCAGCCAGTGGTCAGGAGAGCAGGCTCTTTGCCTCCCGAACGTCACTTTAGAGCCTCCGAAATTCTGGGCCCCAAATGACATTTTAACAAGGGCAGAGAGGATTGTAGGCCAGTCCTCTCTGGAACAAATTTTATTGCCCAGAATTTCTCACCCCCTCTGGGTGACCTCTTGAACCCTATACTATTGCCTTATAGGGACCACACTCCAAATATTGGCCCAACATAGCGTCCGTCCAGGACCCAACCCTGACGTCCTGTACATATCCCCCCCTGCCTCAACGCGGAGGTGTTGGAGGCACCACTCGACATCATACAGTGGACTCGGGAGAGGGCATCGGCATTCTGATGCTGTCTTCCGGGTCTGTGCTCTACCATGAAGTTTAACTCCTGAAGAGAAAGAAACCACCTTGTTACCCTGGAATTGGTGTGCTTGTTCTGTCTCATCCACGTAAGAGGAGCATGGTCTGATATTACGCGAAACCTCCTTCCTAGGAGGAAATACCATAGGGAGTCTAAAGCCCACTTGACGGCAAGACATTCGCGTTCCACCACCGCATAGTTTTTCTCAGCTGTACTATAAAATCCTTCGCAAAATCCGGAGCTAAAAGCACCGGATCCTGGCACAGTGCTGTCTTAAGCATTTGAAAAGTTTTTTCGGCCTCGGCATTCCATTTGATCATCACCGACTTTCGGCCTTTGGTGAGGTCAGTCAGCGGTGCCACAATGGTGGCGAAGAAAATGCTCTGACCTGTTTCTTGGTTAGAGGGCAGGGGCAGCCCTTTATGGCCTCTACCTTGCTCATTTGGGGCTTCACTAGCCCTCTACCTACAATGTATCATAGATACTTTGCTTTCTCCACCCCAACCGCACACTTCTCCGGATTAATGGTGAACCCTGCCCTTCTCAAGGAGTCTACCACTGCCTGAACCCGGGGAAGATGGGACTCCCAATCCGTGCTGAAAATGACTATGTTATCTAGGTAAACAGAGGCATACCGTTGGTGTGGACGCAAAGTTTTGTCCATGGCCCTTTGGAATGTGGCGGGGGCGGAGTGTAGACCACACAGCACTCTCTTATACTGGAAGTGGCCTTCCGGGGTAGAGAAAGCTGTTTTCTCCCTGGCCTCCTTGGTCAGGGGAATCTGCCAATACCCTTTTGTGAGGTCCAGTGATGTACCTGGCAGGACCCAATCTCTCAATCAGCTCAACTTCCCGTGGCATGGGATATGCATCGAACTTGGAGACTTAGTTAAGTTTTCTAAAGTCGTTGCAGAAGCGGAGGGTACCATTGGGTTTGGTCACCAACACGATCGCACTGGACCACTCGCTCTGTGACTCTTCGATGGCCCCAAGTTCAAGCATCCTTTTAACCTCTCCAGACACTGCCATTTTGAGGTTCTGGGATACAGTAGAATTTAAGCCGGATTTTTACCTTGGGCTTGGTCACAATGTTATGCCCGATGACGTTGGTGAGCCCAGGCAACCCTGAAAACATGTCCCTATTTCTTTGCAGAAACTCTTTTACTTGCTGGCTTTGGGGCCTAGTTAGGGTAGCTGCAACCTGCACCAGGTCGATCCCTACATGGTCCCCTGACTACCGCCACCACCGCGGACACCGGTTCTCTGTCTCTCCAGAGCTTCAACAAATTTATGTGATAAATTTGGTAGGGTTTTCTTTTCCCTGCCTGGTGTACCTTATAGTTTACCTCACCCACTTTCTCCACTACTTCAAACGGACCTTGCCACTTGGCCAAGAACTTGCTCTCCACTGGGACAGCTACCCTGTCTCCTACTTGGAACAGTCTCACTTTAGTCGACCGGTTATATTCTCTTCTTTGGGCATCCTGAGCCTTCTGCATGTGCTCCCTCACCAGCGGCATCACCTTAGCCACCCTTTCTCGCATTTGAGAAATATGCTCTACCACGGTTTTATGCGGTGAGGACTCACTTTCCCATGTTTCTATTACTAGATCAAGCAACCCCTGGGGCCTTCATCCATACACTAGGTCAAACGGTGAGAAACCCGTGGATGCTTGTGGAACCTCCCGGATATCGCACAACAGGGCAGGGAGTAACATATCCCAATCCTTCCCGTCTTTCTGGTCCACTCTTTTTAACATGGACTTTAGAGTTTTATTAAACCTCTCAACTAGGCCATCGGTCTGCGGGTGATAGACGGACGTCCTTAACTGCTTAATTTGAAACAGTTTGCACAAGTCCGCCATCACCTTTGACATAAAAGGGGTGGCCTAGTCCGTTAGTATTTCTTTGGGGAACCCAGTTTGTGAGATCATTTGAAATAACTCCCGGGCAATGGCTTTAGAGGAAATTTTTCTCAACGGTACTGCTTCTGGATATCTAGTTGCATAGTCTGGAATGACCAATATGTATTGGTGCCCCCTTGCTGACTTTGCCAGGGGTCCCACAAGATCCATAGCGATCCGCTCAAATGGGATCTCAATAATTGTCAAGGGGGTTTCTATAGCGGGGCACTGGGGCAGTTAACTGGCAAATGGGACAGGATGCACAATATCTTTTAACCTCGGCCTTCACCCCTGGCCAGTAAAACCGGTCGGTTATCCTGCCTCTGTTTTCTCCACCCCCAGGTGTCCTCCCAGTGCGTCATTGTGGGCTAGATCAAGGAGCATCCGCCTATACGGTTGAGGAACCAGCAACTGCTCTATGGGTTCTCCTTGGCTTTCAGCCACTCGATAGACTAGGTCCCCCCTCAACGCAAAATGAGGAAACCTCTGATCTGCACCTGGTATTTGTGAAACCCCATCAATGACAGAAACCTGCTCTTGAGTGTTGACCAAGGTAGGATCCTGTAATTGGGCGGTGCCAAATGCACCCCTGGATGCACTGGCCTTGAGGATGTTTCCCCTTCACCCTCCTCAACCGGGGAGAGCTCCTCGTCATCCTCCCCCCAGCATGACTTGTAACGGGGAGACTCCCCCCCCCCCAGAGGTCAACTTGGTTTTTGAGATCTGAAACAGGACCATTATTATCCAAACGAACATCCTCTGCAATGTCATTATCAACAACAGGTATCGCCACATTAGAGGGGTGTGTTGTGGAGGTTTTAGGCCCGGACACCCCAGACTCTGTCCCTTCCAAGCCCAGTGTCCCCAGTTCTCCTGGCAGCCCTGTCTGTACCTGGTTCCATAAATAGTGGACAGTCCCGCCCCACTATAATGTCATTTTTAAACTGTTTACCACTCCAACCTCCTGTGTAACTGAGGTATGGCCATAGGAAACAGTCACCGGGACCAAGGGGTACTCCTTGGTGTCCCCATGGATACATACTACCTGTAGAGTCTTAGTTACTGGACCAAGCCTCCCAAGTACCCTGGCATGTAACAGTGTTACCATGCTACTGGAGTCCAGTAGAGCCCTGGCAGGAAGGTGGTTCACCCACACTTCACACTCAAACTGTCCGAAAGGTAGATCAAGATGCGTGGCACACGCTCTTTGCACATAAAAAGAGCTTCTTCGGGCAGTCCCGCAATCCATAGGCTCCTCCTGAAGCGGGCACTGTGCCCGGGTATGCCCTCAGGACCGACAACGCCAACACTGTATGTCCCCCATCTTTGGCACAGGAACCGACCTCCGTGGTTCTATGGCAGATGGTGTAGACCTGCGGATTCCAACGTCCGGCAAGGCTTCTCTCCTCGGGGCGGTGGCTGGTCTGGGTGTCCTTGGTGGCAGGCCCAAGCAGGACCTTACCACGGTGTACCGTTTGACCAGCTCGACCAGCTGGTCAGTGTTTGTAGGGTTTCCATGGCTTACCCAGCGCTGTAGGTCATCTGGCAGGGACCGTAGGTACCAGACCATCACCACTCGTTCCACCATTTGTGGACCTGACAACATTTCTGGCTGCAGCCATTTTTTATTTTCCAATAGTGTTTATTAATTTTTTCAAAGAAAAAATGGGGGGGATAAAACATACAAAAGTAATATCATTCTTAAGAAACGGTTTAGCAAGCTGAATCGCAACACAAAGTGCCATTGCCTTTTGAGGATATAACCTCCTCTAGCACACGAAACATCACAGTATGTCGCAAGCAAAATAGACATTACTTAGCAATACATCCAATGTGTAAAAGGAAAGAAGGAGGTACAGAAATAGAAGGTTCAATCCCGTGGGGGGAATGACAAATAAGAAAACAGTGAGATAAGGAAGACTAAGAATAGTAATAAAAGGGAGGGGGGGAAGTTGAGGCTCCGTGCTCCATAAATATTCCACAATATTAACCTAAAGACTGCTCGATCCAGGATCACCTGTCAAGTAGCAGATCCATGGGTCCCAGACTCCGTAAAACTGCTTCATCCTATCTTGTGTAATTGCCGTTAGCCTCTCATTCAGCATAAGCCAGGACAGTTTATATATAAGCTGATCAAATGTCACGGCCGCCGACTCCCAATTTCTCGCTATAGTTATTTTCGCTGAGGTCAATATGAATGCCACCAGTCGTCTCTGGGAGCCAGAACCGTCAGGTACCTTACCCCCCAGGAGCGCATGTTTAGCAGATTTCACCAAATTAATCTGGGTCAGGGAATAGATGAAATTATAGACCCTGATCCAGAACCTCCGAACCCTGGGGCAGGTCCACCACATATGGTAGGTGGAACCCGTCTGGCCACATCCCCGAAAGCATTCCCGAGAGGCACCCGGCACAAAAGCAGCCAGTCTAGCCGGGACCAT
This sequence comes from Rana temporaria, assembly GCF_905171775.1. Taxonomy (NCBI): domain Eukaryota; kingdom Metazoa; phylum Chordata; class Amphibia; order Anura; family Ranidae; genus Rana; species Rana temporaria. Next base: position 1,778,119 of record NW_024404461.1, on the reverse strand, counting down.
ATACCATCTCAGCAAGACCTTGTAGTTAGCCTCTATAATGGAGGTATTCATGATTGAGCGAGAAGCTGACTCCGACAGCCTGTGCCATTCATCAATCTCAAACGTCTCCTGGAGATCCTGTTCCATATAGCTCAGCTTGTTGGAGGTATACGATAGAATAGAATATATAGCAGAAATATGGCCTCTTATTTTGTCATATTGCTTACATACATATTCCATAGAAGTCATAGTGGTTAGATCCCCTTTACGAGCTACAGCTTGCAAAAAATGATAGAGTTGCGTATACCTGAAATGTTCAGTCGCTGGCATTCTATATTTCTCAACTAGTCTTCTTTCTGACAATATCCCTTTGTGATCGCACATATCAGCTATTCGTATAAGACCCTTGTTTGTCCACCAATTAAACCCAAAGGGAGAGAGGCCCGGGGGGAAATCTCTATTCCCCAACAAGGGGGCTAATGGGTTGTGAGGGGACTTAAATTTCTTTGACCTCGAGAGCCTGTCCCAAATTCCCAAGGAGAAGGAAAGAGTGGGACACAGTATGATCGGTCTGTCCTTCATAGGTAGCCACATAATGTGGGAGATCAATTCAGGGCGACAGGAATAGGATTCCATAGTCATCCATATTGCGTTGGGTTTTTGAGAGTGATGCCTCGTGAGTTGGACCAACTGGGCCGCATAGAAATATTTAATAAGATCAGGCACTCCCAAGCCTCCTTTTTTGCTTTGGAGTGTTCCTTTATTCACCCTAGGCCTCTTATCAACCCAGATGAACTGAAAAACCTTTTTTTGGAACGCGTGGAGGTCCGATCGAACTAGTGACACAGGCAAGGTGCGAAACAAATATAGAACCTTTGGTAGTACATTCATTTTTATTGAGTGCAATCTGCCGAACCACGAAGGAGGGTGAATCTGCCATCTGGCTAAATCGTCTGTTAGGCGTTTAAATAGGGCTGGGTAGTTCCGTCTATATAACGTTTGAATAGACAAAGTCAAATTTACACCGAGGTAAGGAAGAGCCTCTAATTCCCACTTAAACTGGTGTGATCGTTCAAGAGTCTCCTGAATAGGTTTCGGTAACGAAATATTAAGTGCCCTCGATTTGTCGTGGTTAATTTGCAGACCCGATATTTCCGAAAATGGATGTAAAATCGCGTATAGGTTAGGAAGGGAAGTAATAGGTGATGACAACGCCAATAAAAGGTCGTCAGCAAAGAGCAAGCACTTATGCTCATCTTCACCGCAAACCATGCCCCTGACATCTGGACTCGACCGGATCTTGATTGCCAACGGCTCTATTGCTAGGGCGAATAGCAGCGGTGACAATGGACATCCCTGCCTTGTTCCCCTTCTAATATCGAATGGTGGGGATGAATATCCCCGCAGTCTCAAAGATGCCGAGGGAGAATCATACAGTGTTCGTAGGAGGACCAGAAAGCGCTCGCCGAAGCCGAAACGGTGCAGTACATCGAATAAATATTCCCACGAGAGGGAGTCAAACGCTTTCTGAACGTCCAACGAAAGCAGCATTCCCCGCCTGGGACCTTTCCCATCCCAGTCCGACTGAATTGCTGAAATTAAATTTATAATTCTACGAGTCTGATCCGATGCCTGACGATTGGGGATGAAACCAGCCTGATCTGGATGGATGTAATTGGAAAGAAACGTATTTAATCTGAATCATTATCTTGAGATCTGTATTGATCAGGGAGATTGGGCGATAGTTGGCGTAATCTCCATGATCTCGACCCGGTTTTGGTATAACATGGAGATACGCTACATTTTCGTGATTAGGGATAGTGTTTCCCCTCCTCAAGTCGTTAAAATAGGAACACAGGTGTGGTACAAGAATCTCATTATATTTCCTATAGTAATGGCCTGTAAAGCCGTCCGGTCCCGGAGCTTTAGATGGATGAATAGTTTTTATGGCCAATTTAATTTCCGCCTCTGTAAATTCCCCGTGCATTAAGTCCATGTGGGCCTGGGTAAGTCGGGGCAGTTGCATGTCGTGAAAAAACTGTTCCGCTTTGGAGGACTTGTAGCTAGCGGGAGAGCTATATAGAGTGGCATAGAATTTTTGAAATTCCCTGAGAATGTATTCGGGGTTCTGAGTGGGGTGACCTGAGGGTAATCGCAATTTAGGTAATGTTGAAACATATTGTCTGGGCACTAACTTCCTAGCTAACATGGTGGTGGGTTTATCACCCATTGTATAGAATTTATGCTTAGACCAGCTAATATGCTTTTCTGCTTGGGTGGTCAGACTTAGATTAAGTGCCAACCGTGCATCGTCAATTTTACGTCTAATGTCGGTCTGGGGGTTTCTGCGCTGTTCATCTAACAGGTGGTCCAGGTCAACTTCTAACTGCCGCACTGTCTGTTCCCGGTTTCTCTTTTCCCTAGCAGCCAATTGAATCAGTTTACCCCGTACGGTGACTTTGTGTGCCCCCCAATTAATTGTAGGGGAGGTGTCTGATGCCTTGTTATTTCTGAAGTACTCCTGTAGCTCCTTTTCAATCTCTGTGTACAGTAAGGGGTCGTTTAATAAACTAGGGTTAAGTCTCCATGGAGAAGGACCAGGTTTAGACCAAAGTCCTTTCACTGAAAGTTTAATTGGAGAATGATCTGACCATGGGGTCGACAGTATCCTAACCGACGTCATGTACGGGAGCAAGGGTGTGCACACTAAAACGTGGTCGATCCGCGAATACGTGTGATGTACCTGGGAGAAGTGTGTATAGTCTCTAACCGTGGGATTACATTCCCTCCACGCGTCAATCAAATCATATAAATGGAGTAGACGCGCAACCTTACTGCTACCGGTCGGTGGTCGTCTGAGAATCGGTCTGGCTGGGTCAGATTTGTCCATTATTCTGTCTAGCGGGATATTGCTGTCTCCTCCCATAATCACCTGTCCCAATATCTTAGGCATCAAAATTCTGAGCATTTTGCTGAAGAATTCCGTCTGTCCCGTATTTGGGGCGTAATAGGATATAAAGGAGACCAACTGGTCATGGAGGCGACCCGCCACCATAACATATCTGCCTCCCCTATCTCTCACCACTGTGAGGGGAGTGAAGGGAGTCCGCTTGGACAAGCAGATCGCCACCCCTCCCCGTTTGGTAGGTCCGCTAGCCAAGTAAAATTGTGGGTATTTTACATTTAGGTACCTAGGGGCTGAAGATTTAGAGAAATGGGTCTCCTGCAACAAAAGGACATCTGCTTTTTGTTTTTGATAGAATTGAAAGGCCTTAGTTCTTTTAATGGGGGAATTAAATCCATGTACATTATGGGTGATAATTGAATAGTCTGTGGGAAAACTACTGGCCATCGTGGTAGGGCAGATCACTCTTACCTTGTGTCAACCAGAACCAACATGAGGCCCCATCAAGATGTAACTTCGGCACGATCCGGGATCCGGACCAAGCGGGCACAGTGGAGCACGGAGCCAGAACTCGGGGGGGGAAGGGTAGAGCCATAGAGGAAAGAAAAGAAGAGATATAGGTAAAAGAGCAAAATACATTCGTTCGACCATAGGCCTGCAAAATTATTTACAGGCGACCTGAGATAGGATACAATATTATGGGGATTAGCCCCAACCGGATACAACATCCGGATCTGTATTAGCAAGGGTACCCCCCTCCGAAGAGGAGAAGTAGTCTCGCAACTGGGTGGCATGGATAGCCCCCCCAAACCAACCTACTAAGTCCAAAAATACAGGCCAATAACATATAAAAAATATATAGAACATTCTTCCGATGCAATTGAACCCGAACAGTTATGTGTCCGTGTAGAGAAAAAAAAAAAAAACAAGTAACCAAAAATGGACCGGAACCAGAGGAGAAAATATAAAAATATAAAAAAAAATAAAAAGAATACAGTAAAATAAAACTTCTTATCTCTCCTCAGTCTTCCTCGCAAAATTTGAAGTCGAAAATCAAAAATCTTCAACGTAACGGTCCGAGTAGAACTGGAACTGTGCGCTTCCCGCGCTGTCAGGGTGACTAAGTCCGGGCCGTGGGCATCAGTGGACTAAATTTCAGTCAATAGAAAAAGGCATCTGCTCACCCCGAGTGAGGGGGTAGTTACGTCCGCTTTCAGGTCATCTGAGAAGATCCAGCCTTCTGCGAGTTTCGTCGGTTTTGCCACAGTGGAGAGACGGGTCGATGCTCCTGACGTGAGGCGGAGGCATTTGAATCCTGAGTGATGATACCAAGACCCAGTAAAAGATCTTCGCCTTCTGAAAACTTTGTGAAGGAATGGGATCGTCCCTGATATGAGAACGACAGCCGAAAGGGGAAAGCCCAACGGTATTTTATCTGTTTACGAACAAGCTGCTGTAGCAGAGGTTTCAGGCTCCTGCGTTTTTGCACCGTTGAAGGAGCTAGGTCAGTGAAGAGTTGAATCTGAGCTCCATACAGTGACAGATCCTGTCTATTGCGAGCTGCTAGCATCAGCCGTTCCTTGATACTGTAGTAGTGCGGCTTGACTATAATATCACGCGGGAGGCCTTCCTTTCTTGGGGCCGTTAGGGCCCGATGAATGCGGTCGATTTCCATATGATGTGCTTTAATGTCAGGGATCAGGTCTTTCATCAAATCTCTCATGGCTCCTTCTAAGTCAGTGTGATTTTCTGGGAGACCACGTATGCGCACATTCTCCCTGCGAGAGCGGTTCTCCAAATCTTCGATCTTATTATAAGCCTCCTCCAACCTATCTTGAAGGTCAGCAATCATATTTGAGTTTTGGTTAACCTTTCTGACAGTACTATCCACTTTGGTTTCAATGATCTCAAATCGCTCTCCCAAGCCATGAATGTCTCTTTTGAGGTCTGTGGTAATCAATGTGCATGCTTTAGACAGCTCCTGTTGCAGCATTGCTGAGAAGCGAGTTAGCAGAACTGCATCCCCAGAATATGTTGGTGGTTGAGGTGTCAGGGCATTTAGGCTAGATTGACTAAACACAGCCTCTGTCAGCTCTGCCATATTTCTGTCCATGGATGACATAGGTGAATCAGCCATGTCCTGCATGCCTCTATATGTGGCAGGGGATTGGGGCTGTGAGGAAGACTCACCCTGCAGCTCAGCCTCTTGTTCTCCCGACGACTGAGAGGAGAAGGGATCCCTGGGATGGTCAGCCAGGATCTCCTCTTCCTCCTGCTGAGATTTCTGCGTCTTGGAGGCCTGGCTGCCTCGTGTATCGACGCGGCCCGGCGTCATCTTGGATTGGGTCACCGGTGAGGAAAGGGGAGATAATGCCAGCCCATTGGTCACGGGGCCACCCTTTCAAAGGTAGTAAGAAAGGCCTCTACGTCATCGCTGGGTGTTAATTTTTGTAAAAAATGGCTGGCTCTCAGGGACACTTGGTTGCCAGCGGCAACGACTGCTTGCTCTCGTCCCTGAGCCAGCTGCTGTACCACCTCCTGCAAGGCAGCCACCTGAGCTTGAGTGGATTCCTGCTGGGCCGTAAACTGGGCGGCTAGCAGCCGTGTGTTTTCCTGCTGTGCAGCTATAGCCTGTGCCAGGGCCTGTTGCTGACTTTACCCAAGACATGCCATAAGCACACTGTCTCTTTAAATGTCCGTTTTTAGTTTTAAATGTTTTTTTGCGCCTGCAAATGCACTTTGCCCGCATTCTCCACCAGTTGTGAACTTTGGAGGTTGTTTAGCTCTGTGGAATTAAGTGCGTAAACCGGTAACGTTGAACAAAAAGGGTTTTTATTTGTGACCAATTCAAAAACAACACTTTCTTCAGAACACAGGGGAAAAACATTAAAGTAAAAGTCTGCTTGTCTCCAGCATAAATAAAAAAGACTGTTTTTCTTCAGCACAGTAATAAATCAAAACAAAGGCACATACGGTTTTAGGCAGAACTTCCAGTCCTTGCTGACCCTTTACCACCTTCTCAGCAGTACACAGCTTCTGCAGACAGGTGCACTCCCATACGCCTCCACACCCTCTATCAGCACTTCCTGTCTTTTAAGCTGATTTCCTGGAAGTTCTTAACCCCCTGTGTGCTTGACAGCCAGTGGTCAGGAGAGGAGGCTCTTTCCCTCCCGAACGTCACTTTAGAGCCTCCGAAATCCTGGGCCCCAAATGACATTTTAACAAGGGCAGAGAGGGTTGTAGGCCAGTCCTCTCTGGAACAACTTTTATTGCCCAGAATTTCTCACCCCCTCTGGGTGATTTCCTGAACCCTATACTATTGCCTTATAGGGACCACACTCCAAATATTGGCCCAACATAGTGTCCGTCCAGGACCCAACCCTGGCGTCCTGTACAATACACATAATATGTATTTTCTTTTGTTACACCCATTTCCTACCAGCTGGACATTTTATATCTGGTCATTTGATTGGAGCACAGACTTTTACACAGCGATAATAATGTGATAAAATTTTCAATCTTTGGAACATTACACAGAAAGTGATAATGAGGGGGAGGAGTCAATAACCCAATGATGGTGGTCTTCAGGATCAGTCCAGTCTTCATCTTGGTTGTTCTCCCCCATCCTCATTTTCTGACCTTTAGTGGGGCTCAGCCTCGCTGTTATTCATGACTAAATCATGGACTAAATAAGGAAGTGCAGGACTTCTTGTGTTGGGAAGATAGCAATGAGTGATAGAGGGGGTGGGGACACTCATCCTATAATCCCCTCATCACTGTCACTCCTATAAAAGACAGTTCTCGTTGTTTCCTCACTCACTGACTAAGGTCCATGAATAAAGAAATGATCTGGTAGGAGATCAGAGGAGCCATTTACTAGTTACCTTGAGGGGGGAATTGTAAGATCCTCAGAGACAAAGCTGCCTGATGTGGGCGGAGTCCTGGTTTAGGGGAACCAATCAGCTCATGTCTAGTAATAATCTTTGTATTTCTATTTTAGTAGATGGACGGGAGATGAGGAAAACCTCAGAGGATTGTCTCACTTTGTCTCCAGACTGTAAAGTAGAAGATGAGGACATCACACAGTATAGTCCAGGAGAAAACCTGACTACCTCAAATGTCCATCCGGCACCACACAGTGTAGATGGACCATCGTATTCCTCTTATCCTGAGGAACCTCAGACTGTGCGGGACGGTGCCGGACCATCGTATTCCTCTTATCCTGAGGAACCTCAGACTGTGCGGGACGGTGCCGGACCATCGTATTCCTCTTATCCTGAGGAACCTCAGACTGTGCGGGACGGTGCCGGACCATCGTATTCCTCTTATACTGAGGAACCTCAGACTGTGCGGGACGGTGCCGGACCATCGTATTCCTCTTATCCTGAGGAACCTCAGACTGTGCGGGATGGTGCCGGACCATCGTATTCCTCTTATCCTGAGGAACCTCAGACTGTGCGGGACAGTGCCGTCCTTCCAACAGAGAAGATGTTTTCCTGTACTGAGTGTGGGAAGTGTTTCCGTTTTAAATCTGATCTTAATGTGCATACAAGATCTCACACGGGGGAGAAGCCGTATTCCTGTCCTGAGTGTGGGAAATGTTTTTCAGTGAAGTCCAGTCTTTCCAAACATCAGAGATCTCACACGGGGGAGAAGCCGTATAACTGCCCTGAGTGCGGGAAATGTTTTTTAGAGAAGCACTATCTTTACACACATCAGAGATTTCACACGAAGGAGAAGCCTTTTTCCTGTTCTGAGTGCGGAAAATGTTTTTTAATGAAGTCCAGTCTTTCCAGACATCAGAGATCTCACACGGGGGAGAAGCTATATTCCTGTCCAGAGTGCGGGAAAGGTTTTTCAGATAGTTCCGGTCTTTCCAAACATCAGAGATCTCACACGGGGGAGAAGCCGTATAACTGCCCTGAGTGTGGGAAATGTTTTTCACAAAAGTCCAGTCTTTCCACACATCAGAGATCTCACACGGGGGTGAAGCCGTATTCATGTCCAGAGTGCGGGAAATGTTTTGCAGAAAGGTCCGGTTTTTCAAAACATCAGAGATCTCACACGGGGGAGAAGCCGTATAACTGCCCTGAGTGCGGGAAATGTTTTTCAGATAAGTCCAGTCTTTCCACACATCAGAGATCTCACACGGGGGAAAAGCCGTATTCCTGTCCTGAGTGCGGGAAATGTTTTTCAGTGAAGTCCAATCTTTCCACACATCAGAGATCTCACACGGGGGAAAAGCCGTATTCCTGTCCTGAGTGTGGGAAATGTTTTTCATTGAAGTCCAGTCTTTACAGACATCAGAGATTTCACATGGGGGAGAAGCCGTATTCCTGTCCTGAGTGAGGGAATTGTTCCTCACTGAAGTCCTGTCTTCCTGTACATCAGGGGTCCCACACAACCCTCGAGGTGTATTAGTGAGTGCGGGAAATGTCTTGTATATGAATGTTGCTGGACATCACAGCTCTCATGTGGGGAAGAAGCACACCCTGATATACACCTCAGATATAATCCATGGCTGATCTTCATCATGTAAGAAACAGTTCATAAGGAGATCAGAGATCACCAAAGACATGGATGAAGTGTTGTACCGTGTTGTCCATTGATAGCAGGAGAAAAATAAAAATGAAGTCATTACCTCTCATTGGCTGAGTACATTTTGTGGTGTAAGATTTTCACAAATACTTAGAGACCTGCTTAAAAAAATAGTTAATAGTTAAACGTTTATGACCAGCATTCACCCAGCTGTGATGAATATTGTCCGTATTTTATTTCATACTCTGATTTCCTTGACTCCATCTAGTGACCATAATGCAGTATTGCACTAATTGAGGTATTTCAGGAGAAATACCCGATTATGGCCACTAGATGGAGCTGATGATCATAGGAAATCACTGTGTTAGATCACAGCCAGAAATTGTAACAGCTGGATGAATGATTGTCACATTAGTCCAATAAATTCTTTGAGAAACAGACGTCTTATTTCCCTTCATCAGACATGTCTTCATACTAATACCTGAGAAACAAGTATGTAGGTGAATGAATGACTTCCTCTTGAGCAGCAGTCACTCACAATCCCATCAAAATTATAGACAATAAAAAGGTTAGCTTATATAAGGGGAGGAAAGAAATCTCCTCTCCAAATATAGGGATTTTTACGTGAGGTGTGTTGCTCTTAGTATCGAAGGTAGGCGCACAAAACACAAGGTTTTTAGATATCAAAAATAATTTATTTATATAGATATAAGGTTTCACATTTCATAAAATAAGTTAGCAAAGTGAAAAATACATGATCACGACCAAATTTACATGATTTATACAAAAAAGGAAATGAGAGTTATAATTAGAAGAAAAGTAGATGCGATATTGCCAACTAGTTTCGCACTAGATGTGCTTCATCAGGGCTTGCATGATACTTCTGTTCCTTATTTACATGAAATGGTCTGTGTATGACATAAAAATTCATCATTAATACAGGTATGGTCAATGTAATATCTTTAGACTTTGTAAATGAGTGTTCAACACATGTACAAAAAATATATATATATGAGAATATAGTGCGCTTACCAATTTATGTTTAAAAAAGCTCAAAGAACCTAGCAGAACAAGCTGCTAAGAAAATAACGAAGGCGAACCTGATGCGGACAGGAGGTATTGACTGCTGCACTTTCAATCAGTGGAGACCAGATCCACTTGATTTTAGCAGGTGCGGACAATGAGATGTATAGAGGGGGTTCACCACAATTGAGGAGGAAGAGATACAGGTATTTGTACGTTGTATCTAATTCTCTCCTAAGGAATTAAGAATAAAAGTATGAAAAGAAAAGAAAGAATAATAATAATACAGCAGATTAAGGAAGTATCCATGTATATTTATAGACATTTTTTAAAATAAAGTAAAGTAAATATCTTGTATTTAAATGGACATAGACAGAGTAAATATCTATGTACTAAATAAGTATGGATAAAGTCTAGTAAATATGTATAAAACTAGAGAGTATTACCTCAATAGTAGTGAAGTTTGGATATAGGGTTAATGCTGTCAATAGAGTCCAATGGAGTTCATACTGAATTCATAGTAAATTCTATAAGTAAGTAAAGTACAGAATGTGTATGCATATAGGTATATAAATGAATTCAATTTAATTTGAAAAGGTAACTATTGCATTGCAACGTAGTACCCGTCTATTAAAGAAGGATATAATTGAAAAGGAAAAAAGTTTACCTTAGATGGTTAATGACATGGAGTGTATAATAATGTATACTGTTGTCCTAGAGGGATATAATATCCCAGTAGCATTATAGTTAAAGGCAATGCTGTCAGAACAATCCAAGGGCAGTTATATGTATTTCAGTTCCGATTCTATAAACAGACAGGATAGTAAATAGGTTAGGTTCGTGCATATGACCAGAAAATCCTACATGGAGGATTAAGTCTTAAAGAAATGGACTGGAAAGTAATTACCTTATTTGTATCGTGATACCAGAAGGCTAACTAAAGCAGCGTTCCACGTGTGGTGTGATGTCCTCCCTCAAGCCGTCCAAGTCAGCGTCTGACACACACTGTGTCAGCGGTGACCTTAAGAGCAACATCTCCACCGGAAGTGAAGAGAGTCAGAAATGACCCCTGGCGTCATCTCCGGTCCACGTGTCCCAAAACACTTGCGCGCGCATCCTATGCGCTCCAGCGTGATGATGTAAGCTGGAGCGCATAGGGAGGAGACATGTATTAACAGTCTCGGACCGGCCAGAAAAGAAAAAGTGGCCGGATGTGCGCGCGCATCCCATCTGATGTTGTTGATAGGAACGGGAGGCGTCAAGGAAAGCACGCCCCCTGTGTTGGGACCTGTGATTGGCCACACCAAAGCTGTGCAGAATCGGACCTACCCCCGCATCAGGAAACCCTCCATATGATAGATGGAATAGTTCAGAGCTTAAAAAACGCAAACAGAAAGTTTTAGTAAACACTAATAGTAAGTTATACGCAATAAAACGTGTATTTGACTGTAAAAGGATATATTAGAATATACTAATGATTTCTCTCAGCTAGATATCCAATGGTTTATTTTCACATTGTCTTATCAGGGAACAGGTTAATGAAAGAGACATTTACAGTAGTAAGTATTTTTGGAAAGTTTTCACATTTTCCAATTATTGATTCATAAGGCTGAATATAACAAGGCAAACTAAAATAAAACAAAACAAAAATAAAAATAAAACAAGATGCACTCCTAGCAAAATAAAGCATAACAAAACAAAACAAAAAACAAAGCATAAAAGATACATATCAGCCAGTAGTAGAGGGAGAAGCAATCTAGTCATAGATCATAAAGTTTATATCATATATTTAACCAAAATTGGTTTATTAGATCTACATAGGGCTAGTGTACCAGGCAAGAGACATAATTAGCCCCGACCCGGCGACCTATATTGAAGTATATATGCAGTTTATAAATTAAATCTCTATGATTTACGCCAATAATAAGTGAATACATAGGGTGTATTTTAATAAAGTTTAGTGATGATCAATTACGGCCATGACATTTCCCTATAAGAAAGGTTTAAATGACAGGGATGTGTTGAGCCCTGGTACATAGGTGGCTCGTTGGTCAAAAATCCAACGGGCCTCTCGTTGAAGGATTTTTTTGTCAAAGTCCCCTCCTCTTTCCGGAGGGGAGATTACTTCTAATGCAAAGAAAGTAATGAAAGATGGATCATAGCTGTGGTGCAACCCCACATGTTTACAAATAGGTGTATAGAGCAAACCTGCCTCTAGATAATAAAGATGATCCTTGATTCTTCTAGAGAATGCCCTTTTTGTCTTTCCTATATAGAAAGCGCCGAATACCTGAGATCATACTCATACACTTATCAGTACAGTACACACTGAAGGATAGAACTTCAATAAGACAACACTATTAGACTAACCATTGAATTAAAATGAGAAATACTATGTTTGGGCTTTAGATGGCGCTAAGTATAATAGCAATTATCTCCAGCTAGTGGCAAATGTAGTATTTTCTATTTTAAATCAATGGAAATTATTCGACCAGCAAATAGCCAATTAAACTCCATTTTCCCCTCATTCACACAGAAGGAATGTACATGTATTTTCACCCGGAAAATTGCTGTACAATTATTTATGACTAGACCCCTAAATGTCAGGAGAGGTTTATATAAAGATGGGAAGTATGGAGCAGATAAATGAATAGACCTCCTAGCAATGTTATTACCAGGCTGCAGCTAGGGGGAGCTCTAATGATCAGAATGTGACCACAGCAGAGTGATCCCATCTAGCTCACATTAACCCTTTCACTGCCAGAGCTGGTTTTCCATTCTTTTTGCACACATAGTAAAATGCAGATTTTGGGCCTGAAGATTAGATAAAACCCCTAAACATATATTTTCTGAAAGCAGAGGCCCTGGAGAATAAAATGGTGGTAATTGTTAAGGTGTTCCTCGTACACAAATGTCACCTTCATATCCGGGTTTATTTTCTCCTTTCCCCCATTTTCTATGGTGTGATCTTTTCTACAATACTTTGTTATAATAATGTAACACGTTGTGTATTGTATTGTACACACATTAATAATGACTCCGCCTCCACATTCCAGACACGTCATTTTCCTGACCAATCGGATTTCTTCCTTTACTATTTCCTGATTTTATGACTGCAATCTTGTTATAAGTAACATTGTAATAAAAAGTTTATTGAATGAAGAAAAATAAAGAGTGTGTGTGGGTGTAATGATGAAAATCTGTGATATGAAACATTTCTCATCGGTGACACTATAAAAGTCTTTACAGGTCATCAGTTTAGAGTTCGGGGTCATTATTCTCACCATCTGCAGAGATCTGCCTTGTTCTGCACTAGGGAAATGCACATCTGTGCAAGACACATAGATAACAATTGTTTTCTATGTCTGGTTCACACCCAAACCCGTGTGTGATGTGCGGGGCGGAGCTGTGTGGGGTTATGCAGCATGTCTGCAGTTTTCCGCACCTAAACTGAAGGAAACTGACAGCGCCGCTCTGCACTCCATGTGAGAGGAGAGTCGTGTGTCCCCACAGATAAGAGAGGACAGCAGGAGGAATCATGGTGGACAGGAGCATGTGATCAGTGTGGTGGGGGAAGGGGGGAAATTATAAGAAATTATCTCCTGTGCGTCTCTCCCTGCAGCTGCTGAAAGCTGCTTCTCCTTCTCTCCCTCCTGCCAGTGTTTAGTGGTTGCCAGGAGAGAAGCCAAGGAGATCGGTTCTTGTAATTGCCCCCCCTTCCCCCACGCAGATCACATGTTCCTGTCCACTATTTGATTCTTCCTGCTTGCCAGCCCCCATATGCCCCAAGTGCTGTCATTTCCCCTCCTGCCAGCGGCTGTAAACACACAGGGGGGTGTTTCAGGCTGGAGAGTGGGGGAAGGGGCCATTAAATATGTCATTTACCAGCCCTGGTGTACTGTTTCTAATATACTTCAGGCAGGCAGGTGATTCAGCTATCTGCAGTGTATTTAGTATTTAACTATATATCCCGGCTTGTGTATATAGATATATATGTATACATATATATATATACACTGCATCCTGTGTAGCTAGATCTGACTGCAGGCCATTCCTGGTGTTAGTGTATGTAACTACACTTCCAGGCAGGCAGGCGATTCAGTGATATACAGTGCATATGATATATATATACAGTCTCCTACATATATATCAACTGCATTATAGTCCAGCCAAGCCTATACCTGACTGCAGGCCATTCCTGGTGTAATTGTTCTAGTAAACTTCAGGTGGTGTTTTGCTAATCCATTTTTACAGCACATCTGGAAGGCCACCAAGGAAAGGCAGACACTCACAGGCCACTAAAAGAGGGCAAACAGTCTCTGTTTCCACAGCCAACAGTGCTGGTCGTGGACACGGTGCATCCTCAGCACATGGCCGTGGGGCACGCTTGTCCTTTTTTTCGACAGCTGGCCGTGTTGAGCCGCAACATGCAGAAGAGTTGGTGAAGTGGATCACAAAGTTGTCCTCATTCTCTGTCACCCAGGCTCAGAGAACTTTGGCTGCCAAAGTGGCCTATTCCATGGGCTCAATGACATCAGTCACTCCTTCCTTCCCTAGCCCCACCATCATGTCCTGAGGAGTCCCCCGAACTGTTTGACCACAGTGTTGGGTACATGCTGAAGGAGGATGGGCAGCGTTTTGAAGGCTCCGATCATGGCACCCAGGTTAAGGATGAAAGCAGTAACGTGAGCCCAGAGAGCGCGCGTTTTCCAAAACGCCTTTGGTGTGGGCCTTTTTTGAGACGTGTGCAGCAGATTGCACTTTTGGGCACCACATGCTTGACCAGACATATGTCGAGCTTGCATGCAGTCCATTGGAAACAGTACTTAAAAGACCCACACCAAAGAACAAGGTGGACCTCTCCTTGCTCCTCATCAGCTGGGATCTCCAACCCCACTATACCCTCAGTCCTCTCAGAAACCTGCACTTAGAGGAATGAAGGCGTAGAATTAAGTGTACCAAGCACTTGCGGCTAATATGCTAGCGGTACACCTAAATCTGATTGTAGCAGGCAAATTTCCCTTCTCAGTTGCTAAACCATCAAAACAAATTCGGTCCTGGCCATCCACATCGGCTGAATGCTAGCTTGGCGAAATTGCTAGCACTCCAACTGCTGCCTTTTCAGCTGGTAGACTCTGCCCCCCTTTTTAGAATTTGTGGAATGTGCGGAACCTCAGTGGCAGGTTCCCAAACGCCATTTCTTTCTCTGAAGGCCATTCCGGCTCTCTACCGGCATGTGGAATGCAATGTCTTGGCCTCGATGGACAGGGTGGTAAGGTGCATATTACCACTGACTCATGGTCCAGCAGGCATGAACATGGACGTTACCTTTCTTTCATGGCACACTGGGTAATTCTGCTGGCAGCTGAGAATGATGCCGGACAGGGTGCAGTAATGTTGGAGCTTGTTTCTCCACCACACCTCAAAAATGCTGGTAGTGGTGATAATGCCACACCTATCTCCTCCACCCCCTCCTCTTCTTCCTCTATGGCCTCTTCCTGTGCAGATTTGTCTTCGGAAACAGCGGTGCTCTGTAGACGTTCAAGCGGCTACCCAAGCACTCAGGCAAAAAGATGAAATGCGGTGCTTGAGTTGGTCTGCTTAGGGGACAGGAGCCACACTGGGGCAGAGATTCTGTCAGATCTGCAGGAGCAGGCTCAGAGGTGGTTGACACCATACCAGCTTCGCCAGGCATGGTGGTTTGCGACAATGGCTGGCACCAACCTCCTCTTCGCCCTCCGACAGGGACACTTGACCCATATTCCCTGTTTGGCTCACATCCTTAATTTGGTGGTGCAGTGGTTCTTGTGCAGGTACCTGGGCTTGCAGGATCTCCTGAGGCAGGTCAGGAAAGTCTGTGTGCATTTCCACTGGTCATATAATGCCAGTGCTCAGCTGGCTGACCTTCAAAAGGAATGTAACCTGCTCAAGAATCGCCTCATCTGTGACATGCCCACCAGGTGGAACTCAACGTTGGCAGAGGGCCATCAATGAGTACCTGTGTGAGTATGGCACCAGAACAGGGTCAGGGGAGCTTGGCTTTTTTTCGCCACGCCAGTGGCTACTGATCAAGGATGCATGCACTGTCCTGTCACCATTTGAGGAAGCCACGAGGATGGTGAGCAGTGACAGTGCATGCATCAGTGACACTGTCCCTCTTATTCACTTGTTGGAGCACACGCTGCGTGGAATAATGGACAGGGCCCTTGAGGCAGAACAGAGGGAGGACTTCCTTACCTCTCAAGGCCCCCTTTATCCAGACAGAATTCCTACAGGCCCGCCTATCACACAGGAAGAGGAGGAGGAGGAAGATGAGGATTGTGTCAGCATGGAGGTGGAGCCTAGCACTCAGCATCAGCATCAGTCTTCAAGGGATTGTTTTCAGTCCCCAGAAACCCATGTGTTGTAACATGTTGGCCGATTTATGTAGGATATTGTATTACATTACCATATTTACCGAGAATTCAGTTGAACTGTCCAAGCCAGCTGAATTCTAACATATCAAAGGGACAGCTGAAGACCCTTTGATGTGTTATTCTTGGACCCCTTTCACACTGAGGAGTTTTTCAGGCGGTACAGCGGTAAAAATAGCACTGCTATACCGCCTGAAAAACTCCTTCACTGCCTATTCAATGTGAAAGCCTGAGGGCTTTCACACTGAGGCGTTGCGCTGGTGGGAGAGAAAAAAATATCCTGTCAGCGGCATCTTTGGAGCGGTGAGAGGTGTGGCGTGTATACCGCTCCTTCCCATTTAAAACAATGGGAAACCGCGGCTATCCCGCCCCAGTGTGAAAGGAGCCTTATGCAAGACTACCTAGGTGTGCGAGGTGGTCTGTTAACCTCAAAGGGTACATTGTCTACATACTTAAGGAAGCATTTATTGATGGTAATTAGACTTGAGGGGGTATTCATTCATGGGAAACATTTGGTTGACCTGGCAGAACACATCCCCCCCCACCCCCCCACGCCCCTCCAGTGTCAGCCGGGTATTTGAGACATTCAAGCTGGCATTCAGTCAATCTTTATCACTCTGTAAGAATATGAAGGCACAGGTCTAGAATTGATCTAGGAGAAATGGGACTCTGAATTATATGTACTCTGTTGGATTTGTATCATCTGTGGTCTTTGGACTTTGTTTTGTGTTGGAAGTCAAATAAATTGCACTCTCTGGAGAGCTCGGGTTGCTGCTGGAACATAACTTACATCATCATACTAATACCTAAATGTCAATTATCTAACGAAACTATATATTACATCACTACAGGTTAGGCCCAAAATAAGTTTTACATTTCTAAACCTTGATAGTTCTCTAATGCGAATTGTCTGGCAAGAGTTGAATTTGGGTTGGTGGTGATGTACTGTTATGTGTATAAATTCCTTCAGCTCACAATCGATCGATACAGATCTTCCATGAAAAACAGCTAAAAAAAAATCGAGGGGAGTTGTTAAATTTGCTGTTTCCACCTGAATTCTGGGTTGGACAGTGAATGGGGGAAGTACGGGAGCTGCACAGTCTGAGGGATGCCAATCAGGACTTGCACGCACATCTGGAAGAACACTATGGGCCTGTGGTCAAACTCTTTGTGGGACTCGCCAGGACAGCACGAAATACTTCTGTCCTGGTATGTAAAAGACTAGGATGTACTAGGCTGCTGGTACCTGGCAGTTTACCAAAAGGTAGTGCGGCACTAGTACTGACATCCTGCTGCATAAAAGACAAATCAAGTATTCCTAGCACTTCAACTACCCGGGTTTGGGTACTCCTGACCTTAGCAGGGACCTCTCCTCCATCCTCTGGGCTCCCTGTCATGGTGCCGCTGCTCTCCACAGGTTCATTTTCAGAGCCTGATTCTGTAAGTGAGCACTCCTTCCCTCTCAGCTGTCATACTCAGAATCCTGTAGTCCTCTTCACTAGTGTACCTTTGTTGGGACATTTTGGCCACTAAATTTACGGGTACCTAGTGTGACTCACGGAAAAAAGAGGTCATGGCTGTCGGGGACTGCTTGAACTACTACAAATAAAACGTACCTGCTAGTGCTAGGAGAGATCAGGCCTGATTCTACTAACACTGAGTGCAATTTATCAGAGGTGCCGGTGATCTACTGACACTGGGCCAGATTCTCTAAGAAACGGCGTAGGCGTAGTGTAAGTCATTTACACTACGCCACCGCAACTTACTGGAGAAAGTGCCGTATTCGCGAAGCACTTGCTCCGTAATTTGCGGCGGCATAGTGTAAATGGCCCGGAGTATGGCCGCGTAATTCAAAGGCGGCGGCTTGTATTCAAATTAAGCACGCCCCCGCGGCTGAAAAATAGCCCAGTGCGCATGCTCCAGCTCACGACGGAAAACGTCAATGACGCCGACGTGAGCGTCATTGACGTAAAGTTCTATTCGCGGACGAGTTAGTAAGACGACGTAACCGACGGAAAAAGATGACGCGGACCCAACGCCATACTTAACATGGCATATAGCAGGGGTAACCTTATGCTTACGGAAACGACGACGACGCGGCACAAATTTGTTCGGGAATCGGCGTATCAGGCTCATTTGCATAGTCAAATGAAACCTGAACGTAAACGCCACCTAGCGGCCAGCGTAGTACTGCATTTAGGATCCGACGGTGTAAGTGACATACACCAGTCGGATCCTAGCCTAATTCCGGCGTATCTTGTTTTGTGAATACAAAACAATGATACGCCGGCGGCATTTTCGAATTACGCCGGTGTATCTGTAGATACACCGGCGTAACTCTTTTGAGAATCTGGCCCACTACACTTGTGGGGGAAGGTCTAAACGCTGGTGCTGACAGAAATCGTGGCTCATCTTGCTAATGCTGCATTTCAGGGACACTATACATATGGTGTGTACACACGGTCGGAAATTCCGACAACAAAACCGTGGATTTTTTTCTGACGGAATGTTGGCTCAAACTTGTGTTGCATACACACGGTCACACAAATGTCAGAAATTCCGAATGTCAAGAACACGGTGACATACGACGAGTCGAGACCAATGAAGTTCAATAGGCAGTTTGGCTCTTCTGCTTGATTCTGAGCATGCGTGTTTTTTTTTTGTGCGTCGGAATTGTATACAGACGAACGGAATTTACGACAAGAACTTTATCCGTCGGAAAAATAGAGAACCTGCTCTCAATCTTTTGTTGGCGGAAATTCTGACAGCAAATGTCCGATGGAGCATAAACACGATTGAATTTCCGTCCAAAATCTCACATCGAACATTTCCGATCGTGTGTACGCAGCATTCGGGAGGACACTAATATAGTTCTGTTCATGATCAGGATATTACAGACACTATACTAGTAACTAGCGTGAGTGTGATGGCAATCTAGCTGACCCTGGTGCTATCTGATGTAACAATTGACTCTAATGTGACTCTGAAAAATATTGACGCTGTACTAATGGCACTGGTTTGGTGACTGGGGTGATCAAAGGGTGAATGAGGGCAATCAATGGGGTTAAATGTGGCAATCTAAGGTGTGTGGGTGTAAAGTGTGCTGATTATACTTACAGTGTGGTGTTCTCTTCTCTTCCTGAACCGAAAAAGACTCGGGAAGAGAAGAAACCGCTACATAGCTCCCCGTGTTTATAAAATAAAACACAGGAGTGAAATGTCATTGGCTGCAGGTGATCAGCGGGGTACAGGGCAAAATCATTGGCTGGGACCTGCTGACAAATGACAGTGGGGGTTGCTGGGTGTGTGCATGCATGGGTGCGGACACGGAACCATCCACATTATATACTAACGCAGGTCAGAAACTGGTTAATATTGGTGCTTTGATTGACCAATTCCCACCCGGTCCATAACAGAATGACGGTCGGGCGTTGGTTCAGTTATCCTGACTGGGAGTCACATGATATCCAGCAGACAATATGCCAGCGCACTTCTGCGGGGGCATGCAGCGCGGCGATCAGTGGTGCTGTGTGACACTCTGATACACTGCATCTCTGATCGTGGTAAGTAGCCTCTGACCGGACTCTCCCTGTCAGAGGGGGGTCTGCGCTGATAATTAGCACATGGATTTTTTTTCCTTTGTTTAGCAAAAAATAACCCCCCCCCCCAGTGGTGATCAAATACCACCAAAAGAAATCTCTATTTGTGGAAAAAAATTATAAGAATGTTGTCTGTGTACAGTATGGCATTGCCGCGCAATTGTCATTCAAAGTGCGACAGTGCTGAAAGCTAAAAATTGGACTGGGCAGAAAGGGGGGGAAAGTGGCCGGTAT
The DNA here is from genome assembly GCF_905171775.1 of Rana temporaria. Lineage (NCBI taxonomy): Eukaryota > Metazoa > Chordata > Amphibia > Anura > Ranidae > Rana > Rana temporaria. The sequence goes on along the minus strand of NW_024404461.1, from coordinate 1,758,428 downwards.
TGAAGTGGTTAACGTCTGTCCTTCAGTGTGTACTGTACTCACCAGTGTATGAGTATAAACCATGTCTGACAGAGGAAACTAAGGGGTCTACTTCTAGAACAGGGATATGCAATTAGCGGACCTCCAGCTGTTGCAAAACTACAAGTCCCATCATGCCTCTGGATGTCTTGCTTGTGGCTGTCAGAGTCTTGCTATGCGTCATGGAACTTGTAGTTCTGCAACAGCTGGAGGTCCGCTAATTGCATATCCCTGTTCTAGAAGATTAATTGGACAAATATGACAATCATTCATCCAACCATTACACATTCTGCTCATAATGCAACACAGTGATTTCCTATCATCATCAGCTCCATCTAGTGGCCATAATGAGATATTGTTTCTGTCATATCACAATACTGCATTATGGCCACTAGATGGAGCCAAGAAAATCAGAGTATGAAATAAAATACATCAAATATTCATCACAGCTGGGTGAATGCCGCTCACATTCATTCAACTATATATATAAAAAAACAGACCTCTAAGTGTTTGTGAAATCTTACACCACAAAATGCACTCAGCCAATGAGAGGTAATGACTCCATTTTTATTTTTATACTGCTATCAATGGGAAACACGGTACAACACTTCATCCATGTCTTTGGTGATCTCTGATCTCCTTATGAAGTGTTTCTTACATGATGAAGATCAGCCATGGAGTATATCTGAGGTGTATATCAGGGTGTGCTTCTTCCCCACATGAGAGCTGTGATGTCCAGCAACATTCATATACAAGACATTTCCCGCACTCACTAATACACCTCGAGGGTTGTATGGGATCCCTGATGTACAGGAAGACAGGACTTCAGTGAGGAACATTTCCCTCACTCAGGACAGGAATACGGCTTCTCCCCCGTGTGAGATCTCTGATGTCTGGAAAGACTGGACTTATCTGAAAAACATTTACCGCACTCAGGACAGGAATACGGCTTCTCCCCCGTGTGTGATCTCTGATGTGTGGAAAGATGGGACTTCCGTGAGAAACATTTCCCGCACTCAGGACAGGAATACGGCTTCTCCCCCGTGTGAGATCTCTGATGTCTGTAAAGATGGGACTTCCGTGAGAAACATTTCCCACACTCAGGACAGGAATACGGCTTCTCCCCCGTGTGAGATCTTTGATGTGTGGAAAGATGGGACTTCCGTGAAAAACATTTCCCACACTCAAGACAGGAAAGTGGTTTCTCCCCCGTGTGAGATCTCTGATGTTTGGAAAGACTGGACTTATCTGAAAAACATTTCCCACACTCAGGACAGGAATACGGCTTCTCCCCCGTGTGAGATCTTTGATGTGTGGAAAGATGGGACTTCCGTGAAAAACATTTCCCACACTCAAGACAGGAAAGTGGTTTCTCCCCCGTGTGAGATCTCTGATGTTTGGAAAGACTGGACTTATCTGAAAAACATTTCCCACACTCAGGACAGGAATATGGCTTCTCCCCCGTGTGAGATCTCTGATGTGTGGAAAGATAGAACTTCTGTGAAAAACATTTCCCACACTCAGGACAGGAATACGGCTTCTCCCCTGTGTGAGATCTCTGATGTCTGGAAAGACTGGTCTTATTTGAAAAACATTTCTCACACTCAGGACAGAAATATGGCTTCTCTCCTGTGTGACATCTCTGATGTGCAGAAAGATTGACCTTGTGTGAAAAACATTTCCTGCACTCAGGACAGGAATACGGCTTCTCTCCTGTGTGAGATCTTTTATGCACATTAAGATTGGATTTAGAACGGAAACACTTCCCGCACTCAGTACAGGAAAACCTCTTCTCTGTTTGAAGGATAGCACCATCCCGCACAGTCTGAGGTTCCTCAGGATAAGAGGAATACGATGGTCCGGCACCGTCCCGCACAGTCTGAGGTTCCTCAGGATAAGAGGAATACGATGGTCCGGCACCGTCCCGCACAGTCTGAGGTTCCTCAGGATAAGAGGAATACGATGGTCCGGCACCGTCCCGCACAGTCTGAGGTTCCTCAGGATAAGAGGAATACGATGGTACAGCACCGTCCTGCACAGTCTGAGGTTCCTCAGGATAAGAGGAATACAATGGTCCATCTACACTGTGTGGTGCTGGATGGACATTTGAGGTAGTCGGGTTTTCTCCTGGACTATACTGTGTGATGTCCTCATCTTCTACTTTACAGTCTGGAGACAAAGTGAGACAATCCTCTGAGGTTTTCCTCATCTCCCGTCCATCTACTAAAATAGAAATACAAAGATTATTACTAGACATGAGCAGATTGGTTCCTGCTGTGCTCCAATCAAATCATCAGATATAATATGTCCAGCTGGTAGGAAATAGGTGTAACAAAAGAGAATACATATTATTAGCCGGATTCAGGTAGAGTGGCGTATGTTTCAGCCGGCGTAACGCATCCCATTTGCACTACGCCGACGTAACATAGTGAGGCAAGTACAGTATTCACAAAGCACTTGCTCCGTAAGTTACGTTGGCATAGTGCAAATGGGCTGGCGTAACCCCGCCTAATTCAAAGTAGGCATGTAGTGGGCAGGCTACATTTAAATTAACCGTGACCCAATGTAAATGAGGGCCATTCGTACGGCGCATGCTCAGAATCACGTCGCAAATACTCCCTATGTAACGACGTCGGCTCAATGCTTTCGACGTGAACGTAACCTACGCCCAGCCCCATTCACGTACGCTTACGCAAACAACGTAAAATACGACGGCTGTTCCGTCGTCCATACCTTGCATGGGCTGCACCATCTTTTTGGTGGTTTATCATTACGCCTGCGTATGTGTTACGTAAACGGCATATCTTACTGCGACGAGCGTACGTACGTTCGTGAATCGGCTTATCTTGCTCATTTACATATTCGACGCATAAATCCACGTACACGCCCCTAGCGGCCAGCGTAAATATGCACATAAGATACGACGGCGTAGGAGACTTACGTCGGTCGTATCTTGGCCAAATTTAAGCAGATCTGGTTTCCAGAATACGCTTAAATATACGACGGCACGCATTTGGACTTACGACGGCGTATCTACTGATACGCCCTCGTAAGTCTTTATGAATCCGGCTATATGTGTTGTAGCAGAGCGTCCCAGAGAGAGCCTGGGAAAGTCCTGTTCGGGGTTTACACCTCTCCCAGGCTCCTCTCTTATACGTTCAGGGATCTCTGATCCAGTACAGGTGTTGGCCCTCTCCCCCAGGCCAATTTAAGCTCACCTGAGCAGACACCCTTTGTTCTGCCCTGGGACACACAGATAGAGTTGGTCTGTGAGAGCAAGAAGGTTGGTAAACAAAACTGTTAAGCAATCTATGTGGAGGCTGACAAGCTGTAGGTTTGTTCAGCCTGGTAGTGAGGGCGTCCATATTGTATAGTTAGAGCCGGGACACGGCTAGGCTTTTGTTTAATTACTTTTGTTTTGTTTTTCTGCACACTGTACAGCACCTGTAAAAAGACTTTGTATATAGCACCAATAAACACCCCACTGTTTGTCACTTGTATTATGGACTTGGTATCTGTGCCTGCTCATCCCAGGGAGTGTTTGTACCTGCTACCTATCCCCCAGCTTACATATGGTGGAGAATGCGGGCAGCAGTAGTAATTTACTATTTAAAAGGCCAGTACCTAAAGTGACAACATGGAGGAAATCCTCAAACAAATGGTGTTATCCAATGCTGCACTGCAGCAAGCCAATGCTATTGCACAGGAGCAAACAAAGGCCCTGTACCAACAGATTAATGCTGCACAAGAGCAATCGCAGTGGCAGATTGGTGCTGTAAAGGAGCAATCGCAGAGGCTGTTTGAACAGCTTGCCACTGCTGCAGAAGCGGATAGGAAAACCCTGACTAAGGTTGCAGAAACGCTAGCACAGTGGGCACCTGCGGAAATCAAGGATATTGGAAGCAAGCCTTCAGCCATCCATGTGGCTCGCTTTCTGTCCAAGATGACTACGGATAATGATCCAGAGGCCTTCCTACTAACATTTGAACGGACCGATGAGAGGGAAGGTTGGCCTAAAACCCAATGGGCAGGACTGATTGCCCCCTTACTGTCTGGTGAATCGCAGAAGGCCTACTATGATCTCGAGTCGGCAGAAGCGGGAGACTATGAGAAGGTCAAGTGGGAAATTCTGGCGTGACTCGGTGTCACCTTGGCCGTTCGAGCACAACGGGTCCACAGCTGGTTCTTCCAAGTTGAGAGGCCCCCAAGATCGCAGATGTTCGATCTAATCCACTTGGTGCGAAAATGGCTACAGCCGGAGTCCCTGTCTGCACCACAAATAGTGGAGCGTGTGGTCATGGACCAGTTCCAGAGGTCACTGCCAATCCCCCTGCAGAAGTGAGTCAAGGAGACCCCAATTCGGCAGATAACCTGGTGGAACTCGTTGAGAGGTACTTTGCTGCTGAGAACCTGGTCACCACCCCAACAGCCGCACAGACTTTACACCCAAAGCCACAGTCTCCCCAGGCAACCGGTAAGACTGTTCCAGGGGAAGTGGGTGGTAAGCATGGCAAGGAAGTAGGGGGGAGGATTTTTGGTGCCAGGACTGAAGTTTGGCGTCCCAAACAAGGGAAACCACTGCCTGTCAGCAAACCGAACTGGGGAAACGTCAGGTGTTTTCATTGCCAAGAACTGGGACATGTTGCAGCAAACTGCCCATTGACTGATGAACCAATGCAGTGTGATCTGTCCATTAGAAGGCAGTCTATGTTTGCTGCTGTTTCATGCGCTGCAGCACTAAATGTGGGGAAACGCATGTGTCAAATGACTGTTAATAATAAGCCTATTAAGGCCTTGCTGGACTCTGGAAGTCTGGTTACTTTGGTTACAGCCGAGATGGTTGAAACTATGAATCTTCATGCTAAAAAAGTTGCTGTGATCTGTGTACATGGGGATACCCGGGAGTATCCCATAGCCACAGTTCAGTTTAAATGGATTTTTGAAAAAAACATGTAACCATGCCTTTAACAGAGAGAAAAATTGGACTTTATAGGCACAACCCAATAAAATTAATAATGTTTTAATAGAAAAATACATAGCAATTGCACTTATGATACAAGATAGGACACAAAGAATTAATAGTAAAAGAACCCCATTCTTATCACTCTAGAAAAGGAACACTCAATAGCCACAGGGCTAGATGTAAATAATACAATGTAAGCGCTGGGTGGAGTGGTGATTTCTGAGGATGAATGATGGATTGGATGATGGATTCTTGAATGATTAAAAAATCAGCTCGACATGTTTCGCGACTTGACATACGTCGCCTCTTCGGGAGCTTCTCAGTATTTCAAAAACAACATACAATATTCCCATTAGACATAAGAATGATACATATGTACTGTTGAAAAAGCCTATGATATAGGCATACAAGTGACTAATTATGCATGTATTTATAACCATCATACTCACCGATAAACGGTGTTCATTTAATTTGGAGAAAGAGAGACTGACAATGCTGCGTCCCAAAAGACACCCCTGTTCAATCAGAGCACACCCAATTAAGGGGTGGGGACTGTTGCGTACCACCTCAAGCGATCACCATGCACCAGAGCAATTATGCAACTAGTTGGGGTATTATTAGTATTCTAAAGAGAAAGAAGCATAAAAAATACACATGAACATATAATAATTTGGGGGGACCCCCCATAACCATTGTTCATCAATTAATATATGGTAATATGAAAGTCTAAAGTCTCTAGGTACAGAATTCATAAATTGGATACCTTATAAAATTGAGACCAGACTTGGACAGATAAGAACAAGAAAAGCCGTCCACCAGGAACATCCACCAAGGAATTCCCCCAAAAATAGGAAGAGAAACAAGCAGCCACAATCTGTGATAAAGATTGGTTATAAAAGTAAGAAATAATGCATCGACAATCTTGTAAGACCAATGAAAAATTTGAGTATTTAGTATTACCTTAGTGGGCAAATAGAACCAGTGATTCTGGTGTTAATACTATGAAGGCCTTCTCATAGAGGACCACTAGATGGCGCTAAAGGGTATCCACCGCACTTTAGCACTGGGAAGTAGGCTGGTCAGAAAAAAGAAAAAATAGGATTTTTTGTACTCACCGTAAAATCCTTTTCTCTGAAGTCCATGGACGGACACAGCTCCTTAAATCTTGACAAGTGGGTTATGTTCCCTGTTTACAGGAGAGGACTAGGCAGAAACATGTTAAATAGTTAAATACATGTTACATTAACAGAGTTGAACAGCCCCGCCCAGGGGGCGGTCCCTCCAGACATAACCCTCCTCACTGCAGCTTGCAGCCTCAGTTCGTAACAAGCAGTACAAACCTAAAAAGGAGGGGTGGGAGCTGTGTCCGTCCATGGACTTCAGAGAAAAGGATTTTACGGTGAGTACAAAAAATCCTATTTTCTCTTATCGTCCATGGACGGACACAGCTCCTTAAATCTTGACAAGTGGGACGTCCCCAAGCAGTGTCAAAAAACGAGGGGTGGGAAATATATCAGTAAAAACAATTTTAACTTCACCCCAAAACAAGCAGAGCTCCTCAACGGAGGAGGTGCAACTTTAAACAGCCGCCGGCAAAAACTAGCGGCTGAAAAAAACATCATAAGATGCACTCACAGCAACCATGTAAATTCTGGAAAAAGCGTGAACGGACGAGCAAATCGCCGCCTCGCACACCTGTGAGACCGACGCATGATGTCGGGAAAAAAAAAAAAAAAAAAAAAAACCCAGGAAGCACCAATTGCCCTGGTCGAAAGTGCCGTGACCGGAAAGGGGGGCCCGCCCTTAGGAGCATAGGCCTGTATGACGGCCTGCCCGATCCACCGAGAAATGGTGGTCGACGAGACCGCCAGGCCCTTTTGTGGACCAGACACCGACACAAAAGAGAGTCAGAAGCTCCGAAATGGAGCCGTAGTAGGCTGGTATACCCGCAAAGCGCGTACCACGCCTAAAGTATGAAAGGCCGAAACCTCCTTCGGAAGAAGGGAAGGTCGCGGGCGCACCATCACCTAATCCTTATGGGGGATCAAGCATGGCGGCTTGCAAGACAAGACCGCCAACTCAGAAACCCCTCTAACAGAGGTAAAGGCCACTAAAGGGGCCACCTTCTGAGATAGTGTCAAGAGAAAATCTCTCTGATGTTTCCAAAAGGAAGGTTCCTGAAGAACCGAGAGCACCAGAGTCAAAACTCATGGGGGAAGAGATGGGCCAAGAGGGGAAAGTATATGACAAACCCCTTGCACACAAAAAAAGGGGACCCACCAGGGAACGGGCCGCAAAAAGGCCACTAAAAGAACACAGCCAAGGCTGAAATCTGCCCCCAAACGGTGCTTTAAGCAATTTTTAGATCCAATCCAAGCTTTAAAAACAGCAGGACCCTGGACATTGAAAGTACGCCCGTGGACGTCACTCCATCCCTTCGCACCAAGAGAGGTGCGACGGTAGATCCTCCGGAAGAAGACTACGGTGCCCTGTTGAGATGACCGAGTCAGACAGACCCTGGTCACCTAAAGTCTGGCTTCCAATAACCATGTTAAGCAAGTCAGTGACTGTACAACAGGAGGAAGTATGGGACCTTGAGACAGGAACCTCCTGCCCTGGCAATCGCCAGGGTGCCTCCGCTACCAGGCGCCCGATATCAGCGTACCAAGGACGCCGAGAGTAATCTGGAGCGATTAGAATCATCGGGATCTCCTCAGCATCCACTCTGTGGAGCGGCCGAGGAAGCAACTACCATGGAGGAATGGCAAAAAATCACCGATACAGACCCCACAGGGCCACCAGCGCGACTGACGCGTCTGTACAAGATCACTAGACCTGGCCACTAACTGACACCCTTGCGGCGGAGACAAGCTGCCAGGAGATCCATGCCATGTGAGGCTCACCTCCTGCAAGGGAGCCGAAACACCCCAAGCACAAAGACCAGTCGCCCTGGTCCAGCATCTGGCGACTCCAGTAGTCTGCCTGCCGGCATACCTGATGGTAGACTGAAGCCACGGCCGTGGCGTTGTCCGGCTGAAACCAGATTGGTCGACCACAAGGAGAAGCATAGCCTGATCGCCTAAAATAGTAGGACAATGAACAGTAGACAGCACCTGGTATTCCCAGGCGGTCTTCCACCAGGCACTAGCCAGGCCCGACCCTGGGTAGCTACCGAGACCAGACACATTCAAGGAGGTGTGGTCATAGGTCCACGCAAGTCCAGCGACTCAGGGCCGACTGGACCCCCCAGTTTTGTGAACCTCCAGGTTCACAACCCGTGAGCTGGCATTCGTCGTAAACACCGACCACTGGAAGGAAGGAACAACTTCCCGGACCGAAGAGTCGGGAATCTCTGTCACCAACTCAGAGAGACTCTGACTAGGTGGCGCACAGGAATCTAATGATTTCAGAGACAAGAGATTTTTACCACCTGGACAGTAGTTCCACTGGAAAACCAGGGTGTGGAACTGGGAATACTGTACCACCTTGAAGTAGGCTACCCACAGACCATGAACCAGCAGGCGCCCGGAGAGAAGACCGATTGCGTGATGCCAATACCTTCTCCGCAGACTGAAGAGTCTGCAATTTCTCCAGGGGAAGAAGGACCTTTGCCACTGAGGAGTCTGGATCAACACTAGATACTCCAACGCTGAGTCGGAACCTAGCATGCCCATAATTTGAACCCTGGGTCGCACACATGTAGGGCAGGCTTGCTGCCACTGAGCTACACTTTCTGGCCTAAACGTTTAACATCCACCCGAATCTTCGGAGGGTCTGAATGGGAATAACCTATCCACTAGGTCGGAGACAGAAGCTGCTCTCAGAAGAAAGTCGTCAAAGTAGCCAATGAGGCAAAGCCTCGCTGTCCCAACAAAATTCAAATAAGTGCGAGCTCCTAGCTGAAAACCCATGGTGCTGACGCCAGATCAAAAGGGAGGGCCACAGGCTGACAGAGACCCTTCTCTCATCACGAAGCACAGAAAAAAACACTGTGACATGTGCAAAACGGGACATGCATGTATGCGTCCCTGATGTCCGAGGACGTCAGGACATCCCCCGGATGAAGCGCAGCTACCACCGAACAAATGGATTCCATGCGGAACTACCCGACGTTCACAAAGGTATTTAGGGCCTGAGGCCCATAGAAAACCCCAAAACTCTCGTCCTGCAGGAAAGGTAAAATTACCTTGCAGCTTAGCAAATCCCACACTGCCCAAGGCAGACCGACGTGCCGGGAGGGGAAGACACAAGGACAGAACTTTGTTCTGTGGATAGGAGGAAACCCTATCTAGTACTCCGAAGACCACCTCGCAGACCCACTGGTCGGAGAGCAGGGAGGTTTCACAGAATTGTGAACCTGCAAGCTGCCCCTCCCACCTAGAGACAGGGAGGGAAGGCTGCATACATTGGCAGGATTTGGGTGCCGGCGTGATCGGCTTATGCACCCAGGGACAGATTAGTCCCCCAGCTGGGCCTTTGACGGCCTGGGAGGGTTGCCCCTAAATAATACACACACACATAGTGTGTATGTATATTATGTAGGTGTATGCACACATGTCTTTGGAGGAAACCGGAGTACCCGGAGGAAACCCACACAGACACAGGGAGCGACAATGCAAGCTCCAGGCAGATTGGCGTCAGTGTGCAGATTTGAACCAATGACTCTTTTGCTGCCAAGTAATGGAGTTAAGCACTACACCACCGTGTGCATAAAACCATTCTGAAACAGACGCCCTGGATAACAAGGGCGCAGCATTCAATGAAGCATCACAGACCTATATGAGGCCCTGGACCAGCTGGTCCGCTAGGCTAATAACCTCAGGAGAGAGTCGGTGCTCCTCCACTGTCTGGTGCAAAATGCTCACTCTGTGAGTTGTATACAGCACTAGGGGTCAGGACTACTCCAAGATGGCCGCCGAGCGTTCAGAACGCGGCCACAGGAAAAAGGCCAGCACAATGTAAGCTGCGCCATAGCGTGGCTACGACAAAATGGGCGCCAATGGGAGTTTTCAATGTAATTGAAAAATCTCCCAAAAAAATAGCGCCAGCGACCACTGAGACCCCAGTGTAGTGGCCACAATAGGCCGCAAGCCAGACCCCAGCATGGTAAACATGGAACGGGTCAGTACTTCGGATCTTCTATCAGTCAGATCCATACAAGTAGGGGTTCCCGCCCGGCGGTGAGGGACTACAAAAGCCCTCAGTGGCTTTTCTCATTCCGCATCTCAGAAGTTATCAAAGAAGGGCACAGAAGGAAAAAACCTACACAGCGGTCTGATTTGTGTGATCCAAAAAAGACCGAGCCCTCGGCGGAAACCCAGCTGCACTATGCAGCTTAGGAGAGTCCCTTGCAGCAGTAAAAAGCGCACCCATAAATGCCTTATTCTGCCTTTTTTTTTTTTTTTTTTTTTTTTAACTAGGTACCTAGTCCATGGCTCCATAACAGAGCATTCCCCAGGGGATAGCGGGGGAAGGGGGCACTCTTTTACCACCCGCCCGCAGTCCACCCCCACCCTGGCACAAACTGTGTCCAGGACTAACAATAAAAACTCTGTGGGAATCACAGGTGCTAACACCTGCTGCCACCACCAGCATGTGGGGAAGGACACAGATACTGACTCCAATATTTACATAGTGTGTATTATAATATGCACACCTGTCCATACAAATAGACAAAAGCTCCTAGAGCCCCATACAGGGCCTCTCACTCACTTGCTGCGCTGACCAGGGGTAACCAGGGGACTCCCTCAGGAGGAGACTGCCCAGTGCTGCCTGTGAGAGGAAAAGAACCGTGAGGTAACTTCTGCAGGGACCTGTGTTTAAACAGGAAAAGCCTCCTAGGGCTGTTTTATTTAAGGATAAGACACAGATACAGCATAAAAAGCAAAACCATTACAGGTGTCACCAATCAGTCAGCGTCTGCTGAAGTATAATCATAAACATCTGTGCTCATCACAAGGCTTTTTACCTCACAGGAAAGCCCAATACAAAAAAGAAAAAGCACAGGCCAGATAACACAGTCCCCTCAGGAAGGCCCCCTCCCCCCTGACAGCGGCAATGTTAGCAATGCAGCAAGGGAAAGGAGCAGGGAAGTAAGGGGAAGGGACCCCCGAACCCCAGGAATGCCCAGCTGTACCAACCCACCGAAGCAGGAGGGACTGTACTTACCCGTCCGAGCGAGGACTCGCTGACGCATTCCTGACAGACCTACAACCGCAATGGAGGTAGCTGTCGGCCCGGTCCACTGTGATTGAGACAACACCACAGCTCAGTCATATGTGGACCTCGGAGCAAAGCTCACCGGCCACCTCAGGAGTCATGAGGTATGGCGTGGCAGACCAAGCCTCTTTGCAAAGGTGTGCCCACGCTTGCTGGTCGGACTGAGTAGACTACAAGGATCTATAATATCCAGCCTGTCTCTCAGCCAACAGTTGAAAGAAGATTCTTCAAGAAAAAGTAAAGTAAAATAAAATAAAATTTCTCCTCAGGGCGCTGGGCCCAAAGGGAGCCATACGTCCATCTCCTTTGCTAGGCAGAACGAAACTGAGGCTGCAAGCTGCAGTGAGGAGGGTTATGTCTGGAGGGACCGCCCCCTGGGCGGGGCTGTTCAACTCTGTTAATGTAACATGTATTTAACTATTTAACATGTTTCTGCCTAGTCCTCTCCTGTAAACAGGGAACATAACCCACTTGTCAAGATTTAAGGAGCTGTGTCCGTCCATGGACGATAAGAGAAAAGGAAATTTGGGCAATCAGAAAAATACAAGCCCATATTATGATTAGGGAAAGGGAGGTTTTTGCAGGATTTGGGGGGGGGGGGGAAGCAGCGTGGGAACATACCTGGAGGAGTCCTAAAATAGAGATGCCAGGATCAAAATAAAGCGCAGCCGCGCTGGTGGATCTGTCTGCTCAGCTCTCCTTGCAGAGACACCTGGAGAGTGAGCAGGCTCTGGCAAATTTAAATACCCCGTTCGGATGACGTCAGGGTGATTGACATCTATCCGGCCGGCCAAAACGGACACATCGCGCATGCGTGGAACCCGCGCATGCGCAGGAGAGCCGCGAACGGCTCCCATAAAGCGATGGAAGCTGCTGGGATGTGTGGTACAGTCCCCCAGATGGTTCAGTTTAAAACTGGCTTAGGTACGGTGTCCAATGCGGTCGGACTTGTGCCCCACTTGGTGCACGAGGCCATCATTGGTAGGGACTTCCCTAAGTTTTGGGAACTGTGGGATCGTCCCGACCCAGTCGCAGTACCTGACTCAGTCGCAGAGCCAGAACTCCTGGCTACTTCTGATATTGTGGGTTCAGGGGACTCATCTCGGGGCTCTCCAAGTTTTCCTTTCTCAGTTATGGCAGGAGAGCTGGAGGAGCCTGAGGAAGTCCCCACAACCAGTAGAGCCGGACAGCCGTCTGCTGACTCTGAGCCTACGTTGGAGTTTGCTGACCTTAATGTGCACAAGGAAAATTTTGGTACTGAGCAGAGAAAAGACCCTACCCTCACCAGGACCTGGGAAAATGTAATGGCAATTAATGATGTACCTGTCGAACCAGGGGATAGGATCTGTTTTCCTTATTTCTGCAGCAGTGAGGATTTACTGTATCGTGTATGTAAAATGAATGATGAAGTGGTTGAGCAGTTGGTGGTCCCTAAGCCATATAGGCGGGTGGTGTTGGAACTTGCTCATGGGCACTTGCTAGGAGACCATTTAGGGGTTTAGAAAACCACTGAAAGAGTGTTGCGCAGGTTTTACTGGCCTGGGATACAGAAAAATATTGAGAATTATTGTCAATCCTGTCCTGTGTGTCAGATGTCAGCCCCACTTCCGAAGTTCGTTAGTGCCCTTGCCCATTATTGAAGAGCCTTTTGAAAGGATTGCCATGGACCTTGTGGGTCCGCTCCCCAAATCTGCCCGTGGTCATCAGCATATCCTCGTGATCATGGATTACGCTACCCGTTACCCCGAGGCCGTTCCCTTACGCGCCGCGTCTGTTAAAAACATTGCCAAAGAGATGTTTATGGTGTTCAGTCGGGTTGGCATCCCTAAAGAAATCCTTACAGACCAGGGTACCCCATTTATGTCACGGATAACTAGGGAGCTGTGCAAGTTATTTAAGGTGACGCAGTTGCGAACCTCGGTGTATCATCCTCAAATGGATGGCTTGGTGGAATCAATAAGACATTGAAGAGTATGTTAAAGAAGGTTGTGGACAAGGATAGGAGAAACTGGGACTTTCTGATACCGTACTTGATGTTCGCCATCAGGGAGGTTCCCCAGTCCTCTACGGGGTACTCTCTATTTGAGCCGCTCTATGGGAGACACCCTCGAGGACTCTTAGACATAGCCAAGGAAACTTGGGAGGGGGAACAGACACCCCACAAAAGTGTCATTGAGCATATCGCTCAAATGCAGGAGAGGATTGCAGCAATCATGCCGGTGGTAAAGGAACACTTACTGCAGGCCCAAGCAACCCAACAGAGAATATACAACAGGGGGGCCCAACTCCGTGTTTTCTCACCTGGTGACAGGGTCCTCGTGTTGGTTCCCACTGTTGAGAGCAAGTTCCTGGCTAAGTGGCAGGGTCCCTTTGAAGTAATTGAAAAAGTTGGGGAGGTCAATTACAAGCTGTATCAACCAGGTAAAAGGAAGCCCGAACAAATTTACCACATAAATCTGTTAAAGCCCTGGAAGGATAGACTGGCATTGACTGCGAGGTCCCTCCCTGTAACGCCTAAACAAACTGAGTCCCCTCTGGTCCCTGAGGTCACGATTCCAGACACCCTGTCATGTTCCCAAAAACAGGAAGCTAGAGAGTTCCTGATAAGGAATAGAGAGAAGTTTTCAGAGTTGCCTGGCACGACCTCAGCCGTTCAGCATGATATTGTTACTGAACCAGTGGTCCGTGTCAAGCTCAAACCGTACCGAATTCCTGAAGCGAGGAGAAAGGACATCAGTGATGAAGTTAGAAGGATGTTGAAGCTAGATGTTGGAGCATGGGTCTTCAAACTATGGCCCTCCAGTTGTTCAGGAACTACAATTCCCATCATGCCTAGTCATGTCTGTGAATGTCAGTGTGTTACAATGCCTCATGGGATGTGTAGTTCTACAACAGCTGGAGGGCCGTAGTTTGAGGATCCCTGTGTTGGAGGAATCCAATAGTGACTGGTCTAGCCCCATCGTGTTAGTCCCAAAACCGGATGGCACTTGGAGGTTCTGCAATGACTTTAGGAAGCTTAATGCAGTGACAAAGTTTGACACGTACCCAATGCCCAGAGTAGACGAACTTATAGACCGACTTGGCAAAGCTCGCTATCTGACCACTTTGGACTTGACAAAAGGGTATTGGCAAATACCCCTGACTGCTAGCGCCAAAGAGAAGACTGCATTTGTAACCCCGGAGGGATCCTTTCAATATAAGAGGATGCCTTTTGGGTTGCAAAATGCCCCTGCAACGTTTCAGAGGGCTATGGACAGGACCCTAAGGCCTCATCGACAGTATGCAGCAGCCTATCTAGATGACATAGTGGTACATAGCACTGACTGGGAGTCTCACTTGCCCCGTGTCCAGGCTGTCCTTGATTCCCTCTTCAACAAAGAATTTACGGCAAATCCCAAAAAATGTGGCATCGGTCTAGAGGAAGCCAAGTCTTTTGGCTACACTTTTGGCCGTGGTGTCATAAAGCCCCAGGTGAATAAAATAGAAGCCATCCAGGAGTGTCCACGTCCTGCAAATAAAAAGCAGGTCAGGGCTTTTCTTGGCATTGCGGGGTATTATAGAAGGTTTATCCCAAATTTACTCCCCCGATTTCACCAAAGACTTTTTGGTTCAAACGGATGCCTCTGATGTAGGTGTCGGGGCAGTACTGTGACAGGTACACAATGGGGAAGAACACCCTGTCGTGTACCTAAGCAGAAAGCTTAATGACCATGAGAAAAAATATGCAGTCATTGAAAAGGAGTGTTTAGCCATAAAGTGGGCCGTGGATGCACTCAGGTACTACTTGTTGGGGCGCCAGTTTGAGTTGATAACTGACCATGCTCCCCTGAAATGGAAGGCCCAAAAGAAGGAGATGAATAGACGGGTGAACCGGTGGTTTTTGGCCCTACAGGATTACTCCTTCACGGTAAAACACAGGCCAGGTGTGGAGATGGGGAATGTAGATGCCCTGTCCCGTGTTCACTCCTGTTGGGCTACAGGTGTTCCAACCCTGGGGTTGAAACAAGGGGGGAGGATGTGTAGCAGAGCGTCCCAGAGAGAGCCTGGAAAAGTCATGTTCGGGGTTTACACCTCTCCAAGGCTCCTCTCTTATACGTTCAGGGATCTCTGATCCAGTACAGGTGTTGGCCCTCTCCCCCAGGCCAATTTAAGCTCATCTGAGCAGACAGCCTTTGCTCTGCCCTGGGACACACAGATAGAGTTGGTCTGTGAGAGCAAGAAGGTTGGTAAACAAAACTGTTAAGCAATCGATGTGGAAGCTGACAAGCTGTAGGTTTGTTCAGCCTGGTAGTGAGGGCGTCCATATTGTATAGTTAGAGCCGGGACACGGATAGGCTTTTGTTTAATTACTTTTGTTTTGTTTTTCTGCACACTGTACAGCACCTGTAAAAAGACTTTGTATATAGTACCAATAAACACCCCACTGTTTGTCACTTGTATTATGGACTTGGTATCTGTGCCTGCTCATCCCAGGGAGTGTTTGTACCTGCTACCTATCCCCCAGCTTACAATATATATATATGTAGGAGACTGTGTGTGTGTATATATATATATATATATATATATATATATATATTAAATGCACTGCAGCTAACTGAATCACCTGCCTGCTCAATCTAAATGACACTCTGTCTCTGTCCACGCCAACAACACACTACACAGGGCCGATGTGCAGGTGGGGCGTGGACTTAGTCCCCCTGAACCATAATTGGCCAAAGGCAGCCTGCTTTGGCCAATTATGGCTCTCTTTGAATGACTGTGCTGGGATTGGCCAAAGTATGCGGGTCATAGTGCATGCTTTGGCCAATCATCATACAGCAATGCACTGCAGTCTCGCGGTGCATTATGGTGCTTGACGCGGCGCTCGTATATGGTGCGAACGCCCCATAATGTTTGTTTTTCGATGAACGGGCGAACAGCCAATGTTTAAGTGGAACTCATGTTCAACCCGAACGTAAAGCTCATCCCTACTAGTGAGAGACCGGGAGCTCAGGGAGAGAAGATCTGCAGTGAGAGACTGTGTGAGAAGAAGAGAACTATTCTGTGTTACCAAGAGTTATGTAGAACTAGCGTTAGTGACTGTAACAAGATTTGTTACCATAGGAGACAGCGGTCCTACCTATACAGAAGTGGTGTCCGGCTGGAGGCCTTCCACTGTATAGCAGTCTACCTATAGAAGTCTCGGAGTCTGACAATTGTCATTACATCTACTCAAATGTGTCCTGGCCCTAAACCGGCTCTCCAACCGTTCTTGTTCAGAGATAATAAAGAGTATGTAATGTACAACATAGAGTATATAGTGCAGGGGACAGGAGTATGTAATGTACAACATAGAGTATATAGTGCAGGGGTCAGGAGTATGTAATGTACAACATAGAGTATATAGTGCAGGGGTCAGGAGTATGTAATGTACAACATAGAGTATATAGTGATGGGTTAGGACTCATGATATTGGTATTCAGTAATCAGTGGCGGATGAAATGTTTACTGGAGATAAGTTGCAGAGATCCCACACCGCTGCCTCCCATCTCCTGAGACTGCACTCAGTGACTTGGGTCTGAGACTATACAGACATATCCCTCCACCCGGCACAGCCAGCAAATAACAGAGCAAGTAACCCGGGAGAACTGTTCTGTCAGAGATCTCACTAGACCCGGGCATGGGGCAGAAGACCCAAGGTACATACGCCAGGTGTCTAGGTCAAGCAAACCCTATGGTGAAAATCAACATTTTGCTGCCAGCTGAACCCCAGAATCTCCATAAATCCAGTCTAGAGACATAAATTGTGTCTGCAGCACAGAGAAGGAAGATTATCCGAGAGAAATACAGGAATACAGGACGGGGAACACAGCTCAGGAAAGTGACCAGGGGATTACAGGCTGATATCACCCAGTCCCCGCCCTACTCTGGACCAATCAGTGAGCAGTATAGGTGGAGGAATGGAATTAGTGTTAATGACCCACCTGTGCTGATCTCTGTAGGAGTGTCCTCCTCTATAAATGTCCCCGTTATTCCATCCTCCTCCATAGACTGCTGATCATCCCTCACATACGTCTCTTCTTCTGATTTCACCTCAAATTCTATATCGATTGGATCTCCACTCTAAACCAAGAGAATGAGAGAGAATATCATCTGTAAGATATAAACTTACATACAAAATCCACACATCATCTCCACCAGTCCATGTTCTAGATGCTCCGCCCCACCGACCTTGTAACAGTGGGGGATGGTGTGACCTTCCTGTGTGGAATCCCGGGAATACAGAGGACGGGGACATCTCTCTGGTGGGTTCCTGGTATTAGGTGGCTCCATCATATCCTTGTGTCCTTCTGAAAACTCCTCCATCACTCCATACTCCTCATCCTCCTCTTTATACTCTTCTTTAATATCATCATCACCGAGGTTTCCACTCTGAATATATAATAAAACATTCATTATAATAAACATGTTTGTGTATAAATCATAACCACCAATAATTGTTCCTCATCTACCTGATGATGGTGGGGGATGGTGTGTTCTTCCTCCATCACCCCATCCTCATCATCCTCCTCTTTTATCTCTTCTTTGACCTCAACTTTAGGATCTCTCAGGTTTCCACTCTGAATATAGAATAAAAATGACATCAATGGTAACAATGCAGATAATGTACAGATCCTAATGATACTATCAGTGATTGTTCCTCATCTACCTGATGAAGGTGGGGGATGGTGTGACCTTCCTGTGTGGAATCCCGGGAATACAGAGGACGGGGACATCTCTCTGGGGGGTTCCCATTACTGGATCCATCTGTAGGAAACACACACACTGACTGAATACATTGTTTCTATGTGTTTATCAGATGATGGGGGATCTAGGTGGAGCCTCTGTACTGCTCTCTCCTTTACAATAAAGTCTCCTCTTACCCGGTGATGTGAGGGGCGGCT
This sequence comes from Rana temporaria, assembly GCF_905171775.1. NCBI lineage: Eukaryota > Metazoa > Chordata > Amphibia > Anura > Ranidae > Rana > Rana temporaria. Next base: position 1,740,305 of record NW_024404461.1, on the reverse strand, counting down.
GATTGTCCATCATGACGTCCTTGTAGAGATCCTTGTGTCCTTCTAAATACTCCTACATAGGGAAATAGACAGTGACATCACCTGATACTTACAAAGATAAAGTCATCATCCAGACACATCCCTTGTGTTGAACCTTCACAGACATCAGGAATAGTTATTTCTTCCTCCATAAAAATTATAAAATCAAAATCAACTATCATAAGTAAGGATGAGCTCCGGCGTGTGTGGAACCTCACTGAATAATACTCTTACTAAATAATCTAGAGTGGGTGACTGGGGACAAAGAGAAGGCAAATTTATTAAATGTTTTCTTCAGCTCTGTGTATACAATGGAGCATGGGGGAGCTCATGCCCAAAATGGGGGTGGGAGTGACACAGCCCCAAATCCACAATGGCTCAAAAGTGATATGGTCCAGAAATATTTAGACAGAATAAAGGTGGATAAAGCACCTGGACCTGATGGCATCCATCCACGGATCCTAGGTGAGTTGAGCTCTGTCATTTCAAAGCCACTGTATCTAATATTTAGGGACTCATTAAAGACAGGAATAGTACCACTGGATTGGCGCAGGGCCAATGTGGTGCCCATATTTAAAAAGGGAACAAAGTCTTTACCAAGTAACTATAGACCTGTTAGTCTAACTTCTATAGTTGGGAAGATACTGGAACGTTTAATAAAAGACCACATGGATGAGTTCTTGCAGGAAAAAAACTATTTAAGCAGCAGACAACATGGATTCATGAAAGACAGAAGTTGTCAGACAAACCTGATTTCCTTTTATGAAGAGGTAAGTAAAACCCTGGACAGAGGCGTGGCTGTGGACGTGATATATTTGGATTTTGCAAAAGCGTTCGATACAGTTCCGCACACACGGCTCATGTGTAAGCAGGGCCGGACTGGGAATGAAAACCAGCCCTGGAAATAATTTCATACCAGCCCCACAGCATTAGGCCCCGTACACACGACCAGTTTCCTCGGCAGAATTCAGCTTCCGACCGAGTTTCTGGCTGAATTCTGCCGAGAAACCCGGCCGTGTGTACACTTTCGGCCGAGGAAGCCGACGAGGAAATAGAGAACATGTTCTCTATTTCCTCGTTGTTCTATGGGAGCTCTCGCCCCGCCGAGCTCCTCGGCGGCCTCAGTGCTGAACTGGCCGAGGAACTCGATGTGTTTGGCACGTCGAGTTCCTCGGCCGTGTGTACGAGGCCTATGGCTGCTTTCACATTCAGGCGTGGAGCCGCGGTGACGGTATAGCCGCGCTATTTGTAGCGCTGCTATACCATCGTATTTACCGCGATATTCGGGCGCTAGCGGTGAGGTTTTAACCCCCGCTAGCGGCCGAAAAAGATAACCATAACAAAAAAAACACCCAAGAATGCAGTAAAAGCACCCATAATTATGGCCTTACCAGCACCCATAATTGCAGCAATATCAGCACCCATAATTGCAGCAATATCAGCACCCATAATTGCAGCAATATCAGCACCCATAAATGCGGCAATATTAGCAGCCATAAATGCGGCAATATCAGCACCCATAAATGCGGCAATATCAGCACCCATAAATGCGGCAATACCAGCACCCATAATTGCAGCAATATCAGCACCCATAAATGCGGCAATACCAGCACCCATAATTGCAGTAATATCAGCACCCATAAATGCAGCAATATCAGCAGCCATAAATGCGGCAATATCAGCAGCCATAAATGCGGCAATATCAGCACCCATAAATGCGGCAATATCAGCACCCATAAATGCGGCAATATCAGCACCCATAAATGCGGCAATATCAGCACCCATAAATGCGGCAATACCAGCACCCATAATTGCAGTAATATCAGCACCCATAAATGCGGCAATATCAGCACCCATAAATGCGGCAATATCAGCACCCATAAATGCGGCAATATCAGCACCCATAAATGCGGCAATATCAGCACCCATAAATGCGGCAATATCAGCAGCCATAAATGCGGCAATATCAGCAGCCATAAATGCGGCAATATCAGCACCCATAAATGCGGCAATATCAGCAGCCATAAATGCGGCAATATCAGCACCCATAAATGCGGTAATATCAGCACCCATAAATGCGGCAATATCAGCAGCCATAAATGCGGCAATATCAGGGGGAGAGAGGGAGTAGGATCACCAGCGGCCCTGTCTGCTTAGCACACACGCACAATCACACATGATGATGACTTTAAGGCCTCTTCCACACTGGGGCGGTGGGGGCATCGGCAGTAAAGCTCCGCTATTTTTAGCGGGGTGCTTTTAATGGCCGCAAAGTGCCGCTTTGATTTCAATGGGCAGGGGCGCTTTAGGAGCCACTCCTACTGCGCCTCAAAGATGCTGCTTGCAGGAAATTTTTTAATGTCCTACCAGCGCACCGCTCTAGTGTGAAAGCACTTGGGCTTTCACACTGGAGTGAATGTATCCACTCTTTCAGGGCGCTCTGCAGACGCTATTTTTTGCGTTATAGCGCCTCAGTGTGAAAGGGGTCTTAGACTACTTTCACACTGAGGTACTTCGCAGGCGCTACAAAATAGCGCCTACAAAATGCCCTGAAAGAGCCTCTTTTCTCACTCCAATGCGAAAGCTTTCACACTGGAGCGGTGCGCTGGCAGGATGCGCAAAAAAGTCCAGCTAGCCGCATCTTTGAGGCCCTGTAGGAACGGTGTATACACTGCTTCTAAAGCGCCCCTGCCCATTGAAATGGGCAGGGGCGCAAAAACAACAGTAAAGCGCTGCTAAAATAGCGACACTTTGCTGCCGACGGCGCAACGCCCCAGTGTGAAAGTAGCCTAAGTCACATGCCCATCCCCCCATCCTCTCTGAGATTATTATACAGATTTCAATTTTATTGCAAGGGCAGCAAAGGTAGGTGACAGAGAGAGAAGGGGGGTGCATATATGGGACACTGGGACGGGAGCACAGGGGGACACTGGGATGGGGGAGGGGAGTACAGGGGGGGACACTGGGATAGGGGAGGGGAGTACGGGGGGGACACTGGGATAGGGGAGGGGAGTACGGGGGGGACACTGGGATAGGGGAGCGGAGTACAGGGGGGACACTGGGATGAGGGAGGGGAGTACAGGGGGGACACTGGGATGAGGGAGGGGAGTACAGGGGGGACACTGGGATGAGGGAGGGGAGTACAGGGGGGACACTGGGATGGGGGAGGGGAGTACAGGGGGGACACTGGGATGAGGGAGGGGAGTACAGGGGGGACACTGGGATGAGGGAGGGGAGACACTGGGATGAGGGAGGGGAGTACAGGGGGGGGCACTGGGATCAGGTTATGGAGAACTTTTCATACAGAAACATTACTCCCCTCCCCCCATCCGGTCACCCCGGCCCCCCCCCCCCGGACTGCAATTGTCTATTTCTTCACCTTGTGCTCCAGCCTCCAAGGCAGGGTGGCGACGCCGTTCACTTCTCCTCTGCGGTTCTCTCCCCCTCACTCGTGACCCAGTACAGAGACATTGTGGGCTGTCCTGACTCCTGGCGCCGCGCGGGAAGATGGAATATGTCCCGACGTTTGTTTCTCCTGCTCGGCTCCTCCCCTTAGACACATGATCAGTGATGCTGCTCACTGATTAGCTAGGTAGGTAAGAAGGGAAGTGCGGCAGTGAGCATGGCGGCCGCAACCCGCCGGCCCGCGGCTGGTTACTGCAGTGACAGTCTGGAACTGGAAGGCTATGCAAAAGTAGCCCCAGGGAACTCAGTGCAGCCGACGGCGACACCCCTGCACAACTGAAATGAGCGGCGGCGATGGCGGCCGCAGCTACGGCCCACCACTGATTGGATATGATTGACAGGCACTGCAGGCAGATACAGCAGGCAAAATCAAGCGGCCTACCGGGAATTTTCCCGGTATCCCGGTAGGCCAGTCCGGCCCTGTGTGTAAGGTAAGGTCTACAGGATTGGATATATCAGTTTGTAAATGGATAGAAAACTGGCTGAAAGACAGAATTCAGAGAGTCGTGGTTAATGATTCTTACTCTGAATGGTCCAATGTTATCAGTGGTGTACCCCAAGGTTCAGTGCTGGGACCCTTACTTTTCAATATATTTATAAATGATATTGGGTCTGAGATCAAAAGTAACATTTCTGTCTTTGCAGATGACACCAAGCTATGCAGTGAAATAACGTTCTTACAGGATGTCTCCAATTTACAAGCCGACCTCAATGCTCTGTCTAATTGGGCGACTGAGTGGCAGATGAGGTTTAATGTTGATAAATGTAAAGTTATGCACTTGGGGGCTAAGAATATGCATCATACATACTAGGGGGAGTACAACTGGGGGGATCTGTAGTGGAGAAGGATCTGTAGTGGAGAAGGATCTGTAGTGGAGAAGGATCTGGGGGTCTTGGTAGATCATAAGCTCAATAATGGCATGCAATGCCAAGCTGCGGTTTCCAAAGCGAGCAAAGTCCTTTCTTGTATTAAGAGAGGTATGGACTCCAGAGACAGAGATATAATTTTGCCCCTGTACAAATCATTAGTAAGACCTCATCTGGAATATGCAGTTCAGTTTTGGGCCCCAGTTCTCAAAAAGGATATCGGGGAACTGGAGAAAGTGCAGAGAAGGGCAACCAAACTGATAAGAGGCATGGAGGAGCTCAGCTATGAGGAAAGATTAGAAGAACTAAATTTATTCACTCTTGAGAAGAGGAGAATAAGGGAGGATATGATCAACATGTACAAATATATAAGAGGTCCATACAGTGAACTTGGTGTTGAGTTATTCACTTTACGGTCATCACTGAGGACAAGGGGGCATTCTTTACGTCTAGAGGAAAAGAGATTTCACCTCCAAATACGGAAAGGTTTTTTCACAGTAAGAGCTGTGAAAATGTGGAACAGACTCCCTCCAGAGGTGGTTCTGGCCAGCTCAGTAGATTGCTTTAAGAAAGGTCTGGATTCTTTCCTAAATGTACAGAATATAACTGAGTACTAAGATTTGTAGGTAAAGTTGATCCAGGGTAAATCCGATTGCCTCTCGGGGGATCAGGAAGGAATTTTTTCCCCTGCTGTAGCAAATTGGATCATGCTCCGCTGGGGTTTTTTGCCTTCCTCTGGATCAACTGTGGGTATGGAGTTGGGTGTGTGGATTTTACTGTGTTTTTTATTTATTTTTTATTTTTTTTTGTGGTTGGACTGGATGGACTTGTGTCTTTTTTCAACCTGACTAACTATGTAACACGTGCGGAGCCCGCCAGGAAGTCGGCACCCGCGCTGCGCTAATCACAGCCAGGCAGACATTTCCCGATCTCTGCAGCCGAGCATCGGGAAATGATTAGCGCAGCGCGGGTGCCGACTTCCTGGCGGGCTCCGCACGTGTTCAATGCGAACACGCCGGAGCTCATTCTTAATCATAAGTCCACCTCTAAAAAAAAAAAAAAAAACAACCCGTATTATCGTATAATCTGTTAGTATAAACTGAAATGAAGAGAATGTTCCGGCCCTGTAAGTGGGGGAATGTTCTGACCCTGAAGGGGTTAATCTAGGTCTCCACACTATATATGTGTGTATCATCATCTGCTGGAGATAAAAGACGTCACAGTGACTATGGAGGAAGAGGATGGACATGACGGGGTTACTGGGTGTAAATAGAAGATAAGATCTTATTACCTCCTCTGCTGCTTCTTCCAGCGATGTCTCCTCACCATTTCCTCCCGACTCACCTCTCACCCGGAACTTCCTGTCTGTCCCTGACATTACTTCCTGTCTTCCATAGAGACTTCTTCTCTCTATGGTAGAAGTGAGATCACCATCTTGTGGAGATCAGAGGAACTGCATCCCAGAGAAACGTCTCATAGGTGTCCTTTTATGAAAGTGCGGTAAAATACCGCTATTCAGTTCTCAGGCATTCTCAGGGGAGATCGCTCTCCTCTGAGTGCCTGTTTATGAAGTTTGTAGATCGATTCTCATGTTGAGATGAGGAGCGATCTACAAACGGCTGGAAACTCCTGAGAACTGCTTCTCTCACTGTAATCTCGCGTGATGTAGCGGGATTACAGTATGAGGAAGTGAAAAATACAGAAAAAGATGAACACGAATCAGCACACATTATACACCACACATTAATAAAATAATAAAGTTACATTCCCACCAAACAATATACATTAACCGAATTATTAAAAAACATTGTTTTTATCAATATTTAAAGCTCATACATGTGCCTATTTACATGTGAATGGTGTATAGTAAATGAATGGAATCCCACATATGTAATGCAGCTATACACCATTCATATCAATGAAAAATACATTTATAATCATTACATTTTTTTTTTTAATAAAGTATACAAATATAAACCCTGTATAACTGTAATAGAACAGTCCATGGGTAAAACCATATTTTAGGGTTTACAATTTTTTTTTTTAATAATAAATAAAAAATTATATAAAAATGACTTTAATAGCATTTTAACATTTTAATGCAGGTAGACTAATATATATATATGTGTGTGTGTGTGTGTGTGTATATATATACATATATATACACACACACATAGAAATAAACAAACACACACATATACATACACTATAAATTCCTAACCTGCTCATTTTGGGGGGTGTATTGGGGGGAAGATGGGATCTGACTGTATAGCTGCTTGTGTGTGAAGCATGGAAGACAAAAGACTTCCTTCTTCCTCCACAATACTCAGCCAGCTTCGGCTTCTCTCTCGGATTCTCCACCTCTGAGATGGTGAATCAGAAAGTGAGAATTCTGTCACAGATCGCCAGTGAGGTGCTGAGATCGCACCTTCATAAACTGCTTTCCGTTTCTGTGACAGTCAGTTACAGATTCTCACTGTGCTGAGATAATCAGTGGAGAGAACATGTTCTCCGCTGATTACCTCAGCTTCATAAACTGTGTATGACCCAGGGGAGGGCTGGCAGCCTTAGGCCTGGGGGGCAAGTCCAGTCAAGTGGCCCATAGAGCGTGGAAAAGTTATGGATTGAGGAAAACAGTATAGGATTTTTCATGATCACAAGAGTCCGCACAGAGGCCCCCCTTACATCAGAGTCCGCACAGAGGCCCCCCTTACATCAGAGTCCACACAGAGGCCCCCCTTACATCAGAGTCCGCACAGAGGCCCCCCTTACATCAGAGTCCGCACAGAGGCCCCCCTTACATCAGAGTCTTCACAGAGGCCCCCCTTACATCAGAGGCTCCCCTTACATCAGAGTCCACACAGAGGCCCCCCTTACATCAGAGTCCCCTTTTTTATACACTGGTAGCCAGGAGAGGCAGGATAGACTAGAGAGGGTGAGCTTACCAGGATGGAGGATTCTTTTTGGGTTCAAACTTTTTGTCCAGTGCCCACACATGCCCGGGGAGTGTGGGCGGGGCAGACTCAGAAGAAGGAGGAGCATATGAGCTCTATCTCTCCTCGTGTCTTTGCAGAGAGAGAAGGGGATGTCAGCGCTGGTGTGCGCTGAGGCTGAGCTATGTGTGAGACGAGACATAGCTCTGCAGCCATCTACCTCGGAGCTGACACAGGCACGGCTGCACAGTGGGAGGTGAGCGGGGGCAGTGACCTGTGTTAACAGAGCTCCAGCAGGCATATTCCTGCTCTGCAAAAACAGCATTTGGTAGTGGCGGCCGGTGGCTGTGCATAGTGTCACCAGCTCGGGGGGAGATTTCCACCCTGCCCCCCCCCCCCTCCCCTGGTATGACCTGAGATCAGCAGTGAGAATCGGGATCGCCGCTGATCTCACTTTCATAAAAGCACACCATAGTCTGAACACGGCCTTGTGCTGTGTGTGTATGTATTGTATATCCTTATAGATGGGTCATCTCCACTCCCACCAAGGGGGAGAGAAATATATTACTGCCTAGTCCAGCCTTTCTCAGCCATGGTTCCTCCAAAGGGTTCTAGCGGTTCCTTGAGCAATGGACAATTTCTGTCTCTCTAACAACTGACATCAATGATCTGTAAGGAGGGCAGTCTTCCCACTGATGACATATAAGAGGGTCCTTCTCCCATTGGTCAACAATGTAAGGGACCACTACACTGACCACTGATATAAGGAGAAATTCCATCCAAACCGTGAGATTGGTCAGAGACTAATTGGTATTATTCTGGGCATTGCCAGACTAGGTCTTGGTGACAGAGAGAAGGGTGATGCTGCTCATACTATAAGTAACCGTCATCTACATCATGGACATCTTCTTCAGCTTCTTAGTAAATAGGATGGAAATTTTCACAATCCTATATGTAGCTCCTGTTAAGTAGGCGCTATTTTGTAAATTTAGTTATCTGAGCTGTATTTGGCTCAGAATATTATGCCAAATTGTGGGTTTCTGTTCGAGTTCTGCTGTGTTGCACATCTTCCACTTGACTGTGGGTGTCGCTGTCACCAGGAGTCAAGGTCCAGTCTTGGGGCCTGCTCACCCGAGGCTCCACAACTGAGAGTAGGCCCAGGAGTTTTTGGGGCCTACTGGTCCAGGGGTGGTCCTGTGCTGTCTTGCCTGCGGGAAGAAGCCGAACAATTGGGGGCTCAATTGGAGGACCCATCCTGGCCAATTTACCTCACTGTGCTGCCGGCCTGGCTGAAAGATCCTGGCACCGTGTACTGTGTGCTTTCTTTGGAGCTTTGCAGAGTGTGTGGTTACATGATCTTGTGGCAGAGGACTGTGTGACGACTCGACGACACTCATCAAGTCTGTGGCAGAGACTTTGAACGAGCTTTGCACCGGCTGCTAGGTCAGTGAGAGAGGCCTATCTGGTTGTTGCTGAATCCAGTGTGGAACCGATTTGTCCTCTGGATCTAAGACTGTACCCGTGATCCACAAGCAAGGTACCTGAATCTCCCCTATCCCTCCACCCCTCTGATGAACCTGGTTTAATAAAACCCTTGAAGAAAAAGAAATTAAGTGTTGGTGCGGACATTTGTGAATAACTCTTCAAGAGGGACCCCTGGGACGAGTGTGGTGAACAGTAAGGTAACGGCAGGCCCAAATCTAAACCAGCAGCTCCTTCGGGGGTAGTGCTACATATAGAAGAGGTTGGGGGTCCTGAGTAGTCATAGAAAGGCCCAGCACCCCAATAGTAGAGGAAGAGGTGGTCTGGTGACATGGAGAAGAAGACTCCGGTCAGTCTCTGGATCTCCATCATTGGAAACATGGTGAGACAACAAATACAGCGGGATGGTGGAGGAGATGTTGGTGTCGGTGTGGAAATGGACAGAACACGGGATGATGACACTGAAAGAACAATACGGCTTCATTCTACGATATGTCAAGGAGAGAACCGTACAGGAGAGACTTTTCTCTCTAATTAATGTCAGAAGAAGACCCTGATCACTGTATATGATATACTCCTGACCCCTGTATATGATATACTCCTGACCACTGTATATGATATACTCCTGACCTCTGTATATGATATACTCCTGACCACTGTATATGTTATACTCCTGACCTCTGTATATGATATACTCCTGACCTCTGTATATGATATACTCCTGACCCCTGTATATGATATACTCCTGACCTCTGTATATGATATACTCCTGACCTCTGTATATGATATACTCCTGACCTCTGTATATGATATACTCCTGATCTCTGTATATGATATACTCCTGACCTCTGTATATGATATACTCCTGACCACTTTATATGATATAATCCCGACCACTGTATATGATATACTCCTGACCCCTGTATAGGATATACTCCTGACCCCTGTATATGATATACTCCTGACCCCTGTATATAATATACTCCTGACCTCTGTATATGATATACTCCTGACCCCTGTATATGATATACTCCTGACTTCTGTATAAGATATATTCCTGACCACTGTATATGGTATACTCCTGACCGCTGTATACAATATACTCCTGATCACTGTATACAATATACTCCTGACCTCTGTATATGATATACTCCTGAGCTCTGTATATGATATACTCCTGACCTCTGTATATGATATATTCCTGACCCCTGTATATGATATACTCCTGACCACTGCACTAGGCCCATTATTCAGGGTTACCTTTAACCTGAAGACCTGTGAAGACATTTAACCACTTCCTACCCAGCCTATAGCAAAATGACGGCCAGGAAGTGGTTCAGTTATCCTGATTGGGTGTCATATAATGTGCAACAGGATAAGCGGCAATCATCGCCCTAGGAGGTTCGCAGCGTGGCGATCTCTTGTGGTGTGTCACCCTGAACCACCAGGGATATGCCAATCAGTGCTCATTAGCAATGCCTGTCAGTGCCATCAGTGATGCATATCAGTGCCACTCCTATATACCCATCAGTGCAGCCTTACAGTGCCCATCAGTGAAGGAGAAAACTTACTCAGGTTCCACATTTTATAAATTTTGAATTTCCGGGTTTTCAAATTAATGAATGCCGATCATAACTAATGACCCGAAAAGCGAAGAAACAAATGAAAGGAAAACAAAGAAATGTTTGGTCAGTGCACATGTCTACAGCTTAGTAGATGATAAATTAGACAGATAACTGAGAAGCCGCAGATGTCACTCGCTAACAAGCTTTTAGATGTTTTACGAAGTTCCAAGGAATGTCTATACAAGAGGAAATCTATATGTTGTAAACGCCTAGAAGAGGCCACTTGGCATCCTGACGTGAGTCGCTCCTTTCCCTGGTGAAATAAAAGATTTGTTTTCCTGGAGTCCGTGTCCGGAGTCCATTCCTGGTTTCCCAGAACTCAAAGAGCCGTTTTGCTGCAACATTTATCTGGTGCATTGGCCGGGAAACCAGGTGTGACGGCTGTGACAGGTGACAACACCACCAGCAATTCTTCTCATTCCACCGACACACACAACTTTTTTTTCTCTTCAATACATTTTTTTATTATAATTTTTACTTTTAAACAGATTACAGTCATAGAATCAGGAAATAGTAAAAAGGTAGAAATGCGATTGGTCAGGAAAATGACTTGTCTGGAATGTGGAGGCGGAGTCGTACAATACAATACACAACGTGTTCCATTATTATAACAAAGTATTGTAGAAAAGATCACACCATAGAAAATGGGGGAAAAGGACAAAATAAACACGGATATTAAGGGGGAATTTGTGTACGAGGAACACAAATTTTTTTGGGGGTGCGCACTGAATATTGGATCCATTTAAATCGGATTTTTCACAGCGGTGACAGCTTTGGAAACCTCCATATGAACTGTTTTTTTATCATTTATTTCTTTTTTCATAAATAGTTTTATGGAATGTATAATTATTTGTTTCTATAAGATTTATAGATACGTAGCGCTGCACTATTTTCACACAATTAATACGCGGCTTCTACTTTTCAGAGGTGCGATATCCTTCTCTGTACAATCCGTGTTTTATTGATTGCATGGAATATTGGAATTTTCTGAGATTGTGGATTTGGGGTTTTCATGAGCTGGAAGCCACAATCATCACAATGATGACAAATCACGGCTTGAACCCTCTTGCTTTGCATGTAATGAGTCTCTCTCATATATTAGTCTCGCCTTTTAAGTTGCATTAGTGAAATAAATGAACTTTTGCACCATATTCAAATTTTTCGAGTTTCACCCGTATATCAGGGTGTGCTTCTTCCCCACATGTCCAGCAACATTCACATACAAGACATTTGATGTGTGGAAAGCTTGGACTTCACTGAAAAACATTTCCCGCACTCAGAACAGGAAAAAGGCCACTCCCCTGTGTGTGATCTCTGATGTATGGAAAGAATGGACTTCTGTGAAAAACATTTCCCGCACTCAGAACAGGAAAAAGGCCACTCCCCCGTGTGTGATCTCTGATGTGTGGAAAGCTTGGACTTCGTTGAAAAACATTTTCCGCACTCAGAACAGGAATAAGGCTTCTCCCCCGTGTGTATTCTCTGATGTATGGAAAGCTTGGACTTCTCTGAAAAACATTTCCCGCACTCACAACAGGAATACGGCTTCTCCCCCGTGTGTATTCTCTGATGTGTGGAAAGCTTGGACTTCATTGAAAAACGTTTCCCGCACTCAGAACAGGAAAAAGGCTTCTCCCCCGTGTGTGATCTTTGATGTGTGGAAAGACTAGACATCTGTGAAAAACATTTCCCACACTCAAGACAGGAAAAAGGCTTCTCCCCCGTGTGTGATCTCTGATGTGTGGAAAAATGGGACTTATCTGAAAAACATTTCCCGCACTCAGAACAGGAAAAAGGCTTCTCCCCCGTGTGTGATCTCTGATGTGCGGAAAGATGGGGCTTCTGTGAAAAACATTTCCCACACTCAGAACAGGAAAAAGGCTTCTCACCCGTGTGTAATCTCCGATGTGTGGAAAGATGGGACTTCACTGAAAAACATTTCCCGCACTCAGAACAGGAATACGGCTTTTCCCCCGTATGAGATCTCTTATGTGTGGAAAGATTTGATTTCCGTAAAAAACATTTCCCGCACTCAGAACAGGAAAAGGGCTTCTCCCCCGTGTGAGATCTCTGATGTGTGGAAAGACTGGACTTCACCGAAAAACATTTTCCGCACTCAGAACAGGAAAAAGGCTTCTCCCCAGTGTGAGATTTTGTATGCGTATTAAGACCGCACTCAGAAAAGAAAAACTTCTTATCTGTTGGAAGGACGGCACCGTCCCGCACAGTCTGAGGTTCCTCAGGATAAGAGGAATACGATGGTCCGGCACCGTCCCGCAAAGTCTGAGGTTCCTCAGGATAAGAGGAATACGATGGTCCGGCACCGTCCCGCAAAGTCTGAGGTTCCTCAGGATAAGAGGAATACGATGGTCCGGCACCGTCCCGCACAGTCTGAGGTTCCTCAGGATAAAAGGAATACGATGGTCCGGCACCGTCCCGCACAGTCGGAGGTTCCTCAGGATAAGAGGAATACAATGGTCCATCTACACTGTGTGGTGCCGGATGGACATTTGAGGTAGTCGGGTTTTCTCCTGGACTATACTGTGTGATGTACTCATCTTCTACTTTACAGTCTGGAGACAAAGTGAGACAATCCTCTGAGGTTTTCCTCATCTCCCGTCCATCTACTAAAATAGAAATACAAAGATTATTACTAGACATGAGCAGATTGGTTCCCCTAAACCAGGACTCCGCCCACATCAGGCAGCTTTGTCTCTGAGGATCTTACAATTCCCCCCTCAAGGTAACTAGTAAATGGGTCCTCTGATCTCCTACCAGATCATTTCTTTATTCATGGACCTTATCAGAGAGTGGGGAAACAACGAGAACTGTCTTTTATAGGAGTGACAGTGATGAGGGGATTATAGGACGAGGGTCAGGAGTATGTAATGTACAACATAGAATATAGAGTGCAGGGGTCAGGAGTATGTAATGTACAACATAGAGTATATAGTGCAGGGGTCAGGAGTATGTAATGTACAATACAGAGTATATAGTGCAGGGATCAGGAGTATGTAATGTACAACATAGAGTATATAGTGCAGGGGTCAGGAGTATGTAATGAACATGTAGCACCCTGGTGTTTAGGAAGGGTGGCTAATAAATTGAGTTCACCAGGTGGTAGTTATCCTTGCTTATTGTTAGGAGATCTACCGATTCCTCTCTAACTTTGGATTGCTGCACCTTTTCTCTTCTGTCACTAGGTGGCACTAGATAGACAAGGGTGTAGCAAGGTCGGATTATGAATGGATGGGGTGTCTCAGCCAATTGGCAGGGGTTTCTTTGGTCCCTTGGCCTGCTGGGAGAGCCTATTTATTTGGGTGGAGTCAGGTGATCGAGGTTCTGTGCCACCTGGACGGCTGTCTGGGTGGACGTGTGTTCTGTCGCCCGGGTTCTTAGGCCGGAAGCCTGAGGCCTATCCAGAAGCAAGAGAAGCAGCGCAGGGTTGGGACTGCAGGATTGGATTCCAACCGAGAGTAAAGATTCAGCCGAACGGGGAACCAGTTATGGTCGGAGGTGGAGGGGAAGCTGTCGCCACTAATGGACCATCCACCTTGTTACCGGAGACTACAGTTAGTAAGCTGGAGCCAGAACCAGAGCAATCTTCTCACCAGCCTGGGACAGTGAAGAAGTGGGAAAGCTTCAGCAGGTGCCAAGCCAGGGACCCAGCAGGATAGCGGGGGTGACGCTTGAGAAATATACAGCGGGTTAGCTGTAGAAGAGCTCAGGAGATTCAGTGGCCACTGAATCTGGAAGTCCAGTGAGTAGGGAGGAGCCTAACACCTCCCGGTTCGGTTTGCGGCAGAACAAGCGAATGGACCGAAAGTTTGTGTGAACATTCGAACACCGTTAAAGTTTAATGGGCCCGAACGTGAAAAATCTAAAGTGCCCGCAGGCTCTATATCATGGGTGCTCAACCTGTGGCTCTCCAGCTGTTTCAGAACTACAATTCCCATGAGACATTGCAAGCTACTGACTGTTACAAGCATGACTCCCAAAGGCAGAGGCATGATGGGACTTGAAGTTCTGCAACAGCTGGAGAGCCACAGGTTGAGCACCCATGCTCTATATACTCTGAACAGCAGTATACAGGCGGTCCCCAGGTTACAAACTAGACAGGGACTGGAGGTTTGTTTTTAAGTTGAATCTGTTTGTAATTTGGAACTGGTACATTTTGTAAGTGTAGCTCCAGCCAAAAAATCGAATTTTAAGCTTTTTGGAAAACATAGGGAAGGGTTATCACCCCTGTAACATTTGTTTTGCTGTCTGTGCCCCATGTTCAGAAGATTTCACCTCACTTTCTGTCCCAATGACAATTGGATTTAGAAAATTTGGGGTTATTAGGGAAACAAGCATTGGTGATAAAGCATCAGTGGAGAGGAGACACCTTTTTCCCATATCAACTCTTACAGGAGAGAATTTCCCTTCCTAGGGGTAGATTTCCTCTCACTTCCTGTTGTCTCCCTCCATTTGTAAGTAGGAGTCGTTTGTAAGTCGGATGTATGAAAGTAGGGGAAAATTGTGCCTTTGACTAATGGATACTGCCTTATATTGATACAAACAGGAAATGGTCCAGCAGCTATTTTAGATTACAAAATGGCATTTGAACAGAGCTAGGCTGCGGCCATTTTAGAGAAGGGCAAAGATAAGGGAAAAAAATATTTATTTATTTGAACTGGTGACGTAACAGAAATACGGACCAGACCATGTCACGCTAAAAACAACGGACATATTGAATATGCACAACTCAAAATGCCAAAAATTTATTATATTCAATTAAATGTAAAACCCACATTAAAACTTGTCAAAATAAAATATGTATATAAATGACAAGATAACAGACTAAGGACACCAATATTGGATAGATAAACGTTTCATAACAATTAACCAATGGGGTCCTAAACATTATCCAATTATTAATTGATGGTAGTCTGTTTGTATCAATATAAGGCAGTATCCATTAGTCACTCAGTAACCTCCGATGAAGTCACGTGTCGTGACGTAATGCATAAGGTTAGATGTGACCGGAAGTGACGTGACACCCTGACCGTCCACCGGAAGTGCCGCTGTTTGGCGTTTTATTCGTTTCTTCAATGTAAGCACATTTTTACCTTTATTAAATTTTAAAGTGCTTGCATACTTCACCATGAGAGCTTTTTATTTCTACATTTGCTCCTGATACACCTTGTGGCTATCCTGTGGAGTCGACTTCGCTGCGCCTGGACCTATACTGGTATTGGATACAGAGAACGCCCCTCGATTCTATCTCAGCACTGGGAAGATTCCGTGCAACACGAGTTACCCACTGTTTGGATTCTGTTCCAGTTTTGGGAGGATTTCGTTGACACGCATGACCTAGTGTCTGGAGGTAAGCGCACTGTGAGCCCAGGCTAAGCAAAGAGTTATCAAGATTGTCCACATTGATGCCCGAAGTGCAGAAGTTTTGTTTATCACTGGCACACTAGATTGATTTATCCAAACTTTGATTTATATATTTGGACTTTTATTTTTGGATTTATTATCAGTTTTGGGTTATTTCACTAATCTCGAATTCCCTGCATATCTTTATTGATTGTTATCAGTCCCCTATGGACTGTCTTTATATTCACTTTTAGATTTTTAGTTTGCGCTCATCATTCTTTATTCAAACTTGGCAGTATGCTGCATCTGGGGGAACATGACTGCCAGTTTCTTGTCCTTCTTGGGCACCCCCTCTCTCTAGGATCACGTTACTCCCTTCCTCAACCTGGGAACCATCATCAGAGCCTTCAAAACGCTGCGCATCCGCCTGCAGCATGTACCCGACACTGTGGTCGAACAGTTCGGGGGACTCCTCTGTGCACGATGGTGGGGCTAGGCAAGGATTGACTGATGACATGGAGCCGATGGAATAGGCCGCTGTGGCAACTGCATTGGCAGGCAAACTACTCGGAGCCTGGGTGACAGAGGATGAGGACGGCTTTGTTATCCACTCCACCAACTCTTCTGCATGTTATGGCTCAACGCCGAAAAAAAAAGGAGATAGGTTTGGCTAGACTGGATGCAGTGGATATATATATATATAATTTAATGGACTGCAGCTCACTGAATGACCTGCCTGCCTGAAAGTATATTAGAAAAAGTACAGCAGGAACGGCCTGCAGTCAGATCTAGCTACACTGGATGCAGTGGATATATATATATATATATATATATATATATATATATATATATATATATATTAAATGCACTGCAGCTAACTGAATCACCTGCCTGCTCAATCTAAATGACACTCTGTTTCTGTCCACGCCAATAACACACTATAAGGCCGCATGCACGTCGGCCCTGTGTATAGTATGGGGCGTGGACTTAGTCCCCCTGAGCCATGATTGGCCAAAGGCACCCTGCCTTTGGCCAATTATGACTCTCTTTGCTGATGGCGCTGTGATTGGCCAAAGTATTAGGGTCATAGTGCATGCTTTGGCCAATCATCACATAGCAATGCACTGCGATCTCACAGTGCATTATGGTGCGTGACGCAGCGCTCGAATTTGGCGCGAACGCCCCATAATGTTCGTTTTTTGATGAACGGGCGAACAGAAATCATGTTCGACCCGAACATAAAGCTCATCCCTACTAATGAGAGACCGGGAGCTCAGGGAGAGAAGACCTGCAGTGAGAGACTGTGTGAGAAGAAGAGAACTATTCTGTGTTACCAAGAGTTATGTAGAACTAGCGTTAGTGACTGTAACAAGATTTGTTACCATAGGAGACAGCGGTCCTACCTATACAGAAGTGGTGTCCGGCTGGAGGCCTTCCACTGTATAGCAGTCTACCTATAGAAGTCTCGGAGTCTGCCAATTGTCATTACATCTACTCAAATGTGTCCTGGCCCTAAACCTGCTCTCCAACCGTTCTTTTTCAGAGACAATAAAGAGTATGTAATGTACAACATAGAGAATATAGTGCAGGGGTCAGGAGTATGTAATGTACAACATAGAGTATATAGTGCAGGGGTCAGGAGTATGTAATGTACAACATAGAGAATATAGTGCAGGGGTCAGGAGTATGTAATGTACAACATAGAGTATATAGTGCAGGGGTCAGGAGTGTGTAATGTACAACATAGAGTATATAGTGCAGGGGTCAGGAGTGTGTAATGTACAACATAGAGTATATAGTGCAGGGATTAGGACTCATGATATTGGTATTCAGTAATCAGTGGCGGATGAAATGTTTACATGAGACAAGTTGCAGAGATCCCACACCGCTGCCTCCCATCTCCTGAGACTGCACTCAGTGACTTGGGTCTGAGACTATACAGACATATCCCTCCACCCGGCACAGCCTGCAAATAACAGAGCAAGTAACCCGGGAGAATTGTTCTGTCAGAGATCTCACTAGACCCGGGCATGGGGCAGAAGACCCAAGGTACATACCCCAGGTGTCTAGGCCAAGCAAACCCTATGGTGAAAATCAAAATTTTTGCTGCCAGCTGAACCACAGAATCTCCATAAATCCAGTCTAGAGACATAAATTGTGTCTGCAGCACAGAGAAGGAAGATTATCCGAGAGAAATACAGGAATACAGGACGGGGAACACAGCTCAGGAAAGTGACCAGGGGATTACAGGCTGATATCACCCAGTCCCCGCCCTACTCTGGACCAATCAGTGAGCAGTATGGGTGGAGGAATGGATTTAGTGTTAATGACCCACCTGTGCTGATCTCTGTAGGAGTGTCCTCCTCTATAAATGTCCCCGTTATTCCATCCTCCTCCATAGACTGCTGATCATCCCTCACATACGTCTCTTCTTCTTCTGATTTCATCTCAAATTCTATATCGATTGGATCTCCACTCTAAACCAAGAGAATGAGAGAGAATATCATCTGTAAGATATAAACTTTCATACAAAATCCACACATCGTATCCACCAGTCCATGTTCTAGATGCTCCGCCCCACCGACCTTGTAACAGTGGGGGATGGTGTGACCTTCCTGTGTGAAATCCCGGGAATACAGAGGACGGGGACATCTCTCTGGGGGGTTCCTGGTATTAGGTGGCTCCATCATATCCTTGTGTCCTTCTGAAAACTCTTCCATCACTCCATACTCCTCATCCTCCTCTTTATACTCTTCTTTAATATCAATATTATCATCCCCGAGGTTTCCACTCTGATTATATAATAAAACATTCATTATAATAAACATGTTTGTGTATAAATCATAACCACCAATAATTGTTCCTCATCTACCTGATAGTTACATAGTTACATAGTTAGTCAGGTTGAAAAAAGACACAAGTCCATCCAGTTCAACCACAAAAAACAAAATAAAAAAACACAGTAAAATCCTATACACCCAACTTCATACCCACAGTTGATCCAGAGGAAGGCAAAAAACCCCAGCGGAGCATGATCCAATTTGCTACAGCAGGGGAAAAAATTCCTTCCTGATCCCCCGAGAGGCAATCGGATTTACCCTGGATCAACTTTACCTACAAATCTTAGTACTCAGTTATATTCTGTACATTTAGGAAAGAATCCAGACCTTTCTTAAAGCAATCTACTGATCTGGCCAGAACCACCTCTGGAGGGAGTCTGTTCCACATTTTCACAGCTCTTACTGTGAAAAAACCTTTCCGTATTTGGAGGTGAAATCTCTTTTCCTCTAGACGTAAAGGAAATGATGGTGGGGGATGGTGTGTTCTTCCTCCATCACCCCATCCTCATCATCCTCCTCTTTTATCTCTTCTTTAATATTGACCAGTGTGGAATCCTGAGGACGGGGACATCTCTCTGGTGGGTTCCCATTACTGGATCCATCTGTAGGAAACACACACACTGACTGAATACATTGTTTCTATGTGTTTATCAGATGATGGGGGATCTAGGTGGAGCCTCCGTACTGCTCTCTCCTTTACAATAAAGTCTCCTCTTACCCGGTGATGTGAGGGGCGGCTGATTGTCCATCATGACGTCCTTGTAGAGATCCTTGTGTCCTTCTAAATCCTCCCACTCCTCCATGGAGAAATAGACAGTGACATCCTGACACCTTATAGGAACCTGACACACACAATGATACAGTCACCATCCAGACACACCCCTTGTCTGTTACTGGATAATGTCCCAGAATCCTCCTCACCTCTCCTGTGAGCAGCTCCATCATCTTCTTGGTGACTTCTAGAATCTTCTCCATGTTGTGTCTCTCAGGTTTTAGGGAGTCACATGGAGGCACTGTGATGGTCATGTGATCACCTGACTTCACAAGAGGAAATCTCTGTATTGGAGAACCAATAGGAATATCATGTTAGAATCCCAGAATCCTCCTCACCTCTCCGGTCAGGTCTGTGTATTATTAATAGAGATAAGAGTGATGTCATGTGACCTCCCAGAATCCTCCTCACCTCTCCGGTCAGGTCTGTGTATTATTAATAGAGATAAGAGTGATGTCATGTCACCTCCCAGAATCCTCCTCACCTCTCCGGTCAGGTCTGTGTATTATTAATAGAGATAAGAGTGATGTCATGTGACCTCCCAGAATCCTCCTCACCTCTCCGGTCAGGTCTGTATTATTAATAGAGATAAGCGTGATGTCATGTGACCTCCCAGAATCCTCCTCACCTCTCAATGTCAGGTCTGTATTATTAATAGAGATAAGAGTGATGTCATGTGACCTCCCAGAATCCTCCTCACCTCTCCGGTCAGGTCTGTATTATTAATAGAGATAAGAGTGATGTCATGTGACCTCCCAGAATCCTCCTCTCCTCTCCGGTCTGTGTATTATTAATAGAGATAAGAGTGATGTCATGTGACCTCCCAGAATCCTCCTCACCTCTCCGGTCAGATCTGTATTATTATTAGAGATAAGAGTGATGTCATGCGACCTCCCAGAATCCCCCTCACCTCTCCGGTCAGGTCTGTGTATTATTAATAGAGATAAGAGTGATGTCATGTGACCTCCCAGAATCCTCCTCACCTCTCCGGTCAGGTCTGTATTATTAATAGAGATAAGAGTGATGTCATGTGACCTCCCAGAATCCTCCTCACCTCTCCGGTCAGGTCTGTATTATTAATAGAGATAAGAGTGATGTCATGTGACCTCCCAGAATCCTCCTCACCTCTCCGGTCAGGTCTGTATTATTAATAGAGATGAGAGTGATGTCATGTGACCTCCCAGAATCCTCCTCACCTCTCCGGTCAGCAGGTAGATGATCTCCAGGGTGAGGTTTAGAATCCCCTCAGTCATGTGACTCTGGTCCTCCTCCATGCTGATTGGTCATGTGATGTATACAGATTTACCTGTGGATAATAATAATTGATAAGAGAGAATTATCTGGACTGTACTGGTTGTATAATATTAGGATGGGGGTGTATGGGGGATAATATGAGGGGTTCTATCATGTAAGAACGCCCCCCAGTGGTCTTACACACAGAGGAACATTCAGTTTAGTGTTTGATATGTTTCTGGAGTCTGGGATCCTCCTTCCCTTTGGTCTATAACATTTCCCCACCTATGGAAATATAAAGAGATCATTCCGGCCCCATAGGTGGGGAAATGTTCTGACCCTGAAGGGGTTAATCTAGGTCTCCACACTATATATGTGTGTATCATCATCTGCTGGAGATAAAAGACGTCACAGTGACTATGGAGGAAGAGGACGGACATGACGGGGTTACTGGGTGTAAATAGAAGATAAGATCTTATTACCTCCTCTGCCACCTCTTCCAGCAACGTCTTCTTCCCGACTCACCTCTCACCCGGAACTTCCTGTCTGTGCCTG
Source organism: Rana temporaria (assembly GCF_905171775.1). Lineage (NCBI taxonomy): Eukaryota > Metazoa > Chordata > Amphibia > Anura > Ranidae > Rana > Rana temporaria. The sequence continues at coordinate 1,719,154 of NW_024404461.1, read as the reverse complement.
ACATCACTTCCTGTCTTCCATAGAGACTTCCTGTCTGCCATTTTGTGGATCTCAGAGGAACTGCAGAAACGTCTCGTAGTGTGAACACGGCCTTGTGCTGTGTGTGTATGTACTGTATATCCTTATAGATGGGTCATCTCCACTCCCACCAAGGGGGATAGAAATATATTACTGCTCGGGGGAGGGGAGACATTTTGGCCCCTTTGATTTTGCAGTAACATTGATGTGAGATTTAGTCATGTAGAACATCTGTTATATGGATACAAAGAACCCCAGCCGAGAGTAAAGGGTGGAAATGGCTCCTGATCCCCAGATTTGGGCAATTATGTCACCAATATAAATAGAAAAAAACCTGCGCTATGTGTAACAACTCAAATACCTCCAGAAATAACTTCTACCGGACTGCTGCTGTAACAAAGGTAAGTCTTCCCTTTATCACCTAGAAGAGCATTATGTGTCACAGCGCTGTCCTATTGTGTGTGCCGCCCATCAATTATCACAAATACACTAAAATATGATGGGGCGTGGCACAGCTGCCGAGGTGAGTGGACACTGAGCTCTGTGCTACTGCCGATTATCAGCATATAATCAGCTTTACAGCTCTCCCTCAGCAGCCAGCAATGGTGTGGGGGCTTCCCTGCAGTCTGCTCCTCCACCCGACCAACACTGCAGGGGCGCCCGACAACTAGAACGATGACCCGGAGGAATGGAGATGAGGCCGGGGCACCAGCCAGAGGCAGCCAAGATGGCCAATCCTCTCCCCAAAGATCTCTATTTTACGGATTCCTCGGTGGTGGTCCAGAAGCTGAGAGCCCAATACGATGATGTGAAATGCAGGCTGCACACATTACAAGTTCCCTATGCCATGCTGTACCCCGCTAAATTACAAGTGGTGGTGAAAGGGGAAATCCACTTTTTTCCTCCCATGGACACTCCTGCGGGAATCGTTATTTGTGCTTGTTTATACGTTGATGTTTTTTTCTTCTTTCAAGTTTTTATGACTGTTTTGCTAATCCTACTGCAATTCATTGTACATGATTTATCTGCATATGTTGTGCCAATACCACCTGATTACTCACAAGTGCCCTGAGGTGGGATTCTATGACTTGCTGCACTACCCATCCGGTATCCACTACAGTCTGATAGGCGTTTGCCTCTACTGTCTCTTCATTTACCATTAGATATACACCACTAGGGATGAGCCCAACACCCCCCGGTTCGGTTCGCAGCAGAACACGTGAACAGGCAAAAAATTGGTGCAAACACCTTTAAAGTCTATGGGACACGAACATGAAAAACCATAAGTGCAAATTTTAAAGGCTTATATGCAAGTTATTGTCATAAAAAGTGTTTGGGGATCCGGGTCCTGCCCCAGGGGAGTGTTTGGGGACCCAGGTCCTGCCCCAGGGGAGTGTTTGGGGACCGGGTCCTGCCCCAGGGGAGTGTTTGGGGACCCGGGTCCTGCCCCAGGGGAGTGTTTGGGGACCGGGTCCTGCCCCAGGGGAGTGTTTGGGGACCCGGGTCCTGCCCCAGGAGAGTGTTTGGGGACCCGGGTCCTGCCCCAGGGGACATGTATCAATGCAAAAAAGTTTTAAAAACGACAGTTATTTTCAGGAAGCAGTGATTTTAATAATGCTTAAAGTGAAACAATAAAAGTGAAATATTCCTTTCAATTTCGTACCTGTGGGGTGTCTATATTATGCCTGTAAAGTAGCGCATGTTTCCCGTGTTTAGAACAGTCCCTGCACAAAATGACATTTCTAAAGGTAAAAATGTCATTTAAAACTACTCAGGGCTGTAATGAATTGTTGGGTCCCTGCAATATAGATGAAAGTCATTGAAAAAAACAGCGTCCAAATTTTGTAAAAAAAAATGGCGTGGGGTCCTCCCTCAATTCCATAACAGACTCTTATCCGAGCATGCAACCTGCCGCAGGAAAATGGGGGATGAGAGAGCGCCCCCCTCCTGAACCGTACCAGGCCACATGCCCTCAACATAGGGAGGGTGCTTTGGGGCCCAACCCCGCCCCCCTCTAACATCATGTGACATCACGTGATGTCAGAGGGGGTGGGGTCACCCATTTACATCACCGGCTGGCCCCACCCTCAACTATATAACAGCTGTAATCATGAAAAGGCTGCAGTCGGCTGAACACCTCCCATGGAGGCAGAGTTTTTTTCATTTTATTTTGAAAAAAATCTCGGGTCGTCTGCGCTGTGATTTAAGATGGATGGACATCACCGGACACTTTTTTTTTGGGGGGATCCCTATGTCATTTTTTTTTATTTGGGCGTGGGGTTCCCCTTAAAATCTATACCAGACCTGAAGGGCCTAGTATGGTTTTTAGGGGAGACCCCCATGCAATTTAAAAAAAAATGGTTCAGGGTTCCCCTTAATACCCATACCAGATCCAAAGGGCCTGGTAATAGACTGGGGGGACACTGGGGGGGCAATACATTACAGCTGCAAGCAGTTTTAAATGACATTTTTTCCTTTAGAAATATCATTTTGATGCTCTCATTCATTACACTATGTACGGCCGCCATGTAAGCAGCGGCCGTGGGGCGTGGACTTAGCCCCCTGAACCATGATTGGCCAAAGGCACCCTGCCTTTGGCCAATCATGGCTCTCACAGGAGAGCGTGCTGTGATCGGCCAAAGCATGCAGGTCAGGTGCATGCGAGGTTGCAGTGCTAATCTCCCGTGAACGCCCCAAAATGTTCTTACGTTGGACTAGAACATCGGGCTCATCCCTATACACCCCCCCCCTTATGACTACAGACATGAGTATTACCGCATGGAACATTAGGGGGATGAAAGATACCGTTACATGGAGGATGATAATGGACTCGTTGGCACACTTTGGCACTTCCATAGCTTGTAGGAAACTCATCTGACTATGGATTCTACTCACCGTTTACATTCTCGTGCTTACCTATTGCAATATCATTCAGTCTTTTCATCATATGCTAGAGCTGTCAGTATTCTTTTTTTTTACTTCAATACTTTTTTTTATTATTTCCATTCAAATACAAAAAGTTACATATCCATATTTTACAGTCCATACATTTTATGTGCGTGCAAAAAATGAATTACATAGACTAAAAATATCCATTGATCCCATTCCCGACCCTCCCCACCCCACCTCCCTCCTATCTTCTAAAGTGCATACACGTTTTATCCATATTTCTTTCTTACTTTGTTCTTTATAAGTTTTCCTTAATTAAAGTGAACGGTCTATTTTGCATAACCAGTGCTCCCATATTGCTTAAAATTTTTTGAGGTTTCCACGTCTAATCCATGTTCCCCTCTCCTTCCCAATTGTGCTGTTCATTACATTAACCCATTCCGTTACTGTGGGTGGATTTTGTGCTTGCCATTTTAGTGCTATCAGTTTCCTCGCCTGGAACAGGCATCTTATAACTGCTTCTAATGTATCCCTCTGCCCCATTCTCTCCTCAATGCATCCTAATAGGCAAACCCTGGCCTTGAGTTCCAGAGTGGTCCCAAAAGTTGCATTTATAATGTCCAAAATCTTAACCCAATATCTATACAATTTTGGGCATTTCCACATCATATGCATAAGGTCGCCTGTATTGTATTTTGACATCTGGGACATTTATCATCTGACTTCCATCCAAAGCTATATAATTTCTTGGGAGTATAGTAAACCCTGTGGACCAAAAATAAATGGGAGACCCTTTGTGATGGGGCTAATGAGACCACTGTCCCCAATTCCAATATCCTATCCCATTGATTGTTCGTTATAAAGCCAACATCCTCCTCCCATCTCTGTTTATTTCTACTCAACTTCCCTTTTCCTATAAACCGGTCACTGATCCGTTCATATAATTCTGAAATGAGACCTTTCAAGACCCCCAACTTAATTATTCTTTGGAGATGCGTGAGCTTTTGCCATCTTACCGGCTGTAACTAAAATTGGACTTGTAGTGCATGTCTAACCTGCAAATAGGTAAAAAACATAGGGCCAGATTCTCATACATTAACGTTGCTCCTGGGCAGCGTAATGTATGTGCTGTACGCTACACCGCCGCAGGTTTACATCCTGATTCTCAGAACACTTACCTGTAAACTTGCGGCGGTGTATCGTTAATTCGCTCGGAGCAAGCCCGCCCAATTCAAATGGGGCGGGCACCATTTAAATTAGGCGCGCTCCCGCGCCGAGCGTACTGCGCATGCTCCGTCGGGTAAATTACCCGACGTGCATTGCGCTAAATGACGTCGCCCTGACGTCATTTGCTTAGACGTTTAAGTAAATGGCGTCCAGTGCCATTCACGGACGTCTTACGCAAACAACGTATTTTTTTTAAACTTCGACGCGGGAACGACGGCCATAGTTAACATTGGTTGCCCCTGCTAATAGCAGGGGCAACCTTACGCATCGCGTACGCTACGGAAACAACGTAAATTCTCAGCGTCGGACGCGCGTAGGTTCGGGAATCTCGCATACTTACCTCATTTGCATAGACGACAGGGAAAACGACGATGCGACATCTAGCGGCGGGAAAAAAAATTACTTTTAAGATCTGACAGCGTAAAAGCCTTACGCATATCAGATCTAATGGGTATCTATGCGCAACTGATTCTAAGAATCAGTCGCATAGATACCCGGGGCCAGATGAGGAGTTACGACGGCGCTAATGGTGTTGCGCCGTCGTAACGCCTTTGAGAATCTGGCCCATAAAGTTTGGAATACGATATTCACTGCTTAGCTCTGAAAAGGATTTTAATGTGCATCCTGTATACAGTTGTGCCAGTCTGGTTATCCCACGTTTATCCCATTCTTTTAATTTCCCCATGGCCAACGCTTTGCGTTTGAATTTACCCAGAAGTGGCACTAGATTATTATTTATGAATTGTTCTGGGTTTCGTGTTACCACGATTCCCAAATACTCCATCTTCTCCCCTATTTTTAATTGAGGGATTCCTACCCCATCCAAGTTGCTTACCGAGTCCACTGGCAAAAGTGTAGATTTTTCCCAGTTTATTACCAGGCCCGAGAATCGTCCAAACGCTTCTACTGTTTGCACTGCAGTTTTGAGGGAGGTTGTAGAATTTCCCCCAAAAAGGAGGATGTCGTCCGCATAAAGCGCAATTTTTTCCTCCTCTACTCCTCTCTGGAACCCCTTTATTTCCTGTCTAGATCTAATTGCAGTCGCCAAAGGCTCAATTGCCAGGGCAAATAGGAGGGGGGACAGGGGGCATCCCTGTCTCGTTCCCCTTTCCAATTCAAACGACTGTGAGAATTCATTATTTATTTTTATTTTAGCCTTTGGGGAGTTATACAATAGCTTTATCCATTTAATGAAGGATGGACCAAACCCAAACTTCTCCAGTGCGTTCCAGAGATAGTCCCACTCCAGACTATCAAAGGCCTTGGTGGCATCCAGTGATAGGATAGATCTATCACCCGCATTCTCCGTCGGAGTCTGTAAATTTAAATACAGCCTTCTTATGTTCATACTCGTGGACCGATTTGGAATAAATCCAGATTGATCTGGATGTATTAGTTTCTGAATATGTTTATTTATTCTCGTTGCCAATACCTTGGGCAAAATGTTTACATCTGAGCAAAGCAAAGATATCCGTCTATAGGATGATGTATCTAGTTGATCCTTCCCTTCCTTCTGGAGCACTATAATAGTTGCTTCTAACATTGAGGGGGTTAGCCTACCTCCTTCTATCGCCCAGTTCAGTGTTTTTAGTCATTCCGGAAGCAGCACCTCACCGTATTGCTTGTAAATCTCCGCTGGTAGGCCATCTGGCCCTGGGGACTTTTGATTGGAAAGTCCTTTGACTGCCTGTTGTAATTCCAATAATGTAATTGGGGATTCCATAGCATTTCTATCCTCCTCTGATAGAACTGGGGTTCCTATTTCTTTAAAAAATTCTTCCATTTGCACTTTAACTTCCCCCCTTTTTGATCTATACAGATCTTTGTAATATACTGCAAACGTATCCACTATTGTAGATGTTTCAGATGATATCCCTCCTCCTATCGTCCTAACTGTGGGAATATTGGAGGGCGCCATATTAGTTTTCGCTAAAAGTATGGCCCACACTTTCCCCTTCCGAAAAGGTGCTCTGCTCTTGAAATAGGCGCTTATTTTCAACTTTCTTATTTACCACCAGCTTGTATTCCTGTTGCTTCTCCAACCATATCTTTTGTTTAGTCAGTGTTGGATTTTCCACATATTGCTTTTCAGCCTCCAGAACCTCTTCCCTGATTTTCTCCTCCCACTCCCTAGAGTTCCTCTTGATCTTAGCTACCTGCTGGATCAGTATGCCCCTGAGAAACGCCTTCAGGGCGTCCCACACCACTCCCTCTGGTGCCGTCCCTGTGTTAAAGTCCAGGAATTCTCTTAATTTAATGCCTATTTCTTCTGGCTTCCCCATCACTTCTAACCAGAAGGGACTTATTTTCCAATTCCTTGGAGGACATTTTTTCCCTGTGCTCAGTGATAGCACCAGGGGAGAATGATCAGAGACCCCTCTTGGATAATAAGATATTTCACTAACTGCATGTAAACTTGCACAGTTTCCCAGGGCCATGTCTATTCTTGATAATGTGGAGTGTGAACTTGAAAAACTGGAATACTGCCGCTCATCTGGATGTTTCGCCCTCCAAATGTCCCACCATCCAACCTCTTCCAGAAATTGACTTAGACGCCCTTCTCCTTTAGTGTTGCTCACGAATATTCGTATTGCGAATATTCGGCTCGAATATGGCATATTCGAGTATTCGCGATATATTTCGAATTTCGCGGTGAATATTCGCAATTCCGAATATTCACATTTTTTCAATTTGATTTTGAAAACAGATCACATCCTATCGACGTCTAAAAGCATTGCTGGTATGATTAGAGACCCTGGGCCGAGTAGCTAAGCTGAGGCGATCCTTTTATGTTGCCGAATTGAAAAAAAAAAAAATTGCGAATTTTCGCTAATGCGAATGCGAAAATGATTGCGAATTTTCGATAACTGTGGTAGGAGAACTCTGATTGTCTCTGATGCAAAAGGGGGGGGGCTTTGTGTATGTTTCTGTTATGAATATTTGTATGTTTGATATTATTTTTTTTTGTAAGAAGGAAAAAATTGCGCATACCTTAAAAAAAGGGGAGAATACAGCAGCAACTCAAAAATGTTATACAACATAAATTAATACAAGACAGAAAATGGAGTCGCTCTACAAGAATAAAAAATATGTCTAGTGACAAGACATGTGGGCAAATTATAAAATAAGCAAGCGCAAATAACTTGTGAAATACACAGTGAAACAAATATATAAAGAAATATAGTCCCAATAATAGAAAAATAATCTTTCATAAAAATGTCTTTGATATGTGAAGTGAAAAAAAGTCCAAAGCATGCAGCATGATCGTGTTCAATCTTCAAGTTGTTTGATTGACAAACGGCTGTGACAGATGGATAGAGTTCTTTACCACCACCACCACCACCAATGCAAAACACTTTTTATTTTCTATTGTAAAATATCAAGAATATTCTGAGCCAATCAGAGTGCTCCTTCTGCATTTGCCGAATATTCGCAATTATTTTGTATTGTAAAATATCAAGAATATTCTGAGCCAATCAGAGTGCTCCTTCCGCATTTGCCGAATATTCGCAATTATTTTGTATTGTAAAATATCAAGAATATTCTGAGCCAATCAGAGTGCTCCTTCCGCATTTGCCGAATATTCGCAATTATTTTGTATTGTAAAATATCACGAATATTCTGAGCCAATCAGAGTGCTCCTACAGCATTTGTCGAAATTGCGCAGTAAATATCGCATTCGCATTTTGCGAAATTTCGAAAAAATATCAAGAATATTCTGAGCCAATCAGAGTGCTCCTACCACAGTTATCGAAAATTCGCAATTATTTTCGCATTCGCAATAGCGAAAATTCGCAATCATTTCATTTCGATAAAATATCACGAATATTCGAATTTAGCGAATATATCTCGAATATTCGACTATATATTCGAGATATATCGCGAAATCGAATATGGCGTATTCTGCTCAACACTATTCTCCTTCCCCTGAGCTCTGTGTCCCCGGTGGAAATCTATCCATCGTTCTATTTAGCATGTTGTTTAGGTCTCCAACCACTAATATCGGGATATTTACCTTATTTACCACAAATTCCATTAACTTATACAAAACCTCCATCTTGAAGGGAGGGGGTATATAAATGTTAGCCAATACATATGGTACATTTTCTATCAAGCAGTGCAAAAAAATATAGCGGACCAGTTCATCTATTCTTGACTCTATACATAAAAATGATACGCCTGTTTTTACCATTATGCTCATTCCTCTAGAATAGGTAGAGTGAACAGAATGGTACTGGCTTTGATATTTTTTGTTGACCAATTTTAACTTTGTTTCTTTGGTCAAATGGGTCTCTTGAATACATATCACCTCCACCCCGTACCACTCAAGGGTAGTAAAAATTGTGGCTTTTTTCACTGGGTCCCCCATCCCCCGGACATTCCAGGAGCCTATATTTATCATTTTAGGTCTCATACCCAACATCATTGACACATTTTACAGAGAAGAAAAGTTTCCCAATGGGAACCTGGGTTTCACAAACTGTCAAAACAAATAATCGAATAAAACCGTAGATACACTTTACCGTTGTAGTCGGAGAGAAAACATATCGAACAAGAGAAAAAAACTCTAAAAATCGTGGAGAGAAAAAGAAAACAAAGGAAAAGATATATACCATTTTTAAATGTGCCTAAAAAAAAAGAGCGCAAAAATGTGCATTCACTTACATTCCCTTCTCTTGTGTTTAATAAGTGATACGTGATACTCGTGATCTTATAGTACTTTACCCCCCCTTGCCCCCTTCCACCACCCCCCCTCTTTGATATATCTTAACCGCACCCTCCCCCCCTTCCCACCCTCCCCCCTTGCCTATCTAGGCCTACCCTTAGGGCTATACATGTGACCTCTCCCATCCATCCTTCCCTTACATTACCCTTACCATCCATATCTACCGTAATTCCCCTCTCCAACATCCACCCCTAGACAAACACATAACCAAAAAGGGGGAGAGAGAGAGGGGACTTCCCTCCCATCCTCCCCCTCTCCCTTTTAATATCTATCCATATCCCAATTTATACCTCTTGGTATTATATTTTACTGTGTTTTAATACATTTTTATGTGTTTACTTTTCCTATACCATTCTTCCTTCGTGCTTCAAAAATCACCTCCCATTACTCCCAACCCCCAAAAAAAAGGAAAGTTGGGGGCCTTCTGCTGTCATTACTCTAATGCCCCGTACACACCATCACTTTATGTGATGAAAAAAAATGAAGTTTTTAAAAACGTCACTTTAATTGACCGTGTGTGGGGGAAAACGTCGTTTTATGTCTTCTAAAAAACGACCCAAAAAAATTGAAGCATGCTTCAATCTTATGTGTCGTTTTTCAAAACGTCAACTTTTACTTCACAGAAATTGACCGTGTGTAGTAAAAAACGTCGTTTAAAACGACGTTTTTTCATCCGCGCATGCCCAGAAGCTACTTATGAAGCGAGCTTCAATGGAAAAAGTGGTGAGAACGTAACCTCGCTTTGCTAGAACATTGTGAGAAAAACGATGGTGTGTAGGCAACTTCGTCTTTGAAAATTGAAGTTTCAAAAACGTCATTTTTTACTTCACAGAAAATGTCGTTTTTTTCCATCACATAAAGTGATGGTGTGTACGCGGCATTAGTCGTGCAGGATACAATAATGCGTATTTAATTTTATTTTTTAGAAGATTATGTTTGATAGGTGTAAACTCCGAACTGCGTTTACTAAGGGCCAGATTCACAAAAGAGATACGACGGCGTATCTCCTGATACGCCGTCGTATCTCTGTTTCTATCTATGCCACTGATTCATAGAATCAGTTACGCATAGATATCCATAAGATCCGACAGGTGCAATTGTTTTACACTGTCGGATCTTAGGATGCAATACCGCGGCCGCCGCTGGGGGGAGTTCGCGTCGTAAACCAGCGTCGGGTATGCAAATTAGGAGTTACGGCGATCCACGATGGATTTTCGCGTTTGCTACATCACCGCTAGTCTAGTTTCCCGTCGCAAAGTTAGTCGTCGTTTTTGGTGCCTTAACTTTACACAGCAATCGTATTGCTGTATAAAGTATGGCCGTCGTTCCCGCGTCGAAATTTAAAAATGAACGTCGTTTGCGTAAGCCGTCCGGGAATACGTAATTACGCTATGCACGTCGCCGTTCGAAAAAATGACATCACTGCCGGCAAAGCACGACGGGAATTGCGAAACGGAGCATGCGCAGTAGGTCCGGCGCGGGAGCGCGCCTAATTTAAATGGCACACGCCCATTTGAATTGGCCCGCCTTGCGCCGGATGTATTTACGATACACCGCCGCAAGTTTCCAGGTAAGTGCTTTGTGGATCGGGCACTAAAACTGGAAACTTGCGGCGGTGTAACGTAAACGGGTTACGTTACACGGCCGCAAATGTATGTGAATCTGGCCCTAAGTTCTGGGGAGAAGTCCGGGAATAATGAAATCCTTGAACCATTATAAAATATGTCCCTCTTCTCTCTTGCTCTTTGTAATACTGCCGCCTTATCTGTAAAATGAAGAAACTTCAAGAGTAGGGGCCGAGGGTGTCCGTCCTTAAGATGTGCTAGAAATGGGACTCTATGGGCCCTTTCTATCGCAAAAATTAATGAGAAGGCATTTTCCCCAAAAATGTCTCTGAACCATTTCTCAAAAAACGTTATGGGGTCAGTACCCTCGCTGCGTTCCGGAAAACCCACCACCCGAATGTTATTTCTGCGTAACCTATTTTCAATTTCATCAAGTTTAAATGCCTGCCGTCCATTTTGTTCCCTTAATTCTTGCATCTGTTGTTTTAAAGAGTGCACCTCATCTTCTACTTGACTCACTCTCTCTTCTGCAGAAGTTATCCTTTGTACAGTCTTTTGCAGTTCCTGGCCCATTGTCACTAATTCTTCCTTTATTTCATTTATCTGTTCAGTTAAATTGTTCAGTGGCCCCCTGCATGCGTTTATGGCGTTTAATATCTCCTTCAATATTGGCTCTTCCTCCCACCTGGGGTCATCTGCTGTACTTGCCAGAGGGATTTCTATAAGAGTTTTTGCTAGTGCTGTTGCCCCTCCCCCTTGGGACTCTACCACAAGATTTTATTTACTTTTGGGAGCCGATGACCCTTGTCCAGTACTTTTCCTATCCGTTGCTATCCCTGTTTGGTTTTTAACCTGTGTTTGTGGGTGCTGAACTGATTTTCCCGGCGACTTTACCAGAGTGTGTGAAAATGGTTCCAATTTGGCTGCAGCTGCTGCCGCCTGTGCAACTTTTTCCTGGTCTTTCGCGGCTCGCGTTATCTGAGGGCCACCGCTCTCCTGATTAGACTGTCCCTTTTTTATGGCTGCTGCCATTCTTCAAAAAAATGTAACCAAAAAGGGCACTTTAACCGTATACCTGGTATACCAATCTGCTAAGAGATAGTTACCGACATTCAATCAATGCTCAATATGCGTCCCGACAGGACACCTTAATAGCACTTATTTTAGACAATTTCCAAAATGCAGAGAATACAGAGAATACAAGGTTCAGCTTTCCAGTGACTATCCAATACCATTCCAAGCAGCAATCTGTTACAGGCCACCTTTCACATATCCCATGTCCCAACTAGGAGGGAAAAAAGGGGAGTATAGGAGTACACTGCACCGTTCCGAATCTCTCAGTCTCTGATGTAGAGGTTATTTAAAAGAAGATTAAGCAGATTTGTGTTTTTTTTTCCCCCCGTTCTTTTCCTTTTAAAGAAGAACTTTCTTTCTCTTTTCTTCCCTTTAATTCATTAGTTCACTGGTTAATGCTCCAATCATAATATACTTGATAGATGCAGCAATGTAACCTATAAAGTCATGTAAAGCAACAAACTGGGCCAATACAAGATTCCACATACAGCCAATATACACAGCCTGTACCACCGTACTGCACTTACTCCCGACTACTGTACCATAGTGTCAAAACAGTCTTGTAGATTTAAGGCATTTAAGGGATTCCTGGTGCAGATTTTCAAAATGTCTCAAATATATTAACTGGCCGTTTATGTGTATATACTGTGAAAGCTGTATGCTTACCAGTCACAGCTCCTGCTCTCTGTCTTTGCCTCAACTGAGCACTCCGACTGCTGCCAAATCCTCGTGTTACTGTAGTTCATGGGCCAAGAATGCCAGATGCAGGATCTCCCCGAAATCTCGCGAGATCGCGGACAGCTCCGTATGCTGTGGAGCTTTCGGTTCCCCATCTGATGGAACCCGCCGGGGCCCGCTCCTTGGCCCCCCCTCCAGCCCAACAGACCCAGGAGAGACCGGGACAGGCCGGCACGAGGGACTCTTTGCCCGCCCACAGCAGCCAGAACAGCGATCAGGGCTCAGCCCAGACAGACGAGCAGCAGTCGCAAAGATGACGGGAGCAGCGCACCACTGCAGGGACATGCGAGTACACCATCTACCCTCTGTCCAGGGATTACGAGTGCCCGATCGGCGTTCCGATAGCAGGCATGATGCGTGGTACGGAGAGGAGACACACATGGCTGTCCTCACTCACTCACACTACTCCATCCGGTCACACCCCCCCAATAGTCTTTTGGTGGTATTTGATCACCTCTGCGGTTTTTATTTTTTGCGCTATAAACAAAAATAGAGCGACAATTTAGAAAAAAATGCAATATTTTTTACTTTTTGCTATAATAAATATCCCCCAAAAATATATAAAAAAACTTTTTTTTCCTCAGTTTAGGCCGATACGTATTCTTCTACATATTTTTGGTAAAAAAAATCGCAATAAGCGTTTATCGGTTGGTTTGCGCAAAATTTATAGCGTTTACAAAATAGGAGATAGTTTTATTGCATTTTTATTATTTTTTATTTTTTTGGTGGCGATCAGCGATTTTTTTCGTGACTGCGACATTATGGCAGACACATCAGACAATTTTGACACATTTTTGGGACCATTGTCTTTTTCACAGCAAAAAATGCATTTAAAATGCACTGATTACTGTAAAAATGACAATTGCAGTTTGGGAGTTAACCACAAGGGGGCGCTGAAGGGGTTATGTGTGACCTCATTTGTGTTTCTAACTGTAGGGGGGTGTGGCTGTAGGTGTGACGTCATCGATTGTGTATCCCTATATTTGGGAACACACGATCTATGACACCGCCACAGTGAAGAACGGGGAAGCTGTGTTTACACACACCTCTCCCCGTTCTTCAGCTCCGGGGACCGATCGCGGGACTTTAGCGGCGATCGGGTCCGCGGGTCCCGGAGCTTCGGACCGGGTCGTAGGCACGCGCCCGCAACCCACAGCTGGGCACTAGCACAGGACGTACCTGTACGTGCATGTGCCCAGCCGTGCCATTCTGCCGACGTAAATGTGCAGGAGGCGGTCCTTAAGTGGTTAATAAGTTCTTTATATCTGTTTTTATACTAGTTTTTGATGTTCACTATCCAGCATTTTGGAAACGATATTACGGCAGTTTCATCACATCAGTATAACACAGTATAGTATCACATCGTAGCTGCATTTACATCATTATACCCTGTCTTTTTATATGTCCTGGTGTGTCAGTCATGATTGATTACCCGGATCTATGACGAGACGCCCCACAATTTTGTTGAGATTTATTTTATTTTAGTTTTAATGTGGGTTCATAATCATGCAGACCTCCCACAGATTATTCTAGTCCTCCCATAAACCAAGAAGTTCGAAGTTCAGGCGTAATATTTGAAATCTGAAGCTCAGAATACAAGAAGTCAGAAGAATAAGAACTAAAAACAAATAATAATAAATAATAATGAAAAAACAAACAGTGAAAAATAATAATAACAAAAAACCAAGATTGAAATGTAAATGAATTTTACCTAATCTTCACTCTCATTTATTATTCGTATTTTCACTATTACTCACACAATATTTAACATTCTTTAGCACTACAATACACACGATCCGGAGATCAGGGATCTTGTTTAACAATCATTTTTTTCACACATGAAAACGCTCGTTTTCTGGTCACCCTATGCACGATGTTCACGATGTTCGCCTGTTTGTTTTGATATTCATCACCCAATCCACAAACAACACATATAAACAGTGGTTTATGGATACCACAATACACACATTCTAGGGTTGTTTCCCGATAACACTTTTTTGAGACCGAGTACGAGTACCGATACTTTTTTTCAAGTACTCATCGATACCGAATACCGATACTTTTTTTTAATGTCATGTGACGTTTTTTTTTACTTTTTTTTTTAGTGATTTTTTTTTTCTATTGGTAGTGGATTGTCAGTGTGTTTATTTTATTATTATTTACATTTCATTATTTAAATTATTAATTGCAATTTTTTTTTTAATCAGCCCTGTTGGGGGGGCTTTGGTGAGATATCAGGGGTCTTAACAGACCTCTCTGACATCTCCCCTCTGAGACAGGGAAAGGGACTAGGGACACAGATTCCCCCCGTCCCTTTCTCAGCCACCTCAGCTGCGCTGAAAATTAATGGAGAGAAGACAGTCGCTTCTCTTCATTCATAAACTGAAACATTGTAAACACAGGTTACGATGTTTCAGTAATGTGAATGGACAGAGTCAGTAATCACTGACTCTGTCCATTCGGGACAGTAAGTTGCCGGATTTACCGGCTCCTACCCCGCTCTCCATCCTGACAGTTCCAGGGGGTGGAGGAGTACGGAGGGAGAGAGAAACACGGAGGGGGACACGGAAACAGGGAGGGGGACACATGGATGGAGATGGCAGCACGGAGGGGGACACATGGATGGAGATGGCAGCACGGAGGGGGACACATGGATGGAGATGGCAGCACGGAGGGGGACACATGGATGGAGATGGCAGCACGGAGGGGGACACATGGATGGAGTTGGCAGCACGGAGGGGGACACATGGATGGAGATGGCAGCACGGAGGGGGACACATGGATGGAGATGGCAGCACGGAAGGGGACACATGGATGGAGATGGCAGCACAGAGGGGGACACATGGATGGAGATGGCAGCACGGAGGGGGACACATGGATGGAGATGGCAGTACAGAGGGGGACACATGGATGGAGATGGCAGCATGGAGGGGGACACATGGATGGAGATGGCAGCACGGAGGGGGACACATGGATGGAGATGGCAGCACGGAAGTGGACACGGAGGGAGGGAGACTGCAGCAAAACGGAGGGGGACACATGGATGGAGATGGCAGCATGGAGGGGGACACATGGATGGAGATGGCAGCACGGAGGGGGACACGTGGATGGAGATGGCAGCACGGAGGGGGACACGTGGATGGAGATGGCAGCACGGAGGGGGACACATGGATGGAGATGGCAGCACGGAGGGGGAACACATGGATGGAGATGGCAGCACGGAGGGGGACACATGGTGGAGATGGCAGCACGGAGGGGGACACATGGATGGAGATGGCAGCACGGAGGGGGACACATGGATGGAGATGGCAGCACGGAGGGGGACACATGGATGGAGATGGCAGCACAGAGGGGGACACAGAGGGAGGGAGACTGCAGCAAAACGGAGGGGGACACATGGATGGAGATGGCAGCACAGAGGGGGACACAGAGGGAGGGAGACTGCAGAAAAACGGAGGGGGGTTGGAGGAGGACACGGGACAGTCAGTGGTGATCGTGTGTGGGGGAGTTACAAGCACCGATCACCGCTAATTTTAAAGCAGCTGAAAGCCGTGGGGGGGGAGGGGTGAAGAGAGAAGCGGAGAAATTACTTTTAAATCTATACAGCGGTCATCGTGTTTGTAACTTCCCCACACACTGATCACCGCTGACAGTACAAGTATCGGGAAAATGCTTGGTATTGGTATCGGGACAACCCTAAGGCCTTGTACACACAGACCAAACCGATGAGAATGGTCCGACGGACCGTTTTCATCGTTCACCGCTGAAGTGGCCTGATGGTCTGATGTGTGTACACACCATCGTTCCAAAAACCGATCGGGTCAGAACGCGGTGACGTCAAACACACGACGTGCTGAATAAAACGAAGTTCAATGCTTCTAAGCATGCGTCGACTTGATTCTGAGCATGGGGGGGTTTTGAACCGATGCTTTCTGTACTAACCATCGGTTTGAACCGATCGAGCAGCGGTCCATCGGTTCGGTTTTAAAATTTTGGACCGAAGGAAAACAGACCGATGGGCTATACACACGGTCGGTTTGGAGCGATGAAACTGAACCTCGACCCATTCTCATCGGTTTTGTCCGACCGTGTGTACGCGGCCTAATACATTCACACCTCACCGCAGTACACATTACGCACAGCATTTATCACCACATCACTATTCTTTGTGATCTTTATAACTTCTTTTCATTACACACAAATATATTCGTTACATTTTTTGACTTTATTTATTTCTCTAGTCATGAAGTCACTTCACACAACATATTAAGATACAATTCACATTCATTGTCACATTTTTCACCATGTTTTATCACAACATCCAGACAAACAACACACATAGATTTGTAGATAGTGTGTGGGTGTGTGGAGGGGAAAAGGTTTTTCAATCACATGTCTGGATTCACCTGAGATCACAGGAGACACCAGTTTACCAGTCCATTGCTCGTTCACTAGGCCTCCAATCATCATCTCTCTGATCATGTGACCAGTGAGGTGAAGTATATATATTTTCAACAATCATTTGATGTGTGTACTAGCTATGACTAAGCACTGAAGCTACAGTGCGAAACGTTGGCCTTTGTTCCAATTTTTTGCTGTGGCATGTTCATTTTGTGATCGATTTTAATTAAAAGAACATTTTTGGAGAGCGGCTGTCCAAGTTTCCTTCGTATGTTTGCATCACTATTGCATTGCCGGCACCAATGGTTTGGTTTCAGTGAGGAGGTTCTTTGAAGACTACCGAGCGATTATTTTCTCTCTCTACTGATGAAGGCCAATGAGAGGCCGACACGCGTTTAGAATGGAGGACACCTATCTGTGATGTCAGGCAAAGCGCCGTGGGTCTAGATCGGCGGTGAATGAGCTGGTGATTTGATACTTGCTGTTTTTATTGTTATTTCTTGTAAGTGTAACTTTTTAGGGGACTCTAGCTATGACTAAGCACTAGTTTCAGTGCGAAACGCGTCACCAGTCGGGTTATATTTTGCTGTGACTTGTAGTGCTGTCGTTCTTTTAATAAAGGCGACAATTTGTTCAGAGTGCGGCTGTCCAGAGACAATTTTTGTTCATGTGTAACTTTTTAGGGGGGCTTTTATAATAAATTCAGAAGCAGAGAGCACTATGGTACTTGTGTTTTTTCTTTCATGTCCTTCCCCCCGGGATATAGAAGTGGAATTGATTATTAATAAGTGAATGGAGGAAGGTGGTGTTTGGAGACAATGTATACGTTGATTCCCCACACAGAGGTGCAGTCTGGAGACTGTAGGAATTACTACCATTGGTAAAGTGGACGGATCGTGATCGGACACGAGGAGTGATCGGTCTATGAGTTTTATACTCACCCTTGAGGTGAGCATGCATTTTAGCAGGTGGGGGTGCGCACTGAATATTGGATCCATTTAAATCGGATTTTTCACAGCGGTGACAGCTTTGGAAACCTCCATATGAACTGTTTTTTTATCATTTATTTCTTTTTTCATAAATAGTTTTATGGAATGTATAATTATTTGTTTCTATAAGATTTATAGATACGCAGCGCTGCACTATTTTCACACAATTAATACGCAGCTTCTACTTTTCAGAGGTGCGATATCCTTCTCTGTACAATCCGTGTTTTATTGATTGCATGGAATATTGGAATTTTCTGAGATTGTGGATTTGGGGTTTTCATGAGCTGGAAGCCACAATCATCACAATGATGACAAATCACGGCTTGAACCCTCTTGCTTTGCATGTAATGAGTCTCTCTCATATATTAGTCTCGCCTTTTAAGTTGCATTAGTGAAAAAAATGAACTTTTGCACCATATTTGAATTTTTCGAGTTTCACACACAAGACATTTCCTGCACTCACTAATACACCTCGAGGGTTGTGTGGGACCCCTGATGTACAGGAAGACAGGACTTCAGTGAGGAATATTTCACTCACTCAGGACAGGAAAAAGGCTTCTCCCCCGTGTGAGATCTCTGATGTGTGGAAAGATTGGACTTCACTGAAAAACATTTCCCACACTCAGGACAGGAATACGGCTTCTCCCCCGTGTGAGATCTCTGATGTGTGGAAAGATTGGACTTCACTGAAAAACATTTCCCGCACTCAGGACAGGAATACGGCTTCTCCCCCGAGTGAGATCTCTGATGTTTGGAAAGATGGGACTTCTGTAAAAAACATTACCCGCACTGAGGACAGGAAAAAGGCTTCTCCCCCGTGTGTGATCTCTGATGTCTGGAAAGATGGGATTTCAATATAAAACATTTCCCGCACTCAGGACAGGAATACGGCTTCTCCCCCGTGTGAGATCTCTGATGTATGAAAAGATAGGACTTATCTGAAAAACATTTTCCGCACTCAGAACAGGAATACGGCTTCTCCCCCGTGTGTGATCTCTGATGTGTGGAAAGACTGGACTTATCTGAAAAACATTTTCCGCACTCAGGACAGGAAAAAGGCTTCTCCCCCGTGTGTGATCTCTGATGTATGGAAAGATTGGCCTTCTGTGAAAAACATTTCCCACACTCAGGACAGGAATACGGCTTCTCCCCCGTGTGAGATCTCTGATGTGTGGAAAGATCGGACTTCACTGAAAAACATTGCCCACACTCAGAACAGGAAAAAGGCTTCTCCCCCGTGTGTGATCTCTGATGTGTGGAAAGATAGGACTTCACTGAAAAACATTTCCCGCACTCAGAACAGGAAAAAGGCTTCTCACCTGTGTGAAATCTTTTATGCCTATTAAGACTGCTTTTGAAACTGAAACACTTCCCGCACTCAGCACAGAAAAACGTCTTATCTGTTGGAAGGACGGCACCATCCCGCACAGTCTGAGGTTCCTCAGGATAAGAGGAATACGATGGTCCGGCACTGTCCCGCAGAGTCTGAGGTTCCTCAGGATAAGAGGAATACGATGGTCCGGCACAGTCCCGCACAATCTGAGGTTCCTCGGGATAAGAGGAATACGATGGTCCGGCACCGTCCCGCACAGTCTGAGGTTCCTCAGGATAAGAGGAATACGATGGTCCGGCACCGTCCCGCACAGTCTGAGGTTCCTCAGGATAAGAGGAATACGATGGTCCGGCACCGTCCCGCACAGTCTGAGGTTCCTCAGGATAAGAGGAATACGATGGTCCATCTACACTGTGTGGTGCCGGATGGACATTTGAGGTAGTCGGGTTTTCTCCTGGACTATACTGTGTGATGTCCTCATCTTCTACTTTACAGTCTGGAGACAAAGTGAGACAATCCTCTGAGGTTTTCCTCATCTCCCGTCCATCTACTAAAATAGAAATACAAAGATTATTACTAGACATGAGCTGATTGGTTCCCCTAAACCAGGACTCCGCCCACATCAGGCATCTTTGTCTCTGAGGATCTTCCAATTCCCCCCTCAAGGTAACTAGTAAATGGCTCCTCTGATCTCCTACCAGATCATTTCTTTATTCATGGACCTTAGTCAGAGGGTGAGGAAACAACATGAACTGTCTTTTATAGGAGTGACAGTGATGAGGGGATTATAGGACGAGGGTCAGGAGTATGTAATGTACAACATAGACAGTATATAGTACAGGGGTCAGGAGTATGTAATGTACAACATAGACAGTATATAGTACAGGGGTCAGGAGTATGTAATGTACAATATAGAGAATATAGTGCAGGGTTTAGGAGTATGTAATGTACAATATAGAGTATATAGTGCAGGGGTCAGGAGTATGTAATGTACAACATAGAGTATATAGTGCAGGGGTCAGGAGTATGTAATACACAACATAAAGTATACAGTGCAGGGGTCAGGAGTATGTAATGAACATCTAGCACCCTGGTGTTTAGGAAGGGTGGCTAATAAATTGAGATTCCCAGGTGGTAGTTATCCTTGCTTATTGTTAGGAGATCTACTGATTCCTCTCTAACTTTGGATGGCTGCACTTTTTCTCTTCTGTCACTAGGTGTCACTAGGTGGCACTAGATAGACAAGGGTGTAGCAAGGTCGGATTATGAATGGATGGGGTGCCTCAGCCAATTGGCAAGGGTTTCTTTGGTCCCTTTGCCTGCTGGGAGAGCCTATTTATTTGTGGTGAGTCAGGTGATCGGGGTTCTGTGCCACCTGGATGGCTGTCTGGGTGGACGTGTGTTATGTCGCCCGGGTTGCTAGGCCGGAAGCATGAGGCCTATCCAGGAGCAAGAGAATCAGCACAGGGTTGGGAGTGCAGCATTTTATTCCCACCGAGAGTAAAGATTTAGCCGAACGGGGAACCAGTTGTGGTCGGAGGTGGAGGGGAAGCTGTCGCCACTAAGGGACCATCCACCTTGTTACCGGAGACTACAGTTAGTAAGCTGGAGCCAGTACCAGAGCAATCTTCTCACCAGCCTGGGACAGTGAAGAAGTGGGAAAGCTTCAGCAGGTGTCAAGCCAGGGGCCCAGCAGGATAGCGGGGGTGACGCTTGAGGATCAGTAAGTGTCAAGCCAGGGGCCCAGCAGGATAGTGGGGGTGGCGATTGAGGAATATACAGCGGGTTAGCTGTAGAAAAGCTCAGGACATTCAGTGGCCACTGAATCTGGAAGTCCAGTAAGTAGGGAGGAGCCTACCACCTTCCGGTTCGGTTCGCGGCAGAACAAGCGAATGGACCGAAAGTTTGTGCGAACATTCGAACAAC
This sequence comes from Rana temporaria, assembly GCF_905171775.1. Taxonomy (NCBI): domain Eukaryota; kingdom Metazoa; phylum Chordata; class Amphibia; order Anura; family Ranidae; genus Rana; species Rana temporaria. The sequence goes on along the minus strand of NW_024404461.1, from coordinate 1,698,268 downwards.
GTTAAACTTTATGGGGCCCGAACATGAAAAATCAAAAGTGCCCGCAGGCTGTATATACTTTGAACAGCAATATACAGGCGGTCCCCGGGTTACAAACAAGACAGGGACTGTAGGTTTGTTCTTAAGTTGAATCTGTTTGTAATTTGGGACTGGTACATTTTGTAAGTGTAGCTCCAGCCAAAAAATCGAATTTGAAGCTTTTTGGAAAACATAGGGAAGGGTTATCACCCCTGTAACATTTGTTTTGCTGTCTGTGCCCCGTGTTCAGAAGATTTCACCTCACTTTCTGTCCCAATGACAATTGGATTTAGAAAATTTGGGGTTATTAGGGAAACAAGGATTGGTGATAAAGCATCAGTGGAGAGGAGACACCTTTTTCCCATATCAACTCTTTCAGGAGAGAATTTCCCTTCCTAGGGGTAGATTTCCTCTCACTTCCTGTTGTCTCCCTCCGTTTGTAAGTAGGAGTCGTTTGTAAGTCGGATGTTTGAAAGTAGGGGAAAATTGTGCCTTAGGTGTTGGTGGTACCAGAACACAGTAAGTCCTCACCGTTACTCTTGCTGGGTGCAGGAACGGGCCCTGCTGTGAAATATTAGATCAAAAATTGTAATTAACAGGGGCGCGTAAACAGGGGCAGAAAAATTGGGCCTTAGGCAGTGGTGGTAGTGCCCTGAAACAAAAATATTCTTAGAAGCCATCAACATGAACATTGAGGAGGAATAGGATAGTCACTCAGCATAGGCAGTCTTCAAGGGATCCCACATCCATAGAAAAATCAATTGGTTACATCAGCATCAGGTGCTTGGTAGCTGGTGATCCAAGACTGATTCATTTTCATGAAGGTGAGCCGATCAACAGAGTCTGTGGACAGGTGCCCTCTGTGATCGGTTACAAAGCCTCCAGCAGCACTGAATGTGCGTTCAGAAAGAACGCTGGATGCAGGACAGGCCAGTAGCTCAATTGCATATTGTGCAAGTTCTGGCCAGTGGACCATCCTCAAGACCTTGTAACCCAGAGGATTTTCTGTTGGAAAGGTCTCCAAGTCTGATCTTGCCCCTAGATATTCCTGCACCATGTAATTCAGACCCTGGAGACGGTTGCTGGAACCGATCAGACCTTGGGGCTACGGACTGAAGAATTGTCTGAAGGCATCGGTCAGACGGCCACCTTCTCCACCACTCTTTCTCTGACTGAACGAAGCCTCAGCAACACAATGTCCAGGACCAGGCTCTGGAAACGCATTGCACAAACCTTTCTGCAAGGCCTCCCAAAGATGTTTCATCCTCTGCTCCCTCTGCGAAGGGTGGATAAGTTCTGGGAAAGTTCCTGAAAACAGGGCACATGGGTCAAATGTCCATGTCGGAGGGCAGAGAGGAGGTTGGTGCCTACAACCATTCCTGGCTGAAGCTGGCGTGGCGTCAACCACCTCTGAGCCTGCCCCTGCAGAGCTGACATAATCTCTGCCCCAGTGTGGCTCCTGTCCCCTAAGCAGACTAACTTAAGCACCGCATGGCATCTTTTTGCCTGAGTGCTTGCGTAGCCCCTTGAATGTCTACAGAGCATCGCTGGTTCAGGAGGAAAAATCTGCAGAGGAAGAGGCCATAGAGGAAGAAGAGGGAGTGGAGGAGAGAGCCACCACTAGCATTTTGGAGGTGTGGTGGCAGAACAAGCTCCAACAATAGTGCACCCTGTCCTGCATCCTTCCCAGCTGCCAGCAGAGTTACCCAGTGCACCGTGAAAAGAAATGGCGTTTGAGAACCTGCCACTGAGGTACCGCACATTCCACAAATTCACAAAAAGGGGCAGAGTCTACCAGCTGAAAAGGCAGCAGATGCAGTAGCCAAGCTAGCATTCAGACGCTGAGCATGTGGATGGCTGGGACCAAATTTCTTTCTACGATTTAGCAACAGGGGTAGGGAACATGCATGCGGCCTTATATAGTGTGGGGCATGGACTTAGTCCCCCTGAGCCATGATTGGCCAAAGGCACCCTGCCTTTGGCCAATTGTGGCTCTCTTTGCTGACGGCGCTGGGATTGGCCAAAGTATGCGGGTCATAGTGCATGCTTTGGCCAATCATCACACAGCAATGCACTGCGATCTCACCGTGCATTATGGGGTGTGACGCGGCGCTCGAATTTGGCGCGAACGCCCCATAATGTTCATTTTTCGATCAACGGGCGAACAGCCAATGTTAGAGTGGAACTCATGTTCGACCCGAACATGACGCTCATTCCTACTAATGAGAGACCGGGAGCTCAGGGAGAGAAGATCTGCAGTGAGAGACTGTGTGAGAAGAAGAGAACTATTCTGTGTTACCAAGAGTTATGTAGAACTACCGTTAGTGACTGTAACAAGATTTGTTACCATAGGAGGCAGAAGTCCTACCTATACAGAAGTGGTGTCCGGCTGGAGGCCTTCCACTGTATAGCAGTCTACCAATTGTCATTGCATCTACTCAAATGTGTTCTGGCCCTAAACCGGCTCTCCAACAGTTCTTGTTCAGAGATAATAAAGAGTATGTAATGTACAACATAGAGTATATAGTGCAGGGGTCAGGAGTATGTAATGCACAACATAGAGTATATAGTGCAGAGGTCAGGAGTATGTAATGTACAACAGGGTATATAGTGATAAGTTAGGACTCATGATATGAAATGTTTACTGTAGACAAGTTGCAGAGATCCCACATCGCTGCCTCCCATCTCCTGAGACTGCACTCAGTGACTTGGGTCTGAGACTATACAGACATATCTCTCCACCCGGCACAGACATCAAATAACAGAGCAAATTACCCCAAAGAGAATTGTTCTGTCAGAGTTCTCACTAGACCCGGCATGGGGCAGAAGACCCAAGGTACATACCCCAGGTTTCTAGGTCAAGCAAACCCTATGGGGAAAATTTATATTTTGCTGCCAGCTGAACCCCAGAATCTCCATAAATCCAGTCTAGAGACATAAATTGTGTCTGCAGCACAGAGAAGGAAGATTATCCGAAAGAAATACAGGAATACAGGACGGGGAACACAGCTCAGGAAAGTGACCAGGGGATTACAGGCTGATATCACCCAGGCCCCGCCCTACTCTGGACCAATCAGTGAGCAGTATGGGTGGAGGAATGGATTTAGTGTTAATGACCCACCTGTGCTGATCTCTGTAGGAGTGTCCTCCTCTATAAATGTCCCCGTTATTCCATCCTCCTCCATAGACTGCTGATCATCCCTCACATACGTCTCTTCTTCTTCTGATTTCACCTCAAATTCTATATCGATTGGATCTCCACTCTAAACCAAGAGAATGAGAGAGAATATCATCTGTAAGATATAAACTTACATACAAAATCCACACATCATCTCCACCAGTCCATGTTCTAGATGCTCCGTCCCACCGACCTTGTAACAGTGGTGGATGGTGTGACCTTCCTGTGTGGAATCCCGGGAATACAGAGGACGGGGACATCTCTCTGGTGGGTTCCTGGTATTAGGTGGCTCCATCATATCCTTGTGTCCTTCTGAAAACTCCTCCATCACTCCATCCTCCTCATCCTCCTCTTTATACTCTTCTTTAACAACAATATTATCATCCCCGAGGTTTCCACTCTGAATATATAATAAAACATTCATTATAATAAACATGTTTGTGTATAAATCATAAATACCAATAATTTTTCCTCATCTACCTGATGATGGTGGGGGATGGTGTGTTCTTCCTCCATCACCCCATCCTCCTCTTTTATCTCTTCTTTAACCTCAACTTTAGGATCTCTCAGGTTTCCACTCTGAATATAGAATAAAAATTACATCAATGGAAACAATGCAGATAATGTACAGATCCTAATGATACTATCAGTGATTGTTCCTCATCTACCTGATGATGGTCATAGATTGAGGGGTCTCAAGGATTCCCCACAAACCCCAAAACTCCAGTGAAAAAATGTGGGCAGGGAGGACTATACCGGTACAAGTGTATAGGTTCAAAAACCTGAGTAATTTATATTAGAATATGTTTAAGAAAAAAATTATTGACATACAAATATCAAGACAAAGAATAAAAATCACATCACATTGAGACACATTACAAAAAATACAAACTTGGCCACAATCAGGTCACCGGTTGTGCAATCCCCATTTTTGACAAAGGGGGTGAAATATCGGTGAAGAAATTGAAATCATGAGACCTACAGTCTCTAGTCTCGACTAGTTTCGCTTTCGCTTCGTCAGGAGACGGTCTAAAACATAACATATAACATAAAAACATACAAGCATTAAAAACAACAATACAATGATATTCATCTATGCCAGGGTTTTTTTATACCTGGAGACATGATGGGACAAAATTCCCCTTATTATGTACTATGTTACTCTTCGGGGTGTTTTTTCCATATAAAAAAACCCTGACATAGATTAATATCATTGTATGTTTTTATGTTATATTTTAGACCGTCTCCTGACGAGGCGAAAGCAAAACTAGTCGAGACTAGAGACTGTAGGTCTCATGATTTCAATTTCTTCACCGATATTTCACCCCCTTTGTCAAAAATGGGGATTGCACAACCGGTGACCTGATTGTGGTCAAGTTTGTATTTTTTGTAATGTGTCTCAATGTGATGTGATTTTTATTCTTTGTCTTGATATTTGTATGTCAATAAATTTTTTCTTAAACATATTCTAATATGAATTACTCAGGTTTTTGAACCTATACACTTGTACCGGTATAGTTCTCCCTGCCCACATTTTTTCACTGGAGTTTCGGGGTTTGTGGGGAATCCTTGAGACCCCTCAATCTATGTCAAATTACTAGGACGATGGTACACCCCCTATTACATTGTATGGTTTTAAAGATAAAAGGTTTAATCATACCTGATGATGGTGGGGGATGGTGTGACCTTCCTGTGTGGAATCCCGGGAATCCTGAGGACGGGGACATCTCTCTGGTGGGTTCCCATTACTGGATCCATCTGTAGGAAACACACACACTGACTGAATACATTGTTTCTATGTGTTTATCAGATGATGGGGGATCTAGGTGGAGCCTCCGTACTGCTCTCTCCTTTACAATAAAGTCTCCTCTTACCCGGTGATGTGAGGGGCGGCTGATTGTCCATCATGACGTCCTTGTAGAGATCCTTGTGTCCTTCTAAATACTCCTATATAGGGAAATAGACAGTGACATCACCTGATACTTACAAAGATAACGTCATCATCCAGACACATCCCTTGTGTTGAACCTTCACAGACATCAGGAATAGTTATTTCTTCCTCCATAAAGATTATAAAATCAAAAACAAGTATCATAAGTCCACCTCAAAAAAAAAAAAACCCAACCCGTATTATCGTATAATCCGTTAGTATAAACTGAAATGAAGAGAATGTTCTGGCCTTGTAAGTGGGGGAATGTTCTGACCCTGAAGGGGTTAATCTAGGTCTCCACACTATATATGTGTGTATCATCATCTGCTGGATATAAAAGACGTCACAGTGACTATGGAGGAAGAGGACGGACATGACGGGGTTACTGGGTGTAAATAGAAGATAAGATCTTATTACCTCCTCTGCTGCCGATTCCAAAGATGTCTCCTCGCTACTTTCTCCCGACTCACCTCTCACCCGGAACTTCCTGTCTGTACCTGACATCACTTCCTGTCTTCCATAGAGACTTCTTCTCTCTATGGTAGAGGTGAGATCACCATCTTGTGGAGATCAGAGGAACTGCAGCCCAGAGAAACGTCTCATAGGTGTCCTTTTATGAAAGTGCGGTAAAATACCGCTATTCAGTTCTCAGGCATTCTCAGGGGAGATCGCTCTCCTCTGAGTGCCTGTTTATGAAGCTTTGTAGATCGATTCTCATGTTGAGATGAGGAGCGATCTACAAAAGGCTGGAAACTCCTGAGAACTGCTTCTCTCACTGTAATCTCGCGTGATGTAGCGGGATTACAGTATGAGGAAGTGAAAAATACAGAAAAAGTTGAACACGAATCAGCACACATTATACACCACATATTAATAAAATAATAAAGTTACATTCCCCCCAAACAATATACATTAACCGAATTATTAAAAAACATTGTTTTTATCAATATTTAAAGCTCATACATGTGCCTATTTACATGTGAATGGTGTATAGTAAATGAATGGAATCCCACATATGTAATGCAGCTATACACAATTCATATCAATGAAAAATACATTTATAATCATTACTTTTTTTTTTTTTAATAAAGTATACAAATATAAACCCTGTATAACTGTAATAGAACAGTCCATGGGTAAAACCATATTTTAGGGTTTACAATTTTTTTTTACTAATAAATCGAAATTTATATAAAAATGACTTTAACCGCTTCCATACCGGGCACTTACGCACCTTCCTGCCCAAGCCAATTTTCAGCTTTCAGAACTGTCGCACTTTGAATGACAATTGCGCGGTCATGCTACACTGTACCCAAACAATTTTTTTATCATTTTGTTCCCACAAATAGAGCTTTCTTTTGGTGGTATTTGATCATCTCTGCGGTTTTTATTTTTGCGCTATAAACAAAAGAAGTGCGACAATTTAAAAAAAAAACACAATATTTTTTACTTTTTTATTTAATAAATATCACAATTTTTTTTAAAAAAACATTTTTTTTCCTCAGTTTAGGCCGATACGTATTCTTCTACATATTTTTGTAAAAAAAAAATCGCAATAATCATATATTGATTGGTTTGCGCAAAAGTTTTAGCGTCTACAAAATAGGTGATAGATTTATGGCATTTTTATTTTATTATTTTTTTTTACTAGTATTGGCGGCGATTTGTGATTTATTTTCTGTCACTGTGACATTGCGGCGAACACAACGGACACTTTTGACACGTATTTGGGACCATTCACATTTATACAGCGATTAATGCTATAAATATGCATTGATTACTGTGTAAATGTGACTGGCAGGGAAAGGGTTACCCACTAGGGGGCAAGGAAGGGGTTAATATGTGTCCTAACTGTAGGGGGAGGGGACTCTCAAGGGGAGGAGACCTATGTGTGTTCCTCTGTACTGGGAACACACATTGGTCTCCTCACCGCTGACAGGAGGTGGATCTGTGTGTTTACACACACAGATCCACAGATGTTTACACACACAGATCCACACTCCTTCCGTGATTACCGACAATCGCGGGCACCCGACGGCAATCGCGGCCGCCGGGCACCCGCGCCGGGTCACGAGCGTCGCCGCGGGCGCGCGCACGCCCTAGATCGCCGGGAACGCAGGACGTCATATGACGTCCACCCGGATCGAGAAGGGGTCCCTGCCGCCGTCATTTCACAATGAGGCGGTAAGGAAGTGGTTAATAGCATTTTAACATTTTAATGCAGGTAGACTAATATATATATATATGTGTGTGTATCTATAGATATATATACACAAGGAAATAAACACACACATATATATATATATGCTATATGATGATGTATATGTACATATATATATTGTGACAGGAAGTCAGGTAAATCTGTGGGTGTTGTCACAGACGGGAGATAGCAAAAAACAAAAGAACAAAAGCTGGACAGCCGCACTCCAAAATTTTCTTTAAAAGAGATGTCTTTATTTTCAACTGTGCATACAGTCACTGCAAGCCCACAAAAATCAGTATGGCCAACGTTTCGCACTGGCGTCAGTGCTTAGTCATGACGGGAGATACATTTCTGCCTTGTTTAGACAATACACCAATTGTTATTAGGTGTCGGCTGCAGAAGTAGTCAGAAAGGTTTAAGGACGTTGGAAAACTTCAGCTGTTCAGAATGAGGCAATTAAGGCCTCTATAAGTAATCCAGAGGATTACTACTGATTGCTGCATCCTGAGGCTTTTTGAGTGAAGGAGAGCAGTGAGCTGAAAAGACTTCTGAAGAGGTGAGGTGGTGTTGATTTTTCTGTGTGATAAAATCAAAAAGACTATTGTTTTTCTGCTGTATGACCAGCAGTGTCTTCCCAGCACTAGGCTGTGCCAGACTCCCTAGATAGGTTCCTGTGTGGTGAAGGTAGACGCCCCAAGTGGCCAGGGTTTATTTTATGTTTGATTTTGTTTATGCTGTTTGGATGCTTGCACTTGTTTCCAGCCAGATGGAAGAATAAACCAAAATCTTTGTTTTCAACCGTCTTCGGCTGCTTCTCTGTATAGTTCAGTGTGTAGTGAACCCATCCAGGGGGTCACACACCCCGCTACTGAGCTAACCCCTTACATATGGCGGAGTGCCGGGGGCAGTTAAAGTAAACCCAAAATGGAGGAGATACTGAAACAGCTGGCTATAGCAAATGCAAATCAACAGCAGACAAATGCAGGTTTGCAGTGTAGCCTTGCAGCTCAACAACAGGCTCACGCAGCTCAACAACAGGCTCACCAAGAGAGCCTTGCAGCTCAACAACAGGCTCACCAAGAGAGCATGGCAGCTCAACAACAGGTTTACCAAGAGAGCATGGCAGCTCAACAACAGGCTCACCAAGAGAGCATTGCAGCTCAACAACAGGCTCACCAAGAGAGCATTGCAGCTCAACAACAGGCTCACCAAGAGAGCATTGCAGCTCAACAACAGACTCACCAAGAGAGCATGGCAGCTCAACAACAGGTTCACCAAGAGAGGCTTGCAGCTCACCGAGAGAGCATTGCAGGCTTGGAACAGAGACACCAGCAGGAAATGGAGGCCATCATGAAACTTCAGAGACAGCAGACCGAGTTTGGGAGTCAGGCCAGTAACATACCGACTTTTCAGGTAAGACACTTATTGCCAAAGATGACTGCAGATGAGGACCCTGAGATGTTTCTAACCACGTTTGAGAGAACAGCGGAAAAAGAGAGTTGGCCTAAAGAACAGTGGGCTGGACTAGTGGCCCCCTATTATCATATTTTAGGCATATTTTGATTTGGAGCGTGTAGATGCAAAAAACTATGTTTGATGAAAAGAGGAAATATTGGCACGTTTCGGTGTAACCCTGGATGTCCGTGCTCAGCGGGTCCACAATTGGAGTTATCAGCAGAGGAAGCCACCTCGGTCGCAGATGTATGACCTCATCCATTTGGCTAAGAAATGGCTGCAGCCAGAAACTCTGTCCGGACCAAAAATTTTGGAGCGAGTAGTCATGGACAAATTTCTTAGGTCTCTTCCTAACACCCTGCAGAAATGGGTGAACCATGGTGGTCCGGAAACCGCAGACAAACTTGTAGACCTGGTCGAAAGGTACCTAACAACAGAGAATTTGTCCTCTTCCACCAGAGACTCACAGACTTTTCACCCCAAGCCCAGACCCTCCCCACCTATAGGTAAGACTGCATCAAGGGATGGGGGTGGAGAGAGTTACCAAGGAGCAACTAGAGGAATTATCGGGACTACTGCTAATGTTTGGCGAGAGCGGCCTGGAAGACCCATCCCACAGGAGAGGACCAGAAGGTTGATTTGTTACCATTGCCGGGAAGAGGGACATGTAGCAGCGGTTTGCCCAGCGGGTGATGAACCCATGCAGTGTGATTTTCTGACAGAGAGACGACAGTCCCTTTTTGCAACCACATGCACTGCAGTAAAGGGAAATGAGAAACCTTTATATAGAATGTGCTTAGATGGTAAAGATGTTGTGGTATTGTTGGATTCAGGTAGCCTGGTCACCTTAGTGAAAAGTGATCTAGTGGTGGGAAAAACCTTACATCCGAGGAAAATGGCTGTAGTTTGTGTACATGGGGACACTCGAGAATATCCGGTGACTACGGTTTCCTTTGAAACCTCCCTCGGTAACTTGTGTCACCGGGTGGGTTTAGTTCCCAAACTGCCACATGACGCAATTGTGGGAAGGGATTTCCCAAAATTCTGGGAACTCTGGGACTGCCCAGATTCCCCAGTAGGTGGTTCTTCTGAGGCTGAACCATCTACTCCAGAAACCTATAACTGTGAGGATTCTCCGGAGTTTCCATTCTCAGTCTTAGCAGGGGAAACACCAGTCCCTAGGGAGGAGCCTGCTACCTCAGAAGAGGAACAGCGGCCAATAGGGTTTGACCTCGAGGTGCACAGAGAAAATTTTGTCACTGAGCAATTGAGGGACCCCACATTGCTAAGAGCCCGGGAGAATGTAGTGAAGATAGATGGGGAGTTAGTTAACCCTGACGAGAGGGTCGCCCTCCCTTACTTCATTATTGAAAGGGACCTGTTATATTGAGTGTCACAAAGGATAGAGGACACCATTGAGCAACTGGTAGTGCCTAAACCGTACCGCAAGATGGTTTTGGAACTGGCCCATGGGCACATTCTTGGGGGACATTTGGGAGCAGAAAAAAACCCGGGAGAGGATCACCCAGAGGTTTTATTGGCCTGGGATCACTAAGGAAGTGGAATTGTACTGCTCTTCCTGTCCAGTGTGTCAGATTACTGCACCCATGCCACATTTCCGCAGTCCGTTGGTACCCCTTATCGAGGATCGCCATGGACTTGGTTGGCCCCTTAATGGACTATGCCACCCAGTACCCAAAAGCGATTCCTCGCGGAAACACCTCTGCTAAAACAATTGCCAAAGAGTTGTTTCATGTTTTCAGCCGTGTGGGTCTACATAAGGAAGTCCTAACTGACTAGGGCACCCCGTTTATGTCTAGGTTGACCAAAGAACTTTGTAAACTCCTGAAAGTGACCCAATTACGTACATCAGTATATCACCCTCAAACAGACGGGTCAGTGGAAAGGTTTAATAAAACCTTAAAACAAATGTTGAGGAAGGTGGTGGATAAAGACGGAAAGAATTGGGATTATCTGCTCCCTTATCTGATGTTTGCAATAAGAGAGGTTCCCCAATCGTCCACAGGGTTCTCTCCATTTGAGCTACTGTATGGGAGGCACCCCCAGGGCCTACTGGACATTGCCAGGGAAACATGGGAGAGTGAGAGTTCCCCTCATCGAAGTGTGATTGAACATGTAGCCCAAATGCAAGATAGAATTGCCCAAGTGATGCCGATTGTGAAGGAACATTTAGCCCAACAAAGGATTTACAATCGTGGGGCCTAGGTCCGTTCCTTTGCACCTGGTGATAGGGTGTTGGTGCTGGTCCCCACAGTTGAAAGTAAATTCCTAGCCAAATGGCAGGGTCCATATGAAGTGTTGGAAAAAATGGGAGTGGTGAATTATAAAATTAGCTCTACCGTGTTTCCCCGAAAATAGGACCGGGTCTTATATTAATTTTGGCTACAAAAATCACACTAGGGCTTATTTTCAGGGGATGTCTTATTTCTTTACGTTATGTACAATAATCTACATTTATTCAAATACAGTCATGTCATTATGACAATCTTAGAGTGGTTGTAACCCCAAAAAGAAAAAATATATATCCTGATCCTTTAAAGAATGATAGCCAGCACAGTGACCCGCCGTAGCTCTTCTCCACTCTAAGCACTGCAGAGGAGAAGATCTCCAGCCGGTCACGTGAGCGCCCAGCTTGTATTTTCCAAAACAAAGTTACAAAAAGGAGACACACTGCACATTATATAATCTTTTTACAAAACGGATTACGTTTTTACGATGACTTTAACTAGGGTTTATTTTTGGGTTAGGGCTTATATTGCAGCCATCCACAAAAATAACGCTAGGTCATATTTTCGAGGTAGGGCTTATTTTCGGGGGAAACAGGGTATCACGTGAACTTGCTGAAACCATGGAAGGATAGAGAGTCCTTGGTCGCTAAAACTACCCGATTTTCTGCTCCATTTAACCTGGCTGTCCCTGAAGTTGGGATAACGGAGACTCTATCCAAAACTCAGCAACAGGAGGTTAAAGAATTTGTGCTCCATAATAAGGAGAAGTTTTCAGACCTGCCAGGTTGGGTCTCCGGAGTTGAACATGACATTATCACCACACCAGGGGATAAGGTCAAGTTGAAGCCTTATAGAATTCCAGAAGCTCGGCGAGAGGCAATTCGCCAGGAAGTAAAAAAAATACTTGAGCTGGGGGTGATAGAAGAGTCAAATAGTGATTGGTCCAGTCCCATTGTCTTAGTGCCCAAACCAGATGTAAGTTGGCGGTTTTGTAATGACTTTCGCCACCTGAATCAAATCACTAAGTTTGACACTTATCCTATGCCCCGCATAGATGAACTGATTGATCGCCTAGGCACTGCCCAATATATGACAACGTTAGACCTGACCAAGGGTTATTGGCAAATTCCTCTCTCGGAGTCGGCCAGGAAAAAAACAGCATTTGTAACTCCAGACGGATCTTTCCAATATCAGAGGATGCCTTTTGGGTTACAAAATGCCCCCGCCACATTCCAACGCACCATGGATAAGACCCTTCGGCCTCATCGAGCCTATGCTGCTGCATACCTCGATGACGTTGTCATCCACAGTGAGTATTGGGAATCACACTTGCCAAAAGTTCAGGCTGTGTTGGATTCCATCTGGAAAGCCGGGTTTACAGCCAATCCAAAAAAATGTACCCTTGGGCTAGAAGAGGCGAAGTATCTGGGGTATACCATTGGAAGAGGTCTAATCAAGCCCCAAAGTTGAGGCTATTCAGGATTGGCCACGTCCCACCAACAAGAAACAGGTTCGTGCATTTTTGGGGATGGCGGGCTATTATCGCCGCTTTATCCCCCATTTTGCCTCACAGGCTGCTCCCCTGACCAATTTGACCAAAGGGAAGGAGTCTGTAAAGACCAAATGGACTCCCGAAGCAGAAACAGCTTTTCAGGCATTAAAGCAGGCCTTATGTAGTCAGACAGTTTTAAATTCGCCTGATTTCTCACGGGACTTTGTGGTTCAGACAGATGCGTCAAATGTGGGCTTAGGAGCTGTACTGTCTCAGATTATCAAGGGAGAGGAACACCCTGTTATGTACCTCAGCCGAAAGTTAAAGGCCCATGAGGAGAATTATGCCACCATTGAAAAAGAGTGCTTTGCGGTGAAATGGGCTTTGGATTCTCTCCGGTACTACCTCGTGGGTAGACAGTTTGAACTGGTGACAGATCATGCCCCATTGAAGTGGATGGCACAGAAATAGGAGACCAATAGGAGAATAAATAGGTGGCACTCCAGGAATTTTGTTTTGTGGTAACGCATCGCCCCGGTGCTAAAATGGGGAATGCAGATGGGTTGCCCCGAGTGCATGCCTGCCTGGCAACCTGTGTCCCAACCCTAGGGTTGAAACAAGAGGGGGGGTATGTGTTACAGGAAGTCAGGTAAATCTGTGGGTGTTGTCACAGATGGGAGATACATTTCTGCCTTGGTTAGAGAATACACCAATTGTTATTAGGCTTCGGCTGCAGAAGTAGCCAGAAAAGGTTTAAGGGCGTTGGAAGACTTCAGCTGTTCAGAATAAGGCAATTAAGGCCTCTATAAGTAATCCAGATGATTACCACTGATTTGCTGCATCCTGAGGCTTTCTGAGTGAAGGAGAGCAGTAGCTGAAAGTCTTCTGAGGAGTTGATTGATTTTTCTGTGTGATAAAAATCAAAAAGAGACTATTGTTTTTCTGCTGTATGACCAGCAGTGTCTGCCCAGCACTAGGATGTAGGTTCCTGTGTGGAAGGTAGACGCCCAAAGTGGCCAGGGTTTATTTTATGTTTGATTTTGTTTATGCTGGTTGGATGCTTGCACTTGTTTCCAGCAAGATGGAAGAATAAACCAAAATCTTTGTTTTCAACTGTCTTCGACTGCCTGTCTGTATAAATTCAGTGTGTAGTGAACCCATCCAGGGGGTCACACACCCCGCTACCGAGCTAACCCCTTACAATATATATAGATATATATACACATATATGTAGATAGTCTCCCCAATAATATAAATATTAAGGTACAGATAATCTCACAATAAAGGTCAGACACCTAGTGGTTGAAAGTGATATCACTTGGAGGTCCTCAAAGCCTAGGGAACAGTTAATCATTAGGTTGTCAGCCAATAGAAACCAGACACTACTTGACAGGAATTCCCATATGGGCCACGAACCTATGAGTTAAGGACACATATCGGCTGGGCAGAACTTGGTATAATTTTATAGTCTTATTGTCCTGACGGGTATAAAGGATCAGATGAGAGAGATCAATGAGGGATCAATCAATCAATCAATGGATCAATGACTGAAGGAGGACCCATGCAGGGATGATTAAGGACTGACTCCGACAGGGAGGGGCACACTTGCACTATGCATGAGGACATATTCTTGTCCCATGAAGATCCATAGAAAGCCACTGTAGCCATTTAGCTCTGGTCACTTGCCAGTAGGAAATAGTTGTTTTGGAATTGGTAAGTATGCCATTTTTGATTTTTATCTTGAATCTATTGTTGTTCCCTAAAATATTGAAGTATTGAATATCTTATAATCATGATTTGTTCTCATAATCAATAACTGGTAGATTTTTCCTTAAAGAGTACAATTTTTCACTATATATTTTTCTTCTTACATAGTTCCAATTTTATTGACAAAACAAACGTCCAATATATTTCACATTGTTAATCACTTACTTACCTGCAGTATAGTAACGGATGGACATGTGAAATAGACGCTTTCGTTTCATTGTCATTTACATAAAGTTATTGTAACTAAATTGAGAACCTACCATTGCACAAATATCAAGTATACTAAATGCCCAGTTTGGGGGTATGTTGATTGATTTTCAAGTCGTTTATGGAACGCAATTGGTATGGGACATGTAGCAGCGGTTTGCCCAGCGGGTGATGAACCCATGCAGTGTGATTTTCTGACAGAGAGACGACAGTCCCTTTTTGCAACCACATGCACTGCAGTAAAGGGAAATGAGAAACCTTTATATAGAATGTGCTTAGATGGTAAAGATGTTGTGGTATTGTTGGATTCAGGTAGCCTGGTCACCTTAGTGAAAAGTGATCTAGTGGTGGGAAAAACCTTACATCCGAGGAAAATGGCTGTAGTTTGTGTACATGGGACACTCGAGAATATCCGGTGACTACGGTTTCCTTTGAAACCTCCCTCGGTAACTTGTGTCACCGGGTGGGTTTAGTTCCAAACTGCCACATGACGCAATTGTGGGAAGGGATTTCCCAAAATTCTGGGAACTCTGGGACTGCCCAGATTCCCCAGTAGGTGGTTCTTCTGAGGCTGAACCATCTACTCCAGAAACCTATAACTGTGAGGATTCTCCGGAGTTTCCATTCTCAGTCTTAGCAGGGGAAACACCAGTCCCTAGGGAGGAGCCTGCTACCTCAGAAGAGGAACAGCGGCCAATAGGGTTTGACCTCGAGGTGCACAGAGAAAATTTTGTCACTGAGCAATTGAGGGACCCCACATTGCTAAGAGCCCGGGAGAATGTAGTGAAGATAGATGGGGAGTTAGTTAACCCTGACGAGAGGGTCGCCCTCCCTTACTTCATTATTGAAAGGGACCTGTTATATTGAGTGTCACAAAGGATAGAGGACACCATTGAGCAACTGGTAGTGCCTAAACCGTACCGCAAGATGGTTTTGGAACTGGCCCATGGGCACATTCTTGGGGGACATTTGGGAGCAGAAAAAAAACCCGGGAGAGGATCACCCAGAGGTTTTATTGGCCTGGGATCACTAAGGAAGTGGAATTGTACTGCTCTTCCTGTCCAGTGTGTCAGATTACTGCACCCATGCCACATTTCCGCAGTCCGTTGGTACCCCTTATCGAGGATCGCCATGGACTTGGTTGGCCCCTTAATGGACTATGCCACCCAGTACCCAAAAGCGATTCCTCACGGAAACACCTCTGCTAAAACAATTGCCAAAGAGTTGTTTCATGTTTTCAGCCGTGTGGGTCTACATAAGGAAGTCCTAACTGACCAGGGCACCCCGTTTATGTCTAGGTTGACCAAAGAACTTTGTAAACTCCTGAAAGTGACCCAATTACGTACATCAGTATATCACCCTCAAACAGACGGGTCAGTGGAAAGGTTTAATAAAACCTTAAAACAAATGTTGAGGAAGGTGGTGGATAAAGACGGAAAGAATTGGGATTATCTGCTCCCTTATCTGATGTTTGCAATAAGAGAGGTTCCCCAATCGTCCACAGGGTTCTCTCCATTTGAGCTACTGTATGGGAGGCACCCCCAGGGCCTACTGGACATTGCCAGGGAAACATGGGAGAGTGAGAGTTCCCCTCATCGAAGTGTGATTGAACATGTAGCCCAAATGCAAGATAGAATTGCCCAAGTGATGCCGATTGTGAAGGAACATTTAGCCCAACAAAGGATTTACAATCGTGGGGCCTAGGTCCGTTCCTTTGCACCTGGTGATAGGGTGTTGGTGCTGGTCCCCACAGTTGAAAGTAAATTCCTAGCCAAATGGCAGGGTCCATATGAAGTGTTGGAAAAAATGGGAGTGTGAATTATAAAATTAGCTCTACCGTGTTTCCCCGAAAATAGGACCGGGTCTTATATTAATTTTGGCTACAAAAATCACACTAGGGCTTATTTTCAGGGGATGTCTTATTTCTTTACGTTATGTACAATAATCTACATTTATTCAAATACAGTCATGTCATTATGACAATCTTAGAGTGGTTGTACCCCCAAAAAGAAAAAAAATATATCCTGATCCTTTAAAGAATGATAGCCAGCACAGTGACCCGCCGTAGCTCTTCTCCACTCTAAGCACTGCAGAGGAGAAGATCTCCAGCCGGTCACGTGAGCGCCCAGCTTGTATTTTCCAAAACAAAGTTACAAAAAGGAGACACACTGCACATTATATAATCTTTTTACAAAACGGATTACGTTTTTACGATGACTTTAACTAGGGTTTATTTTTGGGTTAGGGCTTATATTGCAGCCATCCACAAAAATAACGCTAGGTCATATTTTCGAGGTAGGGCTTATTTTCGGGGGAAACAGGGTATCACGTGAACTTGCTGAAACCATGGAAGGATAGAGAGTCCTTGGTCGCTAAAACTACCCGATTTTCTGCTCCATTTAACCTGGCTGTCCCTGAAGTTGGGATAACGGAGACTCTATCCAAAACTCAGCAACAGGAGGTTAAAGAATTTGTGCTCCATAATAAGGAGAAGTTTTCAGACCTGCCAGGTTGGGTCTCCGGAGTTGAACATGACATTATCACCACACCAGGGGATAAGGTCAAGTTGAAGCCTTATAGAATTCCAGAAGCTCGGCGAGAGGCAATTCGCCAGGAAGTAAAAAAAATACTTGAGCTGGGGGTGATAGAAGAGTCAAATAGTGATTGGTCCAGTCCCATTGTCTTAGTGCCCAAACCAGATGTAAGTTGGCGGTTTTGTAATGACTTTCGCCACCTGAATCAAATCACTAAGTTTGACACTTATCCTATGCCCCGCATAGATGAACTGATTGATCGCCTAGGCACTGCCCAATATATGACAACGTTAGACCTGACCAAGGGTTATTGGCAAATTCCTCTCTCGGAGTCGGCCAGGAAAAAAACAGCATTTGTAACTCCAGACGGATCTTTCCAATATCAGAGGATGCCCTTTTGGGTTACAAAATGCCCCCGCCACATTCCAACGCACCATGGATAAGACCCTTCGGCCTCATCGAGCCTATGCTGCTGCATACCTCGATGACGTTGTCATCCACAGTGAGTATTGGGAATCACACTTGCCAAAAGTTCAGGCTGTGTTGGATTCCATCTGGAAAGCCGGGTTTACAGCCAATCCAAAAAATGTACCCTTGGGCTAGAAGAGGCGAAGTATCTGGGGTATACCATTGGAAGAGGTCTAATCAAGCCCCAAAGTTGAGGCTATTCAGGATTGGCCACGTCCCACCAACAAGAAACAGGTTCGTGCATTTTTGGGGATGGCGGGCTATTATCGCCGCTTTATCCCCCATTTTGCCTCACAGGCTGCTCCCCTGACCAATTTGACCAAAGGGAAGGAGTCTGTAAAGACCAAATGGACTCCCGAAGCAGAAACAGCTTTTCAGGCATTAAAGCAGGCCTTATGTAGTCAGACAGTTTTAAATTTGCCTGATTTCTCACGGGACTTTGTGGTTCAGACAGATGCGTCAAATGTGGGCTTAGGAGCTGTACTGTCTCAGATTATCAAGGGAGAGGAACACCCTGTTATGTACCTCAGCCGAAAGTTAAAGGCCCATGAGGAGAATTATGCCACCATTGAAAAAGAGTGCTTTGCGGTGAAATGGGCTTTGGATTCTCTCCGGTACTACCTCGTGGGTAGACAGTTTGAACTGGTGACAGATCATGCCCCATTGAAGTGGATGGCACAGAACAAAGAGACCAATAGGAGAATAAATAGGTGGCACTCCAGGAATTTTGTTTTGTGGTAACGCATCGCCCCGGTGCTAAAATGGGGAATGCAGATGGGTTGCCCCGAGTGCATGCCTGCCTGGCAACCTGTGTCCCAACCCTAGGGTTGAAACAAGAGGGGGGGTATGTGTTACAGGAAGTCAGGTAAATCTGTGGGTGTTGTCACAGATGGGAGATACATTTCTGCCTTGTTTAGAAAATACACCAATTGTTATTAGGCTTCGGCTGCAGAAGTAGCCAGAAAAGGTTTAAGGGCGTTGGAAGACTTCAGCTGTTCAGAATAAGGCAATTAAGGCCTCTATAAGTAATCCAGATGATTACCACTGATTTGCTGCATCCTGAGGCTTTCTGAGTGAAGGAGAGCAGTAGCTGAAAGTCTTCTGAGGAGTTGATTGATTTTTCTGTGTGATAAAAATCAAAAAGAGACTATTGTTTTTCTGCTGTATGACCAGCAGTGTCTGCCCAGCACTAGGCTGTAGGTTCCTGTGTGGAAGGTAGACGCCCAAAGTGGCCAGGGTTTATTTTATGTTTGATTTTGTTTATGCTGGTTGGATGCTTGCACTTGTTTCCAGCAAGATGGAAGAATAAACCAAAATCTTTGTTTTCAACTGTCTTCGACTGCCTGTCTGTATAAATTCAGTGTGTAGTGAACCCATCCAGGGGGTCACACACCCCGCTACCGAGCTAACCCCTTACAATATATATAGATATATATACACACATATATGTAGATAGTCTCCCCAATAATATAAATATTAAGGTACAGATAATCTCACAATAAAGGTCAGACACCTAGTGGTTGAAAGTGATATCACTTGGAGGTCCTCAAAGCCTAGGGAACAGTTAATCATTAGGTTGTCAGCCAATAGAAACCAGACACGTCTTGACAGGAATTCCCATATGGGCCACGAACCTATGAGTTAAGGACACATATCGGCTGGGCAGAACTTGGTATAATTTTATAGTCTTATTGTCCTGACGGGTATAAAGGATCAGATGAGAGAGATCAATGAGGGATCAATCAATCAATCAATGGATCAATGACTGAAGGAGGACCCATGCAGGGATGATTAAGGACTGACTCCGACAGGGAGGGGCACACTTGCACTATGCATGAGGACATATTCTTGTCCCATGAAGATCCATAGAAAGCCACTGTAGCCATTTAGCTCTGGTCACTTGCCAGTAGGAAATAGTCGTTTTGGAATTGGTAATTATGCCATTTTTGATTTTTATCTTGAATCTATTGTTGTTCCCTAAAATATTGAAGTATTGAATATCTTATAATCATGATTTGTTCTCATAATCAATAACTGGTAGATTTTTCCTTAAAGAGTACAATTTTTCACTATATATTTTTCTTCTTACATAGTTCCAATTTTATTGACAAAACAAACGTCCAATATATTTCACATTGTTAATCACTTACTTACCTGCAGTATAGTAACGGATGGACATGTGAAATAGACGCTTTCGTTCATTGTCATTTACATAAAGTTATTGTAACTAAATTGAGAACCTACCATTGCACAAATATCAAGTATACTAAATGCCAGTTTTGGGGTATGTTGATTGATTTTCAAGTCGTTTATGGAACGCAATTGGTATGGGACATGTAGCAGCGGTTTGCCCAGCGGGTGATGAACCCATGCAGTGTGATTTTCTGACAGAGAGACGACAGTCCCTTTTTGCAACCACATGCACTGCAGTAAAGGGAAATGAGAAACCTTTATATAGAATGTGCTTAGATGGTAAAGATGTTGTGGTATTGTTGGATTCAGGTAGCCTGGTCACCTTAGTGAAAAGTGATCTAGTGGTGGGAAAAACCTTACATCCGAGGAAAATGGCTGTAGTTTGTGTACATGGGGACACTCGAGAATATCCGGTGACTACGGTTTCCTTTGAAACCTCCCTCGGTAACTTGTGTCACCGGGTGGGTTTAGTTCCCAAACTGCCACATGACGCAATTGTGGGAAGGGATTTCCCAAAATTCTGGGAACTCTGGGACTGCCCAGATTCCCCAGTAGGTGGTTCTTCTGAGGCTGAACCATCTACTCCAGAAACCTATAACTGTGAGGATTCTCCGGAGTTTCCATTCTCAGTCTTAGCAGGGAAACACCAGTCCCTAGGGAGGAGCCTGCTACCTCAGAAGAGGAACAGCGGCCAATAGGGTTTGACCTCGAGGTGCACAGAGAAAATTTTGTCACTGAGCAATTGAGGGACCCCACATTGCTAAGAGCCCGGGAGAATGTAGTGAAGATAGATGGGGAGTTAGTTAACCCTGACGAGAGGGTCGCCCTCCCTTACTTCATTATTGAAAGGGACCTGTTATATTGAGTGTCACAAAGGATAGAGGACACCATTGAGCAACTGGTAGTGCCTAAACCGTACCGCAAGATGGTTTTGGAACTGGCCCATGGGCACATTCTTGGGGGACATTTGGGAGCAGAAAAAAAACCCGGGAGAGGATCACCCAGAGGTTTTATTGGCCTGGGATCACTAAGGAAGTGGAATTGTACTGCTCTTCCTGTCCAGTGTGTCAGATTACTGCACCCATGCCACATTTCCGCAGTCCGTTGGTACCCCTTATCGAGGATCGCCATGGACTTGGTTGGCCCCTTAATGGACTATGCCACCCAGTACCCAAAAGCGATTCCTCGCGGAAACACCTCTGCTAAAACAATTGCCAAAGAGTTGTTTCATGTTTTCAGCCGTGTGGGTCTACATAAGGAAGTCCTAACTGACCAGGGCACCCCGTTTATGTCTAGGTTGACCAAAGAACTTTGTAAACTCCTGAAAGTGACCCAATTACGTACATCAGTATATCACCCTCAAACAGACGGGTCAGTGGAAAGGTTTAATAAAACCTTAAAACAAATGTTGAGGAAGGTGGTGGATAAAGACGGAAAGAATTGGGATTATCTGCTCCCTTATCTGATGTTTGCAATAAGAGAGGTTCCCCAATCGTCCACAGGGTTCTCTCCATTTGAGCTACTGTATGGGAGGCACCCCCAGGGCCTACTGGACATTGCCAGGGAAACATGGGAGAGTGAGAGTTCCCCTCATCGAAGTGTGATTGAACATGTAGCCCAAATGCAAGATAGAATTGCCCAAGTGATGCCGATTGTGAAGGAACATTTAGCCCAACAAAGGATTTACAATCGTGGGGCCTAGGTCCGTTCCTTTGCACCTGGTGATAGGGTGTTGGTGCTGGTCCCCACAGTTGAAAGTAAATTCCTAGCCAAATGGCAGGGTCCATATGAAGTGTTGGAAAAAATGGGAGTGGTGAATTATAAAATTAGCTCTACCGTGTTTCCCCGAAAATAGGACCGGGTCTTATATTAATTTTGGCTACAAAAATCACACTAGGGCTTATTTTCAGGGGATGTCTTATTTCTTTACGTTATGTACAATAATCTACATTTATTCAAATACAGTCATGTCATTATGACAATCTTAGAGTGGTTGTAACCCCAAAAAGAAAAAATATATATCCTGATCCTTTAAAGAATGATAGCCAGCACAGTGACCCGCCGTAGCTCTTCTCCACTCTAAGCACTGCAGAGGAGAAGATCTCCAGCCGGTCACGTGAGCGCCCAGCTTGTATTTTCCAAAACAAAGTTACAAAAAGGAGACACACTGCACATTATATAATCTTTTTACAAAACGGATTACGTTTTTACGATGACTTTAACTAGGGTTTATTTTTGGGTTAGGGCTTATATTGCAGCCATCCACAAAAATAACGCTAGGTCATATTTTCGAGGTAGGGCTTATTTTCGGGGGAAACAGGGTATCACGTGAACTTGCTGAAACCATGGAAGGATAGAGAGTCCTTGGTCGCTAAAACTACCCGATTTTCTGCTCCATTTAACCTGGCTGTCCCTGAAGTTGGGATAACGGAGACTCTATCCAAAACTCAGCAACAGGAGGTTAAAGAATTTGTGCTCCATAATAAGGAGAAGTTTTCAGACCTGCCAGGTTGGGTCTCCGGAGTTGAACATGACATTATCACCACACCAGGGGATAAGGTCAAGTTGAAGCCTTATAGAATTCCAGAAGCTCGGCGAGAGGCAATTCGCCAGGAAGTAAAAAAAATACTTGAGCTGGGGGTGATAGAAGAGTCAAATAGTGATTGGTCCAGTCCCATTGTCTTAGTGCCCAAACCAGATGTAAGTTGGCGGTTTTGTAATGACTTTCGCCACCTGAATCAAATCACTAAGTTTGACACTTATCCTATGCCCCGCATAGATGAACTGATTGATCGCCTAGGCACTGCCCAATATATGACAACGTTAGACCTGACCAAGGGTTATTGGCAAATTCCTCTCTCGGAGTCGGCCAGGAAAAAAACAGCATTTGTAACTCCAGACGGATCTTTCCAATATCAGAGGATGCCTTTTGGGTTACAAAATGCCCCCGCCACATTCCAACGCACCATGGATAAGACCCTTCGGCCTCATCGAGCCTATGCTGCTGCATACCTCGATGACGTTGTCATCCACAGTGAGTATTGGGAATCACACTTGCCAAAAGTTCAGGCTGTGTTGGATTCCATCTGGAAAGCCGGGTTTACAGCCAATCCAAAAAAATGTACCCTTGGGCTAGAAGAGGCGAAGTATCTGGGGTATACCATTGGAAGAGGTCTAATCAAGCCCCAAAGTTGAGGCTATTCAGGATTGGCCACGTCCCACCAACAAGAAACAGGTTCGTGCATTTTTGGGGATGGCGGGCTATTATCGCCGCTTTATCCCCCATTTTGCCTCACAGGCTGCTCCCCTGACCAATTTGACCAAAGGGAAGGAGTCTGTAAAGACCAAATGGACTCCCGAAGCAGAAACAGCTTTTCAGGCATTAAAGCAGGCCTTATGTAGTCAGACAGTTTTAAATTCGCCTGATTTCTCACGGGACTTTGTGGTTCAGACAGATGCGTCAAATGTGGGCTTAGGAGCTGTACTGTCTCAGATTATCAAGGGAGAGGAACACCCTGTTATGTACCTCAGCCGAAAGTTAAAGGCCCATGAGGAGAATTATGCCACCATTGAAAAAGAGTGCTTTGCGGTGAAATGGGCTTTGGATTCTCTCCGGTACTACCTCGTGGGTAGACAGTTTGAACTGGTGACAGATCATGCCCCATTGAAGTGGATGGCACAGAAATAGGAGACCAATAGGAGAATAAATAGGTGGCACTCCAGGAATTTTGTTTTGTGGTAACGCATCGCCCCGGTGCTAAAATGGGGAATGCAGATGGGTTGCCCCGAGTGCATGCCTGCCTGGCAACCTGTGTCCCAACCCTAGGGTTGAAACAAGAGGGGGGGTATGTGTTACAGGAAGTCAGGTAAATCTGTGGGTGTTGTCACAGATGGGAGATACATTTCTGCCTTGGTTAGAGAATACACCAATTGTTATTAGGCTTCGGCTGCAGAAGTAGCCAGAAAAGGTTTAAGGGCGTTGGAAGACTTCAGCTGTTCAGAATAAGGCAATTAAGGCCTCTATAAGTAATCCAGATGATTACCACTGATTTGCTGCATCCTGAGGCTTTCTGAGTGAAGGAGAGCAGTAGCTGAAAGTCTTCTGAGGAGTTGATTGATTTTTCTGTGTGATAAAAATCAAAAAGAGACTATTGTTTTTCTGCTGTATGACCAGCAGTGTCTGCCCAGCACTAGGCTGTAGGTTCCTGTGTGGAAGGTAGACGCCCAAAGTGGCCAGGGTTTATTTTATGTTTGATTTTGTTTATGCTGGTTGGATGCTTGCACTTGTTTCCAGCAAGATGGAAGAATAAACCAAAATCTTTGTTTTCAACTGTCTTCGACTGCCTGTCTGTATAAATTCAGTGTGTAGTGAACCCATCCAGGGGGTCACACACCCCGCTACCGAGCTAACCCCTTACAATATATATAGATATATATACACATATATGTAGATAGTCTCCCCAATAATATAAATATTAAGGTACAGATAATCTCACAATAAAGGTCAGACACCTAGTGGTTGAAAGTGATATCACTTGGAGGTCCTCAAAGCCTAGGGAACAGTTAATCATTAGGTTGTCAGCCAATAGAAACCAGACACTACTTGACAGGAATTCCCATATGGGCCACGAACCTATGAGTTAAGGACACATATCGGCTGGGCAGAACTTGGTATAATTTTATAGTCTTATTGTCCTGACGGGTATAAAGGATCAGATGAGAGAGATCAATGAGGATCAATCAATCAATCAATGGATCAATGACTGAAGGAGGACCCATGCAGGGATGATTAAGGACTGACTCCGACAGGGAGGGGCACACTTGCACTATGCATGAGGACATATTCTTGTCCCATGAAGATCCATAGAAAGCCACTGTAGCCATTTAGCTCTGGTCACTTGCCAGTAGGAAATAGTTGTTTTGGAATTGGTAAGTATGCCATTTTTGATTTTTATCTTGAATCTATTGTTGTTCCCTAAATATTGAAGTATTGAATATCTTATAATCATGATTTGTTCTCATAATCAATAACTGGTAGATTTTTCCTTAAAGAGTACAATTTTTCACTATATATTTTTCTTCTTACATAGTTCCAATTTTATTGACAAAACAAACGTCCAATATATTTCACATTGTTAATCACTTACTTACCTGCAGTATAGTAACGGATGGACATGTGAAATAGACGCTTTCGTTTCATTGTCATTTACATAAAGTTATTGTAACTAAATTGAGAACCTACCATTGCACAAATATCAAGTATACTAAATGCCCAGTTTGGGGGTATGTTGATTGATTTTCAAGTCGTTTATGGAACGCAATTGGTATTTTAATTTCATGTAAAATATTCATATTTTGTCTACCAATAAATTAGCTATTTTGTATGATCATACGTCTCCGTGAATAAGTTTAATATTATAGACTATGTCATATAGATTGACTTGTATTCAAAAATATCTTTATTAGAAAAGAATTCAAAATAAATTACTGTGCGGGTAAAAATGACCTTAAAAAAGCACAACAGGTTCGATATAAATTAGACCCCGGCAAGCAATTACCTGTCTCTGGTGACCGCCGGCAGCCACATCAGACATAGATAGACCAACAACAGAGATGGGTCACGTACTGGTAAGGTACTGAAAGGTATGTCTTACCGTACTCTGGAGGTGATCAGTCTCCAGCTCGTCCGCACTGGTCCACCTCGGCGCCTTCGCGACCGGCTGTCCGTTGGTTCACAACCCGGGGGCCCTCACGTTAGGGCACCAGCTGATATGGATTAGACTAATTGTCTGGTGAGTATCTTCCCCTTCCTGATTAGGCCTATATGATGTAGTGCATGCATGAGAAAAGGACCACACTGAGACTGTGCTCAGATTGGAGATACTCTCTTTATTGGTTCCGGATACATGGGGGGTTTTATAGGTGAGCGACTAATGCTGTAAGCAAATGTATCATTAGCATAATGTTATCTAGATACTCGTAGCTTCTGATTGGTTGTGTCCATGAAAGGTGAACTTCCTCCAGGATCTGAGCGTCATCAGATAGGGTGTAGTCTTGGGTGGAGGCGCCATTGTTTAGTTATATTCTTCACTCGATGGGAGGGGGTGCTACTAGCAGCCATTTTGAGCAAGGAATATAAAAGCAATTTATATACAGGAAAAATATAGCCTTTATAGTATAGAAAAGATGCATAGAAAATGGGCATTTTACCTAATCATCACAGTATTATCACTGATCACTGTATTGGTGTCACTAGTGATGTCAGTTCCCAGCTGGTGTCATTAGTACAGTGACAGTACATAGTATTATCACTGATCTCTGTATTGGTGTCACTGGTGATGTTAGTTCCCAGCCGGTGTCATTAGTACAGTGACAGTGCATAGTATTATCACTGATCTCTGTATTGGTGTCACTGGTGATGTCAGTTCCCAGCCGGTGTCATTAGTACAGTGACAGTGTATAGTATTATCACTGATCTCTGTATTGGTGTCACTGGTGATGTCAGTTCCCAGCCAGTGTCATTAGTACAGTGACAGTGCATAGTATTATCACTGATCTCTGTATTGGTGTCACTGGTGATGTCAGTGTGAAACAATAATATAAATGACATTTGTGTACAGCGTCACATGACTGAGCAATTACCAGGTAAAGGAGCACAGTGTTAAAGTGGAGTTCCACCCATAAATATAACATTACACCAGTAGTTTTAAAAAAAATTCATTAGTCCTTTACGAAAATTTTTTTTTTTTTAGATGCCTTCAAAGTGTTGTTGCTAGGCAGAATAGTTAATCTTCCCACTTCCTGCACCAAGGTGCTTAATGCTTCCTAACCTACACCGCACAGACTCCTGGGAATGTAGTGGGTGTAACTTTCCAGGAGTCTGTGCATTCCCCAGTCTAAAAGAATCATGTGACTTGGACAGCACAGGTGCTGAAACCTGATATGACACTGCTTGTGCAGCACTGAGCAAGTGCGAGATTTGCAAGGCTGAAATCCAGGAAGTCATACAGTCTGGCTTCATGATGCCCACACTTAAGATGGCCAGAGTCAATTTCTATTTTATAAAGTGTCTAAATGCTGTAACAACCTAACAAAACGGACCTTAGTTTACAGACTAACTTTACTAGAATACATTAAGCTTGTGTATTACAGGGGTATTTATATTTAAAAAGTGAAATTGTGGCCGGAACTCCGCTTTAAAGCGGTAGTTCACCCACAATCCCATGATTTTACCATCGAGACAGGCATTGTAGCGCGAGCTACAGTATGCCTGTCCCGATTTTTTTTAACCCCATACTCACCTTGTAGTCGTCCATCGTAGATTTCGTCTCCCGCAGGGAATGGGCGTGCCTATGGAGAGGGAGGATGATTGACGGCCGGCTCTGGCGCGTCACTCTCCCCGAAGACAGCCGGAGTAGGTCTCGGCTCTTCACGGCGCCTGCGCACAGGCTATGCGCACGCGTCGTGAAGACCAAGCCTATTTCGGCTATTTCCGGAGAAGCGTGACGCGCCAGAGCCGGCCGTCAATCATCCTCCGTCTCCAGAGGCACGCCCATTCCCCGGTATCTTCGATGGACGACTACAAGGTGAGTATGGGGGGAAAAAATTCGGGACAGGCATACTGTAGCTCGCGCTACAATGCCTGATTTTAAGGTAAAATAAAAAAAAACATTTTTTTCCCCGTCGATAGGGTGAACCCCCGCTTTAAATAGCAAACAATGGCCTGGGCTGGTCATGAAGGGAGGGGGGTAAAACCTTCCCAAGGCTGAACTGGGTAAAGAATATATAAGTCAAACATTTCCTCTTCCTGATCTGTGTCTGCTGTCCCATGTACTGGTATGAAGAAGTCTCCTGTTCTCTTTGTGTGAAATCCCTGGTGATCCTGCCAATCCCTCTACTTTCTGGTTAAAAACTGACCACACTAGGCAGGAGAGCACAACATGGTCAGTTTGCTGGCTGTGCTGAGCTTGGAAGTCAACCTGCTCTCCTCCAATCATCAGATTTGTGCTTACAACCTCCCCCCTGCACAGCCATCCACTGGGAAGACCGGTGTGTTGCTGTTTCTCCTATCCCAACTCTTATGCAGCTGAGAACAGAGGGAATGTGATCACTTATAAAAAAGGGGAGAAAAGTACTTCTAATATATTTTATATCTATACACAAATGTTTTGCCTTTCATTTCTATTATAACTGAATGGGTTGTATTAGAAGGTGAGGCTTCCATACACTTTCCCTTCTATCCCCCAATATCTGCTGTACTGATAAGTGTATGAGTATGATCTCAGGTATTAGTATGAAATCATGTCTGACAGAGCAAACTGAGGGCTCTACTTATAGGAAATGCATTCAGCTCTTACACATATTGCTAGAATGTAACACAGTGATTTCCTATGACTGTCAGCTCCATCTAGTGGCCATAAAACGCTATTTTTCATTAAATACCTCAATCAGTAAAAATACCACAATAACGCTTTATGGCCACTAGATGGAGCCAAGGAAATCAGTGTATGAAATAAAATACATCCAATATTCATCATGGCCGCTCACATTCATTCAACTATTTTTATTTTATACCGACCTCCAAGTGTTTGTGAAATCTTCCACCCCAAAATGTACTCAGCCAATGAGAGGTAATGACCCCATTTTTATTTTTCTCCTGCTATCAATGAGCAACACGGTACAAACACTTCATCCATGTCTTTGGTGATCTCTCATCTCCTTATGAACTGTTTCTTTTTTTAATCCAAAATAAAGGTTTATTGAAGCACCAAAAGAAATTTACATACATCGAGAATACTTCCAGTCATAGATCATTGAACAGCAATCCATTACACATTTCAGCTTTGGTAAACCCTAGCCTTACATCATCAACCGATATGACAAAATCCAGTCCCATCCAGTCCCGGCCCCCCCCCTCCCCACATAAATGCTTCTCCCGTCCCTTATCCCGATCACATTGACAGTATAGAAATCAAGTTGGAGTGCTCAAACCGAGTAACCTACCCATGACCAGGTCCACCGGTGCCAAGCCCGGTACATCTAGCCACCTGCCCCACAGCTTCTCGAACTTCTGGGAGCAACCTCTATGTTGGTATATCACTTTCTCTTTTGCGCAGCATTTCCCCCATTAGATTGATCCATTCCCTCATACTGGGGGGCTCCTCCGCTATCCAGTGAGCCATTATAAGTTTGCGGGCCAGAAATAGGGACCTAATGACCGCCACTTTAGTGCCCTCCTCCCACTCCAGTTCATCCAATATAAGTAGCAAGCAATGTTTTGGGTCAATAGGCAGCGTTATCTGGAACTCCCTGTTAATGGTGTCCACTACTCCCACCCAGTACGGGTGAAGCTTCGGGCATCTCCACAGTAGGTGAATCAGGTCACCATGGTCTCTCTTACACCTGGTACACAACGGGGTGGGTCGTAACCCCATAGCAAACAGTCTGTGGGGGGTGTAGTACACTCTCAGTAGTAGGTATAATTGCGATACCTTATGGGATACATTTAGGGAGAAGATTGGTACCGCCTGTAGAGCCTCATCCCACTGTTCACCATCCATTGGGCCCACGTCCCCTCCCACTTGGCTCTCACTCTCATTGGGTGTTTGGTCATGAAACTGTGTACAGCATGTTATAGCATTGCGATATAAAACCCTTGGTAGAAGTCGCCCCCTGCAACTAGATTGAACAAAGTGGTATGGGAGGGAAGCCACTCCGTAGCGTCACCCTGGGCCTGCACTGCGTGTCTAAGTTGCATGTAATAGAACTGCATTGATAGAGGTAGTTGAAAAAGCTCCCTCAGAGTCTCAAATGAGAGTAGGTTCCCGTTGCGAAATATCTGCCCCAGACGGTTATCCCATATCTCTTCCAAAGTGCCCCATGCTGTAGCTTGGCTAACTCAGGGTATGAGTCATTCGACCAGATGGGGCTATATTCCGTGAACCCTGTTACTCCCTGCAAGTACCTAGCTTTGTTCCATACTTTTTGCATGAGGTTATAGGTAGGGTATTGTTTGTTTGGCTTACCAAAGGCCAGCGCTTCCAGGGCAGGTGCTACCGACTCCCTCCCAACTGTATGGAGGCATCACCATCTCAGAGGAACCTCCTCCCTCCCCCTCCCTCCTCTCCCCAGTGCGAACCACGCCTACCAGCTGTTGCAGCTGAGCGGCTATATAGTATAACCAGGGATTAGGGAGGGCAAGCCCCCCCTCATCCTTCGGACACTGAGATGTTCCAGCTTAATCCTGGGGTACGGTTTTTCCAGATAAGTGAGGCAAAACAGGCATTAACAATCCGGAATACCTTCAAGGTCACCACTGTGGGGGTATTGTGAAGGACATAGAGCAGTTGGGGCATAAGGATCATTTGATCAGATTTTCCCTGCCGGCTACCGACAGGCCTAGAGAATTCCACGTTTTAATACGGGTCACAACATTTTTGCAACAGGCGGGGACACATTCAGTTCTTCCATACTCACATATCCTGGGCGTCACCTGGATACCCAGATAACGGAATGAGGCAAGTCATGGGCACCGTGGAAGAGGACGGGGGGGGCCCCCCTCGTCGATGAGCATCAGCGAGGACTTGGTCCAATTTATCTGCAGCCCTGAAATCTACCAAATTCCTTTATCACAGTCATAGCCCCCGTCAGTGAGCCCTCTACGTCTCCAGCAAAATCATGGTATCGTCCGCATACAACATTATTTTTTCCTGCCTGTCTCCGTACTGAACCCCACTACCTCCTGGCTGGCTCTAATTTTAATAGCAAGTGGTTCTATCGCCAAGGCAAACAGCAGAGGTGACAGTGGACACCCCTGTTGCGTGCCTCTCCCCAAAGAAAAAGTGTGGGATACCGCCCCTGATGACTGAATAGCTGCCCTCGGGTTGAAGTACAACAAGCGGACCCAGGAAATGAAGGATTCCCCAAACCCAAACCTCTCAAGCACCTCCCATAGATACTCCCACTCAACGCTATCGAAAGGCCTTCATAGCGTCCAGTGAGAGCAGGGCCCTCCCTCCCACATTATCTGCCGGGGATTGCATATTCAAGTATAGCCTACGCAAGTTTGACGGCCGTCGACTTGTTAAGGCATGAGCCAGCCTGGTCTGAATGCACCAGACTAGTAATGACCCCATTCAGGCCTGATCGCTAACATTTATGGCCAACAGCTTAATGTCACTCTGGAGTAACGATATCGGTTCTGTAGGAGCCCGGATCCAACGGGTCCTTGCCAGGCTTTAGTATCAAGACAATGTTAGCCGTAGTCATAGAATCAGGTAAAATCTGTCTTTCCCTGGCCGCATAAACACTGCTAAAAGTTTCGGTAGGAGAATACCTGTGTAGCGTTTGTATATTTCAATGGGCAATCCCGTCTGCCCCCGGTGCCTTACCAGTTAGGGAACTCAGCCAGGCCGTCCTGCAGCTCCTCCAAAGTAAAGGGGGCATCCTAGGCCCTCCGCTGCTCATTACCCAACCCGGGGAAGTCAATGCCCTCTAAGTAAGTCAAGAGTTCTGCTCGGGTAGATAGTTCCGTCGGAAGGTACAAATTCTCGTAGAACCTGGCCAGTTCCACCAATACTAGGTCCGGGGAGTTCACTATTTTGCCCTCTTTGTTTTTAATAGCTCCGATGCTGGGGGACCTCCGCTGGGAGTTAGCTATTCTTGCTAGCATACGTCCTGTACTTTCACCCTCCTCAAAGTACGCCAGTCTAGAGAAGAATAATTTATTTTCTGCCTTGGAGGCGAGCAGCCGCTCATAAGCTGATTGAGCTGACTGCCATACCTCTCTAGCAGCCTCCGTAGGGGTTTGCACGAAAGCCACCTCCAGGGCCGTTACCTGTTTTTCAAGGTCCTCTTGGAGCCCCGAAGACGCCTTCTTCACCCTGGTAATTTCCCTTATAAGCAACCCCCTCACATAAGATTTAAAGGCATCCCATTGCTCGGGACGGGGATTCAACAAAACTCTCCCTATCCAAAAATTCCCGCATGCTCCGTTCCACCTCCTCATGCGACAGGAACAATTCTAGCCAAAAGGCGTTACATTTCCATGGGGATCTTGGGAGTATAGAGGGTGGAGAGATAATCAAGTTTGTCACCAAATGTGAGTGATCCGAGACACTACGTGGCTTGTAAGTCACTTCCGAGATGGACGGGAGCATAGCAGGGTTACACACTACCAGGTCTATCCTAGATAGTGTCCCATGAGTCTTGGAAAAGCATGAGAACTGCCTGTCCCATGGGTTCCTTGACCTCCATACATCTATCCAACCTACCTCGTGAGCAATCTCAGCAATGGGGAATCCCTCGGAGTGGACGAGGCCCCAGAAATAGGGTGCCTGTCCACCGAGGGATTCAGCCAGCAATTAAAGTCCCCCACTATCAGCAGCGGAAGGTCCGGCCTGCCCTCCAAATAGGCCAGCAGCGACCGGAGCACCGCCACCGTGAACGGCGGGGGTATATAAACACATGCCACTATGCAGGTCAGCTTTCCCACCCGACAATGCAAAAAAATAAACCTTCCCTCTGCATCAATACACACATCCAGTTCCTGAAAGTCAATGGCGGCATGAATCATTACACTCACACCCCGGGAATACGAGGTGTGAGTAGAATGGTAGGCCTTACCCACCCAAGCATATTTCAGACAGCATTGCGTTTCAATAGTCAAGTGCGTTTCCTGCATACATAGAATCATTGGATGATATTTTTTCAGACAGGTGGATACCATCATACGTTTCAGTGGGGAGCCTAGGCCCCTCACGTTCCACGATACTACTGGTAACTCAGCCATTAGGATAAAGCATGTATAAATGAAAGGGTAATAAAATTACAAAGAAAAACATCAATCCCAGGCTGGCATCTGGAGGCCCAGGAGTGGCTAGGAAAGGACAGTCACTATGCCACGGTGCAATGGTAAGCAAAAAGAGTTCTCGATGTAGGTGGTAAAAGTGCAAAAACCGAAAGGCCTGGGCCGTCAACTGACCGGTCCCGTATCCATGGCCTAGAATCCGAAAACAGAACTGTAGTGTGACAAAAATAACAAAAAAAAAGTTATAGGCCCAGGTCGCCAACAGAGCTGACCTCTCAGCTCCAACAGGGAGCGAACCATTATAAGGCACTTTTGCTCCACGTGTATTGTGGAGCAATCGCATTTTCCTTGCAACTTTACAAGGTGGCTCAAAGATCTCTTCCAAATGTAACGTCTCCCAGCAGAACATGGCAAAAACATAATCACATAGAAACAGGATAAGAGCCTTTTTGTGCAGGTAGCAATAAATGTTGACAGCAGGCCAGCTATTTCCAACAGGGGAAGGGGAAAGAGGGGATGGAAATCCACCCCTCCGCTTATAGAACGTGTAGACAGTACATCAAAAAGTAACGAGCAAACATAGTAGCCTGCTTCAGCTCCTGTAATGTCAGTCTCCTTCCTCCTCTCTCTCGCGGTGACGTAGGGCCTGTTCATTCCGGTCAAGCCATAATGCAGCATCTTGAGCCGATTCGAAAAATTGGGCCTGGCGGTTGGCAGTGACTCTCAGCTTAGCAGGGTACAGCATAGCATACGGTAGTTGTAGTGCGTGAAGACGCCTCTTCACATCCAAAAATTTGGCCCGGCGGCGCTGCACCTCAGCAGAAAAGTCCGGGTAGAAGGACACTCGGACCCCGTTAACCTGTACATTAGCTTTCTCTCTGGCATGCCTCAGCACCGCCTCCCTGTCCCTATAATGCAGCAATTTGGCCAGGATAGGCCTAGGGGGGGGCCCCAGGCTGCGGCGGGCGGCCTGGTGTGCGGTGCGCTCGTTCCACCGTAAAAAATGGGGAGAAGGCCTCCTTTCCGAATATCTCCACTAGCCAGCTTTCAATAAAGGTGGTGGGGTCCCGGCCCTCCGTTTTCTCCGGCAACCCCACTATGCGCACATTATTGCGGCGTAAATGATTTTCAATGTCATCAGCCCTGTTGTTAGTGTCCCTGGCCAACTGAATGGCTGCATGGGACTCTCGGGCAACTGGGGGCAGCCTGTCTTCCACCTCACTCACCCTGCTCTCCACAGCCGTCGTGCGCTCCCTTATCTTTTGCATGTCTTGCCGCAACAGGGATACCTCCTCCCTGAGGCCCCCAAACTGTTCTTTCAATGTGTTCACTGATGCAGTACATACATGGACCGCTCTTAGTATTTCAGCCAGTGTTGGTTGTTCTGTTTCCCCAGCCTCAGTATCCGGATCTGTATGTATGGAGGGGGGCTGTTCAGTACCGTCAGCACTCTCCACACATCTCCAGGCCCCGCCATCCGTCTGTCCCTGCAAGGCCTGCCCTGAGTCCGGGGACCGCTCAGCT